>NC_064616.1:772769388-773394388 GCF_023898315.1 Schistocerca nitens | reverse complement strand
TTCGCCGGATAGTTACGTTATTTAAGCAAACAGGAAGTGTTCAGCCACATGTGAAACGTCACCCACGACCTGCAACAAATGATGCCCAAGTAGATGTTTTAGCTGCTGTCGCGGCTAATCCGCACATCAGTAGCAGACAAATTGCGCGAGAATCGGAAATCTCAAAAATGTCGGTGTTCAGAATGCTACATCAACATCGATAGCACTCGTACCATATTTCTATGCACCAGGAATTGCATGGCGATGAGTTTGAACGTCGTGTACAGTTCTGCCACTGGGCGCAAGAGAAATTACGGGACGATGACAGATTTTTTGCACGCGTCATTCACCAACAGCGGTAACGTAAACCGGCATAATATGCACTATTGGGCAACAGAAAATCCACGATGGCTGCAACAAGTGGAACATCAGCGACCCTGGCGGGTTAATGTATGGTGCGGCATTATGGGAGGAAGGATAATTGGCCCCCATTTTATCGATGGCAATCTAAATGGTGCAATGTATGCTGATTTCCTACGTAATGTTCTACCGATATTACTACAAGATGTTTCACTGCATGACAGAATGGCGATGTACTTTCAACATGATGGATATCCGACACATAGCTCGCGTGCTGTTGAAGCGGTATTGAATAGCATATTTCATGACAGGTGGATTGGTCGTCGAAGCACCATACCATGGCCCGCACGTTCGCCGGATCTGACGGTCCCTGATTTCTTTCTGTATGGAAAGTTGAAGGATATTTGCTATCGTGATCCACCGACAACGCCTGACAACATGCGTCAGCGCATTGTCAACGCATGTGCGAACATTACGGAAGGCGAACTACTCGCTGTTGAGAGGAATGTCGTTACACGTATTGCCAAATGCATTGAAGTTGACGGACACCATTTTGAGCATTTATTGCATTAATGTGGTATTTACAGGTAATCACGCTGTAACAATAACAGCATCCGTTCTCAGAAATGAGAAGTTCACAAAGGTACACGTATCACATTGGAACAACCGAAATAAAATGTTCAAACGTACCTACGTTCTGTATTTTAATTTAAAACTCCTACCTGTTACCAACTGTTCGTCTAAAATTGTGAGCCATATGTTTGCGACTATTACAGCGCCATCTATCACAAAGCGAAAAAAGTGGTCCAACTAAAACATTCATATTTCTTTACGTACTACAGGAGTATGTAATAAAAATTTGGGTTCCTATTTAAAAAAACGCAGTTGATATCCGTTTGACCTATGGCAGCGCCATCTAGCGGGCCAACCATAGCGCCATCTGGTTTCCCTCCTCAAACTAGACAAGTTTTGTTCTTTGTAGTTTTTTCGTTTGACGCTTATTTCATGAGATATTTGGCCCGGTCACGATCAATGGACCACCCTGTAAATATATTTTCCCCATGTCCTGTCGAACGTTTATTAGACTATTGTGCAAAAACCTGAAGTAAGTTGGTAACGAACTTTTCGAGATTTTTGGTAACAACTTTAAACAGCGGCTTCTCTTTATGTAGTAGTATAGATATACGATGATGATGAAGTTTGGTCCCCACCCGCCTTATGCGGGTCTTTTCCAAGCACGCCCCCTCCATAGACCGTCTCCTGAAGGAGGGTGCCCTCCTTTTTAACCAACATTATAAAGTTGAACCCTCCCGTTCCCCTCCTCAATCTCTCCGCTGCCAAAGGTGCTTGCGGTATAATGCACACCCGACATCTAAGTGCCGCGAGGCCCCCACCTGCCTGCACTGTAGACAAACCCTCTTTTTACGGCAAGGCCCCAATCTCCAGTCTCCCCCCCCCCTCCTGTAATACCTGTAACCTCCCCCATCCTACCTACTCCCAGAAATGTAAGGCCCGACCCCCTCCTACCACTCCTGAACTCACTGTTCCTGTCCGCCCTCTGGACGCCCCCACCCCTCCCGGCAGTTCCCTTCGCCCACCCCCTACCGCTGAGGACATCATCAGATTCCTCACCATCGTCCTTCAGAATGTTCATTCTTTTCAGCGCCCGCACACCCTCCAACAGATCTCCCTCGCCGCCCGTTCCGTTTTCCATCTCAAAATGTACGCCACCTACTCCAACAACCAAGCTTATTTCACCTTCTCCCGTCTTGACACCCTCGTTTAAATCCCTGTCATGGTGCGACAGCACCGTATCCTTTTCAACAACATCCGCTCCCTTCCCGCTAACAAGAACCTCTTCCTGCACACCTTTGCCACCCACCGCGTGGATGCCTTCCTCCTCAGTGGAACCTTCCTCCAACCCCACCACACCGTCCACACTTCGCCCTACCTCCTCCACCGCTCCGATAATCCCCTCCCGCTTGCGCGTGGCGGAGTTGCCATTGGTCACCACCGCCAGATCCCCGTTCGGCTCCAACCTCTCCTTCCCGACCCCACCGAACACCTGATCCTTAGTCTCTTCTTCCCCGGCCTTACCGTTACCTGCGCCGCCATCTATGTCCACCCTAACGCCCTTATTCCCATCGACTTCCTCTCCCACATTGACCGTACCTTCTCCTCCTACGTGATCGCCGCCGACCTCAACATCCATAGTCATTCCGCCGCCCAGTTACGGCGGTGGCATCGGTTCCTCTCCTCCCTTCAAGGCGACCTCATCCCCATCCCGCAGCACACCCGTCCCGAATCCAACTCCACTCCCGATGTTATCCTTTCCTCCCCCAACCTCCTTGGCCGCATAACGGTGGATGTCCTGGAGCCTATTGGTAGCGACCATCTCCCTGTCCTCCTCACCATTTCAGACAGTCGTCGCCCCTGCCCTGACCCTCGTACTGACCCTCCCCCTAAGTGCATCCATGACTATTCCCGTGCCAACTGGAATGCCTACCAGGATACCCTTTCCACACAGGTCGATAGCCACCCCTTCACCTACCGCCACCCTGACGATGTAACCCATGCCGCCTCCTTTCTCCAGCAGACCTTGTCTGAGGCCGTGGAGGCCCACGTCCCTACTGTCACCGTCCACCCCCACCGTCCTACCTTACCCCCACAGGCCGTCCTCCTCCTCCTTGAATCCCGCCGTCTCTACCGTGCCTTCCTCCGCGCGCATGACCCGGACACACTACGACGCCACCGGCAACTCCAGCGACACATTCGTAATTTGCTCGCGGCTAAGAAACGCCAGGACTGGCGACAGACATGCACCCGTTTAAATGCTACCCTACCCATCAACTCGTCCAAGTTCTGGTCAGCCTTCCGTCGCCTTACCAGGACTAAACCCTCCCCCTACTATCCTCTTCTCCATGATGATCACCCCTTCCCTGACTCCCTTAGTAAGGCCAATCACTTTGCCTCTTACCTCTCCGATGTCTTTTCTCTCCCGATGATCCCCAGTTTGATTACTCCCTCTTCTCGGATGTCTGGGTTCGAACTGACACCTCTGTCCCTCCCCTCGCTCCTGGTTTCCAGTACTTGGACAACATTGCACACACGGAACTCAATGCCCCTATCACTACACAGGATCTCATTGCTACACTCCGCACAAAACGGAACACCGCTCCTGGTCACGATCATGTCACCTACCGTCACCTTCATGAAGCTCCTGTCTCTTTCCTCTCCACCCTGGCCAGGCTCTACAATGTAGTCCTGTCCACCGGTTACTACCCTGACCTGTGGAAAACCTCCCATATCCTGATGTTCCTTAAACCTGGCAAACCGCCGTCAGCCGTCTCCTATTACCATCCCATCAGCCATACCTCAGTCTTCAGCAAGGTCCTGGAATCTATCCTCACTCGCCGCATCCACCAGCATCTCCGCCAGCACTGCCTCCTTCCCGTTACCCAGTGTGGCTTTCGGCCATCCTTCTCTTCCGACGATCTTCTCCTTCACCTCACTCATCTCCTTTCCGACCAGCTTAGTTCCCGTCGCTCCACAATCTTCCTCTCCCTGGACCTCGAACGAGCTTATGACCGTGTATGGCATTCCGGTCTCCTCTTCAAGCTCCAAACCTTCGCCCTTCCCATTAACTACGTCCGTCTGATCGGATTCTTTCTCTCCCACCGTCCTTCCTACGTCACCATCCATAACGCCGACTTCTACACCTTTTTCCCCTCCGCCGGTGTGCCACAAGGCTCCGTCCTCTCCCCCCTTCTGTACCTTTTGTATACGGCGGACATGCCGCCGCCGTCACCCCCTGTCCACCACCTCCAGTTTGCCGATGACACCGCCTTTCTTGCCCTTGCCCCCACCCTGCAGCACTCCCAACACCTTCTCCAATCCCATCTTGACCGGTTCACTGCTTGGTGCAACCAGTGGTTGCTCAAGGTCAATCCCTCCAAAACCCAGGCGATCATTGTAGGCAAAACCACCCCTTCCTCGCCTCCTTGATTTCTATCTCACCATCTATGGCCGTCCTATCGCCCTCACCCCCACCCTTAAGTACCTTGGCGTCACCCTCGATCGTCACCTCTCCTGGACTCCCCATCTCCGGACAATCCAAGCCAAGGCACGCTCCCGACTCCGTCTCCTCAAGCTCCTTTCCGGGCGTACGTGGGGTCTGGACCCCTCCACCATCCTCCACACCTATAAATCCCTCATCTGCCCTATCCTTTGTTACCCCCATCCGGCCTGGATCTCCGCCCCCCCTTCCTTTTATAAATCCCTCCAAATCCTTGAACGCCATGGTCTCTGCCTCGCCTATCGCATCCGTCTCCCCTCCCCCACGCGGATCCTGTATGATCTCATCCCGTTCCCCCACCTCCTCCTCTTCCTTGAAAGGATACGGATCCTGTACACATCCCGCAAACTCGATCCTCCTCATCCGCTTGTCTCACCCATCCTTTCCCACCCCTGCCTGCTGCCGCGCCTGTATTCCCACGTCCCACCCGGTCTCCATCTCTCCACCCTCCTTACCCTCTCCCAAGGTGGCTTCCGCCAGCTCCCCCTCCCTGATGATGTCCTCCTCCCCTCCATCTACCCCTCCTATCAACTTTGATCCTCCACCCCCCACTTCCTGTGTCCTTTCCTTTAGGCACGCTCCCTCCCTTCTCTTCTCTTCCCTTCCCTTCTCTTTCCTTTTCCCCTATCCCCTCCCTCTTCCCCTCTTCCCCCGGGCTTCCCGTCCCCCTTCCTCCCTTCCCCCTATCTCCCCTGCCCTTGGCATCTGCTCTCCCCTCTCCCTCTCCCACCTCCCCTCCTCCTCTTTTTGGCAGGTCCCCGGACTCGCACTCACTCAGTGAACATTCGTGCGCCGGAGATCATCGCCATCAGTGTCTCATTTCTGTGCCTTCGTTTGTGTTTAGTGTTTGTTCGCCGTCACGCGACCACTGTTCACGTGTACCGTCGCAATCATCCATGTTATGTGCGCCGTGTCAACTAGTGTTCGTGATGTTTCTCGTCCAGCGTGAACGGCTCCGTGTTTTTTTTTGTTTTTTGTTTTTTTGTTTTTTAGTGTCTACATTTTTTGCCCGCTGTTTTGATTGTATTCTCTGTGCCACCTATATTTGTTACTTATTGTAAAACTCAAGGCTGAAGAGCGGCGTCCTCTGCTGCTGACAGCCCGCCTTGTGTAAGGTGATCAAAATCACAATAAAGAAAAAAAAAAAGATGTTTGGTTTGAGGGGCGCTCAACTGCACGGTCATAAACGCCCGTACAAAGTCCAAATTTTTTTCACAGTCCAATTTTGCCATTGTCACGAGTGATGATGAAAATATGAGGACATCACGAACACCCAGCCCTGAGCAGAGAATATCCCCATCCCGGCCGAGAATCGAACCCGGGACCCCGTTGTCCAGAGGTAGCAACGCTAGCCACTAGTCTACGAGTATAGATATACGAGGACAATTTTTTCAGTTTTTTTCAACGTTCGATCGGTCGCGTCATTGAAACCACAGTGCAAACCCGATGAAGGTTAGTGCAGATGTGTTGCGCAGTATCTCTATCATGGTTGTCAGTCGCGCCATGTTGCACCTTTTAGTTCTGAGCGCATAGTCAGCACTTAAAAGATGCCTAGAGCACTTGTCTCCCATCTGTCATTCGATTTCTTCATTCTGAGGGTTCGAGATGAAGCTGGTCGGGGAAGGAAGTGGGTGTCTGTCGATGATTTGTTCAGCTAGTAGAACGAAGGGCAACTCAGAACAAACGAAGAAGGAATGGTGTGATCTGGTATTGTCCTTCTTCATGACAATGCTCGGATGCACATTGCAGCTACAACAGAGACGCTCTTACAGAGTAGTTTTCGATGACAAGCGTTTGATCACCCACCATACAGACAGGACTTGGTTCCCTTTTCGTCTCTTTACTCAAGTAAACCGCTGGATACGAGGACAGCATTTTGTCACAGACAATGAGCTACAGACCAGCGTAGAGAATTGGCGGAAAACACAGGCGTTTCTTCTGGTCGTTCTATGTGTGGGAATTAATTCCGACGTCTGTGAACCCTGGGTGATATTCACTGCACTCGGAGTATTCACTTAAGGTTTTATGTCGTACAATCGGGTTTTATCTTGCAATGGCTTTATTTTGTAAATATTTTCAAAATTACCTCTCAGATACCTTATTTGCCACTTAGTTCACCAGGTGCCCTTTTTCTTTGTCTCTACTAATGGCTGCTATATGATTCAGTAAATCTTGGTAGGCGGGGCGCTCTAGTACGATATGGTCAGGTATACCACACGCACACATTTGTAGAACTTTTCCGTCGCCTACATAAATATTCAGGGTAGGGTCCATGGCCCGTTAGGCAGTGACTTATGCCTCTCGTAGTTCCACGAACAGTCAGTTTAATCATAACACGGTTTTTTAATGTCTAATGAGACGTTACCACACAACATTTGTATTTCACAATGTATGTGCTGATAACAGAGAAGGCTCTACCTCAGAGCACTCTGTTCTGACTTTCGTGTTTTTCGCACCACTAGAAGATACGTCTGACCACCAACGCAGCCATATCTGAGCGAGCGCCGCCCTGCTTCTTCAGAAGTAAACAACTATTACACTTTAAGTGGGCCCTCTATGAAGACATCCACCTTTGCCAATGCTCGTGACACAAAACATTATATTATCCCTGTATATTTTCAAAGGTTTATATCCTTCTCTCTTATGGTACGACGTTGAAATTCATTTATTAGAGCCATATGCAGGTTGTTTAACATTTCAGGTGATATACTCATCTTTGTTATAATACCGGGGAACTACTTTTCCTTACAGTCTGGAACCGCGCGACCGCTACGGTCGCAGGTTCGAATCCTGCCACGGGCATGGATGTGTGTGATGTCCTTAGGTTAGTTAGGTTTAAGTAGTTCTAAGTTCTAGGGGACTGATGACCTCAGATGTTAAGTCCCATAGTGCTCAGAGCCATTTGAACCAGCCAACTACTTTCCCTAACAGACATTCAGTAAATAATTTAATAAGTTCATTTTGTATTTTATCCCTTACCTTTAACTATTTCTACTTATGAAACACTATCATCTCCAGGTGCCTACCCTTCCTCCATACCCCACACGCCTTTGAACATTTCACCTGCTATTACTGCCGGAGTATATTATTAACTACTTGTTTTTCTGATTTCTTCAGCTATACAGATATTTAAATCATAATTCGAATGCTAGAATCATTTTAACGCTACTGTTAGCAATTGTACTACAGGCGATCTTATCTCATGAAATGCGACGTATACCCAATGGAACTTTCTGTTTTGTCGTTGTCATACTCTCATTGTTTCCAATCATTTCTTTTATCAAATTATCATTGACAATCGATTTAACTGTGGTTTTTCCCTGGAGTAATGTCTCAAGGACACGTATGTTTTTCTTCTAGACAAAGGAACACCTGTGGTTTCTGTTATGACGCCCAAAGGTTCCCACTGAATATGTAAGCTTTATTTCTTGTTCTACTGTTGCATTAACTTCCACCCTTTCATCATGTAGTAGGACTTCCATTCATTTATCAGTCTGAGCAACTCTTTGTGGGAGCTAAAATGTCCCTTTCGTGTCTTCCGCAGCGCTTACATGTCTCGTGTTGCCCCACCCGCGGCCACGGCTAGAATCTATGCATTCTTAGCGAAGTGCGGCGCGCTATATTACGTGACGTATTGCTCCACAGATTTGCTCACAAATGTTAATTTTCGGACCTGGATTAACCGTCAGCATCGCTACAGTATTAGAACAGTTGGAATAAGAGTAGCCAGCTTCACTTTGACCCACAAGAAAGGTTAAAATTGTCATTTTTCCTATATCATTAATAGTCCGCCCCCGGTATCTGAGTGGTCAGCGCGACCGATTGTCACTCCTAAAGGCCTGGGATCGATTCCCGGCTGCGTCGGAGATTTTCTCCGCTCGGAGACTGGGTGTTTTGTCCTAATCATCATAATTTCATCCCCATCGACGCGCAAGTCTCCGAAGCGGCGTCCAATCGAAAGACTTGCACCCGGCGAACGGTCTACTCGACGGGAGGCCCTAGTCACACGACATTTTTTATCATTAACAAATGCCCTGTATGAATTCAAGTACTTTCAAAAGAAACTAAACTTCCTGGCAGATTAAAACTGTGTGCCGGACCGAGACTCGAACTCGGTCCGGCACACAGTTTTAATCTGCCAGGAAGTTACATATCAGCGCACACTCCGCTGCAGAGTGAAAATCTTATTCTGGAAACATCCCCCAGGCTGTGGCTAAGCCATGTCTCCGCAATATCCTTTCGTTCAGGAGTGCTAGTTCTGCAAGTTTCGCAGGAGAGCTTTTGTAAAGTTTGGAAGGTAGGAGACGAGGTACTGGCAGAAGTAAAGCTGTGCGGACGGGGCGTGAGTCGTGCTTGGGTAGCTCAGTTGGTGGAGCACTTGCCCGCGAAAGGCAAAGGTCCCGAGTTCGAGTCTCGGTCCGGTACACAGTTTTAATCTGCCAGGAAGTTTCATATCAGCGCACAATCCGCTGCAGAGTGAAAATCTCATTCTGGAGACTTTCAAAAAACTCTGCAGTCTAATCACTAGATTAGCAATCGAACACCACAAACAGCCGCTACGTTGTCTCCAAGTGCTTATAGAAACCCTTGCCAATAAAGCTAACGTTCTGATATGAGCTTTCTGCTTACAGACCACATGCTCGCTCATCATATCGGAGCATTCCCAGAACACTGGAAAACGACTAAGTCGAATTCCACGCCTGCGCACGGAAATATGTTTTCAAATTCCTGTAGGCCCCCTCCAGGCGAATGACTTGCCTATCACTGAGGATCATTCACTCCTCATTTCATACACGCTACACTTAAAATATCACCGCAACACTACTGTATTCCTATACTCTTGAGGGCTTACAATCGAATGGCTCTGAACACTATGGGACTTAACATCTTAGGTCACCAGTCCCCTAACTAACCTAAGGACATCAAACACATCCATGCCCGAAGAAGGATTCGAACCTGCGACCGTAGCGGTAGCGTGGTTCCAGACTGAAGCGCCTAGAACCGCTCGGCCACAGCAGACGCCTGCTTACAATCGACTCCTTAATTACACTTCTCAACACCATTTCCGCCCAAGAAAGCACGAAGCTGGCTTCATAAACCCCACGAACACTAACTATTGACTTTCAGATTCCCACGAGCTCCAAAGCGTTTCATAAAATTATTTTATATCGACGCGTTTCTACAAGTCAGGTTCAAGATCTGAATACATGCACTCCATGTGGACACCCCTTGCTCCTACTATTAGCACTTCTCTGTAGAGTGCTGCCTCCTGTCAGCACTTTTCAGAAGCTTTTTCTAATGAGAGCTGGAAGACGTCTCCTGACATTTAGCAGTTAGCGTCGTAGCCTTTGACCGAATTCCGTTTAGAAACTGTTGTGAATTGGCAGGAGCCAATTCACGGGGTTTGGAGGAAGCCGAAAGGCACGCGTTTAAACTCACGCAGGCTGGCGTGAGGTCTGGAACAGGTCAGAGAAATAAGACTAGCAAAACAGGAGGTAACTGGTAGAATACTTAACTTTAATCCACAATTGGTGAACATCTCTCTTGACTGTACATGCTTCACAAGATAAATATCAATTGAATACGGCGCCTTGCTAGGTCGTAGCAAATGACGTAGCTGAAGGCTATGCTAACTATCGTCTCGGCAAATGAGAGCGTAATTTGTCAGTGAACCACTGCTATGAACGTCGGCTGTACAACTGGGGCGAGTGCTAGTAAGTCTCTCTAGACCTGCCATGTGGCGGCGCTCGGTCTGCGATGACTGACAGTGGCGACACGCGGGTCTGACGTATACTAATGGACCGCGGCCGATTTAAAGGCTACCACCTAGCAAGTGTGGTGTCTGGCGGTGACACCACATTCCTCCCCCGCAAATCGGCGTACGGTTGTGTGATAAGGCTTCCGCCCGCCGTGGGGAGGACCCCATGTTGACGTATGCGACGAGGTGGGCAGCCTAACAACAGGCGAGGCTGTGCCACCCGCACCCGGCCATTCGGTCCGAGGGGAGCTAGGAAACGCCTGAAAACCTAGTCCAGGGTGCACGCCAACATGCGGTGTATGCGCCCTTGGAGAGACTGGAGGGGCCGAAGGGTCGACCTCCATCGAGGCGGTGCACCCGACGGGCGAAGACGACATCTGGTCCGGAGCGGGCAAGAGTTCCATGTCGGAGGACAGCTGGTCACGGGAAGCGATCGGCGGCGCGTGACCCAGGGAGGCGCCCGGCGGCCGCAGCGACGAGTCCACTGCGGGCGTCGCCGGCGGGAGGACCGGCGGCGGCGGCGGCGCGTCGCCATGGGGCAAAATGGAAGGCATCGTCGGTAACACCTGGGGATGAGGCGAGCCAGTAGATGGGTCCCCAGGGCGCTGACCTGACGGCACCGTCGCTGAAAGCAGACAGCGAGCGGCAGAACCCGTGCGACGACAGAGGCGCAGCTGATTGAGATGCCGACGCACCTCACCAGAGGCCCCCAAAACCAGATACATAGCGCGGCCGAGGCAGCGAAGAATACGCCCTGCGAGCCAACGCCGTGAACCTCGATAGATGCGATAGTATACAACGTCGCCTGGAGCAAAAGCAGGTGGCTGCCGCTGCACAGGAACCTGATGCGGCGGATGTAGCAAAGACATGAAGGTTCGATGAGGACGGCCGTGGAGCAACTCAGCCGGCGAGCGACCATCTCGGGGCTGAGAGCGATACGAGGACAAAAAGAGCAATAACGCGTCCTCCCGAGAATGCGACTCTTTCAACTTCAACATCTGTGACTTGAAAGTCCGGACCAGTCGTTCAGCGGCACCGTTTGACTGGGGCGAAAACGGCGCGGATGTCAGATGTTGAATACCATTGGCCTGGCAGAATGACTGAAATTCTGCGGACATGAATTGTGGGCCATTGTCGGAAACAATAGTCTGTGGAAGACCTTCAATACAAAAGATAGCAGATAACGCTTGGATGGTGGCAGATGACGTCGTGGAAGGCATCTTGACAACAAACGGAAAATTACTGAATGAATCAACCACAACCAACCATCGAGCATTCCAGAATGGACCAGCAAAATCAATGTGTAATCGTTGCCATGGGGAAGTGGCTTTTGGCCATGCAAAGAATTTCCGCGGTGGTGCGGATTGTTGTTCGGCACACGCCATGCAAGAAGAGCACATATTCGTAATCGCAGCATCGATTCCGAACCAAGTACAGTGCTGACGAGCAAGTTGTTTCGTTCGCACAATACCCCAATGTCCTTGGTGGAGAAGCCGTAAGACAGAGGACTGTAACGAACGTGGGACCACGACCCTAGACTGATCATTATCAGAACGCAACAGCAAAACACCACGGCGAACAAAAAGTCTCTCTTTGTGAGCAAAAAATCGGCGAACCAACGGATCCTCGATCCGTGACTTTGACAAGGGCCATTGAGTAGCAACAAAACGCAAAACGGCAGCAATGACAGGGTCAGCAGCTATGGGTGTAGCTACACGACGAAAATCAATCGGAAACGATTCGACCACGTCATCGGTTTCCGCATCAATGAACATGCAAGCAAGTTCGGAAGAATCGAATGCTCTATCCTCAGCAACAGGCAAACGGGACAACGCATCGGCGTTTCCGTGCTTAGCAGTGGACCGATACAAGATATCGTAGCGGTACTGCGAGAGGAAAATAGACCAGCGAATGAATTTCTGCGCTGTACGTGGAGGTACAGGCTTGTTCGGATGAAAAAGCGATGTCAAAGGTTTGTGGTCTGTGATGATGGTAAAGTGACGACCATACAAGAAATCATGAAACTTTGTAACACCAAATACGAGAGCCAAAGCTTCTTTCTCAATCTGTGAATAATGTCTTTGCGCAGACGAGAGCAATTTGGACGCAAAGGCAATAGGGCGATCATGCGATCCGTCTTTGTGCGCAAGCACATCACCGATCCTGAAATCCGATGCATCTACCATCAACAAAAGGGGTTTCTGGGGATCGAATGGCGTAAGGCAAGTATTTGAAAGCAACGCCGATTTCAACTGGCGAAAGGCGCGTTCGCATTCCGTCATCCAGACGAACGGAACACCTTTACGGCGTAAGCGATGAAGCGGAGCTGAAATGGAAGAGGCGTGGCGCACATATTTATGGTAATAATTTATTTTTCCCAGCACACTCTGGAGCTGCTTCAAATTCTGCGGCGAAGGCAAGTCTTGTATGGCACAGAGGTGCTCTGGACTGGGATGTATGCCTTGGGCATTGATTACATGTCCCAGATAGGGTAAGTCACGAGCAAAAAACACACATTTGTCCTTCCGCAAGCGAAGACCATTCTGTCGCAAGACCTGAAATAATGTTCTGAGATTGGCTAAATGTTCTTCTTCCGTCTTTCCGGAGATCACAATATCGTCCAGATAGTTTGCTGCAGTAGGGACCGATGCACAAACAGTTTGTAAATATTGCTGAAACAATGCAGGGGCGGATGCACACCCGAATGGCAGTCTTTTGAATCGATACAAACCAAGATGCGTGTTAACCACCAAGACGCGCTGGGATTCGCCGTCCACTGGTATTTGCAAGTACGCCTCTGCTAGGTCCAACTTCGAAAAATATGTACCCGGGCACAGTTTGTCAAAAAGATCTTCCGGGCGGGGTAAAGGAAAAGTTGCAATCACTAGTTGTGGATTCACCGTTGCCTTGAAGTCCACACAAAGTCTCAATTTTCCGGAAGGTTTTGGCAAAATTACTAAGGGTGAGGCCCAGAGAGAAGCCTGCACACGTTCAATCACACCTTGTGATTCCAAATCGTTTAATGTTCTTGCGACCTCATCACGCAATGCGTGGGGAACTTTGCGCGCTCTGAAAAATTTCGGTTGCGCGTTTACTTTCAGTTCCAAATGTGCTTCATAGTCCTTAGCGCAACCAAGGCCCGGTGCAAAAATGTCTGCAAATTCTTCACATAGACGAGAAACACTGTCTGAAGGCACAGTCTGGTTCACTGAGAGGACCTGATTGACTATAGACAAGTTAAACAACTGAAATAAATCTAAACCAAACAAGTTCACTGCAGAAGAAGAACGAAGTACGTAAAATGACACAAGTTTTGTTTGTCCCTTGTATGTTGCAAGAAGGCTGCACTGTCCTAACACAGGGATATTCCGACCGGAATAGCTAGTTAACTTAACACTTGCGGCACGCAATGGAGGTGTGCCCAGTTGTTTGTATGTGTCTTTATTGATCAATGAAACTGCAGCTCCGGTATCGAGCTGGAATGGTGTGATCTTGCCATGAAAGTCCAAATATACAAAAAGTTTATTGTCCTGCTGACGACAAGAGCGAATGTCTCGTGCAACGTGAACTGACACTGGTACAGAATCACTTGCGACTTTGTGGGACGAACACAGTCACTGTTAGAGAGAGTGGCACTGGGCGGAGTGGAATTAACTACATGAATGTCCATGGGCGAAGGCTCACGAGCCCGAGTATTCTTGGTTCGATTCCGGCGCGAAGCAAAGGGCCTGGAATGGTTGGTAGTGTCCGATCCAAGCTTTTTCTGGCAAACACTTTGATCATGTCCTTTTTTATTACAGAAAAAGCAAATAGCTTGGCGTGACAGGCAGTTCTCACGCGAATGTCTAGTAGCACACCGCGGGCATGATTTGAGCACTGCATTTGCTTGCTTGCGTGGCACACGTAGCGGAGGGCTTGGCGGCAGCTGCGCGGACGGGCGCGAGGGCTGTTTACTGTTCCGTGCAGCGCGGCTGCGGGCCGGTTAACGTGACACACGGCTGGCGAAGTTGCAAATGATTCGTGAGCAAAGTCAAGTGTATCCTGCCGATCCAATATGTCCATCACTTGTTGAAGGGAGGGATTGACTAGTTTCAAAATCTGTTCCCTTATACAAACATCAGAAACGTTCTGTGCAATTGCATCACGCACCATAGTGTCTGAATAAGGGAGTCCACATTCACATGCAAAAGCACAATCGCTAGTAAGGCCTTGCAAAGTTGCAACCCACTCCCTATTAGTTTGACTGGCTGTACGTTTTGTACGAAAGAACGTATACCTTTTTGCAACTACATTGACTGATTCCTTGAAATATGCATCTAATGCAGACAAAATTTCGTCGTAGGACAGAGTTGCTACGTCGCGTCGGGGAAACAATTTCACTATCACACGGTACGTGGACACTCCGACGCATGCCAACAAAAAAGGCTGCCGCTCGTAACCTTGAATTCTGTAGGCGGCGAGATGGAATACAAATTGGCGTGACCACTCCGTCCAGCTTTCCAGTGCCGCATCAAAAGGACGAAAAGGTGGTGCAACTGCGTGTTGTGGCTGCGGTAGCGGTGAAGCGGCGGCTGCCGTATCGTTTTGCAGTGCACGTTGACCCTGGATGAGCTGTCCAAGGGCATCCAATAAGGCCTGCATCTGCTGATTCTGCAAGCGATAAAATTCGGACAGTACATCTGGAGATTGTGGCGAAGCCATGACAAGTAAATTAGGGCAATACGAACGCTAAATCCTCGTTGCCATTTGTTGTGAATTGGCAGGAGCCAATTCACGGGGTTTGGAGGAAGCCGAAAGGCACGCGTTTAAACTCACGCAGGCTGGCGTGAGGTCTGGAACAGGTCAGAGAAATAAGACTAGCAAAACAGGAGGTAACTGGTAGAATACTTAACTTTAATCTACAATTGGTGAACATCTCTCTTGACTGTACATGCTTCACAAGATAAATATCAATTGAATACGGCGCCTTGCTAGGTCGTAGCAAATGACGTAGCTGAAGGCTATGCTAACTATCGTCTCGGCAAATGAGAGCGTAATTTGTCAGTGAACCACTGCTATGAACGTCGGCTGTACAACTGGGGCGAGTGCTAGTAAGTCTCTCTAGACCTGCCGTGTGGCGGCGCTCGGTCTGCGATGACTGGCAGTGGCGACACGCGGGTCCGACGTATACTAATGGACCGCGGCCGATTTAAAGGCTACCACCTAGCAAGTGTGGTGTCTGGCGGTGACACCACAGGAACAGTACCAGAAGACTGGCCCACAATGTCCAGACTGACCAAAAGCCGCCACGCTGAGACACTGGAAGTTATCTCTGGCCTTCACAGTAGCGAACAGAACGAACAAACAGATGCGGCTAGATCATCTTCTTTTGCTCTTGTCTTATCCCGTATCGTCACCTTATCCCGTATGATCCTTAACATATTGGGTTGAGGGAGGACATCGAAAAAGTTCGAAGAAGGACTGCTCGTATAGTATTATCACGAAATAGGGGAAACAGTGTCACGGATACGATACGCGAGACGGGCTGTCAATCACTAAAACAAAGGCGTTTTTCGTTGCGGCAGGATTTTCTCACGAAATTGCCATCTCCAACGTTCCCCTCCGAATACGAAAATATTTTGAAGACACCCACCTACATAGGGAGAAACGATCATTGTAATAAAATAAGAGTAATCAGAGATCACTTGGAAATATTTGTGTGTTCGTTTCTCCTGTGCTCTTCAAGAGCGTGGGGCGGTAGATAAATATATGGAAAGTGGTTCGATGAACCCTCTGCCTGGCACTTAAGTGTAAATTCCAGAGTAGTCATGTATATGGAGATGTCACGGGGGTGGCTTATTAAAACTGGATTTTTAGTTGTTAGTGGAATTTGGTGGCTGGGCGCCCTTCTTGTCGCTACCCACTCCCCCTCCCCCTTGCTCCCCCTCCTGGGACGTAATTTTTGTAGCCCATCCGTTTGTGTTTACTGCTATCTGTGCGAAAGTATGAAGAGTTTTCGAAATGTTTGCGGATCGTGTATCTGAGGCGGAACGTGGGTACCACCATGGTATTACCTGATCGGACGTGGGAGATCGCCTAAAAACTAGATCTACTCGTAGGCTGTCCGGCACACCACCCCTCGTCGCTAATCCACCGGACGGATTCGACCCGGGGCCGGAGCGCTTACCCGAATCTAGAAAGCAGAGTTCTAACGCGCGATTATTAAGGAGGGCTAGATCTACATCTACATCTACATCTACATCTACATTTATACTCCGCAAGCCACCCAACGGTGTGTGGCGGAGGGCACTTTACGTGCCACTGTCATTACCTCCCTTTTCTGTTCCAGTCGCGTATGGTTCGCGGGAAGAACGACTGTCTGAAAGCCTCCGTGCGCGCTCGAATCTCTCTAATTTTACATTCGTGATCTCCTCGGGAGGTATAAGTAGGGGGAAGCAATATATTCGATACCTCATCCAGAAACGCACCCTCTCGAAACCTGGCGAGCAAGCTACACCGCGATGCAGAGCGTCTCTCTTGCAGAGTCTGCCACTTGAGTTTCCTAAACATCTCCGTATCGCTATCACGGTTACCAAATAACCCTGGGACGAAACGCGCCGCTCTTCTTTGGATCTTCTCTATCTCTTCCGTCAACCCGATCTGGTACGGATCCCACACTGATGAGCAATACTCAAGTATAGGTCGAACGAGTGTTTTGTAAGCCACCTCCTTTGTTGATGGACTACATTTTCTAAGGACTCTCCTAATGAATCTCAACCTGGTACCCGCCTTACCAACAATTAATTTTATATGATCATTCCGCACGCATACTCCCAGATATTTCACAGAAGTAACTGCTACCAGTGTTTGTTCCGCTATCATGTAATCATACAATAAAGGATCCTTCTTGCTATGTATTCGCAATACATTGCATTTGTCTATGTTAAGGGTCAGTTGCCACTCCCTGCACCAAGTGCCTATCCGCTGCAGATCTTCCTGCATTTCGCTACAATTTTCTAATGCTGCAACTTCTCTGTATACTACAGCATCATCCGCGAAAAGCCGCATGGAACTTCCGACACTATCTACTAGGTCATTTATATATATTGTGAAAAGTAATGGTCCCATAACACTCCCCTGTGGCACGCCAGAGGTTAGATGGGGCCCAATGATATGTTACAAAGTCGTTTTCATCAGAATACAACCGTTTTTTTTTTTTTACATAGATCTTTATTATCTCCATGGAATATCTTTCGTTTGTTCGTTAATAGAGTCTTCGTATTCTGTGTGAGAACCTAATTAGTTGACGCAGTGGTTAGCACACTGGACTCGCATTCGGGAGGACGACGACTCAAACCCGAGTCCGGCCATCCAGATTTAGGTTTCCCGTGATTTCCCTAATTCGTTCCATTCCAGGAAAATGCTGCGGTTGTCCTTTTGTATGGGCACGGCCGAGTACCTTCCCCATCCTTGAAACAATTCGTGCTTGTACTCCGGTTCTAATGACGTCGTCCCATTGGAGACTCTGCTTTAAAACAAGTGCTATATATATACGTCTCAACAGCTTATGATCCCTATAAAAATCACTGTTACATACATACAGAGTTGCGATCTACCAAAACTACGGGTCGGTAGTTGTGGTACAGTACATAAATGACATTGTAAATGGTAAGGTTACCGGTAGTATTTATTACTAGTGTTGGTAGGGAAAAAATGGTTCAAATGGCTCTGAGCACTATGGGACTTAACTTCTGAGGTCATCAGTCCCTTAGAACTTAGAACTACTTAAACCTAACTAACCTAAGGACACTACACACATCCATACCCGAGGCAGGATTCGACCCTGCGACCGTAGCGGTCGCGCAGTTCCAGACTGTAGCGCCTAGAACCGCTCGGCCACCCCGGTCGGCTTGGTAGGGAAAGAAACATAAATGAATGTGTGAGAGACAAACTGGGCGCTGACGACTTCTCTTCTTTTTTTTTTTTGTTTGCTTGTTTTGCACATAATTAGAAGAATTGACTAGCTCATATACCTAAAAAATATAAATTGCATTTTACAGGTAATAAAATTTAGTTAACAGTGTAACTTCTGCGTCTTTATGTAACCAAAGAAATTACTTTTGATACAAAAAAGTTTACATGCACAAACATAAAAGAATCTATGTAATTATTGTATTTATTTTGTACTCAACAGAACGTTAATCATCAAGATGAAAGGCATGAGCTTCCTGATATTATTGACAATTGCGGAAGTTGCTTGTGAATAACAGAAACATGTTTGGTATAAGCTCGATGAAGTACTGAAACGGTGTTTGATATGTTTTTGTTTTGCACTTTTTTTATTTTTTTTTTATTACAACCTTCTTCTGTTCCACGTTACAAATCAACAATTTTCGAATAAAACCAGAATCTAGCATTGATAATTTAAGTTTTGCTGTACACACTGTTTACTTTTAGTAACAGACAAGAGAATAACTTCGTAGAACAAAAACGTTCTGTAAGTTATATGGCCCTTTATATGTCCTCACTCACTTTCTAAACAGTTCACCATTGCCAATTTCTAGGGGAACCTAGTAAGAGACCGATCGCATATGCAAACAAGGCTATCGAAATGAGGTAACCCCCAATACGTATGCAACATAGTACAGGTAACGCGGTTACGAGGATAACTGACCAAAGCTACAAGGAAAACTGCCACAGTGTATTCTGACCTACGATAGTGTACGGTAGCCTACTTTACATACGTATCAAGGGCTCGACAAAATGCCGAGAAGTGTAACAAACATAAAGAAAGTGAGTTTCGTAACACAAAGTCACAGCCCAATGCTTCTCCTATCTCGGCCCATCAGAGCAATCATAGAGTCCCTGACGACCACACCACCGAATGAAAGAAGACACAGGAATTTTGATTACGAAGGAATATTTCTTAAAACCGAAACTAGATTCCGGCATGGCTTCCCTACTCTACTACAAGGATAAGCAAAGCATCAAATGTCCCTTCCTCTGACCTTTGTGTATGATGATCAAGTGATAAAATAAACAACAAACTAACAAAAATAAGTACCAACGGAGAGAGAAAATTTTCTCATAATATTATGTCTTAATTCCTATCACATAGACCACCATACAACACACAAAACGGACTAATTGAATCAAGATTGCTATTACTCTCGATCACTGATGGCCGTAGAATTTTTTGAGCGATAGCTTGGCTAACCTCAATTAGTGAGCGCTCGGGCAGCTCGACGTCATCGAGGAAATCTAATAACTCGTGTCAGCTGTCGTGGACGCTGATGTGTTTGGGATGGCTTTCGTTACGAGAGCGCCGTTATTAAGGTCACCGGACGGTTTGCATATGCATCAGCCAAAGCAATCATGTTTTCATCACTGCACTCCTCATCAGATGACGGGAGAACAACATCCCCCACCTTGCTGCCACTTACGCTAGTCGAGCTTCCTCCAGAATCACCATACTGGTTGCGTGATTGAGAATACTCTTTTTCCGCAGCTACTTCAAATATTTTTTGGAATGTCAACATTGTAAATAAGATTTCCGCATGAAAGTTTTCTAGGGGACACACTGGTGAGAGATAAAAAACATTTCGAATTATTTAATGTTTGTTGTAAATTTTAGATTTACTATAGTGGGCGTTAAGGATCACATGTTCAATCGACGTACTGCGCACATTATCTCAACTCTGTATCGTGTTTCTGCTGTTGCGTCTACATTTTGCACAAGGTCACTTGTGACACGCATTACAATAATATACTCGTAGAATATGTATTAGGCTGCAAAAGATAGCTCGTATGTCTATGTCGACTTCCCGGTTTCATGGTTCCGATAATCTCTATCTGTGACATTTTATACTGAGCTGCAACAGAAGAGCATATTCTTTATATAGGGAAGGAAATATTTTCTCCTTACATTTTCAGATGTAAGACTTCGACACGAATTTGGAAAGTTTCGGTTCTTTGTATAATCACCTGATGCCAGATTTCTACCTTCCTACAGTTACAGTTGATGTTGGATTTATATTGACTAAGTACTACATTTTCGTCAGCTTTCTTTCGTTTAAACACTGTATTTTTGTCTAGTTTTTAAGACTCTGCACGAAAATTTATGTAGTCATCCTTCCAAGATTCCTATAGCTGTTCTGCATTTTACGTAGGGTTTAACACCACACGATTTTGTATTACTGTGTGGTCATATCCAGTAGGAGGTGCTGCTGCCTGTGTGAGGGCTCGTAAGTTTCGACTTCCAACTTCGAAATTAGATGACCTTTAGTAGCAGACATGCAAACAGATCGGACTTCAACATCCCGTTGACGGCGAAGTCATTAGAGACGGCCCACACACTCGGATCAGCAAGAACAGCCGCTATGTTCCATCAAAGGAATCATCCCGCCGTTGACCTTCAGTGATTTATGAAAAACATCGAAAACATAAATCTGGATTTGAACCAACATCCATCCGAATGCAAATCAAGTGTCCTATCTCTGCGCCTGCTCGCTTGAAGCATTTTAGTACCTCTCATACCTTCGTCATTTCAAGACAATACATAGAAACTGTCATCTAAATACGAACAGCTTTCCAAAAGTAATGCGTAAGATTGGGAGAAATGTTCACAATGCTCGAAAACGATTCCCATTAGAGTAAATCGCAGTTCCGAATATGGACAACCATCAGCTGTATAATGGAATGACGACAGTGAAAATCTCTGCCGGACCGGGACTCGAAACCGGATTTCCTGCTTGCGGTGAGCGATCGCTTTACCATTCTTTTTCATCTCATTTTGTTCGTTAATGTCTGGAACCACGCGACCGCTACGGTCGCAGGTTCGAATCCTGTCTCGGGCATGGATGTGTGTGATGTCCTTAGGTTACTTAGGTTTAATTAGTTCTAGTTCTAGGGGACTGATGACCTCAGATGTTAAGTCCCATAGTGCTCAGAGCCATTTGAACCATTTTCTGTTCGTTAATATTCGTTCTAGATGTTCGCGGCGGACGTCCCATGAGGTTTGTTCAAGTTCATCGTTGATCCGTTAACTCAGGTTTTTTATTACAGAGGGCAGCTAACCCTCTGACCGAACACGCTGAGCTACCGTGCCGGCAATACCATTAAGCTACGTGAACTCCGCTCCAAGCCAGATCCAAAGTTCCATATGTCGTCAACCATGCGTATAACCTGTACTCGTACATCCATTATGTATATTCCCGTACAGAGAAGACATTTTACTTGAAAGTCGCTTGCCAGATGTCGGCGGATAAACACGACATTGCAGTGCTTGTGTTATTCTAAATAGCGGACAAACCCGGCGTTGCCAAGGTATTTATTTACAGCTGTGCATCCACGCCCATACCACGCAGCATCTGGCCTTGTCCTTAATGTTTATGATGTATCTCTTGAACCATGTATTGTACAATGATATAATTTTATTGTAACATTTAGCACCTCGTCTCCTGTGACTGAGCCATGTCTCCGCAATATCCTTTCTTCTAGGACTGCTAGTTCCGCAAGTTTCGCAAGAGAACTTCTGTGAAGAATGGAAGGTCGGAGATGAGGTACTGGCGGCAGTAAAGCTGTGAGGACGGGTCCTGAGTCGTTCTTGGGTAGCTCAGTCGGTAGAGCACTTTTCCGCGTAAGTAAATGCCCCGGCTTCGTGTCTCGGTCCGGCACACAGTTTTAACCTGCCATAAAGTTTCACATCAGATCACACTACGCTGCAGAGTGAAAATTCATTTAAGATTTCGATCTCTTGCAGAACGAAATAAGTCACCTGGTCACCAAGTAAGTTACACATCATTAACCCCTTTGCAAGGTTTAATTCACTGACGTCTCTGCCGAAACGGAAATGTTTGTAGTTAGCAAAGACAGGACTGGGTGGGACAGTGTTTAGTCGTAAGACTCGAGATGGACGACCACTGTATGAGATTACGAAGATGCGCTGGTCAAAGTGAGAACTCAAGGTTCGCCGTGGACCGTCGTTGTTGTAGTTTTCAGTCCAGAGACTGGTTTGATGCAGCTCTCCATGATACTCTACTTAGTTCCAGTATTCTCTTTCCTCAACACATTTAATGATTCACAGGAATTTTTGGACCAAACTGATGAAGTTCCCATGGTAAGCTATCTTTCTCCCTTGGTGGCGAACTTTTTTGTGAAGGGCTTCCAAGAGAGACACCTGAAGCCGGCCGGAGTGGCCGTGCGGTTCTAGACGCTACAGTCTGGAAACCGAGCGACCGCTACGGTCGCAGGTTCCAATCCTGCCTCGGGCATCGATGTATGTGATGTCCTTAGGTTAGTTAGGTTTAATTAGTTCTAAGTTCTAGGTGACTGATGACCTCAGAAGTTAAGTCGCATAGTGCTCAGAGCCATTTGAACCAAGACACCTGAAATCAGCAGGCCGTTTTGCAAAAGTTGATTGACGATATTTTCATAGTGTGACCACGTGAACAAACGACGTTAATGAAGTTCTCACAACATTTTGAGCTCTTTCAATAAAAATATCCAGTTCATAATGTTCACAGGAGAGCGTGGTTGTTTGTTCTTCCCGAACGTTCCAATCAGGAGCAAGTATGTTGGTTCTCTGGATTATTCGGGACATTGTAAGCCCAGCCACACTGATTTGTATGCACAGTCCTCAGAATGTCATCAGCTGCCACAAACTATGGGAGTACTTAAAATACTTGTGTACAGAACGCATATTGCTCCCAATCCGGATAGTTTGCCTAAGGAGACTGACCACCTGACAACAGCAATCTACGGAAATGTACATTCCATCTGACAGATTAGAGGACATTATTATTCAAAGACATAAGACAGTCATTGGATAAGGAGGATGCACGTAAGAAAAGTCATCTTTCCTTCTTATGTCGTCAATGCTTCATCTAAGATAGCCAGATCCTCCGTAAATATCAAGTTGAAGTGTTTTTTCAATAACCATGAAAGGTTGGACATATTCTCGGATCGATAAAGGAAAACCTTTTTAACTATGACAGTGGAAATCAATTGACTCTATGAGTTGAAAAAGGGTTATGTCTACTTTGTTTTCAAATTATGTTTGCAGGAGACAACTGATGTTTATATCTGTAAGCAACGTCTGGTATAACATGGGGTCGTGTCACATCAACAGAAGTGCTCGTTAGGAGGGTATTGAGTTTGAGACGGGGCCATGTCCATGTAAACAATCGTCTAGTGGACCTGTTCCAATAAAAAAGAAGAAACTAGACACTGTAAAGAAAATTCCTGAATACACAACTGACAAATAGAAACCATTTTATAACAGTGTCTTCCAGTGGCCAGCGAAGGATGGACAAGAAAAAGATGAAGCATTCCCTCTATTACCTGCTTTACCGTAGTTTGCTTGGGGTTCTATTTTGGGTATTTAGGAATAAACCTGTACGCTTATAACACACTCTTTTGTTGCTGTAATGAATATCAATATGAAACTTTCATAACGCAATCGTTCCGCTGCAAACAGAAAGTTAGTTGTCTCATCAATATCACCAGGTTCGAAAATGGGTCATCTCTAGTACATACAAACTCAATTACTGGCCATAGTGTGTGGCTAAAGTATCTTTTAATGGTGTACATTGTTTCACCATGGGGCCGACTGCTACATGACAACTCCACGAGACCATGCTTAAATACGTTGCGCAGTAAAACAGTTTAGTGTGTGTGTGTGTGTGTGTGTGTGTGTGTGTGTGTGTGTGTGTGTGTGTGTCTGGAAACATTCATTTTCTGGGACATGACCCCTTTTACAACTCACCGATTCAGTTGGGAAATGTATGGAATCCTGTCATTGCAACTACCAGTTTTCAACGTAGAAGACACATAACGTCGAAAGCCACGGTGAGCGGCAACCAATCGGGCATATGAATTTCTCACTTCCACCATCGCTGATGTTGCCCATGTTACTGGGCAGTATGAATGGTTTTGTTACTTGGATCATGGCGCATGCGCAAAATGCTTACAGAACAATAATGACTAGTGCAATCTCGGAATGCTATGTCAAATCAATTCTATTAAGACGTAGGCAGTAAGCATAGTACGTACTTCCTGTCATTCACATGTCCTAGACTCTCGAGATTCAAAACTATCTAACCCATCTTCATAACAAACCAAAATATTTTGAACTGACCCTCGACCGCAACCTAACATGGTACTCTCACCAACGTAGCATCAAACAAGATGCTCACAGTAGACTAAAATTATTACAGCTACCAGCAGGCGGTTAACGGGGTTACATCCTTCCACCATCCCCTATACCTACAAAGGT
The DNA here is from genome assembly GCF_023898315.1 of Schistocerca nitens. Lineage (NCBI taxonomy): Eukaryota > Metazoa > Arthropoda > Insecta > Orthoptera > Acrididae > Schistocerca > Schistocerca nitens. The sequence continues at coordinate 773,369,962 of NC_064616.1, read as the reverse complement.
CTTATACGAGCTATTCTTACCTTTGCAAACGTAGCCTGGATCTCCCTACCTCCAAACGTTTTCCACTCTCTAGATGTCCTAGAACCCCTTGATCTCTTCCTCGCCTTCCATAACCGTCTTCCATCTCCTGCATGATCGTATACCAATTGATAGGATTCCCCCCACTCGCCTAATCCCTCTAATATCTCTGCAAATCCTACACATCCCGTAAACTCGAATAGCGAAATCTCATTGTTTTCCCAGCCCTCTCCAATCCTGGGCTGTTAGCGCACATAGACCATCACACTTTTCCTCCACTTCCACACCCTTCAGTATCCCACCCTCATGATCAAGTAGTACATTACATCCATCCATCCTCTCAACTACAGCCCTATCCCCCATCGCCTTTCCTCATATCATGGCTCCAACACCTCTCCCATCCTCCTAACCAATCCTCCCTGTGCCAGATCTCATTTATACATGCCTCTTCCCAGCCCAACATCATCACATCATCTGATCGTCTCCCTCCCATCTGCCTGAATTGCTTTACCGTCACTCACCTCACCATACTGTCTGCCCCGTTAGCTGAATGATCAGCGTGATGGATTGCCGTCCTACGCGCCCGCGTTCGATTCCCGGCTGGATCGGATATTTTCTTCGCTCAGGGACTGGGTGTTGTGTTGTCTTCACCATCACTTCATCTCCATCCGGCGCGCAGGTCGCCCAATGTGGCGTCGAATGTAATAAGCCCTGCACCAATGCGGCCGGACCTGCCCCGCAAGGCATGACGCCAAACGTTCATTTCCATTGACCTCACCATCCTTACTTCCTCCCTAAGTGTGTAATCATGTACACCATCTGATAAAAAGTACTCGGAATCTCTATGTAATGTGGACTTGACCACTAGATGTCACGAGAGGTGGACCCGCCAATACAAAAGTAGGCAGGGAGCATAGTTTTGTCAGTAGAGAAGCAGTAACAGAAGAGTAGTTCAGTCACGAGAACTCAGAGACTAGTCACTGGGTGACGTTTGAGTAACAAACACATTACGGACATTTAAATCCTTCTAAAGCTGCCCAGACGACTGTTAGTGATACGACTGTGAAGTAGAAAAATGAAGAAACGACCACAGCGAAACCATAACCAGGCAGTGCTCATGCAATGAAGGACAGGAACCGTCGAGCAGTGCGGAGGAGCCGGCCGCTATGGTCGAGATGTTCTAGGCACTTCTGTCCGGAACCACACGGCTGCTACGGTCGCAGGTTCGAATCCTGCCTCGGGCATGGATGTGTGTGATGTCCTTAGGTTAGTTGGGTTTACGTAGTTCTAAGTCTAGGGGACTGATGACCTCAGATGTTAAGTCTTATAGTGCTTAGAGCCATTTGAATCACTTGAAGTGTGGAGGGCTGTTGTAAAGCATATAATCAGCAGGAGGAATCACTCGTGAGTTCCAAAGAGCTACAAGCAGCTCAGCTAGCACAATGAGTGTGCGGAGGGAGTTAAAAAAGATCGGAGTATAATCGTCAAACAGCTCCTCATAAGCCACACATTTCTGTAGTCAGTACTACGCGACGCTTGAGGTGGCATAAAGACCGACGCTGTTTGACAGTGGATGACCCGAAACGAGTGATTTGGAGTAATGAATGAAACCATACTCCGTGAGGACCCAATCGATGTGTTTGGGTTTCACGAATGCCTGGTAAACGTTACCTGCTATCCCACGTAGTGCTAGCAGAGGAGTAGGGAGAAGGTGGTGTTAAGATATGGTGTATTCCTCGTGCTTAGAGCGAGGTGTCCTTATTGAGCTTAAGAAAACGCTAAATGCTGAAGCAATCGAACCCATTTTACAGCGTTGGGCATTGCGTACAGTAGAGTAACAGTTCGGAGACGATGACTGTTTGCATAAACATGACATTGCACCCTTCCATAAAGCAGCATCTGCGTAGCATTGGCTTTTGGACAAAAACATTCCTGAAATAGTCTGGCCTGACCGGAGCTTCGACCTGACGCCAAGAGAACATCGTTGGAATGAATTAGAACGTCGACGTCCGTCCAGACTCCAGTGTCCAACATCGTTATCTTCTTTTATTTCGGCTCTTGAGAAAGAATGGGCTGTCATTCCTCCACAGGCATTCAGACACCTCATTGAAATTATCCTCAGCAGAGTTTAAATCGTCATAAAGGGGAAGAGTGAACACACTCTATATTAATAGATAATAATAATAGTCGGTGTCGGGAGACTTTTGATCAGATAGTGTATTATTGTGATCTGCAATTGATTACACGGTGTTGCCAATCAAAATGGCCATGGTCCCAATCTCTTTTTCAAATCATGTACTTTTTTTAAACGAATAACAGTCTCATATACGCACGAAAGGGGCCGCTTACAAGTCTCTCGTTAGACCAGTTGTTGACAATTGTTCGTCTGCCTGGGACTCTTACCAAGTTCCGTTCATGAAGGAGATAGAAAATACTGAAAGAAAAATTGTACATGTCATCACATGTTTGTTTAGTCAGCACGAAAGTGTCAGTAAACGCTGGGTAAATAGTTGTGGGAGGTGTTACAATAGAGGCGATGTACCTCTCTGATAGCCTTACTCCTAAAATTCCGTGAGATTACATCCCAAAATGAGTCAAAAAATATCATGCATCCCCCAACATATATTTCGTGTAATAATCGTGACTCAACTATTAGAGAAATTTAGACCCATGCTGCACCGACATACGTAGCTACGTGACGACTGTTTGTACGGTCAACGCCCTTACAGAAAAGTAAGTCAAGGGAAAAAGGTGCTAGTTTCAGACAAAGCTTTGCAGCTTGATTAAAATTTCCTTTAATATTTAAATCATTGTTGACAGGTACACACTTAACAAATCGAAAGCCATCTTTTACGTCCAAATTTATCTCCAAGAGAAGTGGCAGAGGATTCGCATTATGTAAGGTTGGGCTTCAAATGCACACCCAGCCCACCAGTTTCTTAAATCAATTAAGAAGGATGCGAGGAGACTCCCCTGAATAAGACATCAGTGCAACCCTTTCACCAGCCTCCTTCAGCTAAGCTAGATTTCGGATAATCTACAGTTCACAAAACTTCTAGCAAACGTGACGTCATTTTGGCGTTACAGGTAGTCATCGAAGACCACAGGAACGGCTATCGAATTACGTTAGGTTTCGATGCGAGGTGCTCGTCTTCAATTTAAGTAAATCTTTAACCAACAATATTTCGTTTTTCGCCATTTTATTTCAAGTTATTTTACCAATACCGACGCGTTTTCGAGAGGTCCGCAATGTACTGGTGTTGTGAAACAGCATTTATTCGTACGACGTAAGATAAATGAGCTACTGCTTTAATTCGTCTGATAGAATTGATACCCATCGTTTCCAATTACAGAACAACTCCGAAGCTAGGTTTCAGAGTTTGTAGAAACAAAATTATGTTTTGGGTCACTTTAATGAACACTCTTGACTATATACAGTCTTAGATCCATGCTGGCTATCTTCAGCTTGTTTTCTTGCTTGTAAATCAGTAAGTTATCTCACCTTCGGGCTCGATTAAGGCCTATTAGGAAAAACTGTTACTGCAGTGTATCTTTATCAGTAGTACGTTTTGGATTTAATTCTTACAAATATTTTAATCTCTATATATGTGGTGATCCTACGGCCACTATGAATCAAGACGCAAAGGAATTAAAGACATTAAGTGCCAATTGTCATTGATTTATATTAATGGGGCAAGTTGAAAATAATGTATAATTAACCCTTTTAAACCTGAATTTTTTCTGGAGGAAGGAAAATTTTTCTTTATGTTGTAGTGCTCTTAGATGATTTTTTAATGATTTCAGATTCAAGGTTTATAGAAAAATATTTACCCGTTTTTAAATGTACTTTGTACACTTGGCTTGTTTTTATGGACTAAAATAACTAATTTTGAAATATTCACCGTTGTAATAAATAAACTGATCATTCAATAATTACCACGCAAAATAGCAATAATAGTATTCATTTATACAGTGGAATATAAACAAGTAGCCACTTCCGTGTACCCTGGCGGTCACAAGCTGCTGCGCATTGCTACATTGGCTTGTTGAAATTTTTATAGTCAAGCCCAACAGGTCGCAGCACTTGTACGTTATAAAAAGATTGAACATTCATAAATGTATGCATAAGGTTTCCACTGGGGAAAAATATTACTATTGCAGTAAGAGACAGTAAAATTTAATGTATACTATTGTAGCCAGTGGGTCTGAAAGGGTTAAGGCGAGCGATGAAGGCCAATGACCCTTTCAGTGCAGATGTACATCGAGCTGGAACTGTTACGGGAATCGGCGAGATGTCGCGAGTACTGAGGTTAATGAGCAGGTCACTGCATCAGGAGTGCGTGGAGTAAGTTGAGAATGTGGGTCTGATGGGAGGCATGCTATGGTAGGCCGTGCGGTTGAGCTGGCGTCTGTGTTCGGATGGCATAGTGGTTACCACATCTACCTAGTAAGCAAAAGACCCACATTCGAATACCGGTCTGCCACAAATTTTCAACTTCCCCCATTGATACGAGGGTTGGAACTTGAATAGTGGCAACTATTTATTCACAACCGATACAAAAGAGTTACATGTTTGCACCTGTTACTGTCCTTCAAAGTAGTTGGGTTGGGGTTGGGTTGTTTGGGGAAGACCAGACAGCGAGGTCATCGGTCTCATCGGATTAGGGAAGGACGGGGAAGGAAGTCGGCCGTGCCCTTTCAAAGGAACCATCCCGGCATTTGCCTGGAGCGATTTAGGGAAATCACGGAAAACCTAAATCAGGATGGTCGGACGCGGGATTGAACCGTCGTCCTCCCGAATGCGAGTAGAGTGTGCTACCTTCAAAGTAGTCACCAGTGTTATGTAGAACGAGTTGCCAGCGATGTGGAAGGTGTAGTATACCGTTAGAAAAGACTGTTCTGTTGATGGTGCGAATGGAGCGGCCTACTGCCTGTCGAATCTCTGGAACAGTTGTTGAGCGAATGCCACGAAGTGATTCCTTCGTCTTCGGAATCAAATCAAAGTCACAAGGACTTAAGTCCGGGGAGTGTGGTGGATGGTACAGTACTTCCCAATCCCTTCGTGTGAACAGAGCAGCCATAGCTTGCGCTGTATGCGCCCGCGCATTGTCGTGCAAAATGATGGGTGGGTTGTGCAGAAAGTGTCGCCGCTTCTTTCGCAAAGCTGGTCGCAGCTGAAGCTCCAAAAACGAACAGTAATACTGTGCATTGACGGTGTGCCGTGGAGGAACGTTAATGCGTTGGGATAATACCATCACAGTCCTACGCGAGAATCACCGTAACTTTAGACCGTTCCATTCGCACCATCAACAGAACAGGCTCTGCTAACGGTATACTACGCCTTCCACATCGCTGGCAACGGGTTCTTCACAATGCCGGTGACTACATTGAAGGACAGTAACAGGCGCAAACATGTAACTGTTTTGTATCGGTTGTGAATAAATAGTTGCCACTATTTAAGTTCCAACCCACGTATAAATCAATGCCCACTTACAGCTAATATCTTTAATTCCTTGGAGTCTTGATTTTAATCTCTCCCTTAACCGCTGTCCACTACACACAGCCGGCCGCTGTGGCCGAGCGGTTCTAGGCACTTCAGTCCGAAACGTGCGACTGCTACGGTCGCAGGTTCGAATCCTGCCTCGGGCATGGTTATGTGTGATGTCCTTAGGTTATTTAGGTTTAAGTAGTTAAGTTCTAGGGGACTGATGACCTCAGATGTCATTTGAACCACTACACACGAGTGCAGAACTTGTCACATCTATAAACAACGTAACCTCAAGATTAATGCACCCTGCGGTACAGAGAAAGCATATGTTCACCTCATGTATTGTGAACCGAACGATCACAGTAGTCCATAGACAGCTCTCTTCATTTTTGATAACTGCGTGTGACGTCGAAATGAAGTCACGTTTGCACGAAGTCATGAAAACTGTAGGTTACCCATACTGTCTCCAATGATCTCACTGTTGACGAGATATTAAACTCGAACAACCGTTACTTTTATCTGTCTTACTCCCTTGTTAAGAGACGATATTTCATACTCAACAATCTCATAACAACATGAATACTTGAAGGTGAGAGTAAAAAAATATTTTGGCTAAGTATCCGGACAAAAGCATTTAACGAAAAGAAGCTAGTACGCAACAGTCTGGGCAATAGAGTCGCAGAGAGAGGGCCGACTTGTAAATAAACAGGCTGCGATCGGCGTGCTGTTTAGCGCGCCAGGCGTACCACGTGGCTCCCGCTCTTTGTACTAAGAGCTCTGCTCCACGTTACTGCAACCACTATCAAGCCGGAGCTCCCAAACGAAACGCAGACCTAAACACGAGCTCCCTTCTGACCGTCCTATTGCTGGGTCACTCTGCTTATTTACCGAGTGTCGTACAATTCCAGCTCGTTTGTTCTGATCACACAGAGGGAAACAGTTCTGGTTCAGAAACCGGAAATATGCTGCCCTGTAGGTTTAAAAATACACTTTTCTTAAATATTCTAAGTTATATATCATCTAGCAAGCTTTTTTATAGACATTATTTACACAAAGCTCCTGATAAAATGCTCACAATTAAAGTCATTGTAATCCAAGATCTGTTGAAATTATCAGTCAAAAAAATGGTTCAAATGGCTCTGAGCACTATGGGACTCAACTTCTGAGGTCATTAGTCCCCTAGAACTTAGAACTAGTTAAACCTAACTAACCTAAGGACATCACAAACATCCATGCCCGAGGCAGGATTCGAACCTGCGACCGTAGCGGTCTTGCGGTTCCAGACTGCAGCGTCTTTAACCGCACGGCCACTTCGGCCGGCCAATTGTCAGTCACTGAATTTCAATTTCACGTTAAAGTTTTATCTGTATTAGGGACGTGTGATGACGGCAAGTCATCGATGCTGATTTCGTTTTCATCACTGACCTCTAGACATCGAGGGTCTAAAACAATCGACGCGAAATTGTAGGTGTTTTTTGGTTCAAATGGCTCTAAGCACTATAAGACTTAACAGCTGAGGTCACCAGTCCCCTAAACTTAGAGCTACTTAAGCCTAACTAACCTAAGGACATCACACACATCCATGCCCGAGGCAGGATTCGAACCTGCGACCGTAGCAGCCGCGTGGTTCCGGACTGAAGCGCCTAGAACCGCTCGGCCGCCGCAGCCGGAGTAGGTGTTTTTGATGGTGATGTTAAATAGTGTAGAATGGCGTAATGAGCACCATGTGAATTGATATATCGTATTTATTAATCAGCTGATACATTAATATATTAAATTACATATCCTACAGTTTTTTGTCTGCAGACTCCAAAAATAACACGTTTGAGAGATGTTTCTCCTCAGCCTATTCCGTTACTGGAAAGACCATACCCTGCTTTTGAGAACAATCTTACAAAAGCGGTTGATGTGGCTATACCGCCTAAATACTTCTACATATCCTACAGTTTTTTGTCTGCAGACTCCAAAAATAACACGTTTGAGAGATGTTTCTCCTCAGCCTATTGCGTTACTGGAAAGACCATACCCTGCTTTTGAGAACAATCTTACAAAAGCTGATGATGTGGCTATACCGCCTAAATACTTCTACATATCCTACAGTTTTTTTGTCTGCAGACTCCAAAAATAACACGTTTGAGAGATGTTTCTCCTCAGCCTATTCCGTTACTGGAAAGACCATACCCTGCTTTTGAGAACAATCTTACAAAAGCTGATGATGTGGCTATACCGCCTAAATACTTCAGTGCCATTTTTGTATCTTTGTGTATGTAGAGCCGATATTGCGATTCCATACTTCTAATTAATCTTGTTTCAAATCTAGAAGACGATCCTTAAGATAATAACTGAACTGTGATTTTAAATCCACTTCTATTCCAATTTGCAAACTGTTCTTTTATTATGCTATTTTACAATGTTCACTCCATAAATAAAATTAGGTTTCTCTGTTTTCCTGTAATGTACCACCTCGTTTCAGCAGCGCCCAAGCGTATCCTTGACTGGCTGCAAATATACTAAAGCATCTTCAAGATGTGTGTTCTTGAATGGAGGATCGAGCAACATCGATATGGCTAATGTGCTAATTTGACCACTTGGGTCCGCCCCGATAGCTGAGTGGTTAGCCGGCACGGTAGCTCAGCGTGTTCGGTCAGGGTTAACTACCCTCTCTAACAAATAAACTGAGTGAATGGATCAACGAAAAACCAGAACTGATGTCGTCGGACGTCCTCCCCGACCAAAGACAACGAACAATACAGAACAAAATGAGATAAAAAAAGTGCCAGAATGAGATTTTCACTCTGCAGCGGAGTGTGCGCTGGTATGAAACTTCCTGGCAGATTAAAACTATGTGCCGGACCGAGACTCGAACTCGGGACCTTTGCCTTTCGCGGGCAAGTGCTCTACCAACTGAGCTACCCAAGCACGACTCACGCCCCCTCCTCACAGCTTTACTTCTGCCCGGCGGACTGTGGCGCCAAGGGGCCCGGTTTCGATTCCCGTCTGGGTCGGAGATTTTCTTTGCTCAGGGATTGGGTGTTGTGTTGTCCTCATTATCATTTCATCACTATCGGTGGAAGGCAACGGGAAATCACCACCGGAATCACTTCCCTAGACGCTCATGCGGCGGACCTCTTTGACGAGGTTTCCCCCATGACAAGACCTGCCGTAACGCAGAACACAAAGTTAGTTTATTGACCACTTGGATAATAAGCAATTTTGATTTTTAGGATGTCACTCTTCATATTCTCTCCAGCTGTCGTATAAGGAGAGAGGTGGGAAACGTAATCCAGCCACGAATATTGTTGAAGATGGTCGTTTCGGTGGTCGAGGTGTTACCGTGTGGAGACGTATAACCTTGCGTGAGCGTACTGAGCTCCAAATCTTTGAACACGGTACACCCACCTGTCAACATTATTGTGACGCTGTAATCCTGCCCCATGTGCGCTTTTGCACGGGTACACTCGGCCTTGGCTTCATTTTTGTGGATGACGATGCGTGACAGAATGGAACAGTGTCGGTGAAGGAGCTGTTGGAACGAGAGCATATTCGTCGAATGGACTGGCCTGCCCCTTCTGCCGACTTAAATGCCATCGAGTATTTGTGGGATACGTTGGGAAGATGTATTGCAGCACGTCCACATGCACCAAAGACCATTCAACAGTTGTTAACCGAGCTGGCGGAGAAATACAGGGTGAGCACAAAGTCTTCCCAGAGTAACCCAGAGATTCCCAGAGTGCCCAGAGAATCCCAGAGTTACCCAGAAGACATCCCAGAGTCACCCAGAGAGCATCCCAGAGTGTCTCAGAGACTAAAACACTAAGAAGAATCGCTTCTCGGCTTTTGGCAAGATCAATGTGTAGTTATATTTATTAAAATGTAATAAATCATCGATAAAAATAGTTACCCACCCACCTCCCCGGGAGTCGTAACTCCCGCAGCCTAACCTAAAGTAAAAGATATGTACAACAGTATAAACATGCTTCTGTGTCTTCAATTAGAGTGAAGCATGGCTGTTTGTACAATGCTGTTGCTTCGTAAACAGTCAGAGATGCAGTGGCGTCAGTAGCAGCCAGCACGCGGTAGTCGTTCCTGATAAGAGCTGCACGCTACGTCACTACTGATAAGCGCACAGCCAGCCAATCAGATCCGGACCGGATGGGCGTTGCCGCACCGGAAGTTATTTTTCTCAGCGGATCGCGCTCTGTTAGAACTAGAGCATGATCCCTCATGCCCTGGCGGCAGCCAGGCGAAGCTCGTTCAAGGTCACCCGCCTTTCGTAGCTGCAGCGGCTAAGTGAAGAAAGCCATGCATGCTTAGAAAATGTAGTCCATCAACAAAGGAGGTGGCTTACAAAACACTCGTTCGACCTATACTTGAGTATTGCTCATCAGTGTGGGATCCGTACCAGATCGGGTTGACGGAGGAGATAGAGAAGATCCAAAGAAGAGCGGCGCGTTTCGTCACAGGGTTATTTGGTAACCGTGATAGCGTTACGGAGATGTTTAGTAAACTCAAGTGGCAGACTCTGCAAGAGAGGCGCTCTGCGACGGCGTCGAAGTGGGAGAAAGCACAATGAGTGCTTTGGTTTCACAAAATGAAATCGCCCATCAGTATTCAGCGTAAATTTCGGGCTTCTTATGGATGCAGCCCTCCTGACGTTAAATCAATAAAGTGATGGTATGCACTTTGTGCAGGGAGTGGCAACTGTCCCTTAACATAGACAAATGTAATGTATTGCGAATACATAGAAAGAAGGATCCTTTATTGTATGATTATATGATAGCGGAACAAACACTGGTAGCAGTTACTTCTGTAAAATATCTGGGAGTATACGTGCGGAACGATTTGAAGTGGAATGATCATATAAAATTAATTGTTGGTAAGCCGGGTACCAGGTTGAGATTCATTGGGAGAGTGCTTAGAAAATGTAGTCCATCAACAAAGGAGGTGGTTTACAAAACACTCGTTCGACCTATACTTGAGTATTGCTCATCAGTGTGGGATCCGTACCAGATCGGGTTGACGGAAGAGATAGAGAATATCCAAAGAAGAGCAGCGCGTTTCGTCACAGGGTTATTTGGTAACCGTGATATCGTTACGGAGATGTTTAATAAACTCAAGTGGCAGACTCTGCAAGAGAGGCGCTCTGCGACGGCGTCGAAGTGGGAGAAAGCACAATGAGTGCTTTGGTTTCACAAAATGAAATCGCCCATCAGTATTCAGCGTAAATTTCGGGCTTCTTATGGACGCAGCCCTCCTGACGTTAAATCAATAAAGTGATGGTATGCAAAGTTTAACGAAAGAGGCAGCGTTGAAGATCGTCCTCGAAGTGGCAGCCCTCTCGTGTGATGCAACTGTTGATCAAGTTCGGCAATCTTGTCGTGTTTGGTGCTGTTCTCCCGTGCGTCAAGAGCTGTGATTTTAATTATGTGCTGGTCTTGTACGTAGTATTACTGTCAATGATTGTTATGTGCGACGCCGTCCGTTAATACTCTTCTGCTCTGGTCATATTTCGCTTTGTGTTCTTTAATTGTCCCAGTGTGTGGGTTTTTTGTGCTCCACTTTTTTACTGTTTTTATCGCCATTTTACAGTTGCCCCCCTTTTTGTCTGTTCCCTTCCATGCTGTTCCCCATTCCATTTTTTTTTATATCTATGTACGACCTATTTTCTCCAGTCTGTTATTTTAAATGTCTTCTTTGTATAACTACTGTCTTTCGGCTGAAGAGCAGCGCATATGCTGCCGCCAACCCGCCCCAAATGGGGCATTAATCACAATAAAGGAAAAATAGTCGGAAATCGTTTCCGCGGAGTCCGTCTAAATCAACTCGTCAAGCATCACGTGAACTTCAAATACTGCAAGTAAGTGTGGTGAAGATTCTTCATGAAAGGCTTAGGTTGCATGCTTACAAAGTGCAAATCGTGCCGGCCTTGCAACCAAATGATTTGCGGACACGTGCTGAATTTGCAACTGAGGTTCTCAACAGGATCGATGGCGCTAACGATTACTTAAATCGCATATGCTTTACCGATGAATCCACCTTTCATGTCAGTGGAATGGTAAATAGGTATAATGTCCGTATATGGTATTCAGAGTCTCCACATGCTACTGTACAGTTACAGCGAGACAGCGAAAAAGTGAATGTTTGGTGCGGCCTCATTCATAACAAGGTTTTTGGACCGTTTTTCTTAGCGGAAAAATCCAGTACAGGTAACATTTACTAACAGTTCACTGCCATACAGTTAGAAAAATATCAACCATGAATACTTTTTCAGCAAGATGGAGCACTCCCCCACTGAGCTTTGATAGTGCGTGATTTCCTGGATGAAACATTTCCTGATCGGTGGATTGGAAGGAACGGTCCAACACCCTGGCCACCCCGCTCTCCAGACATTACGCCCCTTGACTTTTTTTTTTTCTGGGGTTATATCAGGACAGAGTCTTCGTCACCCCAGTTGCTGATGTCGACGAACTGAAGGCTAGGATACAAGCTGCTGTGGGTGCTGTGACAGAACACATGTTACGAAACAGCTGGCGGGAACTGGAATACCGCCTCGACATTCTTCAAGCTACCAAGATTTACTAACGTAAGTGGTCTTAAAGAAACTAGTCACACTAATCTGTGTAACGGCATCAAATGCAAATTATTATGTCAAACGGTTATTCTGTAATAAATTGTTATAATCAGAGTAAGACTTTGTGCTCACCCTGTAGATAGCCCTACCACAAGGACTCCTTACCAACCACGTGACGAGCATGGGAACATGTAGCGAGCATGTACTGACGTCCTTGGTTATCACACACCCTATTAAGAACCACGACCCGCCTTTTTTAATGTCAGGAACCGTCATAAACCGCGGTGACTTCAATGTAATAACTGTCTTTCAATAAAATTGTCATTTCTGTTAGTCACACTGTGTATTTCTTTCAGCTACCATCTGTACTACATTGTAGCAGTTCTTTCTGTGTATGGTCCAAGTTTCTAAAGTTACTTTCGTCCTTAGATTTTGCACACCAATGTACAAGAATCTATCACTCATATAGACCGTTGAAGTCATCTCTTGGATACTTCTTCAATTAATTTGAGACGATACTTTTCTTAACTCATCACTTGCTACTGCACTTCGCTTGAACCGTGCTACAATCCTAATCTCAGTAGTAATGAACTCAAGTCCTTCGTTAGTCTTTACAACAAATTTTTCGTTAGCAAATAGAACATGTGAGGAAAACAAGATACATGACGGTTTTTTCTAAATACTGTTTCTACTCCTTTTAACCACTGCATCGATGTTGTTACGAGGGATTTTGAGAAAAAGGACTCCTTTAATTAACGAAAAAATTATTGTTACTGATAAAAACTAGCCTTTTTATTTTTGACAAAATTGAATGTCCATTTTTAACTTTAACAGCATTTACGATGTTTCAAAGATATCAGTTTGCTACTGAAATTTCGGTGTTTAAACTCCCGACATCGATCATTTGTAAATACCGATGATTAACGGACATTCGTAATCTGTAATAGACAGCAAATACTCTCTTTAAGGTGAATTAGCTATCATAAAACTGTCGTATAGTGATACATAACGGTGTTACCATTTTATCGAGCCCTTGGGGAACACTTAGTACGAATTTCAACATGATACATATTTAAACAGTAGTTACATTAAATCAGGAAATAGACAAAAGGCGGCTTCCGTCTGGATATCCCTCAAGCTCTTGATTAGGTTTAGTCTTTTTTAAACCAGTCTCACGTCTGTCGCTACAGAATGTTCTACCTTGGCGTGAACCAAACTTATTTGAGTACCTCCTCTCCCCAAACATGTGGAATAAGGTTACTTGGCAATTTATCTAATTCTGTCTTACAAAAAAGTTTAAAATCATATGGCTTATTTTGCTTTCTCAGTGCAAAAAAAAAGATAAAATTTTAAAAATAAACACATATGCTGAATTCACTCGTGATGAATATGTCGATAGCAGTTTCACAAATGCATGAAGAAACTATAAATCCAGCCTGAAACAGTGTAATAGGTAGAATCTCAGAAACACATAAAATATCTCTCATAATTCTACACTGGAGAGCCAAAGAAATTTGTACGCCTGCCTAATATCGTGTAGGGGCCCCGCGACCACGCAGAAGTGCCGCAACTCGATGTGGCATGGGCTCGATTAATGTCTGAAGTAGTGGTCGAGGGAATTGACACCATGAATCACGCAGAGCTGTCCATAAATCCGTAAGAGAACGAGGGGGTTTGGGATCACTTCTGAACAACGCATCGCAAGGCATCCCAGATATGCTCAATAATGTTTATGTCTGGGGAGTTTGGTGGCCAGCGGAAGTGTTTTAACTTGATAGAGTGAATCCTCCTACTTCTGGGACTGCGTTACTAAAGACGCCATCGAAATCCGACTACAGGATGGTCTAATTAGTGAAGACAGTGGCCTTCAACTTAGTCAGGCTCGGAACCCTGCACTCAGCCTGGAGAGAAAGATGCGGTCCCAGAGATCGAGGACCGCCCCGACGGCGGCAGCAGGGAGACTGCAGACCCCAGTTCAGAGCCAGGCGTCGCTTCCCCCACCACCTCCAGTAGCCGCCGCGCCGGCCGCACCCAAGACACCAGGAGAGGAACGGCGGAGGGGGTAACGGCTAGTATATATAGGACGCTGAGAGGAACAGCACAGCATTCGTCAGGAACCATCTGAAGAGAGGAGCGTGTACGTCTGCCGAAATATTGTGAAGAAATTACGACGCTACCCGGTCGGACACCCGAGAACTGTTCAAAATGATAAGTGTTTGAAATATCATTCTGAAGTACTAACTTGACATTTTTTTCAAATTGTTGTTTCCTCACATGAACAGGTAAGTATTTGAAATATCAGTCTGAAGCACTAAGCTGGATTTTTTCAGACCGTTGTTTCCTTACACGAACAAGTACAGAATTAAATTTCTTATCGAGACTGACATTTTCACCAACAGTCAACCACTCTCCATTATCATGCTGAATACAATACACATTTACAGATACTTCTGTATTCTGCCTCTCAAATAGGACAAGAATGTTTCAGCTCCATTGGAAATGCGATACCTATAAAATTAAGTTTATCCTTATGTTTCTTATAATTAGACATCCTGGATATATTCTGTTTCACTGGATACAATGTACATAGACTGCCCGTTTGAAACGTTCCTTGTCCTTATAATCTAAATTTACTACCGCTTGTTTGTCTTCAGTTACGTTAGGTAAATCAGCATTGTCTCCCACATGAAATCCTGCATTCTTATTTACGTTTATACGAAGTTCCACAATTTCCATTGGAGCTAGCCCGAAATCTCGGTCTTAAAATGCACCAAATTTCTTCGCAACTTTATTCCTCATCGTTTTCAGTGCTCCATGCATCTATATCATTTGAAGAAAGATAGTCCTCATTCTTACAATGAAGATGAATGATACATTCCTTACCAAATGTTGGTATTAAAAAGTGCACACAAGAATATAGCTGGTTTTCAGAGCTCGAGTTTGTGCTTCAACATTTGTCTTAAATAAATGAAAATATCTTTCAAGGACTGCTCTTGTGTTCTGTATATTATGATTAATTATTTCACCTGCACAGAAATATCTTTGGAACGATGATTCTTTGTCAACTCTCTAAGTCAACATCGGAATCACAACTACTTATTCTTTTTGTCAATTGGTAGCCAGCCATTATATTGCACTTTCGTGAATGCAGTCAGCACCAAGAAGTATCTGATTACAATAGAAATAAATGTAGTATATACCCACATTTTGTAAATCATATCTAAAATTACAGCAAGTTTATGAATAATCATAATTACATCGTATCGATGCAGTTTTAGCACAAGTCTGTAAAATGCACGGCATGTCATTGACATTATATGCATGACTTTCTTGCTGGTTGAATATATACAGTACTGTCAGATACACGCGTCCATTCTTGACATATATTTGAGAAGTTAATTAATGTTAACTTTTATTTGTTCACCTTTTACAAATAAATCATTAATCGACTTCCTTAACTTTTTGGAAATTCCACCATTTTCATATTTTCCATTTATTTTAAACGTGGAATTCAGCGTGCTTTCCTTCTTCAGATTATCTCTACACACGTCATTTTTCTTATTATTCAAATAAACTACCTTAATATTACAATGTCTGCACACATTATAATAGTCCATTATTAATAAAACTTAATTGACAGTTAAGATTCACTATAAAGTTATAAAACTCTTATAATTAAAATGGTGAAAGTCATCACTCTGTGCTAAAATTTAAGGCACCCATTCCATTTATTTACCACTATATCAGCGCTTTCCCGTTGGTGAGGAACATTTAGTCTTCATCAGACATCTCCGAGAACCGAGAGTAAAAATAGTTTTTCTTTTGCAATTTCTGTTAATATGACAAAGCCACAAGGTGTGCTGATCCGCTTGGCTCTCACTACCAGATACTTCTCGTCTAATGGTAAAGCTGACACACGTGTAGTCGGCTTCTGAAATCAGCTCCACTACCAATATTGCTTAAATTCTGCAAAGAAGGGTTCCCGTCTAGAAACATAAATTACATCCCCTTACTCTAATGCTACCACTCAATTGCACTTCAAACAGTTACATGTATTTACATTTTGTCTTCCTCTACAACAGATGTATTCCTCCAAAACGTGCTAGCCATCTCACCATGTCTCCATACACAATAAAAACTTGCAGAAGTTTGGCCCTTCACCTGTTGATGAGCTTATACAGGCGTGCAGCCTGATAATAACAGACTTCGTATTTTTGTTTTATTTAAAAGCGGAATATTAGCCACTTCTGAGGAATCAGAGATCTGCTATCAGCTACTAACTTCCAGTCACATGCTGATGTAATGCTTACCACCTGTTTAAGGTTATCCATATAGGTCAGCAAAAGTATTGCTTCACTGTCTCTAAAGGTGCTATCAGACTCGGGTCATTTACGAGGTGTGGCTAGAAAAAAACCGGACTAGTACTGGTGAAACAATAAAACGAATGCAATAAGGCTGAAAGTCGCGAAGGCCTGTCACGTGACTCTCGCTCCGCCTACTACTCGAGTTTCATCTGCCTCCTGCACTCACCCGTGGCGTCTGTTTTAAGTAGTTGACGTTTTGTCTGTGCGTCGGAAAATGTTGAGTGTACAGAAAGAACAGCGTGTTAACATCAAATTTTGTTTCAAACTAGGAAAATCTGCAAGTGAAACGTTTGTAATGTTACAACAAGTGTACGGCGATGATTGTTTATCGCGAACACAAGTGTTTGAGTGGTTTAAACGATTTAAAGATGGCCGCGAAGACACCAGTGATGACACTCGCACTGGCAGACCATTGTCAGCAAAAACTGATGCAAACATTGAAAAAATCGGTAAACTTGTTCGACAAGATCGCCGTTTAACAATCAGAGCAGTGTCTGAGTTAACAGGAGTTGACAAGGAAAGTGTTAGGCAGATTCTTCATGAAAGTTTCAACATGAACAAAGTGTGTTCAAAAATGGTTCCAAAGTGTCTCACAATTGAACAGAAGGAACGCCGAAGAATGATTTGTTCTGACATCCTGGAAAACATTGAAAGTGATCCCACCTTCTTACAAAATGTTATTACTTGCGATGAATCGTGGTTTTTTACTTACGATCCCGAAACTAAACGCCAATCGATGCATTGGAAAACTCCTGGTTCTCCACGACAAAAAAAAGCACGAATGTCAAAATCGAAATTCAAGGCAATGATGATTGTTTTTTTTTTACATCAAAGGGATTGTGCAAATTGATTGGGTACCAGAGGGACAAACAGTGAATCAGCATTACTACATTAGCGTCCTGGCTACCCTACGTGAGCGAGTACGGAGAAAACGGAACGATTTGTGGAGAAAAAAGTCATGGATCCTTCACCAAGACAATGCCCCAGCTCACAGTGCGTTGTCAGTGAAGACGTTTTTGGCAAAACACAACATTCCCATCTTAGATCATCCACCCTACTCACCTGATTTGGCCCCCTGTGACTTTTTTCTTTTCCCTAAAGTCAAGTCAGCTTTGAAAGGAACTAGATTTGAGACTGTTGAAGCAGTAAAAGAAAAAGCGACGGAAGTAATGTATGGACTTACCGAAAATGATCTGCAGCATTGCTATGAACAGTGGAAAATTCGTATGGAGCGGTGTAGAGACCGAGGAGGAGGGTACATTGAAGGAGATAACATGAAATTGTAAATAATTGTAAATAAATGTTTTTTCCAGCATCAGTCCGGTTTTTTTCTAGCCGCACCTCGTATGCTCGCCCTGGTGCTGTTTGTCTATGTAGGCAACGCATGATCCATGACCCTAATTTGGCGCGTATGAAACGATCTGCAGGGCTTCTGAGCTGTGCCCGACGAGCACGTCAAGAATCCTTCCACAACTGGCCTCGAGGTCTATGTGTATACCAGAAGAGTTAGTCGATGCTGGTTTCTTCTATGGTCGTACTACTGATTCTACAACATGTTTCTATTGTTGCAGACGACTACAAGACTGGATGATCCATGGCAGTAGCACGCATCCTGATTCCCTCATTGCAAGTACCTGTAGCTTACGGATAAAATCATTCACCACGACAGAAAATCATACAATGAACCACACTGAAATAAACTGTGAATACATTGTGACTACAGTTTTTTTCTTACAATATACATCATTAAGAAAAATATCTCTTTGCGTGCGTGTATGTGAACAAGTACAGGGAGCAAGAGGTTATTTGCGCAAATCAGCCCAGGGTGATGATGACAATACAACAAGGAACATTAAGACATGGACCATGATGACCTCAAGGCTGAAAACATAGCAACAAGCGTACAGGCACGTCACTGTGATGCCAAAATCGCACTATTCCCACTCAAAACGCCAGTCACACCCCGCACACATTTCGTCGAGGAGGCCGGAAACTACATACTACATACCCACCAGGATACGTCACAGTGAGGTAAGAGGGATTGGGCCAACTTCAAAGCCCTATATTTAGAACTTGCAGTATAACGCCACACCGCTACACAGATGTTATCAACACAGTAAACCATAATGCTGTAACGTTATATTTTAGGTAATTACCAATTTTTAACGCATAACATTAACACAAAATATCTGTCCATAAGATGCGACATGCAGAGTCTAGACCTGCAACGTCAGGAAAAATCACACTATCATTTCATGGCATCACAGATAAGACACAACAGCATCATTGCAACATGACGTAATCTGATTACATCAGTGATAACATAAATCAGCAACTTTATCAATAAAGGACGGGGGTGCCTGTGCCTGTGATGTTTCAAGAACTATAGCCTTATTAATGAAATTTAAGACTTCCGTGCAAAATAGTGCATACTACCTACCGAAAGAGATCACTCTAGTAAAGGAGCTCAAAGACCAGTTTAAAATGTTTAAAATTTATTCAATCAAATCTAAACTAATCCTAATCAGGAAAACTCCTTTTACGTTACATAAAACTACCAAACAAACAATAGATCAAAATAAACGTAACGTGTAAGTTAATGTGACAGTAGTGACTTTGGATTTCTTCATATTTAAATGACAGGCTTAGCAGAACATAGGAGTTGTAAGCAAAATGGATACTCTGACAACATTTACGGAAAGATAATACGATTGTGTAAGTGCCAAAGAATGGCATCGAGCTGCTAAACTCATCATGCCAATTTAAGTGGATAATGAAAATTAACTTATACAGAAAGTGTGTTGTATCGTAGATGAGGATATATATTCAGACCCATCAAGTGGAACTGTTCACAACCAATGGTCATTGTCTTTACTCTCCCCGTTAATTTTGAATAATGTTAAAGTATTGCTTTCCTCGTTTCCTGTCCTCAAAAACATTTAAAATATGTAATTCTCTGTAAAAATTCTTAGTTTGTTCGATTTTTCAATACTTACTGATATTATGGCAAGGTAAAGGGGGTATATTCGTAATAGATTTACATTTATAAATTTTTTTCATTTTCTGAAAGCATTTCGACAGATTAACAGGATCAACTACAAACAGAAATACAGTATAACCATTTTTATGTTACAAGTGGAATTTTAAATGATCAAGTAACACAGACATTAGTAGGTAATTTCCTGACATGGATGGATAATTTTGTGATAGTTATAAGATGATTAGTAGAGTGTAGCTAGGTCAACAATATCTGTCAACAATGATGTTCCAAGAGACTACAGGCCGAAGTAGCGCGCTGCTCTTCCAATAGGTGTCGTAGCAGTCAGTTAACAAAATAAAAATCACGAAGTTATCTGTGCAACGAAAATAACTCCCTTTACTTCACTTCATGCTCGTTGGTAAAAACTTATATAGACACGCTAGTGTACACTTCCGTCATATTTTCGACATTTTATCTTTTCTTTTGGCATATTCTGATGTGACATACGAAGAAAGCATTTCAAGGTAGGTAATATCGTGATATGCTGAAACGAAAAAATATTTACATGAATGTGAAACAAATTTTATGTCTAATCAATTTTGCTTAGTACACTACCTTTATAAAGTACATTTTAAGACAAAAAGGACAAAAAAACAAAAATACGACGCACCAGGAGGAATTATCAGAATGGGACGAAAATGGCAGATGTGACGTACATGGACAGACAAACAAATGATTACAATGTCAGAGAAAGTGAAAGATTTTTTTCAACAAGAAGAGCTTCAGAAATTCAGCAAGCCAATAACGTGTTGGTCCACCTCAGGCCCTTGTGGATATCGTGCCAAATTCTGTGCGACTGGCGCGTCAGATCATCAAAATCTCGAGATGATTGAAGGGCCCTGCCCATAATGCTCCAACGTTCTCAATTGGGGAGATATCTGTCGACCTTGCTGGCCAAGGTAGGGTTTGGCAACCACGAAGACAAGCAGAAGAAACTACCGCCGTATTGCTGAAATGTAAGCCCAGGATGGCTTGCCATGAATGGTACGTCGACGCATTCTACGCCACGTTTTGTTTCCCTTCATGGCAAGCCATCGTGGCTTTATATTTCTGTAAGATATTGCCCACATGCACCCGGTGAGAGCTTCTAAGGTTTTTTTTTTTTTTTTTTTTTTTTTTTTTTTTTTTTTTTGTGCTTGCTAAACCCTGCATTGGCCAGGAAAGTCGCTGGATCTCTCCCTTATTGAGTACGTTTGGCGCATGATGGCCAGGGCCCTCCAACCACCTCTGGATTTTGACGATCTCATATGCCAATTGGACAGAATTTGGCACGATATCCACCAGGAAAATTCTTGGTGCGTTGTTGTTTTTGGTCTCAGAGTGTACAAAGAAACCGAGCCACAGCACGAAGCAGATGAACTTCACCTTTGCAAACGCTAAGAAGCTAAGAATTTCCTTCCGGAACTTAAGCATTAGCTTATGCCCCGCAAATAACAAAACTAAGTGTGATGAATTCATCTCGGGTTACCAGCCGAGTGGTAACGTCGTCTTGTCGCAACGTTTCGATAAGTTTCGTACCCATCATCTTCTGGCGAAGATGAAACTCATCGAAACGTTGCGACAAGGCGACGCCACCACTTGGTTGATAACCCGAAAAGAATTCATCATTGGAATACGCCGAGAAAGACTGCAATCGCATATAAAAATAAGTATGACACATAACGAATTGGCCGGCCGAAGTGGCCGTGCGGTTCTAGGCGCTGCAGTCTGGAACCGCGAGACCGCTACGGTCGCAGGTTCGAATCCTGCCTCGGGCATGGATGTGTGTGATGTCCTTAGGTTAGTTAGGTTTAACTAGTTCTAAGTTCTAGGGGACTAATGACCTCAGCAGTTGAGTCCCATAGTGCTCAGAGCCATTTGAGCCATAACGAATTAGCCGGATCCTTTGCTAAGAAAATTATGTGAAATGTTTGCTCTTACCGTGATTGGTTATCTCAAATTTTCAAAAACAGTGCACTCACTGCTACTATTATTGAATCTTACAGTAAACAACGACACAAGTACTAGCCGTGTTCTCTCTCGACTGAGCGCTTACAGCGAGGTGTACATCATCTTGTGTTGCCAACAATGATGTCCCACGGAACTACAAGCCAAAGTCGCGCGTTGTTGCTCGATCAAGTGTGGCTGCAGTAAGTTAACAAATAAAATCAGGATATTACCTGCATCACCAAAATACACTGACGGAAAAAAAACACAACACCAAGAAATAATTAAGGCAGGGTAAAGAAACTTCGGGAATACATTTCTTTAGGTAATATATTTCAGTAATTAACGTTGCAAGACCGCAGGATAATGTAAGCGTTATAAAATTCATTGCAAATGTGAAATGCTGGTACATTAATTACCGGTGTAACAGCCAGAATGTTGAATGCAAGCATGCAGCTGTGCATGCATTGTGTCGTACAGGTGACGGATGTCAGATTGTGGGATCGATCTCCATGAATGTTACATTTGGACGGTCAGTACTGAGACAGTTAATGTTGGTTGTGGATGACGCTGGAGTTGTCGTCAGATGATGTCCCATACGTGCTCGATTGGAGACAGATCTGCTGATCGAACAGGCCAAGGAAACCTGTCGACATTCTTTAGAGTATATTGGGTTACAACAGCTATGTGGGAGCAAGTGTTATCCTGTTGGAAAGCACTCCTGGATTACTGTATGTGACTGGCAGAACAAGATGTCGAATCACCTGACTGACGTACTCATTTGCAGTGAGGGTGCGTGGGATAACCTTGAGAGTGTCCTGCTGTCATATGAAATCACAACCGAGACTAAGTCCATGTGTAGCTCCAACGTGTCTAGCATGCAGACAGGTTGGTTGAAGGCCCTAAACTGGCCTCCTCCTAATCAACACACGGCCATCGCTGGCACTGAGGCAGAACCAGTTTCATCAGAAAGCACAACAGACCTCCACCCTTCCCTCCAATGACCTCTCGCTTAACGCTACTGAAGTTGCAAATGGCGGTGGTTTGGGGTCGGTGGATGCACGCCACAAGGTGTCTCGCTCTGAGCTGTCCCTAAAATAACCGATTTGTAACAGTTCGGTGGCTCACTGTGGTGCCAACTGTTGCTCAAATTGCTGCTTCCGATACAGTACGATGCGCTAGAGCCATACGCTGAACACGATAGTCTCCCTCTCATTAGCGCCACGTGACCGTCAAGAACCCGGTCTTCTTGCGACCATAAATTCCCGTGCTGCCAGCAGTCATGTGGGGTTCCTGTATTCCTGCTAAGTCGTTTTGCAACATCGGAGAGGAAACATCCTGCTTCTCAGAGCACTATTACACGACCTCTTTCAAACTCAGTGAGCTGTTAATAATGGGGTCTCCATCATCTTGAAGGAATTCTTGAGTAACATCAACTAACCACTTCCAATTTCAAAGGTAACTGACCCTCACGCCCGTACAAATGGCTCTGAGCACTATGGGACTTAACTTCTGAGGTCATCAGCCCCCTAGAACTTAGAACTACTTAAACCTAACTAACCTAAGGACATCACACACATCCATGCCCGAGGCAGGATTCGAACCTGCGACCGTAGCGGTCGCGCGGTTCCAGACTGTAGCGCCTAGAACCGCTCGGCCACCCCGGCCGGCTCGCCCGCACAGCGCGTATTTAAAGCAAGCCTGACTTACTTCCTCATAAACGCACCACTAGCGCCACTGTTACGCGACTGGGGCAAATTTGAGCAGACGTCATCTCTCAGATGTAGAAACACGCCTACCAACTTTCGTTTCAAAATGGCTCTGAGCACTATGCGACTCAACTGCTGAGGTCATTAGTCCCCCAGAACTTAGAACTAGTTAAACCTAACTAACCTAAGGACATCACAAACATCCATGCCCGAGACAGGATTCGAACCTGCGAGCGTAGCGGTTTTGCGGTTCCAGACTGCAGCGCCTTTAACCGCACGGCCACTTCGGCAGGCCCAACTTTCGTTTATCTCACACAACTCCTTCCTGAAGTGGTGGATTTCATTTTCTGTCAGTGTACCTTCCATTAGCTTATAACTGTACGCAACGCGCATCAGTTGTGGGTTTATTCGAAGAATAGCAAAAAGAGTGTAAGGAACAAGTTCCCATCCTTAGGTGCTTGTCAGTTTACAAATTACATTAACCAGAAACCCTAACAGGAATACACCAGCTACGAATCATAATATTTTAATCATCACCTTTAAAAAATAAAGTTTCAAAGTTAATGTTTTGTATATTTGCTGGTACATGTCTGCAGTCCTGGCACACACGAAATCCTCGTACAAAGTACAGTACACGCAGGTATAGAAGCGCAAACAAAATCCCGCCGTCTAGTGATGAGTTGGAGATGGGATTCTCCATTTCGTTTTGAATCCTCTAGGGCGTGCTGCGGTACTGTGACTAGAGGATTTCAGTGTGTACCGGGACTGCAGCCATGCGCTTGCAAATAATAATAATAAAGTAACTTCATTTTTCAACGTGTTAATTACCAATTTTGGCTACTTCTCGTACCCACATTTGTTGTTGTTGTTGTTGTTGTTGTGGTCTTCAGTCCTGAGACTGGTTTGATGCAGCTCTCCATGCTACTCTATCCTGTGCAAGCTTCTTCATCTCCCAGTACCTACTGCAACCTACATCCTTCTGAATCTGCTTAGTGTATTCATCTCTTGGTCTCCCCCTACGATTTTTACCCTCCACGCTGCCCTCCAATACTAAATTGGTGATCCCTTGATGCCTCAGAACATGTCCTACCAACCGATCCCTTCTTCTGGTCAAGTTGTGCCACAAACTCCTCCTCTCCCCAATCCTGTTCAGTACCTCCTCATTAGTTATGTGATCTACCCATCTAATCTTCAGCATCCTTCTGTAGCACCACATTTCGAAAGCTTCTATTCTCTTCTTGTCCAAACTAGTTATCGTCCATGTTTCACTTCCATACATGGCTACACTCCATACAAATACTTTCAGAAACGACTTCCTGACACTTAAATCTATACTCGATGTTAACAAATTTCTCTTCTTCATAAACGCTTTCCTTGCCATTGCCAGTCTACATTTTATATCCTCTCTACTTCGACCATCATCAGTTATTTTGCTCCCCAAATAGCAAAACTCCTTTACTACTTTAAGTGTCTCATTTCCTAATCTAATACCCTCAACATCACCCGACTTAATTCGACTACATTCCATTATCCTTGTTTTGCTTTTGTTGATGTTCATCTTATATCCTCCCTTCAAGACACCATCCATTCCATTCAACTGCTCTTCCAAGTCCTTTGCTGTCTCTGACAGAATTACAATGTCATCGGCGAACCTCAAAGTTTTTATTTCTTCTCCATGGATTTTAATACCTACTCCGAATTTTTCTTTTGTTTCCTTTACTGCTTGCTCAATATACAGATTGAATAACATCGGGGAGAGGCTACAACCCTGTCTTACTCCCTTCCCAACCACTGCTTCCCTTTCATATCCCTCGACTCTTATAACTGCCATCTGGTTTCTGTACAAATTGTAAATAGCCTTTCGCTCCCTGTATTTTACCCCTGCCACCTTTAGAATTTGAAAGAGTATTCCAGTCAACATTGTCAAAAGCTTTCTCTAAGTCTACAAATGCTAGAAACGTAGGTTTGCCTTTCCTTAATCTTTCTTCTAAGATAAGTCGTAAGGTCAGTATTGCCTCACGTGTTCCAACATTTCTACGGAATCCAAACTGATCTTCCCCGAGGTCGGCTTCTACTAGTTTTTCCATTCGTCTGTAAAGAATTCGTGTTAGTATTTTGCAGCTGTGGCTTATTAAACTGATTGTTCGGTAATTCTCACATCTGTCAACACCTGCTTTCTTTGGGATTGGAATTATTATATTCTTCTTGAAGTCTGAGGGTATTTCGCCTGTTTCATACATCTTGCTCACCAGATGGTAGAGTTTTGTCAGGACTGGCTCTCCCAAGGCCGTCAGTAGTTCCAATGGAATGTTGTCTACTCCGGGGGCCTTGTTTCGACTCAGGTCTTTCAGTGCTCTGTCAAACTCTTCACGCAGTATCGTATCTCCCATTTCATCTTCATCTACATCCTCTTCCATTTCCATAATATTGTCCTCAAGTACATCGCCCTTGTATAGACCCTCTATATACTCCTTCCACCTTTCTGCTTTCCCTTCTTTGCTTAGAACTGGGTTTCCATCTGAGCTCTTGATGTTCATACAAGTGGTTCTCTTATCTCCAAAGGTCTCTTTAATTTTCCTGTAGGCAGTATCTATCTTACCCCTAGTGAGATAAGCCTCTACATCCTTACATTTGTCCTCTAGCCATCCCTGCTTAGCCATTTTGCACTTCCTGTCGATCTCATTTTTGAGGCGTTTGTATTCCTTTTTGCCTGCTTCATTTACTGCATTTTTATATTTTCTCCTTTCATCAATTAAATTCAATATTTCTTCTGTTACCCAAGGATTTCTATTAGCCCTCGTCTTTTTACCTACTTGATCCTCTGCTGCCTTCACTACTTCATCCCTCAAAGCTACCCATTCTTCTTCTACTGTATTTCTTTCCCCCATTCCTGTCAATTGTTCCCTTATGCTCTCCCTGAAAATCTGTACAACCTCTAGTTCTTTCAGTTTATCCAGGTCCCATCTCCTTAAATTCCCACCTTTTTGCAGTTTCTTCAGTTTTAATCTACAGGTCATAACCAATAGATTGTGGTCAGAGTCCACATCTGCCCCTGGAAATGTCTTACAATTTAAAACCTGGTTCCTAAATCTCTGTCTTACCATTATATAATCTATCTGATACCTTTTAGTATCTCCAGGGTTCTTCCATGTATACAACCTTCTATCATGATTCTTAAACCAAGTGTTAGCTATGATTAAATTGTGCTCTGTGCAAAATTCTACCAGGCGGCTTCCTCTTTCATTTCTTAGCCCCAATCCATATTCACCTACTACGTTTCCTTCTCTCCCTTTTCCTACACTCGAATTCCAGTCACCCATGACTATTAAATTTTCGTCTCCCTTCACAATCTGAATAATTTCTTTTATTTCATCATACATTTCTTCAATTTCTTCGTCATCTGCAGAGCTAGTTGGCATATAAACTTGTACTACTGTAGTAGGTGTGGGCTTCGTATCTATCTTGGCCACAATAAAGCGTTCACTAAGCTGTTTGTAGTAGCTTACCCGCGTTCCTATTTTCCTATTCATTATTAAACCTACTCCTGCATTACCCCTATTTGACTTTGTGTTTATAACCCTGTAGTCACCTGACCAGAAGTCTTGTTCCTCCTGCCACCGAACTTCACTAATTCCCACTATATCTAACTTTAACCTGTCCATTTCCCTTTTTAAATTTTCTAACCTACCTGCCCGATTAAGGGACCTGACATTCCACGCTCCGATCCGTAGAACGCCAGTTTTCTTTCTCCTGATAACGACATCCTCTTGAGTAGTCCCCGCCCGGAGATCCGAATGGGGGACTATTTTACCTCCGGAATATTTTACCCAAGAGGACGCCATCATCATTTAATCATACAGTAAAGCTGCATGCCCTCGGGAAAAATTACGGCCGTAGTTTCCCCTTGCTTTCAGCCGTTCGCAGTACCAGCACAGCAAGGCCGTTTTGGTTATTGTTACAAGGCCAGATCAGTCAGTCATCCAGACTGTTGCCCTTGCAACTACTGAAAAGGCTGCTGCCCCTCTTCAGGAACCACACGTTTGTCTGGCCTCTCAACAGATACCCCTCCGTTGTGGTTGTACCTACGGTACGGCTATCTGTATCGATGAGGCACGCAAGCCTCCCCACCAACGGCAAGGTCCATGGTTCATGGGGGGTACCCACATTTAACAGGCCTAAATCCACCTCAAGTATTTATCGTGCTTATTGGTCTTCCGAGAATTGTATATACACACATCAAAAAAGTTTTCCATTACCTCGGTTCCGAGAGTTTCGGAACCTGTACAGAAAATTGGAATAGAGATCAACATAAACATTATTTCAGCCCTTCTTATTGCTCATGAAAGTCACACATTGCATGTTGTACCACCATACAGCAAGACCTTCAGAGGTGGAGGTCCAGACTACTGTACACATCGGTACCTCTAATACGTCCTCTTGCATGGATGCATGCCTGTATTCGTCGTGGCATACTATCCACAACTTCATCAGATTGTCCCACTCTTTAACGGCGATTCGGCGTAGATCCCTCAGAGTGGTTGGTGGGGCACGTCGACCATAAACAGCCCTTTTCAATCTATCCCAGGCTTGTCCGGTAGGGTTCTTGTCTGGAGAATATGCTGGCCACTCTAATCGAGCGATGTCGTTATCCTGAAGGAAGTCTTTCACAACATGTACACGGTGGAGCGCGAATTGTCGTCCATCAAGACGAATGCCTCGCCAATATGCTGCCGATATGGTTGCCTTATCGGTCGGACGATGGCATTCACATATCACACAGCCGTTACGGTGCCTAACATGACCACCAGTGGCATACGTCGGCCCCACATAGTGCCATCCCAAAACATCAGGGAACCTCCACCTTGCTGCACTCGCTGGACAGTGTGTCTAAGGCATTTAGCCAGAGCGGGTTGCCTGCAAACACGTCTCCGACGATTGTCTGGTTGAAGGCATATGGGACACTCATCAGTGAAGAGAACGCGATGCCAATCGTGAGCGGTCCATTCGGCATCTTGTTGGGCCCATCTGTACAACGCTGCATGGTGTCGTGGTTGTAAAGATGGACCTTGCCATGGACGTAGGGAATCAAGTTGCGCATCATGCAGCCTACTGTGCACAGTTTGAGTCGTAACGAGACGTCTTGTGGCTGCACGTAAAGCATTATTGAACATGGTGGCGTTGCTGTCAGGGTTCCTCTGAGCCGTAATCCGTAGGTAGCGGTCATCCACTGCAGTAGTAGCCCTTTGGCGGCCTGAGCGAGGCATGTCATCGACAGTTCCTGTCTCTCTGTATCTCCTCCATGTCCGAACAACATAGCTTTGGTTTACTACAAAACGCCTGGGCACTTCCCTTGTTGAGAGCTCTTCCTGGCACAAAGTAACAATGCGGACGCGATCGAACCGCAGTACTGGCCGTCTAGGCATGGTTGATCTACAGACAACACGAGCCGTGTAGCTCGTTCCTGGTGGAATGACTGGTACTGATCGACTCTCCCAGCCCCTCCGTCTAATAGGCCCATGCATGGTTGTTTACAACTTTGGGCGGGTTTAGTGACATCTCTGAACTGTCAAAGGCACTGTGCCTGTGATACAACATCCACAGTCAACGTCTATCTCCAGGAGTTCTGGAAACCGGGGCGATGCGAAACTTGTTTGATGTGTGTAGAACCCTGTTAAATTAAATTTAATAACATTGACCGCAAAGTAGACGATTGGCTTTTGCCATTACCAAAAGTTTGATAATGACTATTGATTTGTCTAACAAAAATTGAGGCTATACACTTTATATGGCACAACTCGTATATTACAACGCAAGCGAGTCCGATTATGTGGACTGTGCGAGCACGAGTTTGAGAAAGCCACTTAGGCTGGTCGGTTCTGGAGCTGGAGAGAGAGGAAAGTCGACTACGAACCCGTGTGCTTTCTTGCTAATCCTGTGACTCGGGACACGCAGGGCTGCATGTAGCGCTATCCACTTTTCCGAGCTGGCATCCGTCTCCAATGATCTCTCTTCAACGGGACGTTAGACCCTAATCTAGCGTCCTTCCTTTCGAGCTCGACTCCGGCTACGTGCGTTACGGTCCGCGTAGCTATTTACGGAAGGTGGCGTCCATCTGTAGTATTTCGCACGGAAGCACGAACAGATAACGAACTGCGAGCTAATGCGTACACAAACAGTAGGAGCAAAACAAACACGCAGCACTCATGGGTCGCGGGGTTATCGCGCTCTTCCCAGCGCGATGCGCCTTGGCACCTCTGTCTCCGCTGCTACCCGCGTTGCGTGCCACAGAGAAACTTCCGTGGTCTACATTTTGAGAAAAGTTGTGTGTAAGCGCTGTATCCCCTGTTATATTCTGGCAACCTATGTGGTGATCAGTTTTCTTACGTACTGATATAGTACGAAAATACTATATTCATCTTCAGTAAGATGCTGGCTTAAATTCTGTAGGATACTTTTTTCTGCCAGGAAGAAATTGGACAGGGTACACAGGATTCAGAAAATATTTTTCTTATTGATTACTTTGAAATATTTAAAACAATAACTGGCGGATACTTCTCCAAGTCTTCTGGACCGACTACATAAAAAAAACGTGGTAGGAGGTCTGGAAATCAAAAGAAAAAGTTTATTTGATCAAGGCAGTGCTCCTAGTAATGAAACTGCGATAATCGTGAACAATATTGTCTCTAGCATCTTTAACTTTAGAGCAAGCAAGTACAATTAGTTACTACGCATTGCACTATGTGACGTAATACTAGTGTACGTTATACACTAGTTCTTGAAGTATGAAACATGTACTTAACATTGAATTTAAGAAGACGGTAAGTAGGTGTATGCCCATCAAACCAAAACAGCAATATGTTAAACAACCCATTTCTTGCATCAGTCCACCTTCTCAGGATTTGGCAAAACGCCCTGAGTATTACGCTACAGGAGCAGGTCGTTAATGCCAAACCTATACACTCTTTAGAAGAAAGTGATAGATGTATTTGGTGTGAGCGGTATTGAAACGTTCAGGGAGATTAATACTTCGTGACTAATCAGGACTCGGAAACCTTGTCATCCGAGAGTACTGCCCTTATAGATTTTTAATAAATTTTATTTTACGTCTTCCTTAGGCCTCCAAACATAACGCAAAGCCTTTCTGTTCTCACGCCGCGCATAGGCTTCCTCAACCAGACTTATCTGCCATTCATTTCTGGTATACCTTATCCCACCAGCAAATTTTATATAATAATTGCCGGCCGCGGTGGTCTCGCGGTTCTAGGCGCGCAGTCCGGAACCGTGCGACTGCTACGGTCGCAGGTTCGAATCCTGCCTCGGGCATGGATGTGTGTGATGTCCTTAGGTTAGTTCGGTTTAAGTAGTTCTAAGTTCTAGGGGACTATAGACCACAGCAGTTGAGTCCCGTAGTGCTCAGAGCCATTTTTTTATATAATAATTGGTACCTAATTTATTTTTCTGTAAGCAGTCCTCCTAACTGCCGGTTTTATATTCCTTAAACTTGAGTACATACACGAATTAGAAGAAATTAACTATCAAATTAATACATGAGATAAATCTTCGCCACTGACTCAAAGGGGTGAAGCATGCAATTCACCTCTTTCAGGTGACGGCTGAAAGGTGTTTAATTTGACATCCTCTATCGAACAGCCGAGTCCCGCAACCATCTCTAAAAAGACGGACATACAGAGACTCTTTCAGCTGATGACTCAAACGGACCTTGCGATAACAAAGTGTTTAAAATTCCCACGAAACAAACTTCTCGAAGTCTATTACACAAAAAAAAGGGAACCATACTGCAGAATTAAAACTCCCCCGCAAATCCTTTGAAAGCGTTAGACATCACACATTATTCAAAATCATAATCAGTAAGTTCTGCATTCATTGTTTATATTTTGGCTGTTAAAATACACTCCTGGAAATGGAAAAAAGAACACATTGACACCGGTGTGTCAGACCCACCATACTTGCTCCGCACACTGCGAGAGGGCTGTACAAGCAATGATCACACGCACGGCACAGCGGACACACCAGGAACCGCGGTGTTGGCCGTCGAATGGCGCTAGCTGCGCAGCATTTGTGCACCGCCGCCGTCAGTGTCAGCCAGTTTGCCGTGGCATACGGAGCTCCATCGCAGTCTTTAACACTGGTAGCATGCCGCGACAGCGTGGACGTGAACCGTATGTGCAGTTGACGGACTTTGAGCGAGGGCGTATAGTAGGCATGCGGGAGGCCGGGTGGACGTACCGCCGAATTGCTCAACACGTGGGGCGTGAGGTCTCCACAGTACATCGATGTTGTCGCCAGTGGTCGGCGGAAGGTGCACGTGCCCGTCGACCTGGGACCGGACCGCAGCGACGCACGGATGCACGCCAAGACCGTAGGATCCTACGCAGTGCCGTAGGGGACCGCCCCGCCACTTCCCAGCAAATTAGGGACACTGTTGCTCCTGGGGTATCGGCGAGGACCATTCGCAACCGTCTCCATGAAGCTGGGCTACGGTCCCGCACACCGTTAGGCCGTCTTCCGCTCACGACCCAACATCATGCAGCCCACCTCCAGTGGTGTCGCGACAGACGTGAATGGAGGGACGAATGGAGACGTTTCGTCTTCAGCGATGAGAGTCGCTTCTGCCTTGGTGCTAATGATGGTCGTATGCGTGTTTGGCGCCGTGCAGGTGAGCGCCACAATCAGGACTGCATACGACCGAGGCACACAGGGCCAACACCCGGCATCATGGTGTGGGGAGCGATCTCCTACACTGGCCGTACACCACTGGTGATCGTCGAGGGGACACTGAATAGTGCACGGTACATCCAAACCGTCATCGAACCCATCGTTCTACCATTCCTAGACCGGCAAGGGAACTTGCTGTTCCAACAGGACAATGCACGTCCGCATGTATCCCGTGCCACCCAACGTGCTCTAGAAGGTGTAAGTCAACTACCCTGGCCAGCAAGATCTCCGGATCTGTCCCCCATTGAGCATGTTTGGGACTGGATGAAGCGTCGTCTCACGCGGTCTGCACGTCCAGCACGAACGCTGGTCCAACTGAGGCGCCAGGTGGAAATGGCATGGCAAGCCGTTCCACAGGACTACATCCAGCATCTCTACGATCGTCTCCATGGGAGAATAGCAGCCTGCATTGCTGCGAAAGGTGGATATACACTGTACTAGTGCCGACATTGTGCATGCTCTGTTGCCTGTGTCTATGTGCCTGTGGTTCTGTCAGTGTGATCATGTGATGTATCTGACCCCAGGAATGTGTCAATAAAGTTTCCCCTTCCTGGGACAATGAATTCACGGTGTTCTTATTTCAATTTCCAGGAGTGTATATTGTCTGGTTCAATATTTGCCGTTTGTACGTAACACAACAACAAAGGCCGTTTGCTATAAATTGCAGTTTTTTCAAAGAAAATGCCTTTTGCATGCTGTTACACCGAAATTCTTATTTTTATTTATGCACCCAGACGCGTTTCGCCTTTTTTACAAGGCCTCTTCAGTAGGTGTCCTGAAATATTAAATGATTTGTCCTTTTTACACATAGGTTATGGTTTCACATCTAGGTTATGGATTTAAAAACAGTTCCTAGATGTGAAACCATAACCTATGTGTAAAAAGGACAAATCATGTAATATTTCAGGACACCCACTGAAGATGCCTTGTAAAAAAGGCGAAACGCGTCTGGGTGCATAAATAAAAATAAAAACTTGGATGTGCAGCATGCAAAAGGCATTTTGTTTGAAACAACTGCAATTTATATACAGCTGCTGCGAAAATGACCACTACAACAAACGCCGTTTGTTATCCCTAGCATAGTGTATACAGGGTGGCCAGAAACAGTCTGAAAAGCTTTTTTGGGTGTTGCAGGGTAGGTTGCGCTGAGAAATATTCGTTAAGAAAATAATTCGTTACGTTGCTCCGTTGCCAAGGAAATTAGCACTGAAGTTAGCCAGTCAGGCCTCTGCGCTCGCGAATTCATGCGGCCCACCAGACACAATTAGTGTCACTTGTTCTCATAGAGTAGATGATAGCACACGGGACTACTCAGTCTTTGGATTGGGTTCGATCCGTACTAACGTCCAATTTGTGTATCGCTCTCTTGTTCAGTTTTAGGAACCCAAGTGAAGATCATGTATGGTGACACCACCGCTGGCGGGCCGCTTGAATTTGCGCGTCGAGCGACTTGATTGACTAACTTCAATGCTAATTAACTCGGGAACAGTGCATCGTATATTTTTTTCTTAATAATTACTTCTCAGCATAACCTACCCTGCAACACTCTTACAAGCTTATCAAACTGTTTCTGACCAGCCTATATGCACTGACGGAAAGGGAATTTATGTAGTGTCGGCAGAAGTGCCAACACCGTGTTGTTTGAGGAAGCCGAAATGCACGCTATAAGCTCATGCCGGATGGCGTGAGGTCTGAAACAGGATACTTAATGAATGCTATAAAGAAAAGTACGTAGCTGCTGGAATACTTAACTTTAATCAACAATTGGTGAACACTGGTCTTGTTACTGTACATGCTTCATTAGATACATAGCAAAGGATAAATGGCGCCTTGCTAGGTCGTAGCAATTGACTAAGCTGAAGGCTATGCTAACTATCGTCTCGGCTAATGAGAGCGTAATTCTCAGTGAACCTTTCCTAGCAACGTTGGCTGTACAACTGGGGCGAGTACTAGTAAGTCTCTCTAGACCTGCCGTGTGGCGGTGCTCGGTTTGCAATTACTGACAGTGGCGACACGCGGGTCCGTCGTATACTAGCGGACCGCGGCTGATTTAAAAGGCTACCACCTAGCAAGTGTGGTGTCTGGCGGTGACACCACAATTTATTACGCGACTGAACACCATTCCGACATTTGTCAAACTTTCTGAAAATGTTTATCTCATAAAAGCTATCAAGTGATTAGCTATCATTTCATTCGAAACTGATATCCACCATCAAAATCAGTATCAGTTATGACGTCCAAAATCACGAATACACTCTTGCATTCGTTGTGTCATGGGAGCAAGCAGCCTCCGAATATCACTTGAGGAATTTCTTGCCATGCATGAAACACAGGCTGTACCAGCTCGTGGAGATCATTGCTGGTATGTACGTGTAAACTTCTCATCGAACCCCAAATATGATCGATGGGTGAGAAATCAGATGATGGGGCAGGCCAGTCAAGGAAGGAACATTCCTGAAGACTTAATTGTGCGAACTGCAGACTGGGGTCTCGGATAATCCTGCTGGAAAACGTCATATAGTTCCCAGTTCATGAAGGGTTTGCCATTCCTTTCAGATACTTGCTAGTATTGAGCCTCTCTTAAACAATTAACAAATCACCCCTTTTGTCATATTCAACAGCTCCCCACACCGTGATACCAGGAGTTGGCGAGGTGTGAGCATAGGGATTCACTGATTCCTGTGATCTACCAGGTTGTCAATGAACTCGTTGGCATCGATCTGACCGCCACAAACAAAAGCGAAACTCATTGCTAAACACCACAGAATGCCACTCACTGTCCCAGTTGCCTCGGGCTGTACACTTTTCAAGTCTCTGTTGTCTCCGACGCACTGTCAGTGTTAAAAAAACACGTGACAACTCGAGATCTCAATGCAGCTACCAATGAACTGTCCCACAGTTCGTAGTGGCCCTCTTGTGTAGCCTCTGCCAGGATTTCAGCTGTTGCCATCCGTCTGTTTGTCAGAGGCAGTAGAACAATCTTCCGATCTTCTGGTGGTGTAGTTCTGCAAGGACCCGTGCCTATTCTTCTTGCCACACAATTGTCCTGAGTCCATCTCTCCACCATAGATTCTGCAGCCATCATACTACAGCTAACTGCCTGTGCAATCTGTCGGTATCATGCCCCCATGTCCAAAATGCCAATGATTCGACCTTTCTGAAAGTCCGAAGGATGGCTACAGGCGAAACGTGCACATCTTCTAGGTATGCTTCTTTGTGATCACCACTTAAAAACTTCCTGTATTTTTAGACACAGCCAGTAGATATCATGAATTCACGCCATCCTTCGATCTATAATCAGTCACTGCTTCTTTTTGTGGTGAAAATATTGAAAAAAAGCTAGCATAAGGACGAAAATTTAATGAAGAAACCTAACAGGTACGATAAAAAAAAACAGTTTGGTAACCTTCGGACAACGTATTCTTGATATAAAACTTTCCATTAGCGTCAATTTACACTTCTGGCCATCAAAATTATCACACCACGAAGATGACGTGCTACAGACGTGAAATTTAACCGACACGAAGGTATGCAAATGATTAGCTTTTCAGAGCATTCACATAAGGTTGGCACCGGTGGCGACACCTACAACGTGCTGACATGAGGAAAGTTTCCAACCGATTTCTCATACACAAACAGCAGTTGACCGGCGTTGCCTGGTGAAACATTGTTGTGATGCCTCGTGGAAGGAGGAGAAATGCGTACCCTCACGTTTCCGACTTTGATAAAGGTCGGATTGTAGCCTATCGCGATTGCGGTTTATCGTATCGCTACATTGCTGCTCGCGTAGATCGAGATCCAATGACTGTTAGCGGAATATGGAATCGGCGGGTTCACGACGGTAATACGGAACGCCTTGCTGGATCCCAACGGCCTCGTATCACTAGCAGTCGAGATGACAGGCATCTTATCCGCATGGCTGTAACGGATCGTGCAACCACGTCTCGATCCCTGAGTCAACAGATGGGGACGTTTGCAAGACAACAACCATCTGAACGAACAGTTCGACGACGTTTGCAGCAGCATGGACTATCAGCTCGGAGACCATGGCTGCGGCTATCCTTGACGCTGCATCACAGACAGGAGAGCCTGCGATGGTGTACTCAACGACGAACCTGGGTGCACGAATGGAAAAACGTCATTTTTTCGGATGAATACAGGTTCAATTTACAGAATTATGATGGTCGCATCCGTGTTTGGCGACATCGCGGTGAACGCACATTGGAAGCGTGTATTCGTCATCGCCATACTGGCGTATCACCCGGCGTGATGGTATGGGGTGCCATTGGTTACACGTCTCGGTCACCTCTTGTTCGCATTGCCGGCACCTTGAACG
Source organism: Schistocerca nitens (assembly GCF_023898315.1). Taxonomy (NCBI): domain Eukaryota; kingdom Metazoa; phylum Arthropoda; class Insecta; order Orthoptera; family Acrididae; genus Schistocerca; species Schistocerca nitens. The sequence goes on along the minus strand of NC_064616.1, from coordinate 773,333,774 downwards.
TTACATTTCAGATTTGTTACGACCCGTGGCTCTTCCCTTCATTCGATCCCTGAGAAACCCTACATTTCAGCAGGATAATGCACGATCGCATGTTGCAGGTCCTGTACGGGCCTTTCTGGATACAGAAAATGTTCGACTGCTGCCCTGGCCAGCACATTATCCAGATCTCTCACCAATCGAAAACGTCTGGTCAATGATGGCCGAGCAACTGGCACGTCACAAGACGCCAGTCACTATTCTTGATGAACTGTAGTATCATGTTTAAGCTGCATGGGCAGCTGTACCTGTACACGCCAACCAAGCTCTGTTTGACTCAATGCCCAGGCGTATCAAGGCCGTTATTACGGCCAGAGGTGGTTGTTCTGGGTACTGATTGCTCAGGATCTATGCACCCAAATCGCGTGTAAATGCAATCACATGTCAGTTCTAGTATAATATATTTGTCCAATGAATACCCGATTATCATCTGCATTTCTTATTGGTGTAGCAATTTTAATGGCCACTAGTGTATACTCAAAGGCAAAAGGACGACGCACCACGAAAGATTGATCCGAATCGGACGGATATCAGTAGATGCTATGTACTGTACATGGTTACAATTTCAGGAAAGTTGGACAATTTGTTCAAGAGCATGAGCTTCACAAACCGTGCAAGTCAGTAACGCCCTGGTCCACCTCTGACCCTTATGCAAGCAGTTATACAGCTTCGCATTGATTAATAGAGTTTTTGGATGTCCTTCTGAGGAATATCAAGCCAGATTCTGTCCAATTGTCGCGTTAGATCATTAAAATCCCGAGCTGGTTGGAGTGCCCTCCCCATAATTTCCAAAACGTGCTGAACTGAAGAGAGATCCGGCGACCTTGATGACAAGTCATGGTTTGGCAAACATGAAGACAAGCTGTAGAAACTCTCGCTGTGTAAAGGCGGAAATTATCTTGCTGCAATGTAAGCCCTGGAATGCTTGCCATGAAGGGCAAGAAAATGGGGCGTTGAATATCGTTAACGTACCGCTGTGCTGTAAGGGTGCAGCGGATGACAACCAAAGTGGTTCTGCTAAGAAAAGAAATGGCACGCCAGACAAGCACTCCTGGTTGTCGGCCCGTATTTTGGGCGACAGGTTGGTATACCACAGCTTTCCAGGGCGCCTTCAAACACATTGTGGCTGGTCATCGGGCCTCATTTAGAAGCGGGACTTATCATTTACGGCAATTTTACTCCAGTCAACGAGGTATGAGGCCGAAGACGTCTCTGGAGACGCCCCAGACAGCGATGGGATACCAACCTGAATCTCGTCCTGCAAATGACCCGACAACCACGAGTGATGGTCTGAGGTGCCATTTCTTATCACAGGAGGACCACTTTGGTTGTCTATGTGACACCCTCTTCGCACAGCGGTCCGTCAACGATATTTTACGTCCCTCTTTGTTGCCCTTCATGGCGAGCCATCCTGGTCTTACATTTCAGCACAGAGTAATAGTTTCTACTGCTTGTCTTCGTGTTTGCAAAACCTACCTTGGCCCGCGAGGTCGGCGGATCTGTCCCTAGCATTACGGGCAGGGCCCTCCTACCAGCTCTGGTTTTGATGATCTGACGCGCCAGTCGGACAGAATTTGGCACGATATCCGTCAGGAGGACATCCTACAGCTCTATCAATCATTGTCAAGCCAAAGACTGGAAAGTTGCACAGGTCACACCAATATTCAAGAAAGATAGTAGGAGTAATCCACTAAATTACCGGCCCATCTCGTTAACGTCGATATGCAGCAGGATTTTGGAACATATATTGTGTTCAAACATTATGAATTACCTCGAAGAAAACTGTCTATTGACACAAAGTCAACATGGGTTTAGAAAACATCGTTCATGTGGAACACAACTAGCTCCTTATTCACATGAAGTGTTGAGTGCTATTGACAAGGAATTTCAGATCGATTCCGTATTTCTGGATTTCCGGGAGGCTTTTCACACTGTACCACACAAGCGGCTCGTACTGAAATTGCGTGCTTATGGAAAATCGTCGCAGTTATGTGACTTGATTTGTGATTTCCTATCAGAGAGGTCACAGTTCGTGGTAACTGATGTAAAGTCATCGAGTAAAACAGAAGTGATTTCTGGCGTTCCCCAAGGTAGTGTCGTAGGCGCTTTGCTGTTCCTTATCTCTATAAACGATTTGGGAGACAATCTGTGCAGTCGTCTTAGGTTGTTTGCAGGTGACACTGTCGTTTATCGACTAATAAAGTCATAAGAAAATCAAAACAAATTGCAAAACGATTTAGGAAAGATATCTGAATGGTGCGAAAATTGGCAGTTGACCCTAAATAACGAAAAGTGTGAGGTCGTCCACATGATTGCTAAAAGGAATTCGTTGAACTTCTGTTACACGATAAATCGGTCTAATCTAAAAGCCGTAAATTCGACTAAATACCTAGGTATTACAATTACGAACAACATAAATTGGAAGGAACACACAGAAAATGTTGTGGGGAAGGCTAACCAAAGTCTGCGCTTTATTGGCAGGACACTTAGAAAATATAACTGATCTACTAAGGAGACTGTCTACACTACGCTTGTCCGTCCTCTTTTAGAATACTGCTGCGCGGTGTGGCATCCTTACCAGATGGGACTGACGGAGTGCATCGAAAAAGTTCAAAGAAGGGCAGCACATTTTGTAATATCGCGAAATATGGGAGAGAGTGTCACAGAAATGATACGGGATTTGGGCTGGACATCATTAAAAGAAAGGCGTTTTTCGTTGCGACAGAATCTTCTCACGAAATTCCAATCACTAACTTTCTCCTCCGAATGTGAAAATATTTTGTTGACACCGACCTACATAGGGAGAAACGATCACCTCGATAAAATAAGGGAAATCAGTGCTCGTACGGAAAGATATAGGTGTTCGTTCTTTCAGGGCGCTGTACGAGATTGGAATAATAAAGAATTGTGAAGGTGGTTCGATGAACCCTCTGCCAGGCACTTAAATGTTGTTTGCAGAGTATCCATGTAGATGTAGATGTAGATGAAATACCTTCTTGCACAAGTACCAGAGGTGGATCAATGCGTTACTGATTAGCTCAATTTGTGAAACTCTTCCTCTGGCATAAATCATCCATTTTTTCTGAAACTGGTATCATTTGTTTGTCTGTACATGTACGTCACATCTACCGATTTCCATCCCATTCGGATAATTCCTTCCCAATCGAGTTTACTAGCTGACACTTTAGGAGTAAGAGTGTTAAATTTCGTTCATTTGAGGTACACTGATGAGCCAAAACATTACGGACACTGCCCACCAGGAGACTGAAAGCCGCCTTGTTGTGTTAAGACCACATGTCGTGGTAAGGAACGAATATACGAGTATGTGGAGCATAGATGAGTGAGGAATCGTTCTAGAGACGATATGGGCCACAAAAGGAGAAATCCACTGCTATAAGCGACTATGACAATGGACTGATTGTTATGGCCCGGCACCTGGGAAAAAGCATTTCGGAAACGTTTGAGCTGGTCGGTTGTTCGCGTTCTCCTGTTATGAACAGCTGTCGAAAGTGGTTCAGGGAAGGTGAAACAACGACTGGATGACAAGATGTTCAACGTGATAGGACGTAGAGATCAGAGACTTGCCCAATCTGTATGACAGGATAGGTGACGGTCTGTGGTTGACCAGACGACAGAGTACAATGCAGGTGCAGGCCCAAGTGTTTTGGAGTATATGGCACATTGTCGAACACTGGGCTTCGCAGCAAACGAAACCTGTATCTTCCCATGTTGACCAAATGACACCGTCAGTTGCTATTCCAGTGGACACGAGATAATCGAGACTGGACTGTAAATCAACGGACAGGTGTCACCTAGTCGCACGAATGACGTTTGTTGTTACACGACGTCGATAGTCGTGTTCGGATACACCATCATCTAGGCGAACGGCTCTTCGAAACATTCACCACACCAAGGACTCAGGTCTGTTGGACCTGTATTATGCTATGGCGAACATTTACCTGGGCTTCCATGGGTCTTGTGGTAGTAATATGAGCTGACAGCTGATAGCTGTGAATATTATTTTAGAAGACCTGCACCCCTTGATATTTGATGTCTTCATCGACGGCGATGGCACTTTTCAGCAGGATAACTGCTCGTGTCACAGAGTCATAATAGAGCATGATAGTGAAATGGTGTTGATTTCTTGGCCACCAGATTCGCCTGATCTGGGACGCTATCGGACGCCATCTCCAAGACCTCAAATCACCGGGCCGTACGTTATTGGAATTGTGTTACGCGTACGTAGACATCTAGTGCAACATATCTCCACAAGCCTACCAAACACTTGTCGAATCTATGCCACCCAAAATCGCAGCTGGGTATGGTATTGTTGCTCATTTCATACCATGTGATTCTACCGCAAGACTGTAAGATTGGCTTGATTATATTTTTCCACAACCTTGTCCGGTCCACCTCACGGTGACTGCACTTCTATTGAATTTCTTACTCCAATGGTTTACAATTCGTCATATAATGTACCTGTTCGGTAACTGAGAAATGTGTTACTTGCTGTAGATATCTTAGTTCCAGAAATTATACACGCAGATAATCCAGTTCTAAATACGTATGTTGTTATTGTGCTAGTATATTTCTCTTGTGTGGAGCTGTATGTATCGTTAACTAACACAGCCATGCATTGAGCTGGGTCCCACTATTTGCACCGGCATTGTCGTTGTGAAAAAAGGAGTTTTAAAGATATTGCCTCACCACACTAATCAACTACACATTGCTTGCATCCTTCCGGCCGCAAAAGTCGAAACTGGAATACTGCTGGCATGCAATTTATGTTGCCAGCTGTATATGTGTTAATGACTTCAACTTTCTGTAGTTCGTTAAGTTTCCTCTTATTTGCCATGACTTGTGGCTTGAGCACAGTGAATATCCCTAATTATACTTTAATTTTAACCTTTTGAAGTCAGTGTTGATCAAAGAAATTGTTTTTATTACCTACTTCAAGAATTTGCAGTTTCTGCTAATTATGCTTGGTTCCTGTTGCTTCACATAACTTAGTTTCTATTTCCTTAATCATTTCTAAATCCGTATTGTCGTTGATGACAAGCTAATATCATCTGAGCAAATTTCTAAGGAGCCCTGTAACTAATCTGCATTAGAAACAGTTTTGAGCTCCGACTAAGAGCGCTACCCACTCGTCACCACAATATACGAGTACATCTTTGCATGTTACTCGACATTCCATTAATAAGTTGGCCTCTGCACACAGCGGTAACACCATCATCTTGAAACAACACCTTAGTGTAATGTTTATTATGGTTCAAATGGTTCAAATGGCTCTGAGCACTATGGGACTTAACATCTATGGTCATCAGTCCCCTAGAACTTAGAACTACTTAAACCTAACTAACCTAAGGACAGCACACAACACCCAGCCATCACGAGGCAGAGAAAATCCCTGACCCCGCCGGGAATCGAACCCGGGAGATGTTTATTATATTTGTTACATAAGGGTCGCCTAATCACAAGATAAATTGTAGGCAGTAGGGTTCATAAATGCAAGTCGATATCACAATTACCAAACAGTAAATCTTCACACTGCATAGCCAGCACAGGACGACAGCCAGGAAGCGAATGATGATAATTCTCAAGTCCTCTGTACTCCTTCGTTCAAATGGCTCTGAGCACTATGGGAGTCAACTGCTGAGGTCATAAGTCCCCTAGAACTTAGAACTACTTAAACCTAACTAACCTAAGGACATCACACACATCCATGCCCGAGGCAGGATTCGAACCTGCGACCGTAGCGGTCGCGCGGTTCCAGACTGTAGCGCCTAGAACCGCTTGGCCACTCCGGCCGGCCTCTCTGTACTCCTCCCAAGCTCTATTTGGTGGGGCGACACTAAGATTAGAGCCAATGTCGCGAATGAGCAAGTGCCTCAAAAAATGGTTCAAATGGCTCTGAGCACTATGGGAATTAACTTCTGAGGTCATCAGTCCCCTATAACTTAGAACTACTTAAACCTAACTAACCTAAGGACATCACACACATCCATGCCCGAGGCAGGATTTGAACCTGCGACCGAAGCAGTCGCTCGGTTCCAAACTGAAGCGCCTAGAACCGCTCGGCCACTCCGGCCAAAGTGCCTCATATGACGCCTCTAATTAGTAGTACAAGTAATTACAATGGTTTGCGCTTAACAAAGAATATTTATCACAAGTGGTGCATTGAAAGTTAAGATTTCTCGGTGACATATAAATATTCCATGAACTAATATATAAAGGAAAGGCTCCAAGTTGTCTTCTTTTTATTGTCTGCCTTTTTTTATCTTGTTGCTTAGCACTTGTCTTGCGCTCGTGGCTCTGTATGCCATTCGATGTATAGAGGCTTGCTGTCTATTCATGTAAGTTGAATTACCGTTAAATAATAATTATCAGAGTCGAATTTTAAAAATTTGTCATTGTTGTGAAACGGAAACCTTTTCCTCTCCTTACCATTTACGTAAATGCGGCCAATGCTTTATACGGGCCGAAGCTCAAATGTGTGTGAAATTTTATGGGAATTAACTGTTACGGTCATTAGTCCCTAAGCTTACACACTACTTAACCTAAATTATCCTAAGGACAAACACAACACACCCATGCCCGAGGAAGGACTCGAACCTCCGCCGGGACCAGCCGCACAGTCCATGACTGCAGGGCCTCAGACCACTCGGCTAATCCTGCGCGGCTATATGGGTCGAAGCTCGTGTGGCATTTTAATTCAATTCCAAGAGAAGCTTGAAATTAGTTATCTTTCTTTTCTTGCGCTACACATTCTGACCAGCCTTCATTTTAAAGTTATTTACGAAGTCCGATTTTCAGTTAACACAGCACGGTTATTTCTGATTGTTGAAAATTTATCTACACCTAAAACCACACTAGTAGAAGCTTGGATTACTTTTGGCTTGAACTTGACGAAGTAATATTTCAGAATTAAAAGAATTTTCACTTTATTACGAATCAGAAAGAAAGATATTAAATATCCATACCATAGGTAATTATTCGTAGCAGTAAAATATATCTATGATCTCAGAACAATAATTCCTAAAATCAAGATGTTTACACTTTACGTAAAGGATATATCTGAAGTGCAATTTCCATTATTAAACGTAGGAAGAGAAGTTCGTAAGAGAATATTCTTGCTTAATAACATTAGGTAGGGACTACTTTACTCAGACCATGAAAACAGAGGAGAACGCTGCAGAAATTTCTATGGCGTGGCATACAAATACTCAAAAACAGTTAACTAGGTTGGTACCGAGTTTGAGCAGTCATATACAGAAGCTGGACAAAAATATGGAAAGACCACGAGAAATTCATGTTTGAACATAAAAGCAGATGCTAACCAAACCTGCAGGTTGCTCTGTTGTATTTGACCACGAATGGCACCTGGTCAGCGGCCTCAATGCGCTGCAAGTGTTAGTCGTGGTCAGAACAGCTGTGTCGTTATGAGTGCGCTATGCTCGGAGCTATGTGAACACAGCCATAGGCCATGTGCAAATTGTTTGTTACCGTTTTGAGGGTATTTCCGTAAACAAATGTTTAGTGTTTCGAGATGCACTATATCCGATATTTATACCAAATACTGGGAATACAGAAAAACATCGTTCGCTAAGTCACAACGCGAACAAAAGCATGTTAAGTGATTGTGAGAGAAGGTCATTAAAGAGACTGTGACCAAAAATAAGGCGTCTACGGCTGCAAAAGTCATGCAGAATTGAATGTCGCACTCGTGAATCCCATCATCACCAAAAGAACACGAAGGGAGCTCAATAGGATGAGAATTTTAGAATGAGCTGGAATTTCAAAACAAGTCATAATTTATACACTACTGGCCATTAAAATTGCTACACCAAGAAGAAATGCAGATGATAAGCGGGTATTCATTGGACAAGTATATTATACTAGAATTGACATGTGATTACATTTTCACGCAATTTGGGTGCATAGATCCTGAGAAATTAGTACCCAGAACAACCACCTCTGGCCGTGATAACGGCCTTGATACACCTGGGCATTGAGTCGAACAGAGCTTGGATGGCGTGTACAGGTACAGCAGCCCATGCACCTTCAACACGATACCACAGTTCATCAAGAGTAGTCACTGGCGTATTGTGACGAGCCAGTTGCTCGGCCACCACTGACCAGGCGTTTTCAATTGGTGAGAGATCTGGAGAATGTGCTGGCCAGGGCAGCAGTAGAACATTTTCTGTATCCAGAAAGGCCAGTACAGGACCTGCAACATGCAGTCGTGCATTATCCTACTGAAATGAAGGGTTTCTCAGGGATCGAATGAAGGGTAGAGCCACGGGTCGTAACACATCTGAAATGTAACGTCCACTGTTCAAAGTGCCGTCAATGCGAACAGGAGGTGACCGAAACGTGTAACCAATGGCACCCCATACCATCACGCCGGGTGATACGCCAGTATGACGATGACGAATACACGCTTCCAATGTGCGTGCACCGCGATGCGACCATCGCGATGCTGTAAACAGAACCTGGATTCATCCGAAAAAATGACATTTTGCCATTCGTGCACCCAGGTTCGTCGTAAAGTACACCATCGCTGGCGCTCCTGTCTGTGATGCAGCGTCGAGGGTAACCGCAGCCATGGTCTCCGAACTGACAGTCCATGCTGCTGCAAACGTCGTCGAACTGTTCGCGCAGATGGTTTTTTTTCTTGCAAACGTCGCCATCTGCTGACTCAGGGATCGAGACGTGGCTGCACGATCCGTTACAGCCATGCGGATAAGATGTCGGTCATCTCGACGGCTAGTGCTACGAGGCCGTTGGGATCCAGCACGACGTTTCGTATTACCCTCCTGAACCCACGGATCCATATTCTGCTAACAATCACTGGATCTCGACCAACGCTAGCAGCAATGTCGCAATACGATAAACCGCAATCGCGATAGGCTACAATCCGACCTTTAACAAAGTCGGAAACGTGATGGTACGCATTTCTCCTCCTTACACGAGGCATCACAACAACGTTTCACCAGGCAACGCCGGTCAGCTGCTGTTTGTGTATGAGAAATCGGTTGGAAACTTTCCTCATGTCACCACGTTTTAGGTGTCGCCACGGGCGCCATACTTGTGTGAATGCTCGGATAAGCTAATCACTTCCATATAACAGCATCTTCTTCCTGTCAGTTAAATTTCGCGTCTGTAGCACGTCATCTCCGTGCTACAGAAATTTTAATGGCCAGTAGTGTACAAATGCACCTACCAGGAAAATGTGGTCCTGAACCCATAAAATCTGGATTGTGGAGCAGTGGAAGAATGTCAATGGTGTCTTGTTTCATACTGTTTCCAACTCTGGGCCGAGTTTACATTCCAGTAGTGGAATAAGTCATATCGCGGTATTCCATGGACCTCAAATGGCTCTGAGCACTATGCGACTTAACTTCTGGGGTCATCAGTCGCCTAGAACTTAGAACTAATTAAACCTAACTAACCTAAGGACATCACACACATCCATGCCTGAGGCAGGATTCGAACCTGTGACCGTAGCGGTCGCTCGGCTCCAGACTGTAGCGCTCAGAACCGCACGGCCACTCCGGCCGGCCATGGACCCCAAGGTTACTCGGCAAGGTAGCATTAGTACGAAGGTATATATGTTCATTTTTGCTGATAAAGTCCATCTGATGGTACAACGTTTTATCCCGACGGGCATGCTGTGTCCTGTGACAAGAGGGCCTATGTTCAGAAAGCTGGCATTGTCCAGGACTGGTTTTGTGAGCACGAGGCTGAATTGTGGCATCTCCCTTGGCCAGCACAGTCTCCAGATCTCAATATTATTGATCATTTGTGCTCTACTTTGGAGATAAGGTTGGTGCGTGGTCGCCATCCACCTTTTTCATCAGTATTACCTGAACTTGCCGCTATTTTGCAAGAAGAAAGATATAAGACTCTATTGAAAACGACACAGGACCTGTATTTATTCATACCGAGACGACCGGTATCTGTTTTGATAGCCAACGGTTTTCTTATACCGTGTTAGGCACAGTAATGTGTCATGTTATCGGTGTTTTCATATTTTTTTCCACCCCCTGTACTATTGGTTGATGTAGCAAACATAGTGTCTAGATGGAGAGGCACTGCATAGGATTTGACGAGAAGAAATACTCACATTTCATGGGAACGCAAGTAGGAACTTGAAGACTAAAGTACCCTTGCAGCCGCGCTTAAGGGATTAATTCTCAGAAACAGCAACTTCAGAATACAGCGAGCCGGCTCTGGGAACCGCACCAGAATGCCACCCAACTGAAACTCCACAGTAAACACGAGATGCCCTGAAATTCTCTTGCTTACGTGAGAGCCTGTCATCCAATTACGAAATAAATGTAACTGAACTTATACAGGATCGTGAAGCGATTTTTACCAGTCATGTTACAGCGGTTCTACACTTATTGCATAAAAAGCGATCGATTGTGGGCTTCGTAGTCTGACTGAACGTTTTATTTTCATCAGATCTGTCATTTGTCCATGTGTTGTGGTCTTCAGTCCTGAGACTGGTTTGATGCAGCTCTCCATGCTACTCTATCCTGTGCAAGCTTCTTCATCTCCCAGTACCTACTGCAACCTACATCCTTCTGAATCTGCTTAGTGTATGCATCTCTTGGTCTCCCCCTACGATTTTTACCCTCCACGCTGCCCTCCAATACTAAATTGGTGATCCCTTGATGCCTCAGAACATGTCCTACCAACCGATCCCTTCTTCTCGTCAAGTTGTGCCACAAACTCCTCTTCTCCCCAATCCTATTCAGTACCTCCTCATTAGTTATGTGATCTACCCATCTAATCTTCAGCATTCTTCTGTAGCACCACATTTCGAAAGCTTCTATTCTCTTCTTGTCCAAACTAGTTATCGTCCATGTTTCACTTCCATACATGGCTACACTCCATACAAATACTTTCAGAAAAGACTTCCTGACATTGAAATCTATACTCGATGTTAACAAATTTCTCTTCTTCAGAAACGCTTTCCTTGCCATTGCCAGTCTACATTTTATATCCTCTCTACTTCGACCATCATCAGTTATTTTGCTCCCCAAATAGCAAAACTCCTTTACTACTTTAAGTGTCTCATTTCCTAATCTAATACCTTCAACATCACCCGACTTAATTCGACTACATTCCATTATCCTCGTTTTGCTTTTGTTGATGTTCATCTTATACCCTCCTTTCAAGACACTGTCCATTCCGTTCAACTGCTCTTCCAAGTCCTTTGCTGTCTCTGACAGAATTACAATGTCATCGGCGAACCTCAAAGTTTTTATTTCTTCTCCATGGATTTTAATACCTACTCCGAATTTTTCTTTTGTTTCCTTTACTGCTTGCTCAATATACAGATTGAATAACATCGGGGAGAGGCTACAACCCTGTCTTACTCCCTTCCCAACCACTGCTTCCCTTTCATGCCCCTCGACTCTTATAACCGCCATCTGGTTTCTGTACAAATTGTAAATAGCCTTTCGCTCCCTGTATTTTACCCCTGCCACCTTTAGAATTTGAAAGAGAGTATTCCAGTCAACATTGTCAAAAGCTTTCTCTAAGTCTACAAATGCTAGAAACGTAGGTTTGCCTTTCCTTAATCTTTCTTCTAAGATAAGTCGTAAGGTCAGTATTGCCTCACGTGTTCCAGTATTTCTACGGAATCCAAACTGATCTTCCCCGAGGTCGGCTTCTACTAGTTTTTCCATTCGTCTGTAAAGAATTCGTGTTAGTATTTTGCAGCTGTGGCTTATTAAACTGATTGTCCGGTAATTCTCACATCTGTCAACACCTGCTTTCTTTGGAATTGGAATTATTATATTCTTCTTGAAGTCTGAGGGTATTTCGCCTGTTTCATACATCTTGCTTACCAGATGGTAGAGTTTCGTCAGGGCTGGCTCTCCCAAAGCCGTCAGTAGTTCCAATGGAATGTTGTCTACTCCGGGGGCCTTGTTTCGACTCAGGTCTTTCAGTGCTCTGTCAAATTCTTCACGCAGTATCGTATCTCCCATTTCATCTTCATCTACATCCTCTTCCATTTCCATAATATTGTCCTCAAGTACATCGCCCTTGTATAGACCCTCTATATACTCCTTCCACCTTTCTGCTTTCCCTTCTTTGCTTAGAACTGGGTTTCCATCTGAACTCTTGATGTTCATACAAGTGGTTCTCTTATCTCCAAAGGTCTCTTTAATTTTCCTGTAGGCAGTATCTATCTTACCCCTAGTGAGATAAGCCTCTACATCCTTACATTTGTCCTCTAGCCATGCCTGCTTAGCCATTTTGCACTTCCTGTCGATCTCATTTTTGAGACGTTTGTATTCCTTTTTGCCTGCTTCATTTACTGCATTTTTATATTTTCTCCTTTCATCAATTAAATTCAATATTTCTTCTGTTACCCAAGGATTTCTACTAGCCCTCGTCTTTTTACCTACTTGATCCTCTGCTGCCTTCACTACTTCATCCCTCAAAGCTACCCATTCTTCTTCTACTGTATTTCTTTCCCCCATTCCCGTCAATTGTTCCCTTATGCTCTCCCTGAAACTCTGTACAACCTCTGGTTCTTTCAGTTTATCCAGGTCCCATCTCCTTAAATTCCCACCTTTTTGCAGTTTCTTCAGTTTTAATCTACAGGTCATAACCAATAGATTGTGGTCAGAGTCCACATCTGCCCCTGGAAATGTCTTACAATTTAAAACCTGGTTCCTAAATCTCTGTCTTACCATTATATAATCTATCTGATACCTTTTAGTATCTCCAGGGTTCTTCCATGTATACAACCTTCTATCATGATTCTTAAACCAAGTATTAGCTATGATTAAGTTGTGCTCTGTGCAAAATTCTACCAGGCGGCTTCCTCTTTCATTTCTTAGCCCCAATCCATATTCACCTACTACGTTTCCTTCTCTCCCTTTCCCTACACTCGAATTCCAGTCACCCATGACTATTAAATTTTCGTCTCCCTTCACTATCTGAATAATTTCTTTTATCTCATCATACATTTCTTCAATTTCTTCGTCATCTGCAGAGCTAGTTGGCATATAAACTTGTACTACTGTAGTAGGTGTGGGCTTCGTATCTATCTTGGCCACAATAATGCGTTCACTAAGCTGTTTGTAGTAGCTTACCCGCGTTCCTATTTTCCTATTCATTATTAAACCTACTCCTGCATTACCCCTATTTGACTTTGTGTTTATAACCCTGTAATCACCTGACCAGAAGTCTTGTTCCTCCTGCCACCGAACTTCACTAATTCCCACTATATCTAACTTTAACCTATCCATTTCCCTTTTCAAATTTTCTAACCTACCTGCCCGATTAAGGGACCTGACATTCCACGCTCCGATCCGTAGAACGCCAGTTTTCTTTCTCCTGATAACGACATCCTCTTGAGTAGTCCCCGCCCGGAGATCCGAATGGGGGACTATTTTACCTCCGGAATATTTTACCCAAGAGGACGCCATCATCATTTAATCATACAGTAAAGCTGCATGCCCTCGGGAAAAATTACGGCCGTAGTTTCCCCTTGCTTTCAGCCGTTCGCAGTACCAGCACAGCAAGGCCGTTTTGGTTATTGTTACAAGGCCAGATCAGTCAATCATCCAGACTGTTGCCCTTGCAACTACTGAAAAGGCTGCTGCCCCTCTTCAGGAACCACACGTTTGTCTGGCCTCTCAACAGATACCCCTCCGTTGTGGTTGTACCTACGGTACGGCTATCTGTATCGCTGAGGCACGCAAGCCTCCCCACCAACGGCAAGGTCCATGGTTCATGTCCATTAATTTTTATTTTTGGATGTGGTCCGTTACTTGTATAGGCGGCTGCTTTTATAAATTGTTCTTTAAATCCCATTTTATGCTACATTTTTATTAGGAATTCTATCATAAGCTTTGTCGAAGAAAGTGAACGCAAGGGGAAATTAAGTATGGCTGGACCACGTTAGGTGAATAATTCCTCTGTACTGAGCTAGAATAATAGATATGACCTTCCTAGTTAAGCAGCTGGTCTGGTATGTTCTCATAACGTTTCCGAAAAGGTACTTCATTTTTTTATTTATTAGTATTGACAGAATTTCGAAATTCACATTTAGTAAAATTACAGGCCTTACCTCTGGTATCAAAACTATAACGTCTGCAGAGCAGTTATAGACTTGTCAAACAATTTATTTGACGTCCTCACGAAGAAAGTTCGAAAAATAGAGACAAAATTCGAAAGGCAGGCCGTCGATACCTTTCGCCTTATTTCTCGGTGACTGTTTCACTGAGTACAAAATATATCCGTTAGGTACACTTTCCGAAAGTATGTCGTTATTTTCTGATTGAACTTGCTACTTATTGAGGTCAAAAATGTAACTTCCCTATCAGAGGTTGCCTGCGACTTCACATATAACGAGCTCCTCGTCCAGGCCCTGAAGGCTCAAAGTGATGCCGACCGGCCGCTGTTTCACCTTCTGCCATTCGGCATGATGCGGATGCGGTATCGAGGGGCAAGTGGTCAGCACACCGCTCCACCGGCCGTTTAGCCGACTTACCAGACCGTGAAGCTGCTACGTCTCAGTCAAGCAGCTCCTCAATTGGCATCACGAGGCTGATTGCACCCCGTATCAGTTCTCCCACCAAGAAAAACTTCTTGACCTTAATAGGAATCAAATCCGGGTCCTCAGCATGGCAGCCATCTACGCTAGCCACTCAGCTACAGAGGCGTACACTTCGCGTATAGACCTGTAAAATAGTTTCTCAAGTGCCCCTCTATGTCCACTTGTGTTTCAATGTTCGTCTCTTAAGTACGTAATAATCTTTCATTTCTCTCGTTCCTCTGTTATGAGAGGACGTAGGGATGTTCTTCCAATTTTCTACGTCGTCCGTTGTCTTCCTCTCACTTTCTACCTTGTAATATTCAGTTTTCCCTGATATATGATCTCGTCCTTCTTTTCGTATTGCATTAACGATATCTTCAATTGGAGTTTCCAAATTATTCGATTTTGATATCTCGTATGGTTTCGTAAGCAGCGCGTCCACCGGGACACAGTAAGGTGACATGTTTGCTGTATCCCTCTTACTTGGTAAGCATCACCTTCGTTTCATAGGAAATCACTTCATTAATACTGCTGTGCCAGGTTGATATTCTCTGCTGGTGTTAAGAATCGCGTCGTGTATAAGAATAAAGCACATTTTGTTAGCGACTATTAAGGCACATACTGTATAACTCTGCCGAATAACTCGTATTTTCAGGTCGCATTTTATTCTCTTTATGTTCGTTGTGGCGATTGTGTTGTCTTGCAGGTGATATTTTATTTAATGTCCCGTATCTTCTAATAATTTTACTCATGATTTGACAAAACGGGTGTCAAAGCCTCCCAGTTGTTCCTTGATATGAGACAGGTCATTACTATGTCATCTGTCACGTATCTCTCTGTATTTCATTCTACATTTTCCTTTTTTCTGGGCTGTTTTTCTTCTTTTTAATTTTTGTTCGTTCTCAGATCAAGTAGCTCTTCTTTATTTTGTTTTCTAAATACTTTTCGGGTTCTTTTGATTTTTTGTAAGGGGGCGATCAAAAAGTTCCGTTTGAGGGCACTGTTGCAGCTTATATGTAACATAGCGCGACTGCGTTGCGGGTATAAAGCACCAACAAGTAAGCAAGGAATTAGTGTTTCATTCGTGTTTTTCAACCGAGCCTGCTGTAAATTCGACCGTCTAATACAGCTTTTTATTGTTTTCGATCTCAGACCTACTTGAGCTTATGTTCCGCTGATTGTCCAAAAAGGACTTTTAGTCACCTGACCAAGCAGCATTTTAAGAGAGGAAGAAGATAATGTGTCATGTTCTACACTAGAGCAATATAGCTGAGTTGACTGACTTTATATTTTATTGCATAACTCGTTAATGTATAAAGCCAGCTCACCTTCTCAAACATAAAGCTAGATCTGCACTTTCTCAAAGTCCAGAAAATACAATGTCAGTCAGCTCAATTTTAAAAAAGTTACCAATATAGACCATTTCGATAAAATCTAAAAATTATGGAAATATCAACAGAGCCGTAATTTCGTTAAGAATTTCCGTCTGTTGCATGAAGCCACGCGACTCACAGGTGATGTGGCGAATGCTTCTTACATTGCTTTAAATCGACTCAGAAAAATATGACACACATTGAGAGCGTGTCAATGATTTCTCGAATGCGCATGTGCAGACATCAACAAGTCTCGACTTGGGAACTGACAAGTTGAATACTTCTGGCACACGCATTTAAGTCGACTTGGCAAAATATGCAGTGTGTGGGAGCTATTTCTCGAATGTGCACGTGCAGATTCCAGCAGGTGTCAGCTTATTGGCTAAATGGAAAAACAGATATTAAGGGGGAGGTGGCCACTATTAGCAAGTGGTTGATCCTATCTCTGTCCTCTTTGTTCTTTGTGTATGTCTTCAAGAAATTTTGAGAACACGCTTGCAAAACTCTGTTCAGCTTCATAATGCAAGTACAAGGAATGTTATGTCCAATAGTGTTATTTTTTTGTGCTAGAGTGTTCACATACATTAAGATAATCATGCTGCTCTTCTTGCAGATACAAAACATAACCACAAATTTCTGGAATATTGTGGAAACTCCATTTTCAGGCTGTTGGTCAAGAAGAGATGCTTCTACGGGTAGTTCAGTAACCTAAGTAGCAGTATCCACATATATTATAAAAACGAATGTTCATATGTATAACACCAGCTCGCGCGACCGCGCGCGGGTGTGTGTGTGTGTGTGTGCGTGTGTGCATGTGTGTTTTCCACATCCACTCCTAAACCACTGGACCGATTTCAACCAAACTATCAAAGGTATGGAGGTGGAGGAGAAAAAGGAGCGTAGCCCGCGACGCGTGAATCCCCAAACTTTATTCATCCAGTATTTTTAAACGAGAGCACTTAGCGACTTGTAACAAATTTCACTCATAATTTCAAACTTTTATGAAATATTTTCTCCCTGACAACCCCTGACGATATGAAAAATGTTTGTGGATTACTACTTTTTCGCTGTTCCTACAGTAAAAGTACCGCATGATGAATGACGTTACAATTTATTACTTCTTTAGTACTAACTGAGTTCACTACACATTTTACAGACAGTATGCGCATATGCCACTGAATGTAAGTGCAAAATTACATCACTGTACGACACATGGTTCAAATGGTTCAAATGGCTCTAAGCACTATGGGACTTAACATCTGAGGTCATCAGTGCCCTAGACTTAGAACTACTTAAACCTAACTAACCTAAGGACATTACACACATCCATGCCCGAGGCAGGATTCGAACCTGCGACCGTAGCAGCAGCGCGGTTCCGGACTAAAGCGCCTAGAACTGCTCGGTCACAGCGGCCGACGGTTCAGGAGATATGACGTCAAGACAATGAGATACTTGAAAAACTGCCCCATCATGCACAACGTTTCTTTTATTACCTCTTTGCTACTTACTCTATTCGAAATAAATTTGGCAGGCCGTATCCACCTATACCGCTGAGTGTATCCACAATATTATATTATTACATGACAGAGGGTTCAGGACATATGAGGTCATAAACGTTAAGCACAAGGCCAGACGCTGCGTGAAAAGAGTGGTACGCACAGCTATAAATAAATACATTTGCAACGCCGTGTTTTTCCGCTAGTATAATTATAAATAATGGATGAATCATCTGCAAAGCGTATTACAATCAGTGATGATACTTTTGATGGATTTGTGTGAATTCCAGTTCTGAAAGGTGAATGTTTACCTGCGTAACAGCCGATCACAATGGGTTTAAGGACCTCAAACACTTTCTTGCCGTTTGTCCCCCAGATTTCACCAACAGAGTGCATGATCTCAATAGGTCACTCAAGATAAATGTACCACTTGACTGAATATTCCTGCTTCGGAACTCAGGTGAGATTAGGTAAATGTAAATGAACACCAATAATCCACTTCTGTTGCTGTCTGATGACATCAGTGAAAGGTATTGAGCCAATGTTACAGACTGATTATGAAAATACTGGAAACTTTCCAAGTTTATGATTCTGGTTGGTCATTAACAGACATTATGAAATTTTGCGTTCACGTGAATATAAATAAAGAATTTTACGCGAGACTTCACAGAAAATTACCAAAATGATTGCAAACAAATATGAAGTGATAAATGTTGATTCAAAGATAGATAATTATTACATCAATGGTCAACTAGAGATGGTTTGTACTTAGAAAATGAGCATTGAGCTGTGTGTCTAGTTACCATCTACGTTCAGGTGCATGAAACTTTGCAAACGTTTCATGTCCTACTGAACTTAAAAATGTGGATTTATTTGAGCAAAAGAACGAAAAACTTTCTGTTAATGTGTATGATATTCAGTACTCCAAGCATGAGTGCGGGTTATAGTAGGGGCAGAAGAGTATGGGGGATATGATTTTCAAGTGGTTCCATCACATGTCTCGAAACGTAAGACACGTCTGTTAATGCTGCCAGTCGAAAATTTACCATTTATGCCAAATAAAAAAAACTTTTGAGGTTATCAAATAGTAGGATTACTCCTTGTACTCATTATATTGTACTATGTGAGTGATATCTGCCCTATTTTCATTCTAGAGAGAAGTTAGCTGCACATTCAGTGAATTGATCACAATCGAAAGTAGCCAACAGTGTCGTGCACAGAAGAGAGAAACAATACATCAAATTCAACTAGTATGGCAAGGAATTAAAGTTATCACGCAGATATTGAATTCTTGCTGCAACCGAGTGTTACTGACGATACTGATGTGCACAAACCATATAGTGTTGCTTTCTACGTGCACTGTAATTAGTGATGGACATTCTTACTTTCAGCTGTACCAAGGTGTTGACTATGGAATGGCTTAGCAAACTGCTGTATTAGATTGCAGAATGCATAACAAATTGCTTGTTGCGAAATAAGCAGATGGTTATTAGCCTCAAACAGGAAGAAGCGTTTCGAACAGGAGAAATTTGCCACATCTGTATAGCGCACTTCAAACAAACTGATGTGAAACACAGAGATCATTGTCATTTTATAATCATATTTCGAGGTGCTGTACATGATAGCTATAATTTAAATTTTACTCCTAGTTTTCCGGTGCGTCTTGTTTCAAATCTGACGAATATGAATGTTCATTTTATAACTTTCGTTGAAGTTTCTAGCGTATTCTCCAGGAAAATGTGTCTCATATTTAAAGCTGATGAATTGAAAATAACAAAACAGTACTTCCCCAACAGCGACAGTTTAATTAGATCAATAAGAAACATGTTTCCAAATGGATATGTAACAGACGGACCCATACCGTTGGAGGAACAGTTGCCGCGAATTGAAGCGTTCAAACGCTTGGTGACTGCTAAAACAACGATTAAAGAATTGGAATACCACATAGCGTGCAAAGGTTGGACTTTATTAGAATGCGAGGCATTTGGAGGTTTCACCAACTTATATTTGAAAACCGATGTCTCGCTTTTGGCTGATGTGCTTCAAAATATCTGTACATTCTGTCTTAAAATACACAAACTGGATCCAGCCCATTGTGTGACTTCACCTGGTTGAGTGTGGGATCCTTTCCTGAAAACAACTAATGTACAATTGCGACTTATTATGGACAGAGAACAATTAAAATTTGTCAAGCGTAGCGTCTCAGGTGGTATTGTTCACTGTTCACATCGACATGCAACTGCAAATAACAGGTTCATGGTTGATTATAATGAAAATAACAATGAATATTGTATACCTTGATGTTAATAGCCTCTACGGCTGGGTAATGATGCAATAGCTGTTTGCATGGCTGTCTGTGGACGAATTTGATGTAATGAGCTTAACTGACGATTCAAACATAGATTACATTTTACAAGTAGATCTCCAGTATGCAGAAAATAGCCATGAACTACTTTCCGACCTGCCATCGTGTTCAGAGAAAATGGTACAATCACCAAGCATCAACAAGCCAGAAGCTGATTTTCACATTATACGATAAAAAAATT
Organism: Schistocerca nitens; assembly: GCF_023898315.1. Lineage (NCBI taxonomy): Eukaryota > Metazoa > Arthropoda > Insecta > Orthoptera > Acrididae > Schistocerca > Schistocerca nitens. The sequence continues at coordinate 773,313,754 of NC_064616.1, read as the reverse complement.
TATGTGATTCACCACAGAGATTGAAAGTGTCTGAACAATAATTTTATTCTAAGGAAAATACACACGGTATTGTCATTCAGTGAAGTACATGGATGAAACCACATATCGACAGTAACGCTGAAAGCGAATGAATGCAAAAAAAAAATTCTAAAAGTATTTTTTAATCTAATTAATACCAGTATTTTGGACAAAACTATGCAGAATGTGCGAAAAATGAGTGATGCAAAGCAAGTCATAAGTTGGGGATGGAGACATTGAGCTGCTGCTCTGATTTCAAGATCGAATTTGAAGCGCAGTGCAATGTTTGAGAAAAATTTGATTGCTATTGTATCGAGGAAATTTAACATTTTTGATAAACCTATAGCTATAAGAATGGCTATTTTAGATATTTCTAAGACTCTGCTAGAAGATTTCCATTATGATTGTATTTTGAAGTCATCTGCGGCAAAAAAATGATACAATGTCTTACACAGACATGGATAGCTTAATATATCATGTAACTGCCTCAGATGTTTATGGTGTTATTAAATGTCATGTGAATATGTGCCTCGACTCTGCGGCTTGCCCAGAGTGTAACATTTTTAACAACCCATGCGTCAATAAAAAGAAAGTGAGTTGAATGAAAGATGAATTATCAGGGATATTATTACAGTATTCATAGGACTGTGTGCAAAAATTTTCGTTCTCAGAACTAAGGCACAACGTGTAACACGTAGAGCGAAAGTTGTGAAACGCTCGTCAGCAAATTAGCTTAGCATTGATGATTACTGGAACGTGTATTAAATAGCGTTTATAAATCAACTGTACAAGCTGAATACAGTTTTGACTATAAAGCAATATAAATTAGCGCTTTCAGCAAAATATGCTTTATATTTCGTGCTAGACGATAGAGTGAGCACTGTTAATGTGTCACCATTTTCGATAAGGCAGCTATGTATGTGATAGCTGACTTACCAGTAACCTAGCCGGCCGCGGTGGTCTAGCGGTTCTGGCGCTGCAGTCCGGAACCGCGGGACTGCTACGGTCGCAGGTTCGAATCCTGCCTCGGGCATGGGTGTGTGTGATGTCCTTAGGTTAGTTAGGTTTAAGTAGTTCTAAGTTCTAGGGGACTTATGACCTAAGATGTTGAGTCCCATAGTGCTCAGAGCCATTTGAACCATTTGAACCAGTAACCTACTGGTTGTAAATGTGAAGTAAATTGTAACCTACAGGTTGTTGATGTAGTATGAAACTGAAATTGTAATAAACATGTTGCAGATGTATAATGAAATTGAAATTGTGATCTGTACGTTGAAAATGTGATTGTAACATTGGTTGTATATGTATTATGACAATGGAACGTTCCATAATATATAGAAATACATGTCTCGGTGTCTTTCTTGTGATCTATATCTACCATTGATAGCCTAATCTTTGTAAACATACTGGGCGTAGCAGCATTCACAATGAACAGTGCTAAAATGTGATATAGAACCGTCCTAATCGCATAACAACACTTTTATTCATAAGTTGTGGCCGGTTTAGATGTGATGTGAATTGTCTTCGGACCATACTCCAACGGTGACGTGTGGAGATGCTGGCACGAAGCATCAGCTGTGTATACCACCCAATCAATTGAATAATTTCACACAGGAAAGTGTTTTAATGGGACTGATTCCGGTAAAATAATTATTTGTAGAATTTATTGAGTTTCCAGGCAATAGAGGAGGCTACATTTGGAACATTCAGCTGTCTTGAGACGATTGTGGCCGCTGCACGTATTCTCGCCCACGTCTAATGCGTAGTAATGTCGACATGGCGGGTTAATTCAATCACTTAGAGAAGTTGCGGAAGGAAACTGAAGGAAGAGGCGAAACTCCTTCCATCTGTAACGTCCTGCTCTTTTAGTTTTCCGCGGGCAGCGGTCCCGTAGGGTTCTGACAGAACTTTCGCAGTAGGACACGTGTCTTCAGGAACAAGTCTCAGCGGAGACCGTGACCCAAGTCGGCCGGCCTAACTTCGTTATCCGTCCGCGAATGTTCCGATGTGCGAACATGCTGCAAGTTAAAACTGTCTTTCGTCTTCGGCCGAGCGCGCGTGTATGTGAATGATTGTGTGTGGACGCGCGCGTGCGCGTTTGTGTGTGTGTGTGTGTGTGTGTGTGTGCGTGTGTGTGCGTGCGTGTGAGTGTGTGTATGTATACTGGTGACAAACCTGTGTAAGTTCTGCACATACTGAGAAGACGGTGGCTCTGTGGTACAAAATGATTGGCTGTTTCGCTCTAATGGCGGGTAAAATATTGGGCTGCGATTGGGAGAGCAAAATATGCATGTATTGTCTTAGAAACTCCTGACTGACCTATTTCCAAGAACGGAGCATAGCTCAGAAAGGAGCTGAAAATTCAATTGGACAATAAAATATTGGGCTGTGATTGGGAGAGCTAAATATATATGTGTAGGCTTAGAAACTATCTGACTGGTCTATTCCTAAGAAAGGGGCGTGGCTAAGGAGAGGAGGGTGGAGGAAGAGAAGGACGAGGTATGGTGACGTCATGCGTTTTCTCCTAGCCCTGTTGATTTTCTACTGATAGTATCTGATTATAAAATTAGTGGTGAACATATTGAACATGTTACATCGCGAAATGCGACTACTGAATGAAATCAGTATTAGGGAAGACGAATAAAAGATCAGATTTGGTGGTCAGATTGTGGGGGAAATGCAATGCATCTGCAAATTAAATCGCATTCGAGACTCTATGCGTCCAATCCTAGGGCAATGTTCCAGTGTTCGCAGTCCTTATGGAGGAGTCATGACAGAAAATGACGAACGAATTCAGAAAAGTGTTGCTAGGATCGTAACAGGTGGGTATAGATCATACGAAATTGTAGCATAAATACCCAGGTAGCTTAAATGGGAATCCTTGGAAGAAAAACGACGTAGTTCTTGCGAAACCCTCTCGGGTAAATTAAGAGAACCTGTATTCGAAGAATAATGTGCAACCATTATGCTGCCAGCAACGTATATCTCGCTTTGAAGACTAAGTTTAGAGAGATTAGGGCTTGACAGAGGCATGTAGACAGTCACCTTTCCCTCTGTCAACACGTGAATGCAACAGGAATGAAAATCGCTAACACTGGTACGATGTACCCTACGCCATGAACTGTACAGTGACTTAAAAAGTATGTATGTTGATGCAGCACCTTACACCATCAGTGTTAGGCTCATATGTAGTAAGACTAATTCCTAGGCCATGGTTCCATTCTCGCCAAGGTCATGCGCGAGCTTAACATCCACCTGGCAGTTTTCAGGACAATGATACCCCAATATGGCTGGATCTCTTCTTGTTGAGAAATTAATCTCTGTTCCTCCTCTGCGAGTTTCCGAGCGACATGGCTCAACGGTTGAGCCACTGAACTCTCTTTAGGGAGAAAATGGTTCAAATGGCTCTGAGCACTATGGGACTTAACATCTGAGCTCATCAGTCCCCTAGAACTTAGAACTACTTAAACCTAACTAACCTAAGGACATCACACACATCCATGCCCGAGGAAGGATTCGGACCTGCGACCGTAGTATTCGCGCGGTTCCGGACCTTTAGGGAGAAGCGGGATCTCTCCATTCAAGTTTTCAGAAATTGGTAAATAAAAATGTTGGTTACCTAGAAACGGATTTCCCCCAGTTAAGAATTGCGTGTTGAGTTCTAGACAAAAATCCAGTCACAAAGCTGGTCCATTATTTCTTTAGCTCATATTTCATTCACTAAGCGACAGCGTAGACCTGTATCGATTAGCTTCAGGAAGTCCAGGAATGTGGCATCAACCACTGCGCGATTTTTTAACGTCCTTTAAATCACATGGGTGAACTTATTCAGTTTAGTTTGACGAGATCTATGTGTTGGGATGTAATCTTAGTTAGTACATAGGAGATTTCCATTCTCCAAAAAGGTCATAATAATTGAACAGGAATTATAGATCTACAGCGTGTTCCGAAACAGTTTGTTCAGATTAATATAAGAGGTAGAGAACCTCAAAACAAATATATTTAGTTATGGTACACATGGACCCTGACGGAAGCTTCGGATGCTATGGACGGTTTACACAGAAAGTAGTTTAGCATGCTAATTGCAGCGGTTGCATTCACAGGAACTGTCCGAATGTGCAACCATTGGCATATATGCACGCACTACATCGTCAGACCATTGGCTGTCGTGTCTATTCCAAGATTCCTCGCATGTTCTCAGTGGTACCAGCAGCGGCGGCAATTCAATCGACGAGGCCTTCTTCGGTTTCCACAACTGTTTCATACAGCAGCTGCTTCATATGCCCCCAGAGGAAGAAATCAAGACAGAGAGGTCAGATGACCCGAGTAGCTAGACCACATCAGCCAATCCATCCATTCCCGAAGGTGCCTCTCAGATGATTCCTCTCAGCAATGCTGAAATGGACTGGCATCCCATCGTGCTGAAAGGATATCCTTTGTCTAACATTCAGAGGTACATCCTCCGCAGTTATAGCAAAACATGTTCGCCGAAGATGCGATATGTCCGTCTGTTGAGGCGGAATAGAGGAACGTATAGTCCAATCAACGTACAGGGTGAGCACAAAGTCTTGTCCTGGTTCAAATGGCTCTGAGCACTATGGGACTCAACAGCTTAGGTCATAAGTCCCCTAGAACTTAGAACTACTTAAACCTAACTAACCTAAGGACATCACACACACCCATGCCCGAGGCAGGATTCGAACCTGCGACCGTAGCAGCCCCGCGGTTCCGGACTGCAGCGCCAGAACCGCACGGCCACCGCGGCCGGCTTCTTGTCCTGATTATAACAATTTATTACAGAATAACCGTTTGACATAATAAGTTACATTTGATGCCGTTACATAGGTTAGTGTTACCAGTTTCTTTTAAGACCACTTACGTTAGTAAACTTCAACGTGTGCTCTCTTGGTAGCTCGGAGAATGTCTAAGCGGTATTCCAGTTCCCGCCAGGTGTTTCGTAACATTTGTCCTGTCACTGTACCCACAGCAGCTTTTATCCTAGCCTTCAGTTTGTCGACGTCAGCAACTTTTGTGACGAAGACTCTGTCCTTGATATAGCTCCAGAAAAAAAGTCAAGGGGCGTAATGTCTGGAGAGGGGAGTAATGTCCGGATCGGTGGATTGGAAGGAACGGTCCAACGCCCTGCCCCCCCCCCCCTCACACCCCTTGACTTTTTTTTTCTAGGGCTATATAAAGGACAGAGTCTTTGTCACAGCAGTTGCTGACGTCGACGAACTGAAGGCTAGGATACAAGCTGCTGTGGGCACTGTGACAGAACACATGTTGCGAAACACCTGGCGGGAACTGGAATACCGCCTCGACATTCTCTAAGCTACCAAGGGAGCACACGTTGAGGTTTACTAACGTAAGTGGTCTTAAAAGAAACTAGTAACACTAACCTATGTAACCGCATCAAATGTAACTTATTATGTCAAACAGTTATTCTGTTATAAATTTTTATAATCAGGGTAAGACTTTGTGCTCCCCCTGTATTACCGAGAATGCCGGCCCACACATTAACAAACATGTCGGTGTACATAACCTCGGCCAGAAATAAGGGGTGCAGGGCAGTCTGTTGTAAAAACCATTGTGCGAACTGCACGAGCTGGGGAAAATCTTCAGGTGCTAGTGTTGGCACACGTTGAAGATGGAAAGAATAAAGCTGCTGGTCATGTAACACATTCAACACAAAGCTATGTTGACCCCAAGGATGTGTCCAATACGTCGTGTATTTGTAGATGGAGTATCGTCAACATGTCGCAGAATGTTGTCTTCTATTTTTGGATCTGTATCACGCATACCTGTAAGCAGGGCCAGCGCAAGCCCCAGTGCCGCCCCGCGCGAGCTGCTAAATTGCCGCCCCCCTTTTCTTTTCTACAAAACATTTGTGGAATTTTATTTAAATAAATCTTTAGGAAATGTCAGCAGTCAATCGCAATTTTTGTTTTTACTTTTCAGATCTACCTAGGTTTCGGCCACTGAGTGGCCAGTCTCAAAGCTTTTAATATGTGCTTACATCTAGTGTGCGAGTAGTATTGTCAAACAAAAGTGCCGGTCAGAGTTTAATTGTTGCTCATGCACGTGGAGACAGGTGTTTCATGGCTCAAAAACCAAAGCGTCCGACTATCACACAGAAACGGATAGCAAAAATTTTCAAAAATACGTCAAAACCCAACTTATGCCAGGCTTATTAGCAATGTCTTTATCCCTTGTAATTACTCGCAGCATATTTACCCATTCGCAATACTTCTAGCCATGTAGGTGTTGGACATGTTTGGCTGTAGTAATTTTCAACCATTTTTATCCATAATGCGGGAAGAATAAAACACTCGGAAACTGCCATTGAAGGGCTTAACAAAATTGCTTCAGGCTTAACATGTAACCGCAGTATCGAACATTGCGTTCGAATTTCCGAATTAGATTTCGTCTTCTGCCAAATTAGTTGTGAGTAAAAGCACGGCGCGTAACAGGCCGGCAGCGCTCCACTCAAAAGAATACTGGCGTGCATGCCAGACTGCTTCCCCCTCTCTGTTCCTCCGGCGTAAGCACGACGGTGCTGCCACAGTGGTGAGGAAGAAATTAGTCCTCCTCCCTCCCATTGTTCCACAGGGGCGGCCGGCAAGTAGTCGAGGCGCCATGCCACAGTTCCCGAAGCCGCTCCCTCCGAGGTTTGGTTTCGAATCCCCTCTTGGGCATGAATGTTGAGTTTGCCCAAAAAAAAAATAAATAAATAAAAATAAAATAAAATAAAATGAAGGGTGGCGGGTGGCAAATTTACCGCCCCTCGGAAAGTGACGCCCCGTGCGGCCGCACGTTTCGCACGTGCCTTGCGCCGGCCCTGCCTGTAAGGAAAGTGCCTGTTTCACGTAGCAGGCGATACAGACGTCCGACTACTTGGTGTTGTGGAACCCGTCGGTTGAGAAAGCACTGTCGATAATTTCTCTTTGCAGCACCAGATGATTGCCAGTCATTTAAGAATATGTAAACCGTTCCATGTCCACTGTTGTTCTCACAAGGCGGTGATGATTGCAACTGAATCGGAGTGTTTACAATGAAGTCTTCGTTGTTACCACAAGGTGGTGGTGCTCGCGAATGAATCTGAGAGTTCCAAGCAGATCTCAGAGCCAACCATCCGTACACAGAGCAGTTTTGAATGTCAGCACACATTCCCACTCAGCGAAACCGACACAAGAGCTTACGTCAGCACCACTAACAAAATGTTCCCTAACATTACATGTTGGAAACGGAAAGGAGCGTACGGCATTGTGGGCCGGGAGTCCCCCATTCGTGGAAGTTCGGCCGCCGAGGGCAAGTCATTATTGCATTCGACGCCACATTGGGCAACTTGCGTGTCGAAGATGGGGATAAAATGATGAGGAGGACAACACAACACCCAGTCCCTGAGGGAAGAACATCTCCTGCCTCATCGAGGAATCGAACCCGGGCCCCTTGCTGTGGCATTCCACCGCTCTGAGCACTCAGCTAACGGGGTCTGACATTGCACGTTGTCTTCAGAGACCTTATGTTCCTTATCGAAATATATTTGTGTGGATCTTCTCTACCTCCTGTATTAATTTGAACAGTTTTGGAACGCCCTTTATAATTCTGTACATCGGTCCAGTAACCAATCTCGAGAACGGGTGTGGCCTCTCGTAGGTAACATAATTACCACAGTCTACATCTGGTTCAAAAATGGCTCTGAGCACTATGGGACTTAACATCTGTGGTCATCAGTCCCATATAACTTAGAACTACTTAAACCTAACTAACCTAAGGACATCACACACATCCATGCCCGAGGCAGGATTCGAACCTGCGACCGTAACGGTCACGCGGTTCCAGACTGAAGCGCCTAGAACCGCATGGCCACACCGGCCGGCAGCCTACATCTATTTGAACTTACTCACTGTATTCAGTTCTTGGTCTCCCTCCACAATTCTCCCCACACTTCCCCCAATATCAGACTGACAATAATTAATACCTTAGAGAGTGTCCTATTAACGGATCCCTTCTTTTAATCACGTTGTGCCATAAATGTCTTTTCTCCCCAAATCGATTCAGTAACTCATAATTAGTTACTCGATCTACGCATCTAATTTCAGCCTGCTTGCATAACACCACATTTCAGAAGCTTCTGTTCTCTTCTTGTCTGAACTGCTTATCGTCTGCGATTCACTTCTGTGCAAGGCTACGTTCTACACTAATACCTTAATACCTTTAGAAAACATTTTTAACAGTCAAAATGATATTATTAACAAATACCTTTTTTTCAGAAACGCTTTTATTGCTGATGGCAGTCTGCATTTTATGTCCTTTCTACCTCGGCCATCATCAGTTTTCCTAATCCGATTCCGTCAGTATCTCCTCGTTTAGCTCGATTATACTCCATTACCACTGCTTTACCTTTGTTGATGTTCATCTTATAATCTCTTTTCAACATGCTTTCCATTACGTTCAACTATTCTTTGACAGATTTTACAACGTCATTGGCAAACCTTAAAGCTTTTATTTCTTCTCCATGAACTTCATTTCCATTTCTAAATTTTTCCATGGCTTCCTTTACTGCTTGCTCAATGTACAGACTGAATAACATCGGGGATAGGCGACAACCCTGTCTCATTCCATTATCAACTATGGCTTCCCTTTCATGTCTACCTTCGACTCTTATAACTGCAGTCTGGTTTCTATACAAGTTGAAAGTAACTTTCCACTCCCTGTATTATAACCCTGCTACCTTCAGAATTTCAAAGAGTGTAGTCCATTCATTAGTGTTAAGAGCATTCACTAAAGCTACAAATGCTGTAAACGTAAGTTTGCCTTTCTTCAGTCTGTCTCAAAGGATAAGTACTAGGGTCAGTACTGCCTCGCGTGCTCCTACAGTTCTGCGGAAACCAAACTGATCTCCCCCAACGTCGACTTCTACCAGTCTTTGCAATCTTGTATAAATAAACCGTCTTTGGAATTGTAATTATTAAATTCTTCCTGAAATCTGAGGATATTTCGACTGTTTCATATACATTGTACACCAGGTGGGAAATTTTTCCATGGCTGGCTCTCCCAATAACCTTAATAATTCTGAAGGAATGTTATCTATTCCAGGACTCTTGATTCCACTTAGATCTTTTAGCTCTCTGTATAATTCTTTTCGCAGTATCCCATGTCCAATCTCACCTTCATCTGTTTCTTCTTCTCTTTCTATAATATTATCCTCAAACTTGTTGCCCTTGTATTGAACTTTCAGGTTACCTTTCTTTGCTTAGTATTGGCTTGCCATCTGGAGCCATGACATACAGTAGCTTTTCTTTTCTCCAAAGGGTTCTTTAATTCTCCTATATGCGGCATCTGTCTTTCCCCTAGTTGTGCATGCTTCTACAGCCTTGTATTTGTGCTATAGCCACTCCTGCTTAGCCATTTTGCACTCTCTGCCAATCTTATTTTTAGATGTCTGTATTCTCTTTCACCTGCTTCATTTGCTGCATTTTTAAATTTTCTCCTTACGTCAATTAAATTTAATATCCCATGTGCTATCCAGTGTGATACTGTGTGATCATCTGCTGCCTTTCCTATTTAATTTCTCAAAGCGACGTTAGCTGATTTCTAAAAGCTCTGATCTTCGCTTACTATGGGATCTAGATGTTGCCCTCTCGAGTAAGTTGTTCATCTAAATGCTCTCAGTAATTTTCGGAGAAGACGTTCAGAACTATCTCACAGGAATCCTTGTTACTGCCACTAATTTTAACCTCAAACGTATAATCCCGAAAATTCTGAAAAGTAACCACCTACGACTAATCTTAGTAGAATTTAAACGTTTTCAAGAAACTGATTTCTTTGCATGCGAAAATTGATGGCGATCAGAGGGTGTCCAGGCTATTAAATATGGCACACATTGCAGCAAGTGGGTCTTCAAACGCGTTTGTCACGGCGGTTTCAAAGAACATATGAGAACACGTGTACTGAGCTGAAGTAAGACGATTCAATTACTTTCGAAATCCAGAGCTCTTCTCACGCCTTTTTTATCTACCTTGTCGAGGTCCTAGCGTTGTGTTGATTACTTATTATTTTACCGTTTGCTGCGTACACAATAGGCAGAAAGCCTATAATGTCCCAGGAAACTTTCGCCATAGGCTGTTCAGCAGATGAAATCGACTTCGCCTTTTTGTTCATAGGCACCGGCTTCCTCTGCTTTGAGTGGTGCTTCGTTTGCGGTGCGAAGATGTGGACTCATTTCCTATTCACAGTAACAAATTAGTGTGTAAGAGCACCTGTATTCTAAATAGTGCTGATAAATTGTTTTCGCATTTTCTATTTCTCAGCACCCATTTACATAAATCTTTCTCACTGTTAATTCTCCATGTACTGCTCTCATTCTGACTTAAGTTATTTCATACACTATCATTCGCTGATCGTTCAGCGTCGTATTGTGCACATTCTCGATGTTGTCATGGTGGTTACAGGTTTAGGACGACTTTTACGTAGAACATCTTCAATAGAAGTACAGCACGTTGCTACTCAGCCAGTGATTTGTCAGTTTTAAAATACGTTGGAGACTGCACCTTACAAACCTTCACCAGCTCCGAATGAATTCCGTTGGCAAAAACCCGTGCAAAACAAAATCAAATCAAAACTACATTTGCATGGTCGTATAGTTTTTCAGTTAGATCGAAACATGCAAGATCATCGATCACTTTCAAAATCCTTTAAAACCGAACAGTTCCGCATATCAATTTGACGCTTGACTTACATTATTGTGCTATGTGCACGAATACAAGAAGAAAGGAACTTCGTTGATACCAACCCCATCTTTGAGGAAAGATGAGAACTTATCTGCTTGAGAACATAGCACGTGGCTCACGATGACTACATCCCCCATGGAGGATGGAGATGATGCACTGCACCGTGCAGAGAGAGACACAGCGGCGGAATGGGAAGCTATTCTGGACGCCCGACTAATACTATGCCCCGGCTGACAACGCCGGAGGAAATTCGGAGGATTATCAAGTATACCAAACACACCTCACCCGGAACAGATAAAATCGGCAATACGGAACTGCAACACCTACCGAGAAAGCCTGTCGTGCTTCTTACCCGGATAGTGAACAGCTGCCTCAGGACTGGATACTTCCCCGAGGCATGGAAGATTGCCAGAATATTGCCAATATCAAAACCGGGCAAGGATCTCTCACACCCTGACAGATACAGACCCATAAGCTTACTGCCGACGCTGGGAAAGGTACTGGAACGTGTCCTACTGAAACGTATGCTGGACATCCTTGTGGCACACAACATCATCCGACCGGAGCAGTTTGGTTTCCAGGCGAAGCTATCGGCTGAGTTACAACTACTACACATCACGGAATCTATCCAAGACAATTTCAACGAGAAAAAAACATACCATTGGAGTCTTTCTCGATATAGAGTAGGCTTACGATAAAGCATGGCGACACAACTTGATCGTTAAGCTCCGACGTACCACTGCCCTGCCGGACTGCTATTTAAAACTTCTCGACAATTTTCTCCAGGATCGCAGATTATATGTCCGCATTGATGACAAGAATTCAACAACACGGCCTGTCCTTGAAGGACTTCCACAAGGGTCGGTCATATCTTCACTGCTGTTTAATTTATACATTAACGACCCCCCGACGGTACCACATGTTACTGCCAGTTTCTATGCCGACGACACAGCACTCCTGACTGCAGGAATCAGAATGGACCACCTCGTCACACGGATGTAGCGCCAACTAGTTTTAGTGGACCACTGGACCCACAGGAACAAAATAACGGCCAATGCAGAGAAAATCAAAGTTATTGCCTTCACACGTCGGAGACCCATTGTCAATGCACGCCTACGGATATCAGACCAGCCACTCCCCTGGGCAACAACTGTAAAATACCTTGGAGTGCATCTGGACGCCAAAATGCTGTATAGTCATCACATTACGGAGAAGAAGACGTCTGGCCTCAAAATGCTGGGAGCTCTCCTCCCATTTCTGAAGAGCACGTACCTCAGCCAACGCACGAAACTCCAGCTGTACCACACCACAGTCGACCCATCTATTTTCTATGGATCGACCTCCTGGGGTACTACGTGTGCCACTAACTACAAGAGGTTACAGGTTATACAAAGCAGATGCCTACGATGGATCACTGGAGCCCGTTGGTGGATCCGGAATCATGATATTCATCGAGCCTTAAGCGAATCTTACCTCTCAGACAATGTCAAGGAGAAGGCACGAACCTTACTTCGGAAGTTGGACATGATACGCGACAGTACACCACAACTCACTGTTGTGTCTAGACCATACAGCCCAGACACAATGCTGTAGCCGATAGGGCACGCAAGGCTAACGCAGACGGGCGTGAAGTCTGGAACATGAGACTTATAAATGCACTAAAGAAAAATACGTAGCTTTTTTAATACTTAACTTTATTCTCTTGTTGGAATACATCTCTCCTGCATACTCGTAAGCTATTGGCACTGATACAAATGGCGCCTTGCTAGGTGGTCGCCATTTAACTTAGCAGAGGGCTATTCTACTGTCTATCTCTCGGCAAATGAGAGCAAGGCTTAGCACGTCCAATCGCTAGCTATGTTGTCCGTACAACTGGGGACGAGGTCTCCTCAGTCTCTCGAGACCTGCCTTGTGGTGGCGCTAGGTTTGCGATCCCACAGTGGCGACACGCGGGTCCGACATGTACTACAGGACCGCGGCCGATTTAAGTTACCACCTAGCAAGTGTGGTGTCTAGCGGTGACACCACACTCACCACAGTAGGTATGGTAGAACCCTCGCGCAACCACAGATATAAAGTACCGAAGGCGATAGTATTTGAGCCCCCGTAAATGTTATCCCTACGTAATTCTACATAATTTACGGACATAAAGTCCCTTACCACTTCTACACACTGTTTTCTAACACACACCAAAAGCAGCGAGTTAAAGGACCCCTCTGTGTGCCCGAACTAAAGCTGATAGAAGAATAAATAAATAAAGTGAAAATTTTTACCCTTTCCATTCCCTGTAGAAGTAAAAATCAACGAAGTTGATCAGACTTAAGCACACACACACACCCACACACACAAACGCGGCTTCCGCAGTCAAATAACAAGGACGAAACTACATATTTCTATCTTCGAGATAGAAATTAGACTTGTATTTATGTTGGCTAAAATATAGCCATTTGAAATTGACCAATATCACGTGTTACATCGAAATCATTTCGTGTCACTACTATGCCACAGTGGCGACTCAGCACAACATCGTTTGCTTGCACACTGGAAGTTCGGGCCTCCACGAAAATTATGGCGATCGCGAGCATATTTACAGTCCCAAGACATGGCCTTCACTTGCGGATACCTATTGTGTATTGCGCCAGAAATATGAAGCCTGTGTTCTACAACTCGTCTGCTTCGCCGAAGGGACACTTGTTTTACATAACTCGTCGCAAAGTGGCGTTTTCTGGGCTCGCTGACGATCGAAACGCCAAAGCGTACGACAACAGTTGTAAAGGCGTCTTCAAGTAATACACGCAAACCAGATTCCCTACACTTTAGACTCTTATTTGTGCTCCATGTTGTGTACATGTGCGAGCCACCTTTAATGAATCAGCGCTGCATCTCGGAATGTCAGACGTTGGCCCTCTTTGTAAGACTCGTATCATGTTAGCAACTCCTTTGAAGGTGTCTAACAAGCGCCGCTGTAGTTGTATCTCATTCAGCAGTGATGAGATGAGGTAACAGACGACAATCAATCATGAGGTGTTTTGCTTCCGTTGGTGTGTGTATCTCTGAAAGAGCCGTCATTTACGTTACTATTTGCTTCTTTTTCCGGTCAAGTGTTAACAGCTTTTCACGAACCGAATAGCTTCTGACTCACTGCTGAACAGTATCCTGCAATTTTCTGGATGTAGATAAGTGCTGCAAAAGTTACATCTAACGTACAAACTCAAATGATACTTCCAGTCGGTGAGTATAACCAGCAGTTTCTCGTAGTCTGTGTTGAGACCACGTAGTTTAGTAGCATTCGTAACACATGCAACGGAAATTTTACAATGAATGTCGCTTTATTACACCCGAAGTCACGTACCACGTGATGTTATATTATTCGTCGAGGGTAAATACGGCGTGTTCTAAATTATGCAGGTGGCCTAGGATACTAAAATGAATACCTTTAGGTCAAGACCTAATGATGGAAAATTAGTAACTTTGTTTTTACAACATAAACAACTTGCACCTTATAGCAACAACTTAAGCTCAGCACTGTTCAAAGGGATGACTGATGGCCTCAGTGCACGCGTGGCCTAAATCGCTGTTGAGAGAAGTTATCTTAGAATAAAAATACTATGAAACACCGTGCACTTAACCATCTCTCTGTAAGCCTGCTATGTACCGCCATGAAATCTAAATCATTCGTTCAAATCAGACGCCAGACACCATTGTTAGCTTTTGGGACCTCTGTCGTCCGCCCCCGGTAGCTGAGTGGTAAAGGGCAGGGAGTGGCGGCATTGGGGATGCCACTCCTCGCGTGAAGACTCATAATCTGTAACGGGTTCGGTGGGTCCGGCATCTCTTGCGGTTATCTTCGATTGCCATGGCGTCTACCCTAGGTGAAGAGGCTAGGCAGGACACCTTTCGCCTTGCCACAATCAATATCAATGCGATAATGGCACCACACAAACTGACAATGCTACAACGCATGCTCGATGCGGCGGACATCGACGTGGCCCTCTTACAGGAAGTATATGTCGCTAGTTTCCCTGACTTCTACAGATATACCGCACATATCTCCCACGCCTCTTCTACCGATTGTGGTGAGGCTGTCCTGCTACGGGAAGGCTTGGCGGCTACGGACGTACTGTACTTACCGAGTGCAAGAGCCATGGCTGTAACTGTCAACGGTGTACGTCTCATCAATGTATATGCCCCTTCAGGATCAGGGTGACGGAAAGATAGGGCCCGTTTTTTTTTTTGTTTTTTTTCGGAAGATATTATGCGTCTATTTATGGGCCGCATAGACGATATGGTGAACGGAGGAGATTTTAACTGTACATTATCTCCGTCTGATCGGCAGCCACATCACGTCCTGTGTGCGGAATTGGAAATGTTAGTGCGTGACCTCCACCTGCTCGACACGTGGCGCCACATCCATGGCCCAGCTCCTAGTTACACCCATTATACAAGTCATTCGTCAAGTCGGTTAGATAGGATTTACGTCACAAACACCCTTTCGACGGCGACGAGAGGGGCAGAGCTCCGGCCCACTTCATTCACCGACCACACTGCCTATATTTGCACCATTGCCCTCCAACCTCCACGTGTGTGGCGCAATAGGCCCCCCTGGAAACAGAACGTCGCCCATCTGGACGAGCCTGCATGTAAAGGTACTATCGAAGAGTCGTGGAACGCTTCCTTACAGCGTTGTGGTCGTTACCGATCGACCCTCAGTTGGTGGATTGAATGTGCGAAGCCTGCTCTTAGGCGCACCACCGGAAAGCGGCGGCATGGAGGAGTAGCACGGAAAACTTTTATTACACCATCCTATGGGAATGTCTTGCTATGGAGTCCTCACCTGACAGGCAGATCATAGTCAATCGCGCGAAAGCGCAGCTCGTCTCCTTAGCACGCCGTCATTTACAAGGCGCTGTTATACGGTCGCGTGCTCCAGACATGATACAACCAGAAAGGCCATCTATGCACCACGTGCTCCTAGAGCGCAGGAGGCGCCGTAGGGCACTGGTAACCGACATGATAGCGGACGACGGTTGACACGTGGTAGAACAAGTAGATATAGCAAAAGCCTTCTATGGGCATTACGCTCACCATTATTCAGCAGTGCTCCCTGATATGGCGACGGTAGACACCGTTTCAGCACATGTTCACGGTACAGTTCCACCAGACATGGTACCGACTTTACTGGGAGAAGTGAGAGAAGAGGAAGTGCTCGATGCCATTGGTAAAGGTGCTCCCCATAAATCACCAGGAATCGACAGATTACCATTATAGTTCTATCGAGCCTTTAAACAACTGTTGGTACCGTGTTGGGTTGAAATTTGTCAGGAATTGATGTACCCGGGTATAACGTTGCCTGCACCGTTTTTGGAAGGACTGATTGTCTCCATCCATAAGCCGAAGGGATGGAATCATGCCTGCGATTATGGTCCCTTAACGTTATTGAACAGCGACTTCAAGATCTTTTCGAGGCTGCTATCAGAACGTATTCGCGGCACACTACTGCACGTCCTGCCCAGCGATCAGACGTGCTTGGGGGGACCCAACAACATCAGAACTGCGTTATGTCGTTACAGAGATCTCATCTCCCTTGCACGGGTGAGACGTCTGCCGGCAGCCCTGGCGTCTATCGACTTTAGCCAGGCTTTTGACCGTGTGGGCCACACTTTCCTCACGGCCGTTCTACAGCGCATGGAATACCCCGACCCCTTTATCACAGTGTTGACACGCCTTCTGCAAGGTGCTACTTCTCGAGTTCTTGTTAATGGAAGACTGACGGCATCCATGCCGATCCGCCGATCAGTACGACAGGGATGTCTATTATCAACATTTTAATTTGCATTGGCCTTAGAACCTTTGTTGTGTGGTCTCCGAGACAGGCTCACTAGGATACAGTTTGGCGGCTCCATCTCTCGCTGCACGGCATATGCGGATGATTTGATGATCGTCATACGTGGAGCTACCGATATGGCGGTGACTTTGGACTGGATTGCAACATACGGTACAGCTTCTGGTAGCCAAATCAACGTTGACAAGTCCGTCGCCTTGAGCATCGGGATAGGGCTACCGCAGGAACACATTGCCCCCTTACGCTTCAGTGATACTGTCCGCTGCTTGGGCTTAGATGTCATGAACGACATGCGACGCGCGACGACGTTCAATTACCGACGCCTTCTTAACCAAATTCTGGTCGGAATTGCATATCAGCGCTTGCGATCCCTCAACATCGTTCAGCGTGCGCATTATGCCAATGTATACCTTGCGTCCCGCATACCGCACGTCGCCCAAACGCTACTCATTCCGAACCCCTTGGTGCGTAGCATTATGGCAGCGCTGGGATACTTCGTCACCGCTGGTATGTTACTGAAGGTCAGATACGTATCTCTTACCCTCCCCAAGGAAAAAGGTGGTCTCGGCCTAGTTAACGTCCATGATAGGACCACTGCCCACTATGTTAGCTCACATTTATGTCTGCTCCGCCGTTGTCCTACAAGCCTCACGAGTTTGCTTCTGACGGCGCTACGACCTGCTTCACTAAGAGCGCCGGTGCCACTACAGGACATCCCGGCGCCCCTCGTTTGTATAGGACGTTTCTATTTCGAACAAAGTTATTTCAGTGTAGCGCTCGCGACACCACGAATGGCCACAACTCGACGCCTATATCACTACATGCTGCAACGCCGCCCCCTAAATGTAGTCGAACTAAAATATATTGATGTACGGTGGCGCGTGGTGTGGAAGACTGTAACGATGCAATGCTTGATTCCGATGTCGTTTCTCAATGGTACATAGTCGTTAAGCTGGTGACGCACGAACGTCTCCACAATATCCCCATGGCAGAATCTCCCAATTGTGTGGGTTGTAATACAGTAGATTCTGACGAGCACCGCCTCATCTGTGGAGAGGCGGAACCAGTTTGGCACCTAGCGCGGCAGATGCTGGCTTATCTCTCGCGAGTTACGCCGGAGCATATATCTGCACGAACGTTGTTGTTTCCGGATGAGGCATTTTACCCCAAGACTCGGACCAACTCCGTCACCTGGATACGTGGAAATGCGGTCCATTACCTCTATCGTGACGGACACAACAATTTACTTGACTTCTGGCTCTATTTGCAAGAAAGACATCATGCTGTTTCCAGGCATACCAGATATCGACAATGCTTCGCAAACTACCTACGGAGTGCCTTTCACAGCCCGCCGTCTTGCTGGAATGTTCCAGGCAGTGGTAGATGAGGCCAGAACGAACTGCAAACGATCATATATTGAACTATCTTTATCAGCGGGAGCAGTCGCTGGGAAGCCTAACTACGAAGTGGTAGCTTTATTTTCATGTTATTTATGCTTACTATCTTCGATGGTGTCTTCATTCTGTTTTAGTTTTCCAGGCTTGATTAACTACGACTGTTCGCACATTGATATCTATATAAATAAATAAAAAGTGGTCAGTGCGACAGAATGTCAATCCAAAGGGTCCGGGTTCGATTCCAGGCTGGGTCGGTCGGAGATTTTTTCCGCTCAGTGACTGGGTGTTGTGTTGCCCTAATCATCATCATTTCATCCCATCGACGCGCAAGTAGCCGAAGTGGCGTCAAATCGAAAGACTTGCTCCTGGCGAACGGTCTACCCGACGGGAGGCCCTAGTCACACGATGAGAAACCTCTGTCGCAGATCATGTATACAGATTAATAACAGACTCGGTCAGAACCGATATTCTCGTCCCTACTGCTGCACATAAGCCACAGATCAGAACAAATTTTGCTCAACATCACTGAGAGTGTAGCAAATAATTTCATCTCTGATCTATGGAGCAGTGAAAAACGTTTAATGCGTTTGAGTTTTGTCTGTATCAGGCTGCACCGAACCACCCCAAGACACAAAGAATGTGTTGGGACTCACGGACAATGCCATCTGCTGCAAGTCCCCATTCGCACCATTGTATTCCCGATGGACACCATGTTGTTCGCCTGTAGGGTCAGTGATATCTTAACAGTGGAGGTGTTGGTGTGAGGATCTTATAAGATTTATAAGGTTTAGTATTTCATGGAACATGGAATTTGGATATTCTGAGACAGATACCACACAACTGAACATTAATATTTCTTTTAGCACGTGATAGGTTGACATTGTGCCTGTAGGGTCAGTGATATCTTAACAGTGGAGGTGTTGGTGTGAGGATCTTATAAGATTTATAAGGTTTAGTATTTCATGGAACATGGAATTTGGATATTCTGAGACAGATACCACACAACTGAACATTAATATTTCTTTTAGCACGTGATAGGTTGACATTGTGCAACAGTAGTGAAAGTTGCTAACAAATAATTCGATGGGTGAAATGAAAACTCGTTGCTCGCAAATCACGCGTAAGGATTCACACAGAGAAAATTTTGCAAAATAGTGAAAGAGGGTGATATTCGTACTGGGTGACACTATGCTAATAGCCCTAATGGTCAAGACTTTGTTCACAGGCATAAGTGATAAGCATCAAGCAAAGTCATTTCTTGCTCACGTTGCCACACACACAGCTGCCACAGCCCAGAAATGCTGTCTATCGACTCAGACGTGCACGATGAGTCTCTTCACGTCAACCTATCACCGTGCACAGCCTGAGAATGAATGCAGTTAAGCACTCAAATAAATTTTCAATTTTTGGTGTGATGGTTCCATTTTAAGTCTTTCATGATTGTAATCCCTAGGCATTTAGTTGAATCTACAACTACACCGCCAAGTCATATCAAGTGTCCGCCTGTCACAAGCCTAAACAACCACCTTTTGCAGCGGGACTGCTGCGAGATGTGCAGCAAAGGAGTCAGCGAGGTTCTGGAAAGTACCGCGGCCAGTTGCGCTAGGTTTCCATGGCACGAACAGGCCTGTCGTCGTGGGCCCACAGATACTCGATTGGGTTTAAATCCGAGCAGTCTGGTGGTCAGGGGAGTACAGTAAATTCATCCTGGTGCTCTTCGAACCACGCACGTGCACTATGAGCTGTATGACACGTTACATTGTCCAGCTGGTAGATGCATCGTGCCGAGGAAAAACAAACTGCTTGTAGGGGTGGATGTGGTCCTCGAGGATATGTTCATACTTCAGTTGATCCATTGTGCCTTCCAAAACGACGAGATCGCCCAAGGACGCCATGAAAATGTTTCCCGGACCATTTCGCTCCCTCCTCCGGCCTGGATTGCTGCAGGGTGCTTGCTTTCCGACGTTTCAACAGCCATCTGTTTACTGGAGCATCCACCCTAAAAGGCTACGTGTCGTAGCTCAGTGGAGGTCCAGTTGCTGTACTGGAGTGCAAATTCCAGCCTTCGTCGCCAATGAACAGCAGTCACCATTGGTGTATGACCTAAGCAGCTGCTGCGGAGGTCCACACGCAGAAACAGTTTACACACTTAGCCGTTTCGGAAATGCTTCCACCCTTAGCCTGAAAGCTACAAATAAACATGTCCCTTTCAAAGTGATAAATCGCTCTGTTTCTGCATTACGACAACGAGTTTACTGTTCTTCCGCATCCCCCCGATACGCTTTATGTACCTTCCACTACTAGTGGCGCCACCTGCTGTCTGTGAGTGGTTAATGCATGTTATATATGAAGATGGTATCTGATCTTTCGGACATGTCCGAAAGAACAGGTACCATCTTCATATATACACTCCTGGAAATGGAAAAAAGAACACATTGACACCGGTGTGTCAGACCCACCATACTTGCTCCGGACACTGCGAGAGGGCTGTACAAGCAATGATCACACGCACGGCACAGCGGACACACCAGGAACCGCGGTGTTGGCCGTCGAATGGCGCTAGCTGCGCAGCATTTTTGCACCGCCGCCGTCAGTGTCAGCCAGTTTGCCGTGGCATACGGAGCTCCATCGCAGTCTTTAACACTGGTAGCATGCCGCGACAGCGTGGACGTGAACCGTATGTGCAGTTGACGGACTTTGAGCGAGGGCGTATAG
The DNA here is from genome assembly GCF_023898315.1 of Schistocerca nitens. NCBI lineage: Eukaryota > Metazoa > Arthropoda > Insecta > Orthoptera > Acrididae > Schistocerca > Schistocerca nitens. The sequence goes on along the minus strand of NC_064616.1, from coordinate 773,293,049 downwards.
TGGGCATGCGGGAGGCCGGGTGGACGTACCGCCAAATTGCTCAACACGTGGGGCGTGAGGTCTCCACAGTACATCGATGTTGTCGCCAGTGGTCGGCGGAAAGTGCACGTGCCCGTTGACCTGGGACCGGATCGCAGCGACGCACGGATGCACGCCAAGACCGTAGGATCCTACGCAGTGCCGTAGGGGACCGCACCGCCACTTACCAGCAAATTAGGGACACTGTTGCTCCTGGGGTATCGGCGAGGACCATTCGCAACCGTCTCCATGAAGCTGGGCTACGGTCCCGCACACCGTTAGGCCGTCTTCCGCTCACGCCCCAACATCGTGCAGCCCGCCTCCAGTGGTGTCGCGACAGGCGTGAATGGAGGGACGAATGGAGACGTGTCGTCTTCAGCGATGAGAGTCGCTTCTGCCTTGGTGCCAATGATGGTCGTATGCGTGTTTGGCGCCGTGCAGGTGAGCGCCACAATCAGGACTGCATACGACCGAGGCACACAGGGCCAACACCCGGCATCATGGTGTGGGCAGCGATCTCCTACACTGGCCGTACACCACTGGTGATCGTCGAGGGGACACTGAATAGTGCACGGTACATCCAAACCGTCATCGAACCCATCGTTCTACCATTCCTAGACCGGCAAGGGAACTTGCTGTTCCAACAGGACAATGCACGTCCGCATGTATCCCGTGCCACCCAACGTGCTCTAAAAGGTGTAAGTCAACTACCCTGGCCAGCAAGATCTCCGGATCTGTCCCCCATTGAGCATGTTTGGGACTGGATGAAGCGTCGTCTCACGCGGTCTGCACGTCCAGCACGAACGCTGGTCCAACTGAGGCGCCAGGTGGAAATGGCATGGCAAGCCGTTCCACAGGACTACATCCAGCATCTCTACGATCGTCTCCATGGGAGAATAGCAGCCTGCATTGCTGCGAGAGGTGGATATACACTGTACTAGTGCCGACATTGTGCATGCTCTGTTGCCTGTGTCTATGTGCCTGTGGTTCTGTCAGTGTGATCATGTGATGTATCTGACCCCAGGAATGTGTCAATAAAGTTTCCCCTTCCTGGGACAATGAATTCACGGTGTTCTTATTTCAATTTCCAGGAGTGTATATACAGGGTGAGTCACCTAACGTTACCGCTGGATATATTTCGTAAACCACATCAAATACTGACGAACCGATTCCACAGACCGAACGTGAGGAGAGGGGCTAGTGTAATTGTTTAATACAAACCACACAAAAATGCACGGAAGTATGTTTTTTAACACAAACCTACGTTTTTTTTAAATAGAACCACGTTAGTTTTGTTAGCACATCTGAACATATAAACAAATACGTAATCAGTGCCGTTTGTTGCATTGTAAAATGTTAATTACATCCGGAGATATTGTAACCTAAAGTTGACGCTTGAGTACCACTCCTCCGCTGTTCGATCGTGTGTATCGGAGAGCACTGCAACAGACATCGCGTTTCTACAGAATGATCTGCCAACGCTGCTCGAAAATGTCCCACTGGAAACGCGTCGACGTATGTGGTATCAGCATGATGGTGCACCTGCACATTCCGCAATTAACACTAGGCTGACCCTTGACAGGATGTTCGACGGGCGTTTCATAGGACGTGGAGGACGCATAAATTGGCCAGCCCGTTCTCCTGATCTTACACCTCTGGACTTCTTTCTGTGGGGTACGTTAAAGGAGAATGTGTACCGTGATGTGCCTACAACCCCAGAGGATATGAAACAACGTATTGCGGCAGCCTGCGGCGACATTACACCAGATGTACTGCGGCGTGTACGACATTCATTACGCCAGAGATTGCAATTGTGTGCAGATAATGATGGCCACCACATTGTTGATCTATTGGCCTGACATGTCGGGACACACTCTATTCCACTCCGTAATTGAAAACGGAAACCACGTGTGTACGTGTACCTCACCCCTCATGGTAATGTACATGTGCGTCAGTGAAAAAGACCAATAAAAGTGTGTTAGCATGTGGACGTAATGTGCTGTTCCAGTCTCTTCTGTACCTAAGGCCCATCACCGTACCCTTTGGATCCCTACGTAATTCGGTGCTCTCCGATACACACGATCGAACAGCGGAGGAGTGGTACTCAAGCGTCAACTTTAGGTTGCAATATCTCCGGATATAATTAACAATTTACAATGCAACAAACGGCACTGATTACGTATTTATTTATATGTTCAGATGTGCTAACAAAATTAACGTGGTTATATTTTTAAAAAACGTAGGTTTGTGTTAAAAAACATACTTCCGTGCATTTTTGTATGGTTTGTATTAAACAATTACACTAGCCCCTCTCCTCACGTTCGGTCTGTGGAATCGGTTCGTCAGTATTTGATGTGGTTTACGAAATATATCCAGCGGTAACGTTAGGTGACTCACCCTGTATATATACATGCCACTGGTATACTTTACATATAAGTAGAATATCTTTGCATTTTCTGCAAGATTTCGAGAGAGCGTTTCGTTGTGTAAACCATTAAAAACATCTCGCATCGAAGACCGCGTTAAAATTCGAGCTTCTGTAAAACTTCACCAGTATTGGAGATTCATTGTTTCTTTAAATCTGGTTTTAGGTTGTATTCACCAAACGCACTTGGTGTTAGCATATGAATGTGGCGGGAAGATGATCCCCTACCACCGAAAGTAGTTACTGTTACCAGTTGGCAGCTCGCACGCAGCAACTACACAGCCTCGTGACACGGCAAAACAGGGTTAGGCAACTTAAATGCAAAATGATGGCAACACATATTTACAATAATGTATTAACAGAAACTTTGCAAATGAAATGAAATGATCGTGTAGCTCTGTTGGCCGGGAGGCCCCATTCGGGGAAGTTCGGCCGCCGAGTGCAAGTCTTATTTCAGTCGACGCCACATTGGGCGACTTGCGTGCTGGTGCTGAGCATGAAATGATGATAAGGACATCATAACACCCACTCCACGAGCGGAGAAAATTTCCAACCCGGCCGGGACTCCAACCCGGCCGGGACTGCAACCCGGGCCCACTGCATAGGAGGCAAGAACATTAACACTCAGCTAAGCAGGCGGACACTTCGCAAATACTTAACTGTAACACGAAAACATGGGTGGCAGTGGTTCAGTGTTCACTTGCACTGACCTACCTGTAACTCTAGTCCAGTCCCGAATCCTGTGAAACTGAACTATGATCACTTGCAGAATGTACATTTTTTTTTCTTCTCGACGGTGACTGTAGAGACTGCCCTGATCTCGTCTTGAGGTACTGTTGTTACTGGCTAAGTAGAGCTGTGTGTTAGCTTATTTCCGTGTTTGGCAGATGTGTGTCCTCTTCGGAACTATTTGTGTGACGTAAGGTGGAAGCATCAAAAAAATGGTGCCTTGTGCGCCCTCTGCTGGGGGCTAGCCGTAATTCAGTTGCAGCTGAGTGCTAGGCAGCCCGGCGCTAACCTGCTTATGGCTATGTTCCGTATCGTCAGCCGCTGACATGCTTTTTTTCCTTGCTTCTACAACAGTGTCCTGACCTGTTTTGTGCACAAAGGGGGATCTGTTCCGTATGTTGTTAACGTACCTGGTATGAAACTCTCAATTACCATCAATATGATATCTTCAAATTTAGGCCACATCTGATTTACACTTACATAGTTGTTTTTGAAGGAATGGAGACTTTGTCTTAGGAAGGCATGAAGCAAATTTTTACCTACTTTTCTTTAAATACGTATATTTTTCCTTTATTTCTGGTGGGTTAGGGATATTACAGTATTCAGTCTCGATACAACAACCTTGTCACTAATCCCTGTATCCATCATAATGCCCCGTATTTCTTAGCGGTTAGTTGTTGCCCAGAGGCTTAGTATTTTATCACAACCATTTACCCTTCATGTAGGTTCCTGTAATAATTTCTCAAAATAATTTTCGAGGAAAGCGTTTTGTACCATTTCGGACGATGTTCTATGCCTAGCAGTGATTTTAAAAATATACAGCGTGTAACAGGTATAATTGCAGATATTTTTTGTGTGCTACTTTAATATGTACACACATCAGTATGTTGGTTGTTTTTTCTCTGCATCAAACAGTTTTCCCACAAACACCTCACAAACTTTACCACCTGATGTTTTCTGAATGACCGTAACTGCACCACGAAGTGGACTACGCCTGTCAGCATAGACTACCCGTTTTGCGTCCAGCCGTCCACACTTCAACACCGGACCTGCTGCCCAGGGGAAAATAAGCATTAATGGCTTGCTCTTGGAGGTACTACTCATTTTTAGTTTGGAAATGAAGTAAATACTGATATGCTGTTCAGTACACTGCCCTGCCACCAATAGAAATATCTACACTTATACCTGTTACATCTGCATTTTCACCAACATATCGAGGTTAGATTGAAGTCACCACCAACTATAAATATATGAGTCACGTACCTGTTCGAAATTAAGATTAAATTTTTCTTCAACGTTTCAGCAATTTTATCAACTGAGTCGGGGGTCGGTAAAAGGAATCAGTTATTAATTTATTCAGGTCGTCGAGTATAGCCTCTACCCATACTCAAAGGAAACATCTATACCAATTTTACTATAAAATAAAATGCTTCTAACAGCAACAAACATGCAAGTACCAACTGTTATTATTCTATTCTTTGTGATCACCATTAGGTTCTTGTTGAATACTTCAGGCGAACTTATGTCCGGCTTTAGTCACCTTTCAGTGTCTATAACGATTTCTGCTTCAATGCCTTCTATGAGCGCTTTGAGCTCTGCTTCTCTCTCAACATAGCTACGACAATTTACAACTATAATTCTGCTGTTGTCTATCCTCGTCCTGCGTTTGACCTGCACCCATTGAGACTGAACCTCAGTTTGTACTTTTGTGAGACCCTCTAACCAACCAGTCGTTAAACTTTTTTCCTCAAGAGGCAAGACTGACATTGTGTGGCGTCATCTCGGACCGCGTGTATACCGATATGATTATTAATTGTTGTGAGGCTGTTAGTAATTGATAACCTACATTAATTACTATGTTATGTGCCCAAATAGACTAGCCACAGTTAAGGACGTGATAAGTAAGCTATCGGCACCCATACTGGTCGTTAAAAGTCGGCACCATTCGGAATCTTCGATTCGATTGTTCTCTGTATCAGATTGCTGCTACCCTCAACGACCCGTAGTTGTGACACTGTAATTGCCTGACGAAGTGTTATTGCGTCGTCTGTATGAGCGCATGATTACTCGATTAATAACAGTAATGGTACTTATTTTTAAATATATTATACAATATGAAACACGATCACAAATGTCTACTAAATATTTTAATGTCATTTTCTTCTACTCATTCCGCTGTATTACAACAACTTTAATTTAACTTCATATTTCATGCCACAGATAATTACGACATCTGAAGATGATTGTCTCTGTCATGCGCATTCACGAATCCGTCTTACTTCCGTCTGAAATTTATACAATAACAGCTGATCGGTAGAACTCGTGCACGCCCGCGAGTCGTCAGTACTGGACGACAAACGATAAAATCCCCCCTCTCACATCTTGTAACCCTACCATGGCAACGCTACTTACGACTCCGCACCTAAAGTAAATTATGTTGAAGTTTGGAATATTTTCTGGTATGCCGCCAATGACATAACAGGAGTCCTACGTGTGGAACTTAAAGCATCTATTCTTTTGTGCGTCTTATAAATAGCGTCTACTGTGTTCTTTCATTGAGCGAGAGATTAGCGGTAAAGATAAGCTATGAAAAGGGTTCCTTACGCACCGACACATTTTAAATACTAACTAGAATTTCGTCAGCGCTTTGGAGCTTATTCATTCTGTGCATTTTGAATGACTCTTGTCGACTGTCTCGGGAGGTATGTTAGACGAAAGGCATAGTATTGCACCGATAAAAGTAATTTATGGGTTTAGGGTTGCTCCGTTGTTGTTACACCATCAGTGGGTGAGCAAGAGACTAGCAGAATTCGAAACTAGAAACAGAGAGTGTGGCGGAGGTTGGGGGAGGGGGAAACCCAAATATAGTTGATTGTCTAGATGGGTCTGTACTTAAAAATGGGAATATACAATATAATGATGCATTCCTTGGTGAGTCGGATCCGTAGTAATACCTCAAGTCAAAAATAGTGCCGTGTTCGTGTATGAGACTTACTACTTCCATTGTTTTAGTGATCCGGTTTGAAGCCACACAGGAGGTTCTACTTTCTTCTTCACAGCTGTATTCTGATGGATCCAACAAAATTCTCTCGTCACTTGCTGTTTTTCTAAAGCTACTCCCTCCCTTGGTAACCCCGAAACAGTCGGATATAAGTAGTTGGAGTTATCTACTTGAATACCCCCGGCACTAGGATTGTGGAACTGAAAACTTGAGCTTATTTTACGAAAACTACGATGCCAGTTATAGATATTCTGCCAGAGCAATCTCGCTGTCTCTGATGTCAAATTACGATACTAAAATGATGGACAATGTTGAGTCTGCAGTCATTCCAAATTCTTTTTTTTATTAACTTTGATTTTCACCGTCACATAGCCATTTCCACTGTATGACAAACACTCACTGTATCACATATTCTAGTCACACGTATCATTTCATCCGCGTAGCAGTTAAGGTTGTTCAACTCAATTATAAGAGATGACACGATTGGTCGTTATTTCAATCCAGAGAAATCGGACTTAGGTGCAAAACATCATGCTTGCGCCTCTTCCACCATCCAGAAACTTTATTGTGTACTCGACAAAAAGTTAGGAGTACACAAATAGTGAAATAAATGATATGCATATGCTGTCCTAGGATCAATAGAATGTGTCATTTGTTGTCACGTCATAAAGGGCACTCTTCCCAAATTAAATACATAAATGAGAAAAAAAGGTCAGTGGGAGTGACAGCAGTCTGTAAATAAGCATGTAACATGTCATCTAACATTTAACTTAAAATTTAGTTCGATTTCATTGTGACATATAAGCTAATGCTTTGTTTTGTTACTTTTCCAACTTCTGTGACAGAAACATAAAGAAGAGAGTTGAACGATTACGTTTACTGCAGGACGAGAACAAGATCACTGCCAGACCTGGGTACGTGCATGTAGTTACAGTGCAACTCGTGTTGATAATTCACTCATGAGTATCGCTACATTATCTCTAGTCACTCAACCAGATGACGAGATGCATGCACAGTGGGATACGCTATCCACCCCACTAACTGACGGAACATATTAGCATACTGGACTTATATCACGGGGGAGCAGAGATCAAATCCCAGTTTAAACCCCCGGACTCAGGTTTTCTATGCTTTCCCTCAAACACGTAAGGTGAATGCCGGAATGGTTCCTTTAAAAGCGCCACAACCGATTTCGTTCCCCATCATTGACCAATACAAGCTACTGCCCACTCTCCAATGACACGTTGTTGACTCGACGTTAATCCTACATCTTCCTCCTGTTGCCATTCAAATGAAAATCGAACAGCCGCCACAACGGGACCATGGAATGGTTCCATTCAAAAGTACTCACCACGCGCACTAGGACATTTATCCCACTGGGAGACGAGACGATCAATTCCTGTTCTCCTGAAGGCGACCGGCCACTAACGGATCCACAATCGCACTCACTCCTGCACTTCCTCGTTCAACTGATACCGACTTCCACGCATGTCTTTCTTCAGGTCGCCAAAGTTGTGAAAATCACACGATGAAAGATACAGACTATACAGAGGATGTTGCAGTGATTCCCAATAAAATCGCTCAACCGTAACCATGGTTCGATTGGCAGTGGGAGGACGGTCGTTATCCTGCAACAGGATAATTCCGTGCGACCGTATTCCGATAGTCCGAGAGCAAACGGCAGTGCCAACAGCGGAAACATCCCACGTCTTCCCCGCTAAAAAAATCCAAAGCTCTTCACACAGGTTCCATCAAGCTCCGGGAAGTGCCACAGTCACGATAAGGTCATGGTGACCCTCTTCTTCGACTTCATGGGCCCTCTACTCGTCAAGTTCCTCGAACGTAGAACTACAGTCAACACATAGTGCTACGAAGGAGGCACTTTGCAGAAACTGTGACGTGCCATAATATCAAAAGAATTCTGTCGGACGAATCAGCCTGTTGCGCGATAACACTCCCCCACCCCATTGTCAATGGGACGAAGAGTATGCGCTTCAGCGATTTGTTTGAGAAACACTGCAACATCCTCCGTACATCCCAGATCCTTCTATGAATCAGGAATTCATCGTGTAGTCTCCCAGTGGGATGAATGTCTTACCACGTATGGTGTTAACTTCTGAATAGAAACATTCCATGAATATGCGACCATGTATATGCGACCGCTACGGTCGCAGGTTCGAATCCTGCCTCGGTCGTGGATGTGTGTGATGTCCTTAGGTTAGTTAGGTTTAAGTAGTTCTAAGTTCTAGGGGACTGATGACCTCAGAAGTTAAGTCCCATAGTGCTAGACTTAGAACTACTTAAATCTAACTAACCTAAGGACATCACACACATCCATGCCCGTGACAGGATTCGAACCTGCGACCGTAGCAGCAGCGCGGTTAAGGTCTGAAGCGCCTAGAATCGCTCTTCTACAGACAAGACTCATTAGAACAATAATACGAGTCACGTGCAGAGCCTACGCAAATGGGGCTATTTTTAACACGATTGCAAATAATGGATACCAGAATGCGAAAAGTTTTTCTATAGAAGGAATATATGTATGAGAGAACATTTTCATTTGACTGGCCCACGTAGTAGATGCTAACAATCCGAAACTATTCGCAGCTGAGATGTAGCGTGCATAAGCGCATCTATTTTTGCTGTTACCGGTCATTATACAGTTTATAAAATCTTTAATCCATTCATAATGATTTATTTTTCCGGATTTCACATTTTCAGTCGGAATCAAGGTCCAGGAAGTGCCACAGTCATGATAAACATCACAACTATCACACTCGCAGTTTCCTAAAAAACATAAGTTCCTTCGCCGGCCGGAGTGGCCGAGCGGTTCTAGGCGCTACAGTCCGGAACCGCGCGACCGCTACGGTCGCAGGTTCGAATCCTGCCTCGGTCGTGGATGTGTGTGATGTCCTTAGGTTAGTTAGGTTTAAGTAGTTCTAAGTTCTAGGGGACTGATGACCTCAGAAGTTAAGTCCCATAGTGCTCAGAGCCATTTAAACCATAAGTTCCTTCTCGAATCGCTCCTCAAACGGTCCAAATAGCTCTCAGCACTATGGGACTTAACATCTGAGGTCATCAGTCCCCTAGACTTAGAACTACTTAAATCTAACTAACCTAAGGACATCACACACATCCATGCCCGTGACAGGATTCGAACCTGCGACCGTAGCAGCAGCGCGGTTAAGGTCTGAAGCGCCTAGAATCGCTCTTCTACAGACAAGACTCATTAGAACAATAATACGAGTCACGTGCAGAGCCTACGCAAATGGGGCTATTTTTAACACGATTGCAAATAATGGATACCAGAATGCGAAAAGTTTTTCTATAGAAGGAATATATGTATGAGAGAACAAACGTATCTTAAGCAATCGTTCAGCTGTGCACTATACTGCGGATTCTTCGCTCTAAAGTGGGATGGTATAATAGCTACAAATATTCATTTAGGGGGAGGTACGGGGGTTATCACTTGTAACACACACTGAAGAGCCAATGAAACTGGTATATCTGCCTAATATCACGTAGGACCCCCGCGAGCGCGCAGAAGTGCCGCAACACGACGTGGCATGGACTCGACTATGTCTGAAGTAGTGCTGGAGGGAACTGACACCAAGAATCCTGCAGGGCTGTCCATAAATCCGTAAGAGTACGAGAGGGTGGACATCTCTTCTGAACAGCACATTGCAAGGCACCCCAGATATACTCAATAGTGTTCATGTCTGGAGAGATTGGTGGCCAACGGAAGTGTTTAAAGTCGGAAGAGTGTACCTGGAGCCATTCTGTACCAATTCTGGACGTGTGGGGTGTCACATTGTCTTGCTGGCATTGCCCAAGTCCGTCAGAATTCACAGTGATCAGACGGGATGCTTACGTACGTGTCACTTGTCAGAGTCGTATCTAGATGTATAAGCGGTCCCATATCACTCCAACTGCACACGCCCCACACCATTACACAGCCTCCACCAACTTGAACAGTCCCCTGCTGACATGCTGTGTCCGTGGATTCATGAGTTGCCTCCATACCCGTACACGTCCATCCGCTCAATACAATTTGAAACGAGACTCGTCCAACCAGGCAACATATTACCAGTCATGAACAGTCCAATGTCGGTGTTGACGGGCCCAGGCGAGGCGTAAAGCTTTCTGTCGTGCAGTCATCAAGGGTACACGAGTGGGCCTTCGGCTCCGGAAGCAAGTATCCATGATGTTTCGTTGAATGGTTCGCACGCTGACATTTCTTAATGGCCCGGAACTGAAATATGCAGAAATGTGCGGAAGGCTTGCACTTCTGTCACGTTGAACGATTCTGTTCAGTCGTCGTTGGTCCCGTTCTTGGAGGATCTTTTCCCGGCCGCAGCAATGTCGGAAATTTGATGTTTTACCGGATTTCTGATATTCGCGGTACACTCGTGAAATGCTCGTACGAGAAAATCCCCATTTCATCGCTACCTCGGAGATGCTGTGTCCCATCGCTCCTGCGCCGACTATAATAAATCACTTAAATCCTGAAAACCTGCCATTGTAGCAGCAGTAACCGATCTAACAACTGCGCCAGATACTTGTCTAATACAGGCGTTGCCTACCGCAGAGCCGTATTCCGCCTGTTTACATACCTCTGTATTTTAATACGCATGCCTATACCAGTTTCTTTGACGCTTCAGTGTATTGTTACATGAGCCATATTTTAGACAGAAAGAAACTTCTGTAAACTCCAAGTACAACATTCGAGGAAATTTTTAAACTGTCGTCTCAGGCCGAACGTTGATACCCGTTACATGCGTTCTATTGGCGACGGTTCTTCCTACACTCCTTGGCCAAAGGAGAGCCGATAAGACCCTACCGTGAACATGAGTACTGCTTCTTAAGAGCCCTGGTAGTTGATGTCCCTGGACACAGGAAAAGAAGAACAACTGTTTATAAGTGACAAAAATATAACTGATATCTCTAAAATGTTCCCTCATAGCGAGATGGCCACCCCAATAAAACTAACGAGAAATTCCTGGATCCGGAAGACGAAATGCCTCAGTTTCTAGAGAGTAGGTAAAAACAACCTGACAATGCAGTCGGAATAGAGCACGTATCGTTGAATTGAGAAAATTTTCAAATAATCATAGATCGGAAATGGACCGTTGCGAAGCTACAACCATAAATGGCAGCCAATCAGAGACGGGAGGGAGGAGAGGTGTACATTTATACTAATCTTCCCTAGTTAATACGTGTGTGCTAAAGAGCGCAGTTATTAATTACACTAGCTGAAGATAATGGTTTCACCTGATCAGTCAAAGGCACGCAAATTTTAAATCTTTTCCATACACCTATATCGTTTCTTACAGGAGTACTAGCCACGCAAGGTACGAAGGAGAACGTCTGTGAAGTTTGAGAAACAGGAGAGAGGTACTGGCGGAAGTGAAACTGTGAGGTTGGTTCCTGAGGCATTCCTCGATAGCTCAGTCTGTAGAATACGTGCTAACGAAAGGCACAGATCACAGGTCAGAGTCCTGGTTCAACATACAGTTTTAATCTGCTAGGAAGTTTCACATACATATAATGCATTTTTCGAATATGATGAGCAAACAAAAAAGATAGCTGTACTCCTCTTACAAAACGAAAAGGAACGGTAAGCGATCCTGCATTTTTATGGTTGAATAGTAATTTACATGTTTCAGTTGTAAAGCAAACCAGTCCCTAGTTCAACACGAGTATTCGGTGGTTTCCAACTCGTAACATTCCCGCCGTAATAAATATAGCCTTTCAGTCACCATATCGTTAAGCGATCTTCAATACAATCTACTTCCCTCTATATTCTTCTGTCAAAAGCAATTCAACAGCAGTAGTTCTGTAATATTGCAGTCGGGTTTTCGATGCTTCGTACCACACAGACTTCTGATTTTGATAATGCACTAGAAACTGACTGACTTCGATGATGAATGAACGTTGACTGACTATGCTTTCCCGCGTGTGCCAAGCCTCGATGCACCAAAAGAGTTAGTACTTTCCCCCTCTCAGAGCAAGTCAGATTAAAAAACTAATGGTACTTTTCGGTCACGGAAAGAGCAGTTTCTAAAAAATTACAGTAATTACATATTTAAGGTACAATTTCATAACAACTTTCACACTATTTCTTTTACAGTATACATACAGTCCATTCAAATGTATACAATATGATCAAAAGTATCCGTACAGCCCTCTGTAACGCAGAATGACCGCAAGATGCCATGAGAGGCGTACCAGCCAGTATAAAAGGAGGCGGGGATTCTGATGTTGTCAGCAGAGAAGCAATAACAGCAAAATGGGTCGGCCAGAAGTGCTCAGTGACTTCGAATGAGGACTGGTCATTGGATGTCACCTGAGTAACAAGTTCCTCAGCGACATTTCAACCCATCTAAAGCTGCCAGGTCGACTGATGATCAGGTGATTATGAAGTGGAAACGCGAAGGAAGAACCACAGCTAAACCAGCTCCATGCAGACCTCATGTGCTGACGGCCAGGGACCGTCGAGCACTGCGAAGGGTGATTGCAAAAAATTGCATGAAATCAGCAAAAAGTATCACTCGTGAGTTCCAAAGTGCTATCAGTGAATCTGCGTAGGGAGTTAAGACTAGTGGGGTACAGTGGTCGAGCAGCTCCTCATAAGCCACACATTTACCTAATCAGTGGTAAGCGGCGGTTGAGGTGGTGTAGGGTGCGGCGCTGCTGGGCACTGGATGGCTGGAAATGGGTGATTTGGTCTGGTACCGAGCGCTGTGGGTTTCGAATCCTCGTGCAGCCGTCGCGTCGTAAGCCGTGGCTGCGCGCACTCCTGGCCTGCGTGTAATGTGAGGGCGCCACTGTGGAGCACATGGTCCCAGCGGCCAATAGCGACGTGCCCTATCATGTATTTAAGCGCCTGGGTCTCGCTCACCGAGGAAATCCCTCATTCGCCATATCCTTTGCTACGCCCACCCTGCCTGGATCTCCGCTCCCCCTACCTTTTACAAATCCCTTCAGATCCTAGAACGCCATGCTCTTCGCCTCGCCTATCGCATCCGTCTCCCCTCCCCCACGCGGATCCTGTACGACCTTATTTCCTTCCCCCACCTCCTCCTTTTCCTCGAACGGATACAGATCCTCTACACCTCCCGTAAACTCCATCCTCCTCACCCGCTGGTCTCTCCCATACTCTCCCGCCACCGTCCGCTGCCGCACCTGTACTTCCACGTCCCACCTGCTCTCCATCTCTCCACTCTCCATACCCTCTCCCAAGGTGGCCTCCGCCAGTTCCCTCCCTGATGATGCCCTCCTCCCCTCCATCTACCCCTCCTACCAACTTTGATCCTCCCTCCCTCTTCCTCTGTTTGTTCCTTTGGGCACCCTCACTGCCTTCTCTCCCCCTTCCCTCCCTCCTCCCTTTCTCCCCGCTCCTCCCCCGGGCTTCCCCCACCCCCATACCCCCATTACTCCTCCCATCTCCTCTGCCATTGGCATCTTTGCTCTCCCCTCTCCCTCCCCCTCGCCCTTCTTCCCCTCTTGGCAGGTCCCCAGACTTGCACACGTTACGTGGACATTCGCGCGCCGGAGATCATCGCCATCCGTTTTTCGTGTGTGCCATCGAGTTTAAGTGTTCAGTGTTCGCCGTCACACTCCATCGTTCACATGTGCCATCGAAATCATCAGTGTTTGTGTGTCGTGTCAACAGTTGGTAGTGTGGATTATCGTCAAGTGTGAACAGCTCCGTGTGTTTGTATTCTGCGTCTATTGTTTTTTACCAGCCATTATGTCAATTATGTGTATTCTTTATGTTTTCTCATTGTCTACTCTAAGGCTGAAGAGCAGCGTAGAATGCTGCTGCCAGCCTACCTGTTGTAACAGGTATTAAAATTACAATAAAGGAAAAAAAAAAGAGAAAGCTCACCGAGGCAGTCTGGTATTAGCGTGAGCCTATCGACATCTCGCCTATCAGACAGCGTGTTTACTTTACTTTGTTTCCGTGTTCGAGTGGACGTTGTTGATTCTTGAAGTTTTCGCTTGTGACCCCATTGCTTCTTGCGTGCTGTTGTTTGTAAGATCTTGCTCGGTTGTCCGTCGTTGTTCGCGTTCGTCCTTTCCCATTCGTTTTGTTTGTTCGCGGGCCACTCCCGTTTGGTCCCGCCGCACTTTCGTTCTCGGCAACACCGCGACCGGAACGGTCGTGGTTACAACATTTCGAGTGATGAATCTCGCTATACACTGACTGCGTGTTTGTGTTGTCCTCATCGTTTCATCATCATCATCATCATTCGTAACTGTGGCTAGATTGGACAGTGTAAAAAAAATTGGACTATGTAAAAATTTGGACTTTGTTCCGGCGCTGATGACCGCGCAGCTGAGCGCCCTACAAACCAAACATCACCATCATCACTATACACTGTGGTAATCCGATGTAAGGGTTTGGATTTGGCGAATGCCAGGAGAATGTTAACCTGTATCATGTGTAGTACCAACAGTGAAGTACAGAGAAGGTGGTGCTATGATACGAGAGTGTTTTGTTCAAATGGTTGAAATGTCTCTGAGCACTATGGGACTTAACATCTGAGGTCATCAGTCCCCTAGAACTGAGAACTGCTTAAACCTAACTAACCCAAGGACATCACACACATCCATGCCCGAGGCGGGATTCGAACCTGCGACCACAGCGGTCGCGCGGTTGCAGACTGAAGCACCTAGAACCGCTTGGTCACAAAGGCTGGCAGTGTTTTGTTGTTAGGGTGTGGTCACCTTATTGCGCTTATGATAAAGTTAAATGTTGAAGGCTATAAACATATGTTACAGCATTATGTACTGCATACAACAGAGGAAAGCTCAGAAATGACTGTTTGTATCAGCGTGGAAATGCAACCTTCCATAAAGCGGCACCGTGAGGCAATGGGTTTGGACAATAACATTCCTGAAATGTACAGACCTGCCAAGAGTCCCAACGTGAACCCAGTGGAACATCTCTGGGGTAAGTTAGAACGTCGCCTTCACTCCACACCCCATTTCGGGTTCAAATGGCTCTGAGTTCTATGCGACTTAACTTCTGAGGTCATCAGTCGCCTAGAACTTAGAACTAATTAAACCTAACTAACCTAAGGACGTCACACACATCCATGCCCGAAGCAGGATTCGAACCTGCGACCGTAGTGGTCGCTCGGTTCCAGACTGTAGCGCCTAGAACCGCATGGCCACTCCGGCCGGCCCCATTTCGGTTCTTGATGAAGAATGTGCTGCTGCTGAGCGGGATTAGCCAAGCGGTGTAAAGCGCTGGAGTCATGGACTGTGCGGCTGGTCCCGGCTGAGGTTCGAGTCCTCCCTCGGGCATGGGTGTGTGTGTTTGTCCTTAGGATAATTTAAGTTAAGTATTGTGTAAGCTTAGGGACTGATGACCATAGCAGTTAAGTCCCATAAGATTTCACACACATTTGAACATTTGAAGAATGTGCTGCCACTCCTCCATAGACATTCAGACACCTTGTTGAAATTGTTCAAAACTGGTTCAAATGGCTCTGAGCACTATGGGACTTAACTGCTGAGGTCATCAGTCCCCTAGAACTTAGAACTACTTAAACCTAACTAACCTAAGGACATCACACACATCCATGCCCGAGGCAGGACTCGAACCTGCGACCGTAGCGGTCGCGCAGTTCCAGACTGAAGTGCCTAGAACCGCTCGGCCACCACGGCCGGCCGTTGAAATTGTCCCCAGCAGAGTTCAAATGGTTCAAATGGTTCTGAGCACTATGGGACTTAACACCTGAGGTCATCTGTCCCCTAGACTTAGAACTACTTAAACCTAAAGACATCACACACATCCATGCCCGAGGCAGGATTCGAACCTGCGACCGTAGCAGTCGCGCGGTTCCGAACTGAAGTGCTTAGAACCGCTCGTCCACC
The DNA here is from genome assembly GCF_023898315.1 of Schistocerca nitens. Classification (NCBI taxonomy): domain Eukaryota; kingdom Metazoa; phylum Arthropoda; class Insecta; order Orthoptera; family Acrididae; genus Schistocerca; species Schistocerca nitens. The sequence continues at coordinate 773,276,988 of NC_064616.1, read as the reverse complement.
GCGGCCGGCCAGCAGAGTTCAAGTCGCCATAAAAGCGAAGGGTGGACACACCCCATATAGTTGTCCACTGATAGGTCTCCGGATAATTTTAATCAGAGAGCGGAATTAATAAAGTAGTAACACACGGTTTGCACTATGTATAACCACATAAAATGTTTACAACTAAATAATGATAATAAGTATAATAAATTGTAGCAGCTCTTGTGTAGTCTGATGACTCAGAATGACACGATTTCTGCAATACAAGGTCTCAAATTTCGAAGTGTAAAACTTAGTGGTAAAGGAAAAACCAGTTAGTCGTTCATTCGGCCAGTCTGAAAAATATCCACAATACGCTATTGGTTCAAATGGCTCTGAGCACTATGGGACTTAACATCTGTGGTCATCAGTCCCCTAGAACTTAGAACTACTTAAACCTAACTAACCTAAGGACATCACACACGTCCATGCCTGAGGCAGGATTCGAACCTGCGACCGTAGCAGTCGCGTGGTTTCGGACTGAGCGCCTAGAACCGCGAGACCACCGCGGCCGGCACAATACGCTATTGCAAAATGGGTGATCTATAGTGTATAAATAATGCTTGCTACCAGCTGCAGCGGCAATAACAGCTACAGTGCTGTGAGAAACGTAGCGCGGGGAAACAAGAAGATCGTCGTTTGATGTGACTGCAACTGACACTGCTCGCGCTAGTTTTGTGTAATTGTACATGCATTTGCTAATAGTGTGGTTCAGATCTCCGTGCGATTATTCTGATTTGTGGTTTTTATGCTTTTCCTAAATCACTTTAGGTGAATGCAGTGAATGTTTCTGAAACAGGCTATGGTCGTTTCCTTCCTCAGCCGACTTCGACGTAGATTTCAATTCACTTCTAATTACTTCTGATTATAGAACAGGTCAAAGATCGAGTATCCTTTCTGATACTCTCTTAGAATGTAAGAGCATATGCAGCTGTTTATGATACTTCGCCTGAAGTTTGTCCAGTTCTAGCCAGCCGGGGTGGCCGAGCGGTTCTAGGCGCTACAGTCTGGAACCGCGAGACCGCTACGGTCGCAGGTTCGAAACCTGCCTCGGGCATGGATGTGTGTGATGTCCTTAGGTTAGTTAGGTTTAAGTAGTTCTAAGTTCTAGGGGACTGATAACCTTAGAACTTAAGTCCCATAGTGCTCAGAGCCATTTGGACCATTTTTGTCAAGTTCAGAAACTGCACATTTTGAAAACTCCTTGTAAATGTTAAACAGTACTACAGTGGTGTCCTTATCTGTAACAAATTCTAGATCCTCTGATAATAACCGATGCAAAAGGTATTCACGCTTCATTGTCACCATGATATCAGACACCATTGCAGCATACGTAAAAACAATCGTCCAACATTACTGAACCCCTGCTCATTGTTCATTGACAAAGTCTGCATTCATGCTCTACACTTTACGACGAGTGTGCCAGGATGTAGGGGACATTCCAGTACCAGATTCAGTGCGATATTTGGTAGCGAAACCAATATAAAAAATTAAATCGATGCCATCATAATACCTGAACAAAAGTGTCGAATCTTACAGTACCCCAAGAAGTTGATAATTTTTACGTATTTTAACCTTATCATTAACAAAAAATTCCAACTACATATTGAGACAAATTATAACTTAACACTTGCAATTACCCTGCATTCCACAAATATCTTGGTGGAGAAGTAAATAGTAGCTTGTGGGATACACACTGAAATAAACACTCATCAGATGCACGGAACAAAAACTAATTCACTTGTGCTCAGCTTAGACGGTGTACTCCGTCCACAGCTCGAGAAATGTCATATATTAGGACTTCCCTCGCGCTGAGCTTGCCGTGACACTGGCAGTGAAGATATTCCCTACAGCTACTCTACGTAAAAGGAGGGATCCTAGATTCCCAGTCCTTTAGTAATGAACACTATAAATCAGTTCTTGAAGAATATAGTTCTATTGAGTTATTAACGTCTTCCTCAACCTACGATTGTGTCATATACACTGACGAACCAAAACGTTATGACCACTACCCATCACAATATTGAATGCCAGCTGGTGGCGTTGTGGTAAGGAAAGTGGATTAGCAGATCAGAGGTGAATGGGGAATCATTCTAGATAAGATATAGATCGTGAATGGTAAACCCACTGACATATGCGACATTGAAAAGGGTAAGATTGTAAGATTGCTATTGCTCAGAGCCTGGGAACGAGCAATTGGAAGCGATGAGGCTGATTGGTTGTTCGCGTGCTACTGTCGTGAAAGGCTATGGAAAGTGGTTGAAGCACAGTGAAACCGGGAGTAGGTGACAAGGTGCTGGACGTCTTACCTGAATGTAGAGGTTGGAGCCTTGCCCGCTCTGTAAATGACAGGTGGCGATCTGTGGCAGATCTGACGATGCTTTCGCAGGCGTAAGTGTTTCGGAGCATACTATTCAGCGTACGTGATTGAACATAGGAATCCCCAGTAGACGTTTCCTACGTGTTCTCTTGTAAACCCAACGACACTGTCAGTTACGATGCACGAGATAATCGCGATTGGTCCGTGAAGCAGTGGAAACATATCGCCTGGTTGGAAGAATCACTTTTGTTGTTACAGCAGGCCGATGATTGTGTCCAAATACGCCGTCATACAGGCGAATGGCCGCTTGAAACATGCACTGTGTCACGGGCGCAGGACGTTGCGGCAGCATTGTGCTATGGTGGACATTCACCTGGGCTTCCTTGGGACCTATGGAATGAATCTGAGGTACCACGACAGCTGTGGACTACGTATACATTTTTGTGGACCATATACACCTCTTCATGCTTGATGACATCTTCCAACAAGATAACTGACCGTGTCACTCGGTAATAATCGTGTCATAGTGAATTGACGAGCAGGATTGTGAACTATTCACACTGATTTCTTGGCCGCACAACTCTCCTGATCTGATCCCGATGGAACATATCTGGGACGCTATTAACCGCCAACTCCGCGCCACAAGCCAACAGCCCACACTTTATATGAATTGCATGACCTGTACGCAGCCATCTGGAGCCACATACCTCCGAAAACTTACCAAGGACTTGTTGAATCCATGCCTCGCAGAATCGCTAGCGTACTGCGTTCCAAAGTTGGACCAACACGCCATGAAACAGATGGTCGTAATGATTTGGCTCATCAGAAAATATTTCGATATTGGTTGGCTCTGAGCACTATGGGACTCAACTGCTGTGGTCATAAGTCCCCTAGAACTTAGAACTACTTAAACCTAACTAACCTAAGGACATCACACACATCCATGCCCGAGGCAGGATTCGAACCTGCGACCGTAGTGGTCGTGCGGTTCCAGCCTTTAACCGGTCGGCCACTCCGGCCGGCATTTCGATATTCGAACTGCCTTCCCAAAGCAGAGAGTGAGTAAGCAAACAGTACAAGAAATTAGTTATCCACATCTGAAATCACTCTAATACTGTGTAATACAGCCTCGAGCCTTGACAAAGACTTCAATTCGGCGAGGTAGAGAGTCCACGATTTTCTTCGGGTATGTGAAATGCAGCTGAAATCACACAATGATGATTAGACTCCGTAGAATTACCAAATTTCGGGGATTTTGATTGCTACGTTTCACCCCATTTTCCATGGGGTTAAGATCAGATAATTTAGGGAGCCAGTCGACGTGCAGTAGACTGCGTGAGTACTAGTCAAACCACGAGCGAATGCATTCTGCTCTGTGAACGTATATTTGGATCCCTGTGTACAAGGCTGTTGTAGTCTTGGATGACGACAGTGTCCATAGCATACTGATCGTGAAGGAGTAGAAAAATGCAAACAGCTGGTCACCAGGAATCTTGCAATAAACACCCTAGTTAGTGTTCACGGTAACGTGAATGAGTGGGCTCAAAATCAATATACGAAAAATTTGACCAAAAGCACACCGAACTACCACTGGTGTTAACCACATCATCCACATAGTACAGGTTAAACGCCTCAATGGGCCGTCGATGCACTCGACGCATTGCATCATTTGAAAAGCAGCAAAATCATGACTCTTCGCACCACACTACACGGTTACTGTCAGTATCTGTGTCGTTTGGCGTAATGAAGAACAGAAACTTTACGTCTCATTATGAACAAAGGCCTTTCGCGAAGTAACCAACTCCCAGTGTCCATTGAATGCAGTTCTTTTCGCGAAGTTGAGATGAATCTGCATTCACTTTTAGCAGCAGTAGCTGTCTCCCATTCCTGACGTTTACAATTTTTTTACGACCACTGTTCTTATGCCTTGTTGTAGACACATTGGAGGGTCCATGTTGATATACCAACAAATCGGGCAACTTCATTCATGGTGTGATTTTCACGTCCAAAACCACTAGCTTTTTTCTCCTATTCCTTCACCTCTCCACGTCGACACGTCTTAGTGGGTTTATTCCATACAACCGCTTAGCACATGGTCATCATCTGACTCACGTCAGTGGTAGAATGTGACATGACTGACTGGTACGAGCTCCACATTATCTACAGCAGACCAAAGCATCCAGTGTGCTCTGTTAAGGGGGGAATATGTGATGCGACCCATTTCACTTTATATTAATTTAGTTGCAGCTTTACGTTTATTAATTGTCCTCATCGCACACGCCTCATATTTAGTGGTAAGATGGTCTGTCAAACACTGAACACATATCAAGCATGTAAACAGGAAGAAGGTGTACTGAACTGTGAAAAAAGAAGAAAAACAGAAACAGTGAACGGTCCTAGGTTACGATGTGCAACATCGAGCCAACTCCAATAGCCTCGACATCATGGTTCTGTGGTCACAGAGTTGGACGGCGAGTGGGGAGATCTCTTTTCAAACCCCCCACATGCCTCACCCTTTTTTTTTCACAAAATTATGAACTGTCCGACGTGTCTGTTCGCTGTGTTCAAATATATGTCTGTGTCGTGATGTAACGTCCGTTTGCAACAGCAAGGTGTAAGGAATCGACCTCCAGACGTCAGTACCTATTTTCACTACACAAGTACAGAAGTTTGACAGTTGCGTTCCATTTTTGGAAGTTTTGTCTCTTGAATTCTTATGTTGTCACATAATTCACAGTTTACTTGTTATTTTCGTTTCTGTGAGAGGTCTATATAGTATCTCGCCTGCTCTCACTATTCATCACATGTACTTGCGACGATGTTATATTCTTATCACATGACTCATTTTCTATAACCAATGTAGAGTATGCCAACTGCCAAGACTACAGAATGACAACAGACACGTCAATGACCGGAAGGGAAGTTCATAATTTTGTGAAACAGAAAAATAATGGGGCACGCGAGAGATTTTAACACGGGGATGGCCGGCCGGAGTGGCCGTGCGGTTCTAGGCGCTACAGTCTGGAACCGCGAGACTGCTGCGGTCGCAGGTTCGAATCCTGCCTCGGGCATGGATGTGTGTGGTGTCCTTAAGTTAGTTAGGTTTAAGTAGTTCTACATTCTAGGGGACTGATGACCTCAGAAGTTAAGTCCCATAGTGGTCAGAGCCATTTGAACCATTTGAACACGGGGATCCCACTTCGATGTGCACTGACATTATCACACAACCACGACGGCATAGTTCTTTTCCGTCGCTTGATGATGCATATGTTGATCCTGGACCGATCACTGTTTCTATTTTGCACCTTCTCCCTGTTTTCATGCTTGATCTATATTCAGTTTTTGACGGGATATCCACTGGGCCACCTTACCACTAAATCTGAGGGGGTTGCTATGGGGAGTTTTCTTATTAGTCATTATTCAAATTATACTATTTCATACACTAAACCACAGTGACCACACTGCTTGTATTCAATACTGGGACGAAAATCAATACAACCTTACTTTGTGCCTTTTCCATTTGCTAAAAGATTCGGTCGCAAATCCTGAAGAGAGAAAATTGAGGTTTATCTTTGCATTTTTACTTAAATTCAGTAACATAATCCATCATGAAGTTCTGCTACTTGACTTAGTGAAAAAAACTGAATGAGCCACGCCCAATTTTTTTTAATCATGCTTACAACCAATATGACTACATTATTCAAACAGAAATGTGAGCTATAGTAAATTTGATAGTTTTATGTTAATCTTTCAAAACTATAATAGTGAATTAACCACCAACTTTAACAAAGCAAAACTTCAAGCCATAAATAAAATTTCTACTTGCGACCCAGCCGCGCGGGATTAGCCGAGCGGTTTAAGGCGCTGCAGTCACGGACTGTGCGGCTGGTCCCGGCGGAGGTTCGAGTCCTCCCTCGGGCATGGGTGTGTGTGTTTGTCCTTAGGATAATTTAGGTTAAGTAGTGTGTAAGCTTAGGGACTGATGACTTAGCAGTTAAGTCCCATAAGATTTCACACACATTTGAACGTTTTGAACTTGCGACCCGCCCGGGTATATGTGCCTGTTAAAGCGCCGCTTCCGGGACGGAGAGATGCGCCGGCCCTGCATAGAATCCGCAGATTAACGACGATCGGTGTGCCGGCCATACTGGATGTTGGTTTCAGGCCGTTTCCCAAATCTTCCTACGTGAACACCGAGCTGATACAAGAATCGCAAACATTTACAAAAACTTTTGCTCATGAATAACACTACACGCAGAAAGTTACGGTACACATATTCCGCACCGGGGGGTAACAGGGTGGGGACAGGAAGGCCCATCTGGCGACTCCTTGAATGAACCATGCCAAATCCGTAAATAACCATGCCAACTCTACGACGATGCAAGACAAATTTACAAGAAGAAGAAGTAAAACTTTTACTTGTCTCTAAACTGTGACTTTTTCTGTTACTCTAGTAGTAACAGTAACAACCATTTGCAATACAGAATTAACTAACCGTCTTTACTACATGGTGAAGCCACTGGATTGAAATGTCTGTTACAGAACATAAACGTCACTGCACAAATATCTGAACTGCACATGATTACTCTCCAATTTACAATTCAATTTTAGAAAATAATGTAGAACGAAAGAAATGATTTTTTTAAATTATTAGTAACACTACATTATTATTAAACATGCTCGTGGAACATAAACGTTACTGCACAAATATCTGAACTGCACATGATTACCCTCCAATTTACAATACAATTTTAGAAAATAATGTAGAACGAAAGAAATGATTTTTTTTAATTATTAGTAACACTACATTATTATTAAACATGCTCGTGTATTGTTCATAAACAAATAGCGACAACTTTTACTAATAAAATTGATAATCCTGTTACATTTCTAATTAAGTAAAATAAAACGTTCTTGAGTTTGGACTGAAGCAAAAACGTGTAAGCAGTCAGCAATTAATGCATTATAGTATCTTCACGTCTCGTTTCAGTGGTGTAGCTACTATTGGCCATACAGCATTTCTTGACCATAGCGCTTGCTGGACTTGTGATGCAGGCAACTTCAGCATTTATTTAGCCTCAAAAAGATCTTGCATCCGAAACGATTATATAACTAAGAGACTTATTACAGTAAATATACCAAACCAACGTCTCCATCCATCATGGTGCAATAACATTTACTGCGCTAAAATTAGTGCTCGTTATGCACACCAGCCGTCGACTGCACTGCACTGCACTGCAGTCTGGCTATGATTGCAAGTCTCTTTGCGCGTTGCGCTTCAACACCAGAAAAAGGCACCAAACTAAGAGATGTTCAGAAATTTGGTATATCATTCCCCCAGGGAGATATCAGTTACTTCCAGACATATTTGCAAATATTAATAACGTAAACAATTTGATTTACAATATTGCTTCGATTTATTTATTTATCAGAAATTTGCCCGCGAAAGGCAAAGGTCCCGAGTTCGAGTCTCGGTCGGGCACTCAGTTTTAATCTGCCAGGAAGTTTCATATTTATTTATCGTATGACGTCAGGGGAAAATACTACACAACTTTTTAAAAGTAATATACAGGGTGGTCTATTGATAGTGACCGGGCCAAATATCTCACTAAATAAGCATCAAACCAAAAAACTACAAAGAACAAAACTCGCCTACCTTGAAAGAGGAAACCAGATGGCGCTATGGTTGGCCCGGTAGATGGCGCTGCCATTGGTCAAACGGATATCAGCTGCGTTTTTTAAAATAGGAACCCCCATTTTTATTCCACATTCGTGTAGTACGTAAAGAAATATGAATGTTTTAGTTGGACCACTTTTTTCGCTTTGTGATAGATGGCGCTGTAATAGTCACAAACGTATAAGTACGTGGTATCACGTAACATTCCGCCAGTGCAAACAGTATTTGCTTCGTGATACATTATCCGTGTTAAAATGGACCGTTTACCAATTGCGGAATAGGTCGATATCGTGTTGATGTATGGCTATTGTGATCAAAATGCCCAACGGCCGTGTGCTATGTATGCTGCTCGGTATCCTGGACGACATCATCCAAGTGTCCGGACCGTTCGCCAGATAGTTACGTTATTTAAGGAAACTGGAAGTGTTCAGCCACATGTGAAACATCAACCACGAACTGCAACAAATGACGATACCCAAGTAGGTGTTTCAGCTGCTGTCGCGGCTAATCCGCACATCAGTAGCAGACAAATTGCGCGAGAATCGGGAATCTCAAAAACTTCGGTGTTGAGAATGCTACATCAACATCGATTGCACCCGTACTATTACAGTGACATCTATCACAAAACGAAAAAAGTGTTCCAACTAAAACATTCATATTTCTTTACGTACTACACGAATATGTAATAAAAAATGGGGGTTCGTATTTAAAACAAACGCAGTTGATATCCGTTTGACCTATGGCAGCGCTATCTATCGAGCCAACCATAGCGCCATCTGGTTTCCCCCTTCTAGCTAGGCAAGTTTCTTTTTTTGTAGTTTCTTCGTTTGACGCTTATTTTGTGAAATATTTGGCTCGGTCACGATCAATGGACCACCCTGTATAGATTTCTACTCAAATATACACGATCTCAAGTTCATAATGGGTTCATAACCCTGTGTTCAGTTCTGAAATCCCGTCAGAAGCTCCTTTGAAAATACTATGGAGGACTTCCGTTTTCCCTTCAAAGCTCTGATCTAACACTCAGATGTTATGTGATGTACTGTTTGCTGCTCTTTGCCATAGCCACACTGAGGTGAGGACTTCCCTTCTCATTGGTGCAGCAATGCTCCACATCTGCCCTATCAGTTCTGATCCGAATCAACGTATATGCACTCGCGTCGTCGGGGTAGATGAAAACCTGCTGGTCGTTCCCAAGGAGCTGTAATTAGTTGGTGATGCATCAAGGAAGTTTATTACTGCCGGTCATTGTTCTAGGCATCTTTCACGTTGAAATAACTGTTCTGCAGACTGACAGCTGCGTGCCACGATCGTTTTCTATATCTCAATTGCTGAGGTCCTGATAATGAAATTTCTGAATGAATGGGTAATTCTGCATTGTTTTTTGACTCTTGTCCACAGTTCAGCAAGTACTGCGATTTCTTATGGATGGTGGCGAAAAATTACTAAGAATCGTTAGCCAGTGCGTATTTATTGGACGAATACACCCTGTAATGAGGCGCATTGCTGAACTGAGCAGTGTCAATTATTTTAATGTGAGTACTGTTTGGCCAGTGGCCAGGCAGGACAGCAGTATTCTGCGCCTGAGTAGCAAAAAGCTAAAGCCGATAATCTGAGGACTCTCGCAATGGAACCCAGGCTGTACCTGTCCAGTTCTGAAGTACGAGGGCTGGAACTTTAATAGTGGCAACTATTCATTTACAACTCGTGCAAAGTAGATACGTGTTTCTGAAGTATTGGCAGAAGTGCCAACACCGTGTTGCTAGAGGAGGCCGAAATGCACGCGTTTAATTACACGCAGACTGGCGTGAGGTCTGGAACAGGACAATGTCTTGAGAGTTGCAAATAAAGTACGTAGATGATGTAATACTTAACTTTAATCCATAATTGGTGTACATTGCTCTTGACTGTACATGCTTCAATATAAATATCAATTGAATACGGCGCCTTGCTAGGTCGTAGCAAATGACGTAGCTGAAGGCTATGCTAACTATCGTCTCGGCAAATGAGAGCGTAATTTGTCAGTGAACCACTGCTATGAACGTCGGCTGTACAACTGGGGCGAGTGCAAGGACGTCTCTCTAGACCTGCCGTGTGGTGGCGCTCGGTCTGCAATCACTGACAGTGGTGACACGCGGGTCCGACGTATACTAGCGGACCGCGGCCGATTTAAGGGCTACCACCTAGCAAGTGTGGTGTCTGGCGGTGACACCACAGTTTCAAAGTTTTACTGACCTTCAAAGTAGTCACCAGCATTGCGTATAACCCGTTGCCAGCGATGTGGAAGTCGTAGGATACTCTTAGCAGTGCCAGTTGTGTTGACAGTTGGAGCGGCGTGGTCTATTGCGCGACGAATCTGTAGCAGTTCTGAAGTGAATGTCATGAAGTGTTTCATTCAGTTTAGAAATCCAGTTGAACTCACGAGTGCTTAAGTCAGGGGAGTGCAGTAGGTGGTATAGCACTTAGCAGCCCTATCAGTCAAACAAATCAGCAACAGCTTGCACTGTACGTGCTTGAGCATTGTCCTGCAAAATGATGGTCTGGTCCTGCAGAAAGGGTCACCACTTCTGTCTCTATGCTGTTCATTTTTGGAACAAAACCTACGACCAGCTTCGTAGGATTCACCTTGCACACACCCCGTTTTGTGTCGCCTGTGACGTTCTGGTCACGGTCAAGCAGCGTCTGGTGTGTGGATTGGCGATAGGTGTGTGGTTCTTGATGCGACAGATGCTGGCCCTAATTACCCGTACGACTCTTCATCAGATAAATCCTCGCCTGCTCCTCTTTCCAGACTCAGGATACTTCCCGCAAGCAAAACCGAATTCTATGAAGTGGATATGTGAATACGCAATTTACTACTTGTTTGCTGACGGCGAGAAAAATATCCTTGATTTTTGGCACTTTCTTAACGATCGTCATTGTGCAGTTGTCCGTAATCTCAAATACAGACAATTTTCTCGAATTTCCATTGTAGTGTCTTTCTTAACCCGTTCCACATTTGGGGTGATACTGCAATGAGGAGTTGATAGACGCCATTCCCACTCTTAGAACTTGTCATTCTCAGATCATCGGAATGTTCACGAAAAAAGGAAAAGGAAACATACATTAATTAAAAAAAACAAAGGTAATTACTAAATAAATAAATAAATCGTTGATGAAACTTCCTGGCAGATTAAAACTGTGTGCCCGACCGAGACTCGAACTCCGGACCTTTTCCTTTCGCGGGCAAGTGCTCTACCAACTGAGCTACCGAAGCACGACTCACGCCCGGTACTCACAGCTTTACTTCTGCCAGTATCTCGTCTCATATCAGCGCACACTCCGCTGCAGAGTGAAAATTTCATTCTGGAAACATCCCCCAGGCTGTGGCTAAGCTATGTCTCCGCTATATCCTTTCTTTCAGGAGTGCTAGTTCTGCAAGTTTCGCAGGAGAGCTTCTGTAAAGTTTGGAAGGTAGGAGACGAGATACTGGCAGAAGTAAAGCTGTGAGTACTGGGCGTGAGTCGTGCTTCGGTAGCTCAGTTGGTAGAGCACTTGCCCGCGAAAGGCAAAGGTCCCGAGTTCGAGTCTCGGTCGGGCACGCAGTTTTAATCTGCCAGGAAGTTTCATATCAGCGCACACTCCGCTGCAGAGTGAAAATTTCATTCTGGAAACATCCCCCAGGCTGTGGCTAAGCCATGTCTCCGCTATATCCTTTCTTTCAGGAGTGCTAGTTCTGCAAGTTTCGCAGGAGAGCTTCTGTAAAGTTTGGAAGGTAGGAGACGAGATACTGGCAGAAGTAAAGCTGTGAGTACCGGCCGTGAGTCGTGCTTCGGTAGCTCAGTTGGTAGAGCACTTGCCCGCGAAAGGCAAAGGTCCCGAGTTCGAGTCTCGGTCGGGCACACAGTTTTAATCTGCCAGGAAGTTTCATATCAGCGCACACTCCGCTGCAGAGTGTAAATTTCATTCTGGAAACATCCCCCAGTCTGTGGCTAAGCCATGTCTCCGCTATATCCTTTCTTTCAGGAGTTTTAGTTCTGCAAGTTTCGCAGGAGAGCTTCTGTAAAGTTTGGAAGGTAGGAGACGAGATACTGGCAGAAGTAAAGCTGTGAGTACCGGCCGTGAGTCGTGCTTCGGTAGCTCAGTTGGTAGAGCACTTGCCCGCGAAAGGCAAAGGTCCCGAGTTCGAGTCTCGGTCGGGCACACAGTTTTAATCTGCCAGGAAGTTTCATATCAGCGCACACTCCGCTGCAGAGTGAAAATTTCATTCTGGATATCGTTGATGTTCTATATACTTGTATTCCAGGTTCCCTAAACTTTCCTTGGTTCCTGGGGGAGAGAACGGTACATGGTGGCCAGGCCTCGGTTTGCGACCCCTGCCTTCATTGCCCCCAATCCAACCTTTGGGCACCAGAAACGGCGACTGCCGGCAACAAGCTGGAAGTCCGTGTTCGAGGCTCGGTCTGGCACAAATTTTCATTCTCGTTCATTCCATTACACAGCTGATGGTCGTCCAAATTCGCAACTGAGAATATATATCATGTATCTCATAACGGCTGTAAGTCGCATGTCCGAAGGAACTTTGCATCGTATTTGTGAACGACACAGGCACTGCAATATCGGATCACCTTTTTGACTGTCGAGGCTTGTAATACCTATTTTTAATAGTGTCTGAAGAAACAGACACTGCAGATGATCTAGCAGCTGTAGTAAATTTATGAAATTTATTCGCAACTGCAAATTCTGTCTGACATTAGCTGCATTAGTATGAAGATATTACCTATTAGTGACACATGAATATTTGTGGCAGACTGGGAGTCGAACTCGGATTTCCTACATGTCACGAGCGGTAGACTTAAGCACTTCAGCTACCCAAGCACGATTCCAATACCAACTCAAACTTCCATATGTCATACTGTCTACGACACTCTGGCACAAATTTTCGTGCATCACCAACAGATAATAACTTCATACCTAACGCAGCTAATGTCAGATACATTCCGCACCTGCGATATAAATTTCATAAATTTAGTGCAGCTGCAAGATCGTCACCGGTGTCTGTTAATACTGCATTTCGTCTTCTTGTAAACTTCATATATACTTCACACACTGTAATTCTCATTGATGAAGTAATTAAGGTTACTATATTCCCTCCACACTATTCGATACTTAAGATATGCTCTAATACATCGCCGGAAAAAAATTGCAACGCCAAGGAGTTGTGCGATGTGAACGAAAGTTGGCAGATATGTTTCTACATGTAAAAGATGCTGTCTATTCAGATTTCGCGCCAGTTCCATAAGGGCGGCAGTAGTAGCGTCGCTATGAGGACGCCAGTCAGGTTTACTTTAACACGCTGTAACGGTCGTGAGCTTTAGTTACCTTTGAGACTGGACGTGATGAGTTGATGTTAGTCAAGAATGCCTTTAAGACAACAAATACGCCGTTATCAGCACCTCATCGACTTTGAACGAGGTCGTGTAACAGGGCTACGAGAAGCTGTATATTCCTTCTGCGATATTGCAGAAATACTTCGCAGGAATGTAGCCACTGCACATGACTGCTGGCAGAGCTGGTCACGGTCGCGAGAAGACCGGATTCCGGGCGGCCACGTGGCACTACCGAGAGGGAAGACCATTCTTCGACGTATCTCTTTGGTACATCGCACTGCATGTGCAGCTGCAATTTGAGCAGCAATTGGCTCCACAGTGACATTACAAATCGGTTACTTCAAGAACAACTCTTAGCCTCCTGCCTTGTACGTCCCATTCACTGACCCCGGACCGGCCGGTGTGGCCGAGCGGCTCTAGGCGCTTCAATCTGGAACCGTGCGACCACTAGGGTAGCAGGTTCGAATCCTGCCTCGGGCATGGATGTGTGTGATGTTCTTAGGTTAGTTAGGTTTAACTAGTTCTAAGTTCTAGGGGACTGATAACCTCAGATGTTAAGTCCCATAGTGCTCAGAGCCATTTGAACCATTTGAACCCTTCGACTGCTGGAGAATGTGCTGGCCAGGGCAGCAGTCGAACATTTTCTGTATCCAGAAAGGCCCGTACAGGACCTGCAACGTGCGGTCGTGCATTATCCTGCCGAAATGAGGGTTTCGCAGGGATCGAATGAAGGGTAGAGCCACGAGTCGTAACACATCTGAAATGTAACGTCCACTGATCAAAGTGCCGTCAATGCTAACAAGAGGTGACCGAGACGTGTAACCAATGGCACCCGATACCACCACGCCGGGTGATACGCCAGTATGGCGATGACGAATACACGTTTCCAATGTGCGTTCACCGCGATATCTCCAAATACGGATGCGACCATCATGATGCTGTAAACAGAACCTGGATTCATCCGAAAAAATTACGTTTTGCCGTTCGTGCACCCAGGTTCGTCGTTGAGTATACCATCGCAAGTGCTCCTGTCTGTGATACAGCGTCAAGGGTAACCGCAGCCACGGTCTCCGAGCTGATAGTCCACGCTGCTGCAAACGTCGTCGAACTGCTCGTGCATATGGTTGTTGTCTTGCAAACGTTCCCATCTGTTCACTCAGGCATCGAGACGTAGCTGCACGATCCGTTACAGCCATGCGGATAAGATGCCTGTCATCTCGACTGCTAGTGATACGGGGCCGTTGGGATCCAGCACGCCGTTCCGTATTACCCTCCTGTACCCACCGATTCCATATTCTGCTAACAGTTATTGGATCTCGATCAACGCGAGCAGCAATGTCGCGATACGGTAAACCGCAATCGCGATAGGCTACAATCCGACCTTTATCAAAGTCGGAATCGTGCTGGTACGCATTTCTCCTCCTTACACGAGGCATCACAACAACGTTTCACCAGGCAACGCCGGTCAACTGCTGTTTGTGTATGAGAAATCGGTTGGAAACTTTCCTCATGCCAGCACGTTGTAGGTGTCGCCACCGGCGCCAACCTTGTGTGAATTCTCTGAAAAGCTAATCATTTCCATATCACAGCATCTTCTTCCTGTCGATTAAATTTCGCGTCTGTAGCACGTCATCTTCGTAGTGTAGCAATTTTAATGGTCATTAGTGTAATATCTGAGGTCATCAGTCCCCTAGAACTTAGAACTACTTAAATCTAACTAACCTAAGGACATCAGAAACATCCATGCCCCAATCAGAATTCGAACCTGCGACCGTAGCGGTCACGCGGTTCCAGACTGAAGCGCCTAGAACAAGATTCCAGGGGGTGTTTTGCAACAGGATAACTGTTGTCCACATACCGCTGTTTTAATCCAACATGCTCTACAGAGTGTCGAAATTAGAGTTCTGCATTATCTCCGATTTTTACTGACGAGTCCCGCTCGCCCCTCTGGCTCTCTGGAGTATGCGGCCGAACGTCCTCTTCCGCCGGCTGTGGGCAGCGCTCGACCGAGTGCGCCAAACGCTCGGCCGGTCGCCAGTAACCGGTGGAATCAGTGCCAGCGAGCGGCGCTTCGTCACACTCCTTGAGATCAGAGGCCACCGCATCACACTAACCACTCACTTATTTCTTTTACAAATGTCTTTCGTTGTTTACTAACAGTTCTATGACCTAAATAATACACTTGTATGTGTTACATTTGATGTTTGTTAATATGTTGCAGACTACTGGAGTTTCGCCTTTGAGGTTATCGTGTATTCCAGTAATTGTAACGTTAAAAACTGTAATGTCTGTATTCAGTATTTCGTTCCGTTCGGTAGACAAACAGGAACACAGTAGTCTAATCATGGACTATGTGTAGCCTATCTCCAAACTCAGCCACGTATACGTTGTACTAATATTGAATGCAGGATCGGGAAGGAATGACGGAGTTAAAAGTAATACTCACGAAATTTTGTTGCACAAACGTTAATTTCTGAACAAATTATGACCTTTAAATAACTTTACAAGTGAATCATGACTATACAATTCGTTTTTCGTCATTGGTGCTCCCTGATACACAGGCGTCATTCGTGTTCCTGGAGCTATTACTACAGCTGGCGGTTTGAACTTCTTCCTGTGAAGTCAATGAAAGTGGAATCACACATTTATAGAGTTGAGGAATGTTTCCTTCCTTGTGATTACGTGGTATGTTGTGAATACTTACGTAATTGTGATGCATCAATAAGATATCATCCACCTTGTCTTATTCCAGGAAATATCTTTTGCTGGACAGCAGGTGATCGGCCTGGCTAAAATTTCTCTCGCTGGCGGCACTAGTGGCAGGAATACAGAGAATTCTTCTGGCTACTCCCGACAGCCTTGGAAATAACCCCGCGTGCGTTTTCCACCACTGCAAAATTTGTCCTTCGGCACAGCTACAGTCGAATTTGGAGAGCGAAAGGTACCTGTCGAGTTCATTGGTAGTAACTGTGTGTCCATCTTCGTCGTCCTCATCCGAACTCCAGTCCATCCTGGACCTTTTCATGGGAAGAGCTTGGTCACTGTTTGCTTGAATGGACTCTAAACATGAATGAAAATATCCGTAAGATATTCCTGTCACCTTCAAATATGTATACACCGAAGTTATAATTACTGGTTACTAAACGACTATATATACGGTGACATTTTATATATATCGCACAAATTACATCAAAACGCATTGTGGAATGTTTAAGCTGCGAAACCTTTCCCAAATATCACTTTGTAGACGTAATAAATGTCGATCTAACGAAAGATGGCAGATTAGACAAACAAACATTCGTTTACTAATTGGTTTCAGTGAATGAACCTTACCATTTACGGGCAGTGCCGAGTACAATCGTCGAACTTCAGCATACGCGGCTTGCTTTTCGTCTGCTGTGAGTTGCTTCAAATGACGCCGTGATGGCCATAGAACCGTGGCAACGTAGTGGATAGCCTCAATTTTGCACTTCTCTGTGATGAAGTATGCTGCTCTCCTTTTTATTTTCGCCATGAGCTGAAAAGGAAACCCAACAAACACCCAACATACACTCTGATAATTCAACAGTTGTATAAAGGATCGTAACCTATAGAAAGTGTTCTTACCTCGTTGTCACTGTCTATTGGTTCACAATGATGTAACAGACTCTTGTACCACGGCAGCACACGTTCCAGCGTTGTTATCTTTGCAGTTTCCAAATCCAAACTCGCTTCTTTAAAGGGGGCTATAAAAGCGACAACGTCTAGTAAGCACCCTTCTTGGAAGGTTTCTAAGAGTGTCGATTGCCCCCGGAATTCTAGTAGATCTCGAATATCGTCGATTTGACTTATGACGGAATTGAGCATTAACAGTACACTGTTCCACCGAGTTACAGATTCTTGCTTCACAGAGTGCCGCAGCCGCCCCGAGTGACCCGATCTCTTCAAATAGCCTACTATAATTCTTGCTGATAGTAGACACGACAGGATTTCAGAGGCCTCGTCTTCTAAAAACGTCTCTTGAAATGTATGACGAATCGCAGTCATCAAGCAGTGATCAAAGCAAGGCAAACGGTCGTATGATTCAAGTGCCTTCTTCATATTAGCTCCTTGGTCGGTGCCAAAGTGACATTTCGTAAGATCATTCTTGTTAATTCCTAACTCAAGCATCCGCTCTTCGATTTCGTGCCGTATGTTCTCTCCTGTCTTAGGTACGTCCGGAAACTCGGATGTTATCAAAACAAGCGTTTCTAGCCGCCACTCATCATTCACATAATGCGACGTCACAGTCAAAAAATTTCTCTTTTTGTAGTTATCAGACCACAGATCAGCGTCTAAAGCGCGCATTTTGTTATTTAAGGCACATATTAGCTTGGGCACCATTGTCACCGGTATTTTGTCTGCCTTTTCTTTAATATGCCGCGATACAGTGGTAGGGTGCGGAAGAACATCTTCTATACTGATTTTGCCGTAAGTGGCGCCAACATTGATGAGCTCCTGCGAATAATTCTTGAAGCCAATCTTACGACAAGTACAGGGTTATTACAAATGATTGAAGCGATTTCACAACTCTACAATAACTTTATTATTTGAGATATTTTCACAATGCTTTGCACACACATAGAAAAACTCAAAAAGTTTTTTTAGGCATTCACAAGTGTTCGATATGTGCCCCTTTAGTGATTCCGCAGACATCAAGCCGATAATCAAGTTCCTCCCACACTCGGCGCAGCATGTCCCCATCAATGAGTTCGAAAGCATCGTTGATGCGAGCTCGCAGTTCTGGCACGTTTCTTGGTAGAGGAGGTTTAAACACTGAATCTTTCACATAACCCCACAGAAAGAAATCGCATGGGGTTAAGTCGGGAGAGCGTGGAGGCCATGACATGAATTGCTGATCATGATCTCCACAACGACCGATCCATCGGTTTTCCAATCTCCTGTTTAAGAAATGCCGAACATCATGATGGAAGTGCGGTGGAGCACCATCCTGTTGAAAGATGAAGTCGGCGCTGTCGGTCTCCAGTTGTGGCATGAGCCAATTTTCCAGCATGTCCAGATACACGTGGCCTGTAACGGTTTCTTCGCAGAAGAAAAAGGGGCCATAAACTTTAAACCGTGAGATTGCACAAAACACGTTAACTTTTGGTGAATTGCGAATCTGCTGCACGAATGCGTGAGGATTCTCTACCGCCCACATTCGCACATTGTGTCTGTTCACTTCACCATTAAGAAAAATGTTGCTTCATCACTGAAAACAAGTTTCGCACTGAACGCATCCTCTTCCATGAACTGTTGCAACCGCGCGGAAAATTCAAAGCGTTTGACTTTGTCATCGGGTGTCAGGGCTTGTAGCAATTGTAAACGGTAAGGCTTCTGCTTTAGCCTTTTCCGTAAGATTTTCCAAACCGTCGGCTGTGGTATGTTTAGCTCCCTGCTTGCTTTATTCGTCGACTTCCGCGGGCTACGCGTGAAACTTGCCCGCACGCGTTCAACCGTTTCTTCGCTCACTGCAGGTCGACCCGTTGATTTCCCCTTAAAGAGGCATCCAGAAGCTTTAAACTGCGCATACCATCGCCGAATGGAGTTAGCAGTTGGTGGATCTTTGTTGAACTTCGTCCTGAAGTGTCGTTGCACTGTTATGACTGACTGATGTGAGTGCATTTCAAGCACGACATACGCTTTCTCGGCTCCTGTCGCCATTTTGTCTCACTGCGCTCTCGAGCGCTCTGGCGGCAGAAACCTGAAGTGCGGCTTCGGCCGAACAAAACTTTATGAGTTTTTCTACGTATCTGTAGTGTGTCGTGACCATATGTCAATGAATGGAGCTACAGTGAATTTATGAAATCGCTTCAATCATTTGTAATAGCCCTGTATTTAACGGTAGCAAATCTATTCCACTCATATCGACCAACCTATCAACAACAACTTTCTTTATGTTACTTGGTGCTGCAAGTGGCCGGTGGACTTCTGCTCCGCATTTACTTTTGCAGTGCCGAAGCATACCTGTTGTGCTTGACTGGTACGAACATGTGGTACATTGCACGAAACCAGCAGAAGCCTGCGTGACAGGATCCACTACAAGTGCAAACGATTTCCAAGCTTCACTTTTCGCCTCCTCTTCCGGCATGTCTTTCTTCTTCAAATGGCTCTGAGCACTATGGGACTTAACTTCTGTGGTCATCAGTCCCCTAGAACTTAGAACTACTTAAACCTAACTAACCTAAGGACATCACAAACATCCATGCCCGAGGCAGGATTCGAACCTGCGACCGTAGCGGTCTTGCGGTTCCAGACTGCGGCGCCTTTAACCGCACGGCCACTTCGGCCGGCCTTTACGACCTATACTTGATTTATCCATAACACTGTCTGCGCTGCTCAAAGCCAGGTCGTCAACTGCGTTTACACACGGTTTCTAATGCGATTCGGGACTGTAGAGCGCGCGGCGGTTGTACTGTCACCGGCCGAGATTGTGAGTACGCTCGAGCGCCTGGCAGTGCTCGACAGTCCAACCGAAAACCGAGAGGTGGAGGACAACCGGCCACATGCTGCATTAGACGGCCACAGCCGTATCGCACCGTGGGCCTTTCCCAGCCGTCGAGCAGCGGCACGAAATGGGAAATGCTCGAGCGGTTGTTTTCATCGTAATGCAGAGCTCTAGTCGAAATGTTGCATTGGCCTGCTAGATCACGAGATCTGTCTCCAATCGAGCACATGTGAGACATCATCGGGCGCCAACTCCATTGTCATCCACAACCGCATTAACCGTCACTGTATTGACCGACAAAGTGCAACAGGCATGAAACTCCACCCCACAAACTGACATCCGGCACGTGTACAACAAAATGCATGCAAAATGCAAACAGAGCTTGTACGGAAAGATATAGATATTCGCTCTTTCCGCGCGCTATACGAGATTGGAATAATAGAGAATTGTGAAGGTGGTTCGATGAACCCTCTGCCAGGCACTTAAATGTGTGTTGCAGAGTATCCAACTAGATATAGATGTAGATTTAGGTTTGCATGCTTGCATTCAACATTCTGGCGATTACACCGATTATTAATGTACCAGCATTTCGCATTTGTAATAGCTTGTCTCGCACTTACATTAACCTGTGATGTTGCAATGTTAATCACTTAATTAATGTTACCTAGACAAATGCATTCCCGAAATTTCATTACTTTACTTTAAATATATATTGCTGTTGCAATTTTTTTCTGTCAGTGTATTTCTTTCCATACTACGAAATTATGGCCCGCATCTCGTGGTCGTGCGGTAGCGTTCTCGCTTCCCACGCCCGGGTTCCCGGGTTCGATTCCCGGCGGGGTCAGGGATTTTCTCTGTCTCGTGATGGCTGGGTGTTGTGTGCTGTCCTTAGGTTAGTTAGGTTTAAGTAGTTCTAAGTTCTAGGGGACTTATGACCACAGCAGTTGAGTCCCATAGTGCTCAGAGCCATTTGAACCATTTTTGAACGAAATTATGGAATACGAGGTATCGATACCGACACCACACGTATCGAAACTATAGTGACGATAGTCGGTCATACGAGTAACATTGGAAAGTCGCTAGATGTGAGTAATGTGGTGCGGGTGCGGATGTGTGCAGAGCGGCGCAGCCGTGAGCGGGGCAGATGGGCGCGTGGAACGCGTCCTGCCCCGGCAAGCCGGCGGCCACCGTGTGCATGGCGGACCCGGCCGAGATGCTCAAGCCGTGGAAGCTGAACTCGCTGTTCTTCCACATCGTGGGCTGGCACGCGGCGGCGCTGGTGTGCGGCGTGGCGGGCAACGCGCTCGTGCTGGCGGCGTCGCGGCGCAGCGCCACGTCGCTCTTCCTGGCGTCGCTGGCGGCGGCCGACCTGCTGCTGCTGCTGCTGCACGCGCCGCTCGACCTGCTGCAGTACTTCGTGGCCAGCTGGGACGCCGCGGGCGCCGTCTGCCGCGCCGCAGAGTACGCCGCCTCGCTGTCCGCCGCCGCCTCCGTGCTCAACCTCGCCGCCGTCACCATCGAAAGGCCAGTCCCCGCACCTCGCTCCGCACTATTTCTGTTCCACGCTGAAACGCCGTTGCCTGCCCGCTGCGCGAGAATAAAAATTACCTGGGGCGTCCAATAACTAAATTTCCCTGTTCTATTTATCTGCAAAATAAACTGTGCCCGTAACGTGTGAGGGTCGCCGAGTTCGACTGGTATCGGTCGACAACGCTCACATCGGCTTACAGTGCATACCGCAGTACGTTGCCAGTTAGCAAGGAGTTACAGTAGAGCAGGGCTTAACGCCTGGCCAGTTTTGAGCGCGAGTGCTCGCGAGCAGGTGCCAGGTCTCGGAGTTGGGGGGAGGGGAGTGAGGGGAAATGCGCGCGCACGTTTGAATGTGATCTCGCGTTCTTAGCAGATTTAACTAGCCATCTGAATGCTTTGAACATTTTACTACAAGGTAAAGATCTGCTAATTACTCATTTCATAGATCGAATACGAGCTTTTAAAAAGAAATTGACACTTTCGGTGAGTCAGCTGGAAACAGGAAACCTAGCTCATTTTCCTAAATTATCATCCATGCAAGATGTTCACAAAGACTGTGAACGTTATTCACATAGTTTAGTTGATCAGCGCTTTCAAGATCTGACAGCACTAGACAGTGATTTTGATCTGTTCTCTCCATATTCAGCGAATATTTAAGAGATTCGTCCTGGGCTGCAGCAGGAAATTATTGACCTGCAGTGTGACAGAGAATACATAGACAAATATCAGAACAAGAAAAACATTTTGGAATTCTACATACACTTCCCTCAGGACAGATTTCCTCGTTTGCACAAACTGGCGGCTACAATAATATCAATGTTCGGTTCCACGTATTTTTGTGAACAACTGTTCTCTGCAATGAAATGTAACAAGACGCGCTGAGAAACGCATTGTCTGATCGAAATTTAAACTGCACGCTGCGCCTAAAATGCACGAGAACAATTACTCCGAACATAGACGCAATTGTAAAGGGCAAAAAGTACAAGATAACCGAGAATCCCACACTTCAGTGACACCTTTTATTTTGTAACAGTTCACAAATTAATGCGAATGTAGAGGCATACACTAAGCTAATAAAATTATGTGGCATGTGTACATTCTCCTTTATTTGTTTCATTTGTCGCAGTAATAATTCGTGAGTGATATCCCTGCAGGTGGCCGCGGATTTACATTCACTGGCGGCAGCTGTTGTGTGCCCCACATGACTTTCCCCACTCTCCACTCTGGTCGGTAGTGGGGGTAGCGTGCTCGCGCTGCTCCGTGCTCGCACATTGCTGCTCACAGCTTGCTCCGCGAGCACGTATGTTGTGAAGCCCTGCAGTAGTCTCAGTAGTTCGACGTGAACGGGACCGGAACCACCTCGAACTATCGAAAACTCGGACTATCGAAAGTTAATTGGGAAAAAGAAATATTACGATATTATAAGTAATACAGGTCAAAATATGAACTTTATTAAAATAAAAGTATTTACACACGCATTTGCATTGGCAGAATAACAATAATTATTTATTTAGACAAGTAATAGTGAAGCGTCTTTTGTTTGGCGAAGCTGCAACGTTTCCTCGCGGCAGTGTCACGGCACCGTCTCAGGAGCAGTAGGTCAGTTGGTGTCGCCTCAGGCTGTTGTCCCACGTAGCATATGGCGGCCTCGACAGCAGCGTAGCCATCGGTGTGACTCATCATCGGTGCAGCCTCTGCCTCATCATCCTCGTCACTCTCACACTGCGATGGAACGTTAACCATGTCAATTATAGAAGAGTCTGTCACTTCAAACTGTTCGTGCGAATTTAACCACTCGCCTACTTCCACCTCTTCTGCCTCTTCACACTCTGGAAATCTTCTGATTAAATTACACTATGGTTGATCGTCCTCATCTGCTAAATCTTCAGTTTCTGTGTCTGGCATACTTTCCTGTAAATGGCTCTGAGCACTATGGGACTTAACATATGAGGTCATCAGTCCCCTACAACTTAGAACTACTTAAACCTAACTAGCCTAAGGACATCACACACATCCATGCCCGAGGCAGGATTCGAACCTGCGACCGTAGCAGTCTCGCGGTTGCGGACTGAAGCGCCTAGAACCGCACGGCCACCCCGGCCGGCATACTTTCCTGTAGAATTTTCCTCCATGACTTTGAAATTGTGTCTGACTTTATTTCCCTCCAAGATTCGCTAATCCAGTACACGATGTCCTTCAAAGTCACTTTCTTCAAAGCTCCTACAATGGTTTCGTTGTCTTCGGAATGCAGGATTGACTGTAGCAATCGCCGTCGATACTTTTTTTTTTTTAGACATTCCAGAACGTCCTGATCCATCGGCTGAATGAGACACGTAACGTTTGGTGGGAAAAACAAGGCGCGGATACCGTCGCACTGCAGTTCTCCTGCATTTGGATGTGAGGACGCATTATCCATGAGCAAAATTGCTTTGCATGGCAGTCCCCTTTCTTTTAAAAAATTCTTGCAGTCAGGTACAAATGAGTTAAAAAACCAGTTCTTGAAGATTTCCTGATTCATCCAGGCACTATTCTAATGTGTATAGACAACTGGAAGAGCTGAGATGGATACATTCTGGAATGCTCTTGGCTTGGCAGACATCCCAATCACAACTAGTTTTAGTTTGTGGTTTCCAGTTGCATTTGAAGCTGCCAGAACTGTGAGGCGCTCTTTGCTTTTTTTTTAATATATTTGTTCATTAGACAAATTTTCGTCAGTTCTGATTTTTTTAAACTCGACGATAAGTTTTGAAACGGCCTGAGCGTCACCAGAGAGTTTTTCTCCACATACGTCTAGTTGACGCACTCCGTACCTCTTCTTCCACTTGTCGAGCCAGCCCACACTAGCGGCGAAATTGTCATCTCCTTCCTGCAGCTGGTTTCTGAAAAACAGCTTTTTCTTGCAAGATTGGGCCAGAAATCGGAGCAACCATCTGTCTCTGTTGGGTAAACCACATGAACAATGCCTCACTTGTTTTTTTCGAAGTCTGACTTCTTTATACTTCTTCGACTAAGAGATTCGTGTGAGCATTTCTGTGAAGAAAACTGTTCCAATTTAAATCGGTTTCTTCGCCAGTCACCAACAGTAACTTCAGCGACACCATATTCGAGAGCAAGTTTTTTATTCTTTCTCCTTTGCCAATTCGTCTTAGTACGTCTAATTTTAGATGCAAAGGCACAAATTGTCTCTTTTTTGTTACAGCACTCACCTTTGTAATGTGTACAACGGAACACACAGTCAACAAACAAAACGACACACAACACTGTACAGTACAGGTACTGGGAACTACAGCAGCGTATGAATTCCCCAGTTTTGATCGGTAGCAGCCGGCAGCAGTCGGGGTATTTCGTGCCATAACTGACAACAGATGTTCGTGCAACAAGGCAGCGAGCTAATCGTCGGTGTTGAATGCATTGTTGTCCGCTTTGTCACTGAGCTGTACTCTCCCTATCTATCTTCTGCAATGATGTTTTCATTATTTATCATGTCAGTAAAAAAAAAGAAAGTAGATGGTTGCAATTTTTTTAAAGAGGCTCGGACTATTGGAAACTCGAACTATCGAGACTCTACTGTACCACTGAAAAGTGTGTCCGCTTGTGCGCAGCGATACAACAACTCGCTGTCGATATCCACCGGGAGCTAACCTCTGTCCGTGAGAAAGGCTGTATGAGCATTCAGATGGAGATGGTTCGACGTTGGTTCGAAAGATTCTCCTGGGTAGTGTTCCCGCATCCTCCATATTCACTTGAGCTTGTCCCAAGAGATTTTCACGTTTCCCCAATCCAGAGGTGATCTTGGAGACAAGGATTTTAACACTGATGATAAAATCACGTCGACAGTGAACAGATAGTTACGAAAGTAGAATTCGATCTGTTACAACAATATTTTGGAAAAACATGTGTCACATTACCAAAAATGCTTAGAAACACAGGGTGACACTGTAGAAAACTAACAGAAGCATTATACATTGTCAATAAAACTATTGCGACAGGGTAAATTATGGATAACGCTTTTTGTATGAAATATGGAAACTTAGTTATTGGATGCCCCTCCTATTAACGCACTAGGCACACTGCATTAGGAAAACACAGTGAGCGCCTTATTGTTATTATTTTATAATTTCGAACAACCCTTTGGAAGGTACGACAAGTCAGCATTGTTTCTGCTTCTTTATTTTCAACTGCCGTCTTTTTACACCACACTTCTTTCATTCTTCCATAATGTTTCTCGTTCTCTTCTTGTGTCCACTTTCTTCCAGTTCTTGATTTTATTTCTGTCTCGAAAGTCTACCTTTTTTACTGCTTCTTTACAGTGTTCTGTTTTTTATTGCAATCCTTGTCGACTCCCACATTTTCGGTACCTCTACCTCAGCCACATGGTTTTGGATTTGTAATTATTTAGTAAGTCAAAGATTTGTTTACTTATTCCGTTATTATTCATCCCGCATATTCTCTTAGTATTTATGGCCTTCCTCTATTTTCTAATCACTTTTTCTAATGCACACTTAAAAAACAGGGGTGACAAGCCGTCTCCTTAGCTCTCTCCCACTTTTATTTCAAAATTTGTAACAGTTCTCTCTTAACTTTTGCTTTTGATACTTTTTCGTTAAAGTTGCTTTAATTATTACTATTGTTTGTCGTGTAGTCCCAACTCTTTTAATAAGCTGAGTAACATATTTCTATCAAGAGAACCGAAAAACTGTTTTAACATCGTGTTAACCGATTTTTCTGTCCCTTCTTTCCAGAACAACCTCGTAATTAGAAATTAAAAGCACAAAATTGTGAATTTTCTGCAGTATGCCTGTCCCTTAAATTTCACTTAAGCCTCACATTTCTCCAGTTCTTCCCACGCTATCTGTTCCATTCTATGCCTCAATTATTCCGTGAGTATATTTATTTTATTGTGATTATCCGTGCACCCCGCATATTCCGTTGTTTAATTGTACGTTTGTCTTCCTTTCAGCAAGACAAAATATCTATACCATTGCAATATAATTTAGTTTATGTTGTATGTTTGTCAGAATGGTCTGTTTTCCTTAACCAATGCCATAGTTGGCAGAGGAGCCTCGGAACTTTAATTTCGAGCCTCGCCTACCCTTATAGCGCATTCTTTATATGCAATGATTGCCTCATTGTTTACGTTAGTCATTACTCTTTACACTGTTTAGGTATCATGTTTAAAGTGCAGTTTAGGAACTTAACATATTACATGCTATGTCTGGAGTTCTTACAAACACCATGTTTATGTATTTTAGACGCTACGCTACATACGTTATGAGTCTATCTGTGTCTGATGTTATTATTGTGTTTTTTGTCATTTTCTGTGCCTTCTTCTATATTAATGTCTGTGTCTGCGTCTGAATTTGTGTCCTCCCAAGGATTCTGTTCTCGCGTGCCGGTTCCAGATCGGCAATATGGATATTCTTGTCTATACGCGTCATGCAGTGTTCTTGAAACGTTATCAGCGATGTTGCCTTAAGCACACCAGTTGTCTGGGTCGCGTAACATTTAAGTCATCGTATTCTATTACAGGTCTTACGTGTGTCAGGGTGTTGCAAAGTAATGTCACGTGTTCAGGTGACCTATAGGCCGCAAGCGCAGGTAGCGCTCTGGCTGAGACCCATACGGTTCAGATGTGCTGGGTACGGGCCGTGGCCTGTCAAAACTTAAACCATGCCATGGCTTGGATCCACATGCTTCAACTTCAGTCGTTCCCGTGAATTGGGGAAAAAGGAGAAAACACGACAGTCTTTGTCGGTCGTCTTCCACTCCCATTTCTAAATGTCAAGGCGCCAGCTGTTTAGTTGACGCATGTCCAAAATTTTTACCCCTGTTATCTCACGCAACTTGTCGTTGTCTGCCCGTTTTAACCCAGTATGCGCTGCTCTCTGGCTGATAGTGATGTCATTGTGTGGGGCGGCAGTGGAATAATAGAATAAATGTTTTGTATTTATGCTGTTTGCCGTTCTCAAC
The DNA here is from genome assembly GCF_023898315.1 of Schistocerca nitens. Taxonomy (NCBI): domain Eukaryota; kingdom Metazoa; phylum Arthropoda; class Insecta; order Orthoptera; family Acrididae; genus Schistocerca; species Schistocerca nitens. Next base: position 773,249,638 of record NC_064616.1, on the reverse strand, counting down.
ACTGGCTCTCTAACTACAATATTGACAACCAGAAAGTGATTAGCAAAACGTGAAGCCTGTAATTAGAATTCCTAGGGCCCACTTCATCTGAGAAATACTTTTATAGCTACAGCTTATAGCTCTGAGGAATTAGGAGATTTTCTGGGATTCATAACCAAAAACCATTCTCTCTAAAATGTTCACTATATTCTGAAAGTCACAGACCAAAAAGAATCCACACAATCCAACTACCAGAGCAGTTCAGAGTCTAATGCGCTGATGCCACTATAACTGTTCAAATTAAAAGTTTAAGTGAATGCTTGCCATAATCTGATGATAATGTTCATCAAACGCCACGCTAAATAATGGTAGAAGTTCTGTCCTGCGGCGGCATGTGAAAGTACGACATACGCAAACTAAAGATAGATCATTAACGTCATCCCAAAATTAACACTTCACTCGATAACGATTTCATGGTTACGCATATCCCGAGTAACTTATTACTGCATCCGAGGCTGTTTATATCATCGATACCGACGCGATGCGACTCCCGGCACAGGTGGTGCGCTAACCAGCGTCTGGAAAGAAATTGGGCCTACCTTCCTCACGCAGCGTTCTTACATATAAAGCCGCGGTGCAGATGGCTAAGGGAACGCCTGATCAAATCTGCTCTCCCGACTAGCCGCTGGGCTAGTAATGCACCACTTTAAGTTATCGAATAAATCATTGCTTCCTTTGCTGATGACCGATGAAGCTTTCAATTTAATTGTGCAATCAGCACACAAGTAAGTAATCATAATAAAAGTCTGACGTGGCTAAGTCAAATATTTTGGGCGAGAGAATTAATTTAATTACACTACACGCAGTAGACGAGCTCTGAACTTGCTCTTTGGAGATACACTATAGCTATAGTTTTATAGTTATTCTGTTGAAACTTCTCACATTTTTATGATTATAGCGGATCTCCCTTCTACTCAAATTTAAACATCCTGGCTTTATTTATTCGCCTACTTAATCTATCTTGCTTCCTTAATTTCTAAGACAAAAACCAGAAAATCATGAATTTCAACTAAAATTTTAATTTGTGAGATCCAGAATACTATTTCTACTAAATTATTATGCAAAAGGAATCTAAATATAAATTTTTAAGTTTCTATCTCTTTTCTGTTGCGCCAATGATTTTTACAGAAAAACATCCAAATTTCGAAAATGGTTAAAGTTATTGAACTGATATCCAACACATATTGATTTTATATTACTCCTTACATGCTAGAAACGTTTCAGGTTATTTACTTCATTTTAAAGTATTGCGCAATATTTATGACGTCAGAGCTAGTTACAGCGGACTAGGCTGGCACACAATGGAAAGACTGATGTGAATTTTATAAGGCGTGAGTATGCTGCCTCCCTACATCACTCTCTACTTAATTTTTTTTAATGTAAATGAGAAAAAATTAATTACAAAAAGGGGAGCAAGAGTACAGCTTAACTCCCTATGAAAATTAAAATTGAAATGTAAACATATAGAAATATTAAAAGAAAACTTATTACCTACTTCAATTATTTAAATTTCTGGCATGTTCAGTGCCTCTTAAGCAACATTATCACTCAAATTTTAAGCAAAATCAATAAAATACTTTGGCACACATATTGCCTTAGACAGACAAACACATAAAAATATGTAAAATTATGAATATCTTAAATCCATTAAATTGTCTGTAAATATTTTTACATACACAAATTCAAAGAAAATAACACAGTTATTCATGATACATAAACAGATAATTATATCTTAGCAGTCTTTTCTAAACATGAAAGAAAATTTCACAAATCATGACAATTTCATTTTTACACACGTGGTTGTAGCCGCTTTGGCTGGCGTTCTACACTTCCATTCACAAGGGTAGAGGAGGGGAAGTTGCTATTGTGTGTGTCCTTCACGTTCACTCTAAATTACATGCGGAAAGGGGAGGGGTCACTGTGAGTTGTGTCCAAGTCACTCCACGCTTTCATGCAGCTACCAGGCTGCCATTATCTGGTTTGTCCTGTAGAACAAACAAAAAGAGTGCCTCAGACTCTGTTCACTTAATATCTAAGGGTGGGTCACAATGAAATGGGGATATATACATTTTATCTTTCAATATGTTACTGGAACAAAGTTAACAGAACTTTTTCAATTTTACTCTCGCGGTTACTTAACTGTCATAACATCGGTAAACAAATGGCTCAAAACGCCGTTAGTCACGTACTAGAGAAAATTTATGCTCAAGGCATACAATCATAAATCCTATTTAATCTCAATTTATTATTTCTTGGCCGGAGCACTGAACCAATGCTCGGTACATTCCTGACAAATCTGTATTTTATTTACTTAACTGACTCATCTTCGACTACCTTATTCTTAGAGATAGTATGAGTATATTTGATTAGCAGTTGTCTTCTCAGCCTCTTTGTACATGTGAGTAACTTGTGGTAATAGTACAGTTCAGAGTGTTCAAAACACACTACGTTTAGTTGACTACTAAATCCACTTATTGGTCCTCTGCTGCTGTGTCAGTTCCACATCTGCAATTATGTACTTACTCCATCGAAGTGTATTTATGCTGAGCTATAAATAATGTTTCACGTCTGCCACTATGTTACTCAATTATGTTGCTAGTGTATGTACTTATTTAACACTCACTCTATTAACATTTAACGCATAGGATAGCACATTTATTTCATATCTATAGTGTATTGCAGCTGATCAGTTTGCTCACGTTGCAATCCATTTCCACTTGATTGGATGCTGAAACCACAGGTAGTCTTTCTCGACCTACCACTAAAGTGCATTAAGTAATTATGGCCGAACGTAATGCTAAATTCCTTAAACCTATAGGACACCATGAGCTGCTCTGTCTCATCTAACATTAGGGTACCTCTGGTCGCATTCACGCCTCCGACTCATAACCTCAATACGTGTAGGTGTGTCCTGTCACACTGCATGGGGGCTTAATTATTATGAAATGCAAATAATTTTAATTTCTTGCTTTAGTAGCTGTCTGTCCGATTACGAAGTCTCGTAAACGGTTGGCCCTGACTAGTATTATTACGCTATCTGACTGCATAGAACAACAACAAAGAATTCAATGGAAATTTTCATTAACACAATTAATTAATTAAGTCCCCAGCAACTATAAAACCTACGAAACCAAAGCACAAGTGTAACTGTTCTGTGTGTGGGAGTATGACTCAACGTACGCATCTGGCACGGTTCTTCTTCAACAACACAAGAAATTTTAAATATCATTTATACTGAATTAATTAAAGGAAATAGAAATACCATAATTACTCAAGAAAACCAGAATTACACTCTAATCCCAGAACACAAGCCAGATGCTTTGTTGACTGAACCTGTAATGAAGCATTATTTACGACATTAAATAATGAAAAATAAATCAAGTTTCGTTACCTTCATATATTGACCAAAATCACTCTAATCATTACAATATATCTCCACACCGACTCGCTATTACCACATCTCAACAAGAACTTTTCAGTATCACATCTCAGCAAGCACTCCCTACTAGCACATCTCAACAAACACTCTCTGCCACGAGCTCTCCCCAAGCACTGACTACCACGAGCTCTCAACCACTGCCCACTATGACATCTCAATAATCACTGCCAGTGGAGGCGGCGGAACAATACTCTCTAGCGCGATCTCTGGCGCTGTGGCTCAGTGTAGCCACCTTTCATATGCCCTTCCTCCACGGGCTAGAATTTGATGGTATTTTTGCCAGCATTGGTGGTGAAAATACCACCAAATTCGTCAAAAAAATACAGTCAAAAATAAAAGATAATATTAATGCGTAAATATCATATAACTAGATAAAATTTTGGCTTTGCACTGACCTTTCAAAAACCTAATATATAAAATACAGTAAGCAATACAAATTCTTTCATACATGTGACTTTACATAACAGTTTACACAAGTATTATGTGGTTAAACAGTTCAATCAATAGCGTCAGCAATGAGGAATATGTGCAGGTAAGAGTCTCATAACTTTTCACAAACAGTAATACACAAAAAATCAGTTTATACAAATATTCACATAAACGCTTTCCATAGCTCAAGAATAAGCAGTTGACAGTTCCAGCAGTAGCACCCAGCAATGGTCAATAGGTGCAAATACCAACAAGTAACATTATTTCAATAGAAGCAGTCCATCAGTGGCACCCAGCAATGTTGAATAGGTGCAGACACCAACAAGTAACACCATTTCAGTATAAGCAGTTCCATTAGTGGCACCAGCAATGTTGAGCAGGTGCACACAGCAACAGGTGACATCTTTTCAGTAGAAGCAGTCCATCAGTGCCACCCAGTAATGTTGAATAGGTGCAGACACCAACAAGTAACACCATTTCAGTATAAGCAGTTCCATTAGTGCCACCAGTAATGTTGAGCAGGTGCAGACACCAACAAGTGACATCATTTCAGTAGAAGCAGTCCATCAGTGGCACCCAGCAATGTTGAGCAGGTGCAGACAGCAACAGGTGACATCTTTTCAGTAGAAACAGTCCATCAGTGGCACCCAGCAATGTTGAACAGGTGCTGACCGCAGTCCATAATATTCACTTTCACTAATCACACTGTTCATCAGCAGAAATTAAACATGACTAAATGTCACACATCATGTTGAAAAGTGCAGCACCATCACTAATCAGACAGTTCAGGCATGAACAATAGTTTGAATACACATACAATGCTTTTACACTAAACATACAAATCATAATAAACACACAAATGATATCAGATAATTGTTATATTAAATATTACAAATACACAAATATCAGTAAACCTATAATTTTTATGGGTGTCAGTGCAAGCCACAACAACAAGTAAAATAATATTTAGGAGATAGGTTGGTACCAATTTGGGATATGGAAAGGAAAACACACAAAAAACACTCACTCATCTTTCATCCACATTAGTGCTACTGTGTAATTGAATAGTGTTAACTGTGTAAATGCAATTCTGTCAAAATTTTATGTTCATCATGTGTATCAAGTAGTAGTGGCAGCAATGTATAACAGTCAATAATAGTTAGTCAACGTCATAGTCATCATGTCAAGACCAATGTTTGCCAAGCCAGATCAAAATGTACGGTTGCTGAACAATTGTCAGTGAGCCAAGATATGCAATAACTTCCTCTCTCCAAAAAAAGTATATACTGCTTAGTGATTTAACAAAGTGTGTGTGTAGACAATCCTCTTTCTACTTGAGTGTTCTAGTCTGCCATCTTCATCCTCCTTGTTCCATATAGACCAACAAAAAAATATGCTCCTCACTTACTTCACCTCTTATCCACCAAAACTCCAATAATCATCAGCATCACATAATCTCAATACTTCAATAATACCTCTTCAATACGTCGATCATCAATATCATTTACCTTACCTCTTGTCCACGAAAACTCCAATAATCATCAACTTCACATAATCTCAATACCTCAATCATACCTCTTCAATACGTCGATATATATAAACCTCAGCACCAATATCATTTCACTTCCATAACAACTCTTTCCTCTAGTCAGTCTCCTCGAACAAGTACAGACAAAATCCTAGTGCAAACTTCAATTCAGCATCCCATACAATCCGAAGACACAGTGTCCACACACAACCTCGGTGTAATCCATCTGACCCAAATTTTCTACTCATTATAAATCATAAGATACATTTTGGTTCCTTGTCCATCATTAAATAAAAGAAATGCATACATGACCTCTAACAGACTTAGTTCGAATAACTCTCAGTAATTAAGTACGACTACGAAGTGTTAATGATCGTGATATTTCAGTGTGTACACCACTTCAAAAATTATGGCAAACAGAAGCAAACATGTGGAGTATTTCTTGTGTCAAGTGTCACTTCCTATTTCAATTGCTCACGAAGAATGCAGTGTAATAACTGTCAATGGTCTAACCTAGTGTTGGTATGTCATGTCGTTAACTTCCTTCCTATTAGCATAAATTTATACAGCTTCCATAAAACCTCCAGCTCATGTGACTTCTATGAAGTTTCTCGTACTAATGTCGTTCGTCGAATTATAGCAGTTCATTTTCTTATCTTAAAAATATAAGGCACTGAGCGTAAGCAATACATGCAATATCGCGACAATATACCAGTAGCGAACAGAATGTCAGCAAGTGGATGCAGCACAATCCCTATAACGAGGCTCTGCCAAGCGAACAATCTACAATTAATACCATAGTGTAACCTAATCTCCATGTTTGTACACTGTACATCAGCATTGCTATATTCTAAATTGAAGAGTAGTTATGACAACAAAAGGAAATGTGTTAATATGCAATCCATACGCATAGCAGCAAACATATATCTTACGTAATAAACAGGTCATTAGCATCATATCAGCATAAGCAAATAAATGTTCATATGTCATCTTAATAAGTAAACATGAAGGCGCAAGCAGATAAATCACAAAGTATATCTTACATACATAACCACAGTCAGCACAATTAATCAGTTGTCAATTACAATTTAAATAAATAAGCACAGTAGGCACATAATTAAAAAATGTGACATCAGTGAAAAAGCATAGCAGCCAAGCGATGCATAATATACACAAATAACAAGCCTGTTCATTAATCAATAATTGTCAAAATCAGCAAATGTACACAAGCACGTCGCTTCACAAGTAAATTCATAGAACATGAAATTTAGCACAAAGTATGAATCATGTAATCGCAAGCAGCAAATTACGTCCTAAGTACGTACCTAAGTGGAAATATGTTACCTGAAAAATAAACTCAATTAATCATTACCTTTTTAGTTTATTAGTTTCATCTTCGAAATTATATTCTTCCTGAAATTTTCTCGATAGTAAGTCCTCTTAACGTCGGACACACACAGAATTTACCTGAAGGTCTTAAATATTTTACACAACCGTATCCTGAAAAATACTGAACGTTAATAACATAATTTATCAAGTCACTATAGCTTATACTGAATTTAATCGGAGAAATTAGACTGTGTATTTGTTTACGGCTGTCAGTGCATTCACACTGAGCGCTCGATCAGCTGTAGGCGCGTGACGTAGGAAGTAATTGTTTGCGGTCAACGACTGCCTTGTGCGGCGCGCAGACTGACTGTTGCTTTGAGTATGTGCCGCCGCCAAAACACAGCGTGGTATCCTTGTACTCTCCGTGTGTTTACGTAGCTGTTAGTTTCTCACAAGTATGTCATTCCACAAAAATTTTAACGTTCGATATATGATGTATTCCCTTAGAGCGTCGAGATTTAAGAGTTTCTACTTCAACAGTGTTATCATGGATAATTTTGCGAATTCTATATGGACCGTTATAAAGCAGAAAAAATTTGCGACATAAGCCTTTTCCTTTATGAGACAAACGATGAGACTTAATTAATACCTTTTGACCAACTAACAAGATTTTTAAACGACCAGGATGTTTAGCTGATTTTTCTCTTCTAGCAGCCGCAGATGCAATATTTTGCAGAGCCAGGTTGACAACTTCAGAATGCCGCAGTTTCCGTGAAGGCGGAAAAGGAATGATTTCAGAAATGCGATTTGTTGGTACTTTATTTTTTAATATCCGTATAGGCGGTAAAGAAGTTGAGTCATTAGGAAGTTCATTCAGAATGTTTTGAAAAATATTAAGATACTGATCCCAAGTTCTGTGATTCTGATGACAATAAAGACGGCACAATTTATTGATTTCCTTCATCCATCTCTCTGAAGCATTAGATTGAGGGTGAAAAAGTGAAATGAAAATTGGTTTAATCTTACGACGCCGTAGAGTACGAAGCCAAATTTTAGAGCGAAACTGTGATCCATTATCTGATATAACCTTATCAACATGACCAACTTCTTTAAGAAAATGTTTGATGAAAGCATTAGATACTGAACGAGCTGTTGCTTTGCGTAAAGGTGTAAAACACACATATTTTGATGTCAATTCCACTGCTACGAAAATGTACGCAAAACCATTAGTAGAACGAACCACTGGACCGAACAAATCGACTGCAGCCATGTCCTTTAATTTCGCTGGAATGATAGGAAACAACGGTGCTCTGTGAGAAACAGTTGGCGGCTTAGCCTGTTGACATAATTTGCATTTGGCAAGAACAGATCGAATACGTTTTTCCATATTACTGAAGTAGCAATTTTCTCGTAATTTATGAAAGAATTTTCTGGGACCAAAGTGCGCATAACTAAAATGTGTAAACGAGGTGTGGCCAAATCATCCAATCTAACAAAGCGTCTAAGAAAATTACGGACACCAAGGAAACTACGAACATCACGTTTTGTAGTAGGAACAGCATAATTACGAATAGCGTCTAGTTTCTCTGGATCAGGAAGAATACCGTCTGTAGAAATAATGTGACCGAAAAATTTCACCTGAGAACGACCAAATTCAGATTTTTCCAAGTTCTCTGTAATGCCAACTCTTGCAAAAATACGTAATAATAAATCGAAAATTTTGTTATGCTCACTCCAAGAACGTTTAGCAATAAGAATATCGTCAACATAAGAAGTAATATTGTCACGAAGATGAACAGGTAAAATTTCATTTAAACTACGAATGAATGCTGCAGAAAATATAGTAAGTCCAAACGGTAATTTCCAAAGTCACTTTTGGGTAAAATCGTCATATCCGGTTAATGTTTACGTACTGTCTAGATAGATGGATAGTAGAAGAGTTGTTTTTTATAGATGCAAAGAATAGTGAAAGAGTAGGCAGCGGTGCAGAAAACTAAAAGGGAAACAGCACCACTACAGCTCGGGGCCCTGTGAACGCTACGGCACATATTCACTTAGAGTAGTGAATCCCCTGAGGACTTTAATAGCTGCACATAATTTCCAGCTTGTGACTTTGTAGCACATTTGGCGGAAGTGCGTACGTAAATTGATCTAACCATGCACATGGATGTATGTCATTCTTAGAATTGCGGAAGATCTTAAATTTCCGAACAGTCAAAAAGTGTTTATAGTCAAAGTTTTCGCCTCGTGGCGACAAAGACCTACCGCGTCTGTCCCAGTTTGAATGTCGATTATTGTCAAGTTCGCGCGCCTGGCGCTCTCTTGTTGCGTCCCGTAAATGAAACAAATTATCTTCTTCAAAGCCCTCTGCTATCTGTGATTCTTAATTTCTTCTGCTGTCTTTTCCTACAATTTCGCCTTCGATTTGTTTGACTTGCTTTCGTAATGCCTCAAATTCCCTTTTCACGCGTTCATTAAATTTTCCCTGATTTTCAGCATGTCTATTTATGTTCTGGTACTCTTCAGTTTCCGCAAATGCCAATGGAGCTGTATCATCCGATTCTCTGTCCCCATTTAAACTAAAACTTGTCAATTTATCTGAAACCTCCTCAACTCTTTCCGATAAGTCACCTAATTGCTCTTTCTGTTTATTTACGTCTTCCGTAAGTGTCGCGACTCGGGTTTCAGTATTGTCACATTTAGTAGTTAACTGTTCACACTGTTGCGTTAAGTTATTTATTCTGTCATTTGGTACGGATTCCTCGATTCTCTCAAATATTTCTTCCTTATCGTGTGCACGTTGTAAATTTAACTCTGAAAATTTTTGTACTATCACGCGATCTCTTTCTTCCTGTTCTCTATCTTGTTCCCTTTGTCTAATCTCTACTGCAATTAATCTATTATTGTGAGAATTCAAAATCGGTTGTAGTTCTTCTCTGATTTCTTTCTTTAACTCATCTTTCATATTTTTGAAACATGTCCCTATTCGTGAATCTAACCGTGTTTCCAAAGTTCCCATCTCTGTTTTAAATTCAGATCGAAACTGCTCCATTGTTCCCCTATCTGTTTTTAATTCAGATCTCAAAGTTCCCATCTCTGTTTTAATTGTTCCTATTTGTGATCCCAGTGATTCCATTGTTCCCTTTTGTGAGTCTAACCGAGATCCCAAATTTAATATTGCACTCATCAACTGCTGCATATCTTCTGTCGTTAATCTCGTATTCTGTGAATTTTCTGATTGAGAAAAATTTTGAAATGGTTCCGGACTATTTTCCCGACTTATTACATTGTTTTCCACTTCATTATCCATCATACTGTTTTCCTCTTCACCATGTTAACAATTTCGTCCTTCTGACTATCCATCATTTTTGCCTTTTTCATCGATCGCGTAATCATTTACAGAGCATACAAAACTGTACGGAAATTACACACAATGACTCTTTATCTCCAACAATACCATTCACTCGAAATGTTTCCCTCAAACACGATTAACGAACAATTGAAATAATTGCACTAAATCGTCAAACGCGTATACAAGGCAATAAAAATTAAATTTTGAAAAATACCATTAGAAGAATGCTAATTACCAAATCTACACATGCAATATAGACTACAATTACTAGACTACAAATTACTACAACAATACTACTGTCTACTATTTTTACAATCAGAAGATTCCAAGGGACGATCCGAAGCAGCGGTCGCCACGTGCATGGGGGCTTAATTATTATGAAATGCAAATAATTTTAATTTCTTGCTTTAGTAGCTGTCTGTCCGATTACGAAGTCTCGTAAACGGTTGGCCCTGACTAGTATTATTACGCTATCTGACTGCATAGAACAACAACAAAGAATTCAATGGAAATTTTCATTAACACAATTAATTAATTAAGTCCCCAGCAACTATAAAACCTACGAAACCAAAGCACAAGTGTAACTGTTCTGTGTGTGGGAGTATGACTCAACGTACGCATCTGGCACGGTTCTTCTTCAACAACACAAGAAATTTTAAATATCATTTATACTGAATTAATTAAAGGAAATAGAAATACCATAATTACTCAAGAAAACCAGAATTACACTCTAATCCCAGAACACAAGCCAGATGCTTTGTTGACTGAACCTGTAATGAAGCATTATTTACGACATTAAATAATGAAAAATAAATCAAGTTTCGTTACCTTCATATATTGACCAAAATCACTCTAATCATTACAATATATCTCCACACCGACTCGCTATTACCACATCTCAACAAGAACTTTTCAGTATCACATCTCAGCAAGCACTCCCTACTAGCACATCTCAACAAACACTCTCTGCCACGAGCTCTCCCCAAGCACTGACTACCACGAGCTCTCAACCACTGCCCACTACGACATCTCAATAATCACCGCCAGTGGAGGCGGCGGAACAATACTCTCTAGCGCGATCTCTGGCGCTGTGGCTCAGTGTAGCCACCTTTCAACACACTACACCAAATAACGGCCAGCTCCAACCTTATACATATTTCAAGGACGTGTCCTTCACGTCTCAACCACAAACACTGTTCAATTCTATTACACTGCCATTCCTTGCTACACAAGGTGAGTTCATTCTTATAACTTATCTGCATATTTTTCATAACACTAAACAATCTCTTTTACTATTAATTAGTTAGCTCTACAGCATACAATAGGTTTCACTGCCACTTAAGATCCTGCTTGTACACGAATTTGTATATCTTTTTAAATTACTGTTGGTGGACCATTTCCAATAAAACAACAACTTTGTACTTATAATATTACCAGGGTGCTATACATACTTGTTACTCAAATACCTTTGTATCTTAATTACATCATACTTCTCTGTTGTTTATGTCACTGTTAGGTTTGTCATATTAGGTATTTTCTTCAATAATCGGTAGATAGAATGGTTACAGAACTCATGGCTTGATAGCCATGACGGAAAATTTTTGTATTGCAAAGATGGAGTCGAAACTTTGGTGGATAGGAAAAATGAAGATAGAGTCAGACCTGAAATGGGAAAGAAGATCTCACCCAGCTGGGACTGCACAGCTGCCACACTGTGCAGAGGTTACAGAACAACCTCCTCCCTACAGAATTCATTAGCTTAATGCTGGCTTGATAGTCATACCGGAAGATTTTAGTATTTGAGAGTAAGAGCCGAAATTTTGGTGGATAGGAAAGATGAAGATAGAGTGAGACCTGAAATGGGAAAGAAGATCTCACCCAGCTGGGACTGCACAGCTGCCACACTGTGCAGAGGTTACAGAACAACTTCCTCCCTACAGAATTCATTATCTTAGGGTAGCCTAACCTATATCCATTGGCATGTGGTTTTCCTATGATCCTGAAAGGTCCTTGGTATACGAACATGAATTTCTTTGTTTCTGCATTTATTTTCTTTGATTTTTCCTTGGTTTTGACAAGGACTAACTCACCTATTTCAAAACTGGTGGGTACAGCTTTTGCGTCATGACGCTTCTTTCTTTCTAATGTTCTTTTCCTTATATTTGCCCTAGCTCTTAACTTCTTTTCGTCTGTGGATATTTGCGTTAGAATAGGGAATTCTACCATATCTGCAATCACATTGTGTGGTTCTTGGCCAAACATCAATTCGCAAGGCGCAAAACCAGTTGCATCATGCCTTAAGTTGTTAATTACATTCTCAAAATACTTCATGTGCTCTGCCCAACTTGAGTGTTTCCGAGCACAATAAGTCCTGCAAAGCCTATTCAATTCTCTCATAATACGTTCACTCATATTTCCTTGGGGGAAATACGCAGATATTTTCAGATGTTTCACTCCGGCCTTATCCAGACATTCTTTAAATCTTTCAGAAGTAAATTGAGGCCCATTGTCTGACAGCAAATTCTTCGGAACGCCAACGTTCACGAAGAAATCTTTTTCCAACTTTTCTACTAACGTTTTTGCATTTGCTCTTTTAATTGGGTATAGCTTAACATATTTACTAAATCAATCCACAACAACAAAAACATGGGTGCACCCACCTCTCGAAGCAGGAAGAGGGCCAAACAAATCACAAGCCAATAATTCTAGGGTTTCAGTTGGCTCTACTGAATGCATATCCCCTTGTATTCTTGTCTTAGCAGCACGGACTTTCTGGCACACTACACAAGATGCTAGACGCTTGGCAACACGGCGATACATGTTGTCAAACACAACTTTCTCTTTTAATTTTGCAATGCACTTCTTTGCACCATAGTGCCCATACCTCAGGTGTACATGGTCGATTAGTAAGTCTACATGTTGTGAGGGAAAGCACAGCTTCCACTCAGAAACACCTACCTTTTTCCTCCTAAACAGAATACCTTTATGCAGACAGTAGTATTGCGAAACCTTATGATAGTTCGCATCTCCCAAGTAGCTCTTTACTAATTTCAGCTGGTCATCTGCATTCTGCTCACGTCTGAACTTCTTAATCACCCTATTTAATGCACTTTCTTCCTTTACTTCGTGCAACGCAAACATTCGTACTTCACTTAGGTCTCTTAATGTAATTCCCGCGTCATCACAGAGCTCCGCACTTCTAGATAACCCATCAGCTACCAAATTATCTTTCCCTTGAATATATGTAACCTCAAGGTCAAACTGCTGGAGATACAATGACCATCTTACCAAACGAGCATTCCTCAACTTACAGGTCTTTAAAAAGGTCAACGCCTTATGGTCACTATAAACAATTATCTTGTGACCTAATAGATACTGCTCAAATTTCTGTACCCCAAATACAATTGCCAATGCTTCCAGTTCTGAGATGCCATAATTTCTCTCTGCTGCCTGTAAAGATCGACTTGCGAAAGCTATAGTCTTGTGCACTTCTTGTTCGTTCTCTATTTCTACTTGGAATATCTCCACAGCTATACCATAGCCACTAGCATCAACAGACATACAGAATGGTTTTTCAAAATCAGGATGATGTAAAATAGGACTAGTAATTAAAGATTGTTTAAGCACCTCGAACGCCTGTTGGCATTCTGCTGTCCAAACCCAAGGGGTATTCTTTTTCAGCAGGAGGTGAAGACAGGGCGCATTAAAAACCTGATCACTAACAAAACGCCTATAGAAGCCGAAAAGACCGAACATCGATCTCAACTGCTTCTTGTTTCTGGGAGCCTCTGGGTCAGGCAGAATACCTTTTCCACTTATCATATATCCCAAGAAACCTATTTCTTCTATAACGCACTCTGTCTTTTCAGTCTTTAGTTTCATGCGACCTCTCTCAATGGCATCTAACACTTCCTCTAATAAAACTATGTGTTCTTCCCAGGTAGGAGTTGCTATTAACAGATCATCTACGTAGACTGTTATTTTATTACTTAAGGCTGGTCCTAGAACATGGCACATCACACGTACGAAGGCACAAACAGAAATATTAAGTCCGAAAGGTACCACACGGTATTGGTAACAAACTCCTTCGTACAAGAAAGCTGTGTACTTCCTTGAACTTTCCGCCAGTGGCAAATTCCAATATCCACACGTGATGTCCATAGAGTTTAAGAATTTTACTCCCCGGAATTTTTGCAATAACTCGTCCATGTTCTGCGGTCTATCACTTTCCCTAACCACTATTTCTTTCAACCAACGAGCGTCCAAGACCAATCTGACACTCCCGTCTCTTTTTGGTACAACAACAAGAGGATTATTGTACTCACTGACCGCTTTTTCAATCACACCCCACTCTAGCATTCTCTGTATCTCCTTTCGAACCGCCTCCTTCCTAGCTACATGTATTTGGTATGGCTTCCTGAAAAACACTTGGCCAGGTTTCACCTTTGATTGACATTCATAACCTTTGACCACGCCAGGTCGTTTTGAAAATACCTTATGATGCCTTTTTAAAACCTGTCTCAGTTCTTCCTTCTGATTAGCTGAAATTTTATCGATTTCCTGCAATTTAGCTTCTATCTTGTCCAAAATAATATGCTTCTTCTTCTTCTGTGTTTAGCTTACTTTTACTAAGATTAACAGCTTCGTCCCGATATCTCCTATTTTTCAGAACTTGTATAGGCAGCTCCCAAGTTTCATCATTAGTTACTACATGTTTATCAATAAAAGGTACCGTAATTACTCCGGTTATCGCCAAGACCAATTTTAACTGGCTTCTTTCAAAATCAACAACACACTGATATTTCGACAATAAATCTATGCCAATTAAAACCTCAATACTGAGATTGTTTACAATTAAGCATGGATGATCAATTAAATTACCATTAATGTTAAAGGGCAGCAAAGCTTCTTGTTTTACCGTTTTTGACGCCTTGCCAGTAGCACCAATTATTCTTAGTCCTGATACCCTCATTACGGTAAGCTTGTCTTTACTAGGTAATGCATCAAAGAAGGACTGAGATATCGCACTCACCTCACTTCCACTGTCTAAGAGACAACGTACATTGATACCCAACATATTCACTATTGTTATAGGGTGGCTTATTCTAGGTTGTACAGGTGGTTCCTCAAACTCATCCAATAGTTCCTTTTGGATTTGTCTCCAACTAAAGTGATCGACATCTGTCTTCATTACATTTAGGTCAAAGTGTGTAGGGGTTTCCTGAACTACATTTTCAGCTGCCTTTTCCAGTCGGTCTATTAATTTCAAATCGAAACACCGCACGACTTCATTACATTTAGTTTGCTGAACATGACCCAAATTACTGTAGTCTGAGCGATTCTGCGCCTCCTGACCGGGCATAACACTAGTTACAGCTAAACCACTTTCACTATTATCGTCGGGTTCCTTCTCAAGTGACAACTGGTCACAGCTACTGGGTTCATCGACCCCCAACAGGCTATCCTCTACATTCTCACTTACCTCTTGTCCTAAATCTATTAGTACAGTATCAACATCCTGCACAGGCACTTTAGATAAGAGCACATCATCCTCATCGTAAATATAAGCATGAATTTCTTCTGCTTCTTCACCTGACAATTCAGTATTTTGTAGCTCTTCCCTACCGTTACACTGCTGCGCCTTCTCTTTCTCTTCCCACTTAGAAAGCGTCTCTAACATGGTATCTGTTAAATACTGTGAGTGATCTAATATTTCTGCTGCATCCTTAGATGCTACCGACCCCTCATCCACATGTTCAGTCTGAGTATTCTGATCTGTCTTACCAATTACTGTAATTACTGGCTTAGGAAAAGTAACCGCCTGGTGAGCGCCAGTGTCCTCATAGACGGGAACTAGTTTTCCTGCCTCGGCCTTCTACTGTTTCCTTTATTTCCATTATAGTTAACTGGCACAGCATTGCTTTCTGCACTGTTGTTTACCTGCATAATTTTGTTCGGAACAAAATTACTATCATTTGGATGCCATTGTTGGTTCTGATAATTATTTCTCCAATCCCTACCTTTCTTAGGATGGCGAACACCTACTGTTCTGATGTTTACATTGCCATTCTGCTCGTTCTTCAAATTACTACTAGTGTTATTACCATTTCTGTTATTACGTGCTTGCTCCTTATTGGCAGCAACACGCTCTACACGTTCCAAATACTCAATGAAACGATCAAGATTGTCTCTAGGGGCAGATATAATTCTAGTTTGCCAATACCATGGCAGTTTGGCTTCAAGATCAAGTATTATCATTTCAGGTTTCAGCTTTTCCGCCAAATGTGACAAACGTGAAATCCATGACCTAGCAAACTCTTTAATAGATTCCTTGCCTGCATTGAAGCGTTTTCCACTCCAAAATTCTCTCAACACTTCATTTTGCTTATTGCTAGACCAATACTCATTAATGAAAGCTGTTTTAAATTCCGCTAATGTTTTACACTTCAACATAACATCAGCTGACCAACGCATGGCGTCACCTGCTAAATGGCTTCTAATAAATGAGATTTTCTCTCGTTCAGACCAAGTTGGTGGAATCACACCTTCAAAATCGTTCCAGAAATCTAGCGGGTGAATATTTTTATCTGGATCGAACCGCAAGAACTGCCGACACCCGATAAAAGCGGCGTTTGCAGCTACAACTTGTTGCATACTACCATTACCAGAAGTTACTGAAGCTACTTTACTCTCAATGTTAGCAATGTTAGTACTAATATTTTCTACTCTCATTTCAACATTATCTACTCTTTGTACAATATGAGTAGTATCAGTTTTGATTGCGCCTACTTCTGCTTGACATATGTTTACTTTTATATTAACATCTTTAAACCTATCTGAGCACAGTTCAGATTCCGCCTCGATCTTTTCTGTTAACTTGTGCTCCAGCTTCGCATCTTCCATTTGAAAGTCTTTGCTAACCTCAGCAGCTTCGGATTTTACTGTTTTATACATCTCAGATAACCGTTGAGCAACCTTTTTCTTAATATCCCCATGGTTGTAATCAATTTTATAATTGAAACTGTCCAGATCCTCTTTCAACTTATTGCAGCCAGTCTTGAAAGAAGTTTCTAATTCAGCTTTATTGGATTCTAATTTATTGTCCATTGCCTCAGACCGTTTATTAAAATTCGTTTGGCTGGCCACAATCCTGTTATTTACCTCAATTATATCAGATTTTAACTCAGCTGTCATTCTAGCATTACTGGCTGACATTTTTGCATTACTGGCAGCTATTGCTTGTAATATTACATTTAAATCAATAGCCCCAGTATCTTTGGGTTGCTCACTAACTGGCTTTTTATCACACTCAGGTGACGAAAAACTAGCTCCAACACCAGAATCATCAAAACTAAATGAAACTTCTGATTGATCAGTCATATCTAACTTCTCCTTTTTAAAATCTACCATCTCTGATGACTGTTTCATTTTAAATTCATCAGAGAAACTATCATCTAATAACTTAACACTTTCTGATTTCTGCTTTACTACAGGGGTCTCTACTATTGAATCGTTGCCCTTTTTCACGCGACTGTCAGGAGACACTAGTTCGGATTTCACTTTAAAATTACTATTTTCATGTATATTTACACTTGAACCGTTGTCTGGATTTACAGTTCCTTAGGTCCTGACTTAGGTTTAACTTCTGTTTCTTTTTGCGGTTCCATCGCCGACAGTCTTTTAGTGCAGGTTAGTAAAATTTTTAAGAGCTTTTCACTTAACTTAGTTCTTTCTGCACGACGTATGGCGTTGCCAGCGCGGCGTACCAGGATTACTGATGTGACGCAGCGCGTTGACCTACAGACGGCACCTCGACAACTGCTGTGTTGTGGGCATAGCCCGCAACAGCAGACGCGGCTCCAGTCGCTCCAGCAGATGACTGCGGTGCGGCGAGACTGACTTCTCGCGATGCCAGCAGTGCAGCTAAACTCAGCGCCAGCTCTGTCAATCCATATGCGTTGTTAATCCAATTGCGTCGTCCACATGCACACGTAACACTATCCATCACTGTTCAATTGCTCAGTTGCGTGTCGCATTTCAATTCCGAATCCGAATATTTAAAAATCACTTTCACTTTTACTCAGTTTGTTTCCCGGCCGATCCACCATATGTGGGGCGGCGGGTGGAATAATAGAATAAATGTTTTGCATTTATGCTGTTTGCCGTCTCAACACTGGCTCTCTAACTACAATATTGGCAACTAAAAAGTGATTAGCAAAACGTGAAGCCTGTAATTAGAATTCCTAGTGCTCACTTCATCTGAGAAATACATTTATAGCAACAGCTTATAGCTCTGAGGAATTAGGAGATTTTCTGGGATTCATAATCAAAAACCATTCTCTCTAAAATGTTCACTATATTCTGAAAGTCACAGACCAAAAAGAACCCACACAATCCAACTACCAGAGCAGTTCAAAGTCTAATGCGCTGATGCCACTGTAACTGTTCAAATTAAATGTTTAAGTGAATGCTCGCCATAATTTGATGATAATGTTCATCAAACGCTACGCTAAATAATGGTAGAATGTCTGTCCTGCGGCGGCATGTGAAAGTACGACATACACAAACTAAAGATAGATCATTAACGTCATCCCAAAATTAACACTTCACTCGATAACGATTTCATGGTTACGCGTATCCCGAGTAACTTATTACTGCATCCGAGGCAGTTTATATCATCGATACCGACGCGATGCGACTCCCGGCACAGGTGGTGCGCTAATCAGCGTCTGGAGAGAACTGGGGCCTTCCTTCCTCGCGCAGCGTTCTTACATATAAAGCCGCGGTGCAGGCAGCTAAGGGAACGCCTGATCAAATCTGCTCTCCCGACTAGCCGCTGGGCTAGTAATGCACCACTTTAAGTTATCGAATAAATCATTGCTTCCTTTGCTAATGGCTGATGAAGCTTTCAACTTAATTGTGCAATCAGCACACAAGTAAGTAATCATAATAAAAGTCTGACGTGGCTAAGTCAAATATTTTGGGCGAGAGAATTAATTTAATTACACTACACGCAGTAGATGAGCTCTGAACTTGCTCTTTGGAGATACGCTATAGCTATAGTTTTATAGTTATTCTGTTGAAACTTCTCACATTTTTGTGATTATAGCGGATCTCCCTTCTACTTAAATTTAAACATCCTAGCTTTATTTATTCGCCTACTTAATCTATCTTGCTTCCTTAATTTCTAAGACAAAATCCAGAAAATCATGAATTTCAACTAAAATTTTAATTTGTGAGATCCAGAATACTGTTTCTACTAAATTATTATGCAAAAGGAATCTAAATATAAATTTTTAAGTTTCTATCTCTTTTCTGTTGCGCCAATGATTTTTACAGAAAAACATCCAAATTTCGAAAATGGTTAAAGTTATTGAACTGATATCCAACACATATTGATTTTATATTACTCCTTACATGCTAGAAACGTTTCAGGTTATTTACTTCATTTTAAAGTATTGCGCAATATTTATGACGTCAGAGCTAGTTACAGCGGACTAGGCTGGCACACAATGGAAAGACTGATGTGAATTTTATAAGGCGTGAGTATGCTGCTTCCCTACAATTGTACTAAGTCCGCAGAACCATACACAAGGCTTCTGCTGGTGTGGTGCCAAAATCACTAGACATTCTGAGCAGTATGCTGCTCTGTCCTCGACTTACTATGTTTCTATAGGTCACTAGACACAGGCGGTACTCCCACGCATTTGCTGCACAGTATGCTACAGGTTCAAAGAGAGCTTTGTGATGCGTTCGTAGCGTCCTCAAGGTTGTCTGTAATGTGTGGTGTCTAACCTTGCAAGATCGTGCATTAGTTTCTCCACTTTATCGATTGCCAGTCTGATATGTACATTGAAAGTATGTAAATCGTCAATATGTGTTCCGAAATGTTGTGTTGCTTTTCTCTTCTTGATGTTAATGTCATCCATTTCAATAATTGTGTTCTGTTTTAATGCCCCTTTGAGTAATAGACATACTGTTCTGTTTGCCGTTATTCTGAGTTACTTATGCTTACGAGAAGTTGTGTAGTTTTGTTTTCTAAGTGTACTCAAAAGTTTGCTGATACAATGAGTAATAAGTCATCCACGTAAGTGGTTACTCAGTTTGCCCTGTCACCCGCATCCAAGTTGTTTAGGTGTGGCTCGGTAGACATTTTCTTAACTACTTTCTGGTGCCCTGCTTCCCATTCTGCAGTCTTATTTTTGCAGTCATCTATTAAGCTGTTATACAGGACAGCGGTAGTTGCATCTCTCTCAACAAAGTGAACAACTCAGGTCATCAAATGTTGTCTAAAGCACCGGCGATGTCAACTAAAATTGTAAGTAGATACAATGATTGTCCAGAAAGTAAGTTCCGATCGGTCGCTAAATGGAAACCACAGTGAAAATCAGAAACATTTTATTTGCAATAGTTAGCTACACTTTCCAGATACTTCCTTACTCAGTCGCTGCTGCGACTTAGACATTTGTCGAAGCGTTATACCAAATTTCCAACACCATCGTCATAGAAGGCAGCTGCCTGTGCTTTCCGATGATTCTCTATGCTGGTCTATAGCGCGTAGCTTGCGCTCAAGTGATGTCTTCGTATCCAGGGTTTCATGTGAACAGAGATGATATTCAGGACGAGCTAATTAGGCTGTGTTGTGGGTGATCGAACACTTCCCATCGAAAAGGCTGCAGGAGCGTCTTCACTGCCCCTGCAGATTGCAGCTGAGAATTGCCATGAAGAAAGAAGTGCGTGGCAGTTGTGTTAGGTGGGCTGCATTCATTAAGGCGAAGCCTCTAAGCGGGTCTCCTACTTGGCGGGAGACATCGTTGTTCTAGGTACGTTTACTCGCTCACAGTGCGCTCACAACTGGAAAGAGCGTCTTGATGCGATCGACGGTCATACTAGAGACACTACCCAACACATTTGTGCAAACATTCATCGGGTTTTCACTGTGGTGTCCATTTCGCGACCGATCGGAACTTACTTTCTGGGCAACCCTCGTATTTATCGTTTTACGTGTATATTACTTCAAAAGCAAGGTTGACTGCATCGTTGACTGATCTTTGCCCTAAAACCATACCGTTGTGGAATTAGGCCAAAAAGCTGCCTGTGTGATTGTAGTCGACCGCAAAGGAGCCACTCATGTACCGTTGCTAATGTGTTTAGGAGGCAGGTTGACCTGTATGTTTTGGGATCAGTTGGATCCCTCTCCTCTGATTTCTTAATAATGACCACTTTGGCTGTTTTCCAAAGAGCAGAGACTCTTCCTTGTGGTAACGGGTCAATTAGCATGTCCGTTAAAAAGGGGGGCAATCTATCTGACAGTATTTTTTAGAGTTTCCGAACGTATTCCATCCGAGCTGGACACCTTTCTGTTTTTAAGCCTAGTTATCGCTAGCGCTACCTCTTCATGGTTGAAACGGATGGTAACTCCCCCATTTGCGTAAAAACTGTTCACTTGCTCATGTAGGTCGATATGGTGTTATTGGTCGTGTGTTTGCTCGTTATCAGGGTATCAGCTTGCTCATTAGATACTCTGCCAGGCATCGCCCGCCCCGTGTCATTGTACAGTCTGCCCGTTTTAATGTTGACAGAAATGTTGGCGCCTTAATTCGTTCTGTCTGTAACTTAAACTGCTTTTCACATATGCTGTTTTGTCGTAGTATTTTAACAAATTTGGCCCAACGGTCTTGTATTGTTCTATTTAGTTCTTGTTTGTATTTTTGTTTCGCGTCACAATACGGCTCAATTCTGGATTGTGCTGTCTTGGCTCTTTGGTAGTATCTTCTTTTGTCACGTGAGTCTTTCCGTAGTCTTGTCAGCTCTGTAGATCACGGCAATTTGTTTCCTCAGGCGTTCGCTTGTGGAATGGCTGCTGACTCCGCTCTTTGGAGTAAGTCTGTTAAAACATGTCTTTTCAATTGGGCCTACGTAAAAGTAATGGCTGATTTTGTGAGGTCGCAGTGAGTGTATTCATGTATGTGTCAGTGTGAATGATTATGACACTGTTGTCACCGTGTGTTGCTTTGTGTGGGCCGGGGTGGCCTAGCGGTTCTAGGCGCTACAGTCTGGAACCGCGTGACCGTTACGGTCACAGGTTCGAATCCTGCCTTGGGCATGGATGTGTGTGATGTTCTTAGGTTAGTTAGGTTTGTGTAGTTCTAAGTTCTAGGGGACTAATGACCTCAGAAGTTAAGTCCCATAGTGCTCAGAGCCATTTGAACCATTTTTGTTGCTTTGTAAGTGCTTCCTATTTTTTATGTTAGCTAGTGAGTTTTTGTTTGCTAGTGATATGCTTACATTACTGACTCCTCTTGCGTTACCACAAAATGTTAGTCCTGCCTTGTTTAATGCAAAGAGGTTGCACTCATTTATGATGTCAGCTATTATTTATCCTCTAGTATCTGCTCTACAGCATACCAGAGCGTAGATCTGGCGTTAGTGTCTGGGAGTATAAGTAGTCTTCTCCCTACATAAAATCAAGCAACATCTGTGATTAGATCTGCGAAAGGTTCAATGTTGTACGAGTATTGTGCGTACAACGACGTCATAACCCCTGTATCACGACCGCGAGTGATTTCAGTTGTGGCTATTTGCTCCGAATAGAGATGTGCAACCTTCGTTACCGTAAAGGTCGTGTTTGTTATTACTATTGCAGTCTTTGCGTCTTTGGCCACTGTAACTGTCATATAATGTCTTGGGAGCCCTGAATTTTTTCAGTCACCCATATATTGTTCCTGGAGACAGAGTACATCCGTTTCTACTCTAAATTATACGCCTATTGATGGACTCCTCATACAATTTAATTGTATTATCTTCAGGATAGATATTTAGTGTAAGCGAAACATTTTGGTGTAGTTTCCTTGCGGTCGAAGCAGGTGCGGCCGTGTGCTTGTACTTGTAGACTTTCTCTAAGTTCAAGCCCTCTCTCCTCCGTGTGCATGGTGCTCTCAAGAGGTTGCAGAGTTCATGCTTGTCGGTTAGGAGCTTTACTGTCTGAAGGATCGTACGCTCTGTCTTCTCAGCGGTCGGTGTGTAACTAAGCGCAGAGCGGATCACTGGTAAGGAAAACGAGCGCAAAAGTAGTTTCTCACCCGACAGCTACTTACTACACACTCCCCATCTGTAGATGGAAGGCCTGGGATGGCGATTAGCAGAAAAACAACATGGCTGACACCATTCGCCGATCCTTAGATTCGTTCCGCTTCTATTTTGACGAGGACTTATGTAGACGCCCTGTTCCTTTACCACGTTCATATTTTTTCTATTCTGTCTTATTCTAATTTTAACAGTTAGTACTGCTTCCAAAGTCTTCTATTAGTGAAGGCGATCTTTTGCCGACAAAACAATATCTCGTTTGACGTTACGTTCACAACGTCATAAGCATAAATATATGAATATATGACACTATTTCAGAACATGGGATACCTTGTCATTCCCAAGCGGTGTTCTAGCAGAAAAACTATACAGTAATTTCCTCTCCAATTGTATCCCTTCACATGGGGACTTCAGAAAATGGTTTCAGGTCGCTAAACTCACCTTTTTGTTCCTTCGGTCTGTTCCCCCTTATCAGATAAATAACCTTTTCCCATCGACCCCGCCAGCACATGCATTCGACACATATATTGAACGTACCTCGTCTTCCCCTCTCTGTGTCTACCACTTCCTACCTCTGTCCACCTCATCCTCCCACCTCTATCTGTCTAGCTCCTCCTTCCCACTCTCTCTGTCCCTTCATCTCCTCCTCCCCTCCTCTTTGTCCATTTCTTCCATCCTTTCTCACTGACCATTTCTTCCTCCCCCCTTTGACGATATCTTCCTCCCCTCTCTCTTTGCATCTCTACATCCCCCTCTTCCTCCGTCACCTGCCCACTACCCCTCTACACCTTCCACCTGCCTCATGCATCTCCCCTTCCACCCCTGTCTCTGTCCATTTCCTCCCCCACTACGCACTGTCCATCTGCTCCTCTATCCATAACAACCTGATCCCAGCCATGCTCATCAGCACATGTATCCCATGCTGTACAGTTCGATAAGGCCAGTTCTACTCCCACAACATACATGTGATGCAGGGCAAGCTACATGTCAGGGGCTTTAAAACATTTATCAGCCGCTGATCTCCAGGCTACCATGCAAAACAGGTCGATAAAGCAGGCTGATACTACTCCCACACAACACACCTGTCACTCAGAGCAGCTTACATGAGGGAGTCCGGAAAACTGTTTCTTGCCCCTGACATGCAAGCTGCCTTGCAAATCAGGTTGATTTGGCAGACTGAAACAATTGCCACACAACATGCACGTTGTGCACGGCAGCCCTTATACCAGGGGCTGGAAAAAAATATGCCCATATCTCCACTCCTATTGGAGCTAGGAGTTTACAGTGCTGAGAATCATGAGACTTGCCATTTCTGTGCCAAATTTGGTTGAAATACATCCAGAGGTTTATGAAGAGATCCTGTACATGCACTTTGTTTTATATATACAGAGTGTAACAAGCATAGGTGCAGATATTTCTATTGGTGCCTGAGGGCAGTGAACTGAATAATATTACAACAGTATGTACATTATTTGCAGACTAAATATTGTATCTATTACAAGTCAAACACTTTTGGTTGGTTGGTACTTCCACGTATGTGTGTCAAGAGCAAGCCATTAATGCTTATTTTCTCCTGGGCAGCAGAACAGTTGGTCTATACTGACATGCGTAGTCCACATTGTGGTACACTTACAATCATGCAGAAAAAATTATGTCATAAAATTTGTGACATTTTCGTGCGAAGACTTTGACACAGAGAGAAAACAAACATCACACTTATGTGTGTATGTATTAAGGTACCACATACACAAATATCTGCACTTATATCCATAACAGATGACAAACAAGTCAATAAATTCGCGCCTGGAAGTCTCCACTTTGCTCACTAGAATGATTCTATTCCTTATGCTACCTCTTGAAGTAATAATAATAATAATAGGCCTCATATTTCAGTTAATCTAACCTGACCACGAAAACTGACAATAGCCAGGAGAGCCCCTCCTTACCGTATCCAATAACGACACTGACAGGGTTTGACACAGTGGTCAGTTGGTAACG
Organism: Schistocerca nitens; assembly: GCF_023898315.1. NCBI lineage: Eukaryota > Metazoa > Arthropoda > Insecta > Orthoptera > Acrididae > Schistocerca > Schistocerca nitens. The sequence goes on along the minus strand of NC_064616.1, from coordinate 773,224,438 downwards.
ATGGCTCCACCATGATCTGTGGATGGAGTATATGAGTTTTATTTGGAAGCTAATCATGTTAAAACTTTTATTGAAAAAATCTTGGTATTAGCATACGGTGGCGATCAGTGTAGTGAAAAACATGTTGCTTTCGAAGCACTCGAGATTTCAGGAAGTGTTGACCACAACCACAACGTTGATGGAAAGACGGCACGGTGCAGGAACGGCTCCAAGACTGACTAAGACGAAGTTTCGCAGCTAACGTCATAGCAGCACAATCGATAAGAAAATTAATGTACACGTAGCTTAAATAATTTCGGTATATTTATTAAGCCCTGGTGACGTGACTTACACGTCTCCACCACTCAATATTGTAGGCTGTGAACTACGTTGCTTTTGCAGTTTGCTGACAGATTTGCTTCAGCTGCGAATACAACTGCAAGAGCTCGAAGGTTAGGCAGCAGTCTAGTTATCAGCAGGAAGACTGCAACCTTGGCTGTAATTTTGACCGAATACAATGAACTTTTGTCTGTCAATATGCAGTGGCAAAATTTTTTCTGGCTCTGTTTTCATTCATAGCCGTCTATCATTAACATGTATTATTAAACCTAACGGATGAGAAATTTCTGCATAAATCTTATATCGTATTTCTGGCTTTATTTCAGCTTCTGTGTTATCATTATACGTAAGTGGAGCTTTTCACTCTGCAAGTTGCGACTTTTGTTTCCAGTGCTCTGTGAAGTCTAAATTTCGCTTTAACCATTTGTTGTGATACCAAGCATTGTTGCTTATGTAAAAGAGCGTAAGGAAACATTAACGTACTTGGAAAATGAAAACTTCGCTAAGAGTAATTGATCTATTAACGCTACTGTGAGAAGGAGATATGATAGCAATCACGTGTTCCTCTCCTACGCCACACAGCTAGGCAATGACAAGCAGCAGTCCCCCTTTTTGTAGACTGTTTCAGACTGCAACTCCCTGTTGCCATCGCACGCTGAATTGTTAAAATATTACGACCACAGCCTACCACGATATTGCATGCCGCCTGGTGGAGTTGGGGGATGTGATGCAGCATGGAGCAGGAACGAATGGGGAATTATTCTGGAGACGATACGAGCTGCAAATGAAGATATCCACTGACATAAGCGACTTTGAGAATGTGAGCAGCAGATTGTTGTGGCCCGACGCCTGGGAACGAAAATCTCGCAAACGGCGAAGATGGTCGGCTGTTTGTGTGTTACTGTAGTAAGCATCTATGGAAAGTGATTGAAAGGCAGCGAAACCAAGAGTATTCGTCAAGCTTCTGGACAACATTGCCTCATCACAGAACCTAGGGTCGACAGCTTGACCGCTCTCTACAGTAGGACAGGCGACGATCATGACAGATTTGACGACAGGGGACAGTACTGGTGCAGGCACAACTGTTTCAGAGCACACTGTTCAGCGCATTTTGTTGAAGAGGGAGCTCCAAAGTGCGGGCTTTCAAATAAAAATGATGTGATGAAATGGCCCTCAACTACGTACCCTCCGACTCAGAGTTGAAATATTAAAAGTTTTGGCTGGTTTCGTTGTCTAGGGGCTGGGATACGTAGTTGCCGCATTACAAGCCAAATACTGCTGAGTCTACAGTATACAATACGAATACACACATGACTCGAATGGTAGATGGGTCTTATCACTCCGCAGTTGCGAATTAATATAGAAACTTATAAATGAAAGATTGCAATTAAATAAAATCTGTAGGTACTGTTTTAACGACTTTAAGTGATTAGTACGATAGTAGAAGTACTTCTGAGAATGCGGTATATTTCTGCAAAACACTTATTGGTGTCGATGGTCCAGCAATTAAATGAAACATAAGTTGAATAACAGGGAAACAATAGATTCCTACTTCCCGTACTTAGTTATGAGCAACAACATAGCTCGCAAGATATATGCATACCACGTCTTCACTGCAGAAGCCACGGAAATCTCAGAAGTGCACAGGTCGGCACTACAAAATATTTCTATCTCTCGCGGCCACGCGCGAACTGCTCCACTCTCCAAGTCCTTCCCGCGACAACCCGTCGCTCCTCCTCGTCCAGCACTCTCCCTCTGTCCTGTCCCGTAACTCCCCACTCTTCTCCCTCTTCCATCCAGTTTCCCCATACACGAGCACTGTGATTGGCTAGAGCGCTCGCGTCACGTCTTCAAGCCAATGCACCCACACAAACATAATGAAACACGTTCAAAATACTGAATTTACATTTAAATAACTGTAAATTAAATAAATATTCCTACGGCTGGACCATAAACACGCTCTAACACGCATTATTAAATACATAAACAAATTAAATAAACATATATCAAAGGAATAGCAACAAAAGGTAGGCCAATAGACTAATGTCTCTGTGCTTTCTAAAACATAGTAAATATTTATCCAATTTCTTCATGAATAATATATATATATCGGATATAAACAAAGACATAGATGAATAAATATAGTTATAAGCATGCTGCTACCGTTTTATCGTGTAACTGTGGAGTACTTATGGCCTGATGCGATTAGTAGTAATCGGCCACTTTGACCTCCAATAACTCATGTACTATTAAAGTTACATGCCTGTAATTCATACCAATTTAGGTTTGCACTAATAGCTTTCTAACGACCCGTCGATCGACCAAATCGGGTGAACCGTTTAGATTTTGGAAATTCGTTGCTGGGTGTTACTTGTATAATTTACAGTCAGATACTAAACTATAAACTAATAAAGATATTGAAAATCTTATTACACCAACAGAATCGTCGTGCAAATAATGATAATGTACATGTTTCTTTTTGAGATATCATGATTCCTCTGGCCACTATTAATTTCTATATGAACTGTGAAATGTCTGCCATTATGCAAATAATGTTAATGTACATGTTTCTTTTTGAGATATCATGATTCCTCTGGCTACTATTAATTTCTATATGAGCTGTGAAATGTCTGCCATTATTGTGTCACAAAGTCCGCCATCTTTGGCTCTCCCGGCGTACAAGTCTCTTTCATCGACACAGGATCACCAAGGAATTCCCAGCCACGTGCTCGGGCCGCTATGTGGCACCACGCGCTTGCTAACGAGCCGCACCTTGCCGAGCGGCCCGAGCGGTGGCCGCCAACTCTGAACTTAGAATATTTCCAGGGCGCCACAACTCGCCCGTTACCTCACAACAGTCGCCCCCTACGAGATCCCATGTTTACCCAACGACGTCGTCAATAAAGATTGCAGTGGACACAGGACCATCGAGATTGGGCCGTGAATCGATGGAAACGTGTGACCTGATCGGATGAATCACGTTTCTTGTTAAATGAGGTCGATAGTCGCGTCTAGATACGCCATCATTCTGCGAACAATTGCTCGAAACATGCGCCGAGCCACGGACGCAGGCCGGTGGGAGCAGTATTGTGCTATGGGGGACATTTACCTGGGCTTTCACGAGATTTGTCGTAATAATCGAAGGCACCAAGGCAACTGTGTACTACGTGAACGTTATTGCGGACCGCCCGAATTCGTTTATGTTTGATGTCTTCCCCGATGGCGAGGATATCTTCCAGTATAATAGCCGTTCGTGTCTCAGGGCCAGAATCGTCTTACAGGTTTGAGGAGAATGGTAGTGACCTCCTGTTGATGTCTTGGCCACCAAATTCGCCTGATCGGAACCCGATGGAACACATGTGGGACGCCATTGGGCGCCGTCTCCGCTTCCACAAACCACCGGCCCGTACTTCACAGGAATTGCGTGACCTGTGCGTACACACCTGGTGCCACATACCTACTGAAGCCTACCAAGAACATGTGGAACTCGGCCACACAGAACTGCTGCTGTGACGCGTTCCAGAGTTGGACCAACATGCTATTAAGTAAGCACTCCGTCGTCGTGCCACGAGTGGCCTACCGGGACCATCCGACGGCCGTGTCGTACTCACAAGGGAACCTCCCCATCGCACCCCCCTCAGATTTAGTTATAAGTTGGCACAGTGGATAGGCCTTGAAAAACTGAACACAGATCAATTGAGAAAACAGGAAGAACTTGTGTGGAACTGTGAAAAAATAAGCAAAATATACAAACTGAGTAGTTCGTGGGAACATATACAACATCAAGGACACTAGGAACGCAGTGGTCTCGTGGTGACGTGGGCAGCTGCGGAATGAAAGGTCCCTGGTTCAAATCTTCCGTCGAGTGAAAAATTTTAACTTTTTATTTTCAGTTTATGTGACAAACTCTTATGTTTTCATCACTTTTTTGGGAGTGGTTATCACATCCATAAGAAAACCTAAATCGGGCAAGGTAGAAGAATCTTTTTACCCATTCGCCAAGTGTACAAGTTAGGTGGGTCGACAACATATTCCTGTCATGTGACGCACATGCCGTCACCAGTGTCGTATAGAATATATCAGATGTGTTTTCCTGTGGAGGAATCGGTTGACCTATGACCTTGCGATCAAATGTTTTCGGTTCCCATTGGAGAGGCACGTCCTTTCGTCTACTAATCGCACGGTTTTGCGATGCGGTCGCAAAACACAGACACTAAACTTATTGCAGTGAACAGAGACGTCAATGAACGAACGGACAGATAATAACGATGTAAAAATAAAGAAAGTAAAATTCTCACTGGAGGGAAGACTTGAACCAAGGACCTTTCGTTCTGCAGCTGCTCACGCTACCACGAGACCACGGCGCTCCTGAGCTCACATTGTCCATGATGTTGCCTATGTGGCCCATGGACTACTCAGTTTGTATATTTTGCTTATTTTTTCACAGTTTCACGCAACTTCTTCCTGTTTTCTCAATTGATCTGTGTTCAGTTTATCAAGGCCTATCCACTGTGCCAACTTATAACTAAATCTGAGGGGGGTGCGATGGGGAGGTTCCCTTGTCAGTGGAGGATGTAGATAGGAGTGGCGTGGGGTCGGCGCACCGCTCTCCCGGTCGTTATGATGGTATTCTTGACCGAAGCCGCTACTATTCGGTCGAGTACCTGCTCAATTGGCATCACCAGGCTGAGTGCACCCCGAAAAATGGCAACAGCGCATGGCGGCCTGGATGGTCCCCCATCCAAGTGCCGACCACGCCCGACAGCGCTTAGTTTCGGTGATCTCACGGGAACCGGTGTATCCACTGCGGCAAGGCCGTTGCCATGCTATTAAGTAGGTGGTCGTAATGTTTTGGCTCGTCAGTACAATTTATTTTTAAACATAGGATGTTATACGTACCAACAGCCGCTTGAAATAGGATTCAGTACGGTTAACTATAATTGTCATTATATCTTTGGCTATAGTATTAATTTTCTGCGAGTGCTTTATGTCTAAGAAAAAAAATTCTGAGTTATTCGAAAGCAGAAATTTTCTTTAATAACAAATATATCTTCTTTTTTAAAGGTTTGTCGTTAAATTTCGTGCATCAGTAACTCTGAAGTACTGGGGTAGAAGGAAATGAATGTGAGGAAAGAAAAGCACGGTGTTTCCTGCTCTTCGGAGATGAAATTTCTTAACTAAATTATTATACTTCTCTAAATTTCATGATATCCTATCACTAATCCTCACAGTAAAATTTTATTTTACAACCAGTTCAGTGTGACTATCATCAGACATATTTAGAAAAGGTAAAAGGCAAAAACCTGGCGTTATTCCTGATGAAATATACCATTACGTCAATGTGTAATATCATCTAGCACGTTTTGAACAAGGTGACAATGCACAGAACAGCGAAGATAATCCACTGCAACCACTTTTCAGAAACAAGGAACGGTTACATCTGTTCTCGCCTCAAAATATTCAGAAGTTATAAACAACACTAAAGATGTCGCAATGAGTGGAGGTCGAATAAGAAGCATGAAATTGGTGTCAGATCAAAGTTTAAAACCGGAAGAAATCTTTCATATATGGAATGTTAATTCTTACAGAATCCAGCCAGGAAGAGCAAAAAAGTGTTGTAATTTGTTGTGGTTACTATCAAAATTAAACACAGAAATCAAACACACTCGTGTTCTACACAATTCGAGACGATGGTAGTCAGATTGTAGAACTGGAACTGTTGTGAAATTAGGTTTCTTTTACAGCCATTCATAAATATTATTGCTTACGACAGTAAACAGCAAATTTACATGTGTCCTACTTAGTTTATTCAGTACTGCCACCTTAAGCTGCGATTCTTTAAAACCGATGCAGTCAAATGAGAATAACCTTCAATTACAGAGCGTACCGTGAAAGAAAGGAACACATAGTAGCGACATCAGTGCATGCCCCCTTATGTGACTCTAGATGTTTAGTCTCCTATGGTAAATCATGCCGAAGAAAACTAATCACAAGCTTCACCAGTGAGCAAAACAGCTGTCTTCCTCGTTTTTCGGCCTCTTTTCCGCAGTCACAGTTATACAAGTAACATAGGTTACAAACCGTCTTTTGTGACAATCATAAAAGTCCTATGCAGGCATACGCGTTTCGGTTTATTTTAAAGCATCTTCGGTTGCCACTGTAACAATATGGTTTTTCTTACAAATCTGTTTGCCACGATCGTAAACAATTCTCATGTTTTAAATTACTACTAATAAAGTCTTACATTATTATTATTTCTCAAGGTTTTCTTGTTTCCTACTTCATTCCTAATATTCCTCTACACATGTGTGTTCCATTTTTATAAACTGCACTTCACTGACGTGAAATATGTTTTCCTTTTCATTTACTTTGTTTTATTTTGGTAGTTGTGGAAGAGTATACGCACTACTTCTTTTAAATAAGCAATAGCGGGTGGTGCGTTATGTCCTAACTTGTGTGAGTGTGCGTGAGTGTGTACGTGTGTTTGTGTTTATGTCTGTAATATTATTTTTGTAGTGGCTAGGGGGTTGGTGTTCATCTATTATATGTTTTATTACATTAAATAAAGTTTTGCTACTAATGTTTGTCTTGTCGTTCATTATGTGTTTCTTTTCTGTGACTGGCGTTTGAATTTAACAGCTTTCTTTTAGTCTTTAGAGATGTTTCTTGTTAGTGAAACTTATTGTTTTCATACATTTTTCTGTTTTGAAAGGATGATGGTTTTTTTGTCGGAGGTGTTCTGCAAATGTTGAAAGCTGGTGCGGTATTTCCATGCTCTTTTATGTTCTTTATAACTTATTTCAAATGTTCTCCTGGCCTTTTATAAGTGACGTCACAGCTGTTATCCTGAAGTTGGTAATACCAGAATTTTTTTATACATGCAGTGTCATCTTCGTTCTTTAAACGCGTTTGTATTGAGCTATTACTTTGTTATGTTAGTTTTGTTCATTTTTTTCTTAAGGATGTTACCAACTTCGTGTACCAGTTTGTTTTCATACGTAAGTGTGTACCAGCTTGTCTACTGAGTTATAGTGTCGTGTGCCTGTTGTGAGTAGCGGTGCTGTTGGTGTGCATGTTTTGGTGAGCGTTGTGGGTCCCTGGATTTGTGTGGTGTTATGCTTTACTTCTAGTTTAGATTTTTTATTTTTGACTTTCTGGATTTTCTTATTCAGTTTTGTAACTACAGATTCTTACAGGGTGTTTCAAAAATGACCGGTATATTTGAAACGGCAATAAAAACTAAACGAGCAGCGATAGAAATACACCGTTTGTTGCAATATGCTTGGGACAACAGTACATTTTCAGCAGACAAACTTTCGAAATTACAGTAGTTACAATTTTCAACAACAGATGGCGCTGCGGTCTGGGAAACTCTATAGTACGATATTTTCCACATATCCACCATGCGTAGCAATAATATGGCGTAGTCTCTGAATGAAATTACCCGAAACCTTTGACAACGTGTCTGGCGGAATGGCTTCACATGCAGATGAGATGTACTGCTTCAGCTGTTCAATTGTTTCTGGATTCTGGCGGTACACCTGGTCTTTCAAGTGTCCCCACAGAAAGAAGTCACAGGGGTTCATGTCTGGCGAATATGGAGGCCAATCCACGCCGCCTCCTGTATGTTTCGGATAGCCCAAAGCAATCACACGATCATCGAAATATTCATTCAGGAAAGTAAAGACGTCGGCCGTGCGATGTGGCCGGGCACCATCTCGCATAAACCACGAGGTGTTCGCAGTGTCGTCTAAGGCAGTTTGTACCGCCACAAATTCACGAAGAATGTCCAGATAGCGTGATGCAGTAATCGTTTCGGATCTGAAAAATGGGCCAATGATTCCTTTGGAAGAAATGGCAGCCCAGACCAGTACTTTTTGAGGATGCAGGGACGATGGGACTGCAACATGGGGCTTTTCGGTTCCCCATATGCGCCAGTTCTGTTTATTGACGAAGCCGTCCAGGTAAAAATAAGCTTCGTCAGTAAACCAAATGCTGCCCACATGCGTATCGCCGTCATCAATCCTGTGCACTATATTGTTAGCGAATGTCTCTCGTGCAGCAATGGTAGCGGCGCTGAGGGGTTGCCGTGTTTGAATTTTGTATGGATAGAGGTGTAAACTCTGGCGCATGAGACGATACGTGGACGTTGGCGTCATTTGGACCGCAGCTGCAACACGGCGAACGGAAACCCGAGGCCGCTGTTGGATCACCTGCTGTACTAGCTGCGCGTTGCCCTCTGTGGTTGCCGTACGCGGTCGCCCTACCTTTCCAGCACGTTCATCCGTCACGTTCCCAGTCCGTTGAAATTTTTCAAACAGATCCTTTATTGTATCGCTTTTCGGTCCTTTGGTTACATTAAACCTCCTTTGAAAACTTCGTCTTGTTGCAACAACACTGTGTTCTAGGCGGTGGAATTCCAACACCAGAAAAATCCTCTGTCCTAAGGAATAAACCATGTTGTCTACAGCACACTTGCACGTTGTGAACAGCACACGCTTACAGCAGAAAGACGACGTACAGAATGGCGCACCCACAGACTGCGTTGTCTTCTATATCTTTCACATCACTTTCAGCGCCATCTGTTGTTGAAAATTGTAACTACTGTAATTTCGAAAGTTTGTCCGCCTGAAAATGTACTGTTGTCCCAAGCATATTGCAACAAACGGTGTATTTCTATCGCTGCTCGTTTAGTTTTTATTGCCGTTTCAAATATACCGGTCATTTTTGAAACACCCTGTAGTATCCATTATTTTTTACTATTTGAGTTATTATGTCTCGCTGCTTACGGCAATTGTGTTTTTCTAGTGTTACTATGTCTAATCTGTATTTAATATGAAAATAACATCATACTCGAAGCTCCTATCTAATGTTAAGTTGCTGTATTGCGTTAAATTGCGAGATTTTGTACAAGCGGTCCTCCATAACTTGTCAATATTTGAAGAAAGGCATATTTATGAACAACCAAGCGCTACTGGTAAAATAAACCTGTAACCGCCACAAGGTTGGATCGAAAAGATGATCATCAGACAACACAAAATTATTTTCTGCAACTTTTATGGTATTATTTTTGCGGTGCCATCAATAAAAATAAAATAAAGACCCAATTTATGTCACTGCTGTGAAAAATGTATTAAAACAGTTAAATAATCTTAGTTCACTGTCTGTATTCAGGTTCCACGCTCCTATATGGAGTGCATGCAGTGTGCCCTTCACATATCAGCATGGAACATGAGTGTAGACATTGTGCTAAGATTATTTAATAATATTAAGGCATTTTATGTTTGACAACAGTGACACAAGGTGGTTTTTTCCTTTATTTTTATTGACGCCACAGTAAGAATAATACCATACCGCCTCCTGTTCAGAGAGAAAAAACAGAACACCTTGAAAGACAAGAGAGAGGACGTTCATATTCACAGAACATGTACATTAGTATGGTCTGCAGAAACGATTAGCATTTGAACCATGTCGGCCCGCGGGTTCAAGGTCAACATCGATATCGCGGCGCAACACCACCAACCAGTAAAATGTGCCTGCGGCTCTCGTTGTCGCTATGAACCTAACCTAACGGATCAGAGTGACTTGAGCAGATGCGCGGAATGCCCCGCAGACGCATGCGCGAATCGTACCGTCAAATCAGTGAGTTTGAAACAGGGCGCATTATTGACATGAGAGAATGTGATGGATCCACCCGGGAAACTGCTGCTCGTGTGGGATGAAGTGTTTCGGCAGTGCAGAATGGTTCATGGAAGGCCATAGAACACAACAAGAGGAGTCATGTCCATCTGCCGCCCCCCTCCCACCCCCTCCCCCACCCCCACGCCTCCCCCTCCCAAGAAGATCGACAACTCATCATCTGAATTGCATTGAAGGACAGATCTGCGTCCTCGTCGGATCTGGTGCAGCAGTGGAACAGTGTAACACATCGTTCACTTCAGGGGTGACAGTCCGTTTATTACAGGACGGGTTACATGCGTGTCGTCCACTTCTCCGAGTACCTTTGACGAATGTGCAGAAACATGCTAGACGGCAATGGTGTATGGAACGACGTAACTGGAGACAGGAATGGCATCAAATAGTGTTTTCGGATGAATCCAGGTTCTGTTTGTTTGAAAATGAAGGCCGCATTTTGGTTCGCCGCAGACAATGGGAGGGGCATCATAGTGACTGCATTCGCACAAGACATACAGCGCCAACTCAGAGCCTTATTGTGTGGGGTGCTGTTGGGTACAACCACAAATCACAGATGGTGCGTATCCAGGGCACTGCGACCAGTGTGACCTACGTTAATGACATCCTGCGAACCGTAGTCATACCCTTTCTGCACAGCAGCCCAGACGCCATTTTTAAGCAAGACAATGCACGACTACACGTTGCTTCACGAGCACATGCCTTCTTGGTTTCACAAGATGTCAGCCTTTTGCTCTGGCACACCATACTTGTCGCCAATCGAAAATGTGTGGGGTATGGTGAAAGGACCCAATGCCAATGACCACAGATGAACTTCAGAACCATGTGAATGCAGCATAGATGGCTATATCACGGGACACCATTCGCAACCTACACGCGTCGATGCCATCACGCATGGAACAATGATAATGATGATGATGATGATGATAATTGGCTTGTGGGGCGCTCAACTGCGTAGTTAACAGTGTCCGTACAAATCCCCAATCTTTTCACTGTTCTGTCGCACAACTTCCCCGAATGATGATGAAATGATGAGGATAGCACGAACACCCAGTCCCTGGGTGGAGAAAATCCCCGACCCGGCCGGGAATCGAACCCCAGACTTCGTGATCCAAAGGCAGTAACGCTAGCCAATAGACCACGAGCTGCAGAGGCGTGGAACAAGTTATCAGTGCCCATCGCTAACCCTGCGCCTACTAAGCAGCAGGACACATGCTGAACCGAGGTGACTGCAATGCTAATCATTTCTGCAGAACATACTAATGTACATGTCCTGTGAGTATGAATGTCCCAGCTCTTTTCGTTCAAGGTGTTCTATTTTTTCTGAACATGAGTGTAATTTTATGATAGACTATTCCAGAGTATTTTTGTGGTTTGCCTCAGTTGCTGAAGGCAAATGCTGGAGTAGTTCCTTTAGAAAGGACAAGGCAGATTTTCCTCCTGACCTTTCCCAATCCGAGTTTTTGTTCCTCTCTGATGATCTCACCAGCGACGAGCTATTAATCCTTAGTCCTGCTTCTTCAATGCGTGTTCCAAACGAGAGCCCCAGGCAAATCTCAGAAGTTCAGATGTGTAACGCTATCGTGGGCGTGCGCAGGTTCCTGGTGATCGTGTTCCCGATGAAGTCCCGCTCCTACTGCACGCTGCACAACTGCCGACGCGCAGTGCTTGCCATTTGGCTGCTGGCGCCTCTGCTCACCGTTCCTGTGCTGTTCACCAAGGTAAGCTCATCACCACTCTCACACCGCACACGCCTACCTCACTGTTACATCACGATATTCGTGTTACAAGGCCTTAATTGTGTAAAACAGTACTCTTACATTAGCCATCAAGCTGAAATTTAGCAAACAGATAATGACCACCTGTTTAATAGGGTGTTGTTCCACGTTTCAAGCACATTACAACAGAGATTCTGCTTGGCAGAAGTATGTGGCACCAGATGTCTATGCACATCTACATCTACATCTACCTCTACATGGATACTCTGCAAATCACATTTAAGTACCGGGTAGAGGGTTCATCGAACCACCTTCACAATTCTCTATTACACTACTAGCTATTAAAATTGCTAACCGACAGGAAGAAGATGCTGTGATATGAAAATGATTAGCTTTTCAGAGCATTCACACAAGGTTGGTGCCGGTGGCGACACCTACAACGTGCTGACATGAGGAAAGTTTCCAACTGATTTCTCATACACAAACAGCAGTTGACCGGCGTTGCCTGGTGAAACGTTGTTGTGATGCCTCGTGTAAGGAGGAGAAATGCGTACCATCACGTTTCCGACTTTGATAAAGGTCGCATTATAGCCTATCGCGATTTCAGTTCATCGTATCGCGACATTGCTGCTCGCGTTGGTCGAGATCCAATGACTGTTAGCAGAATATGGAATCGGTGGGTACAGGAGGGTAATACGGAACGCCGTGCTGGATCCCAACGGCCTCGTATCACTAGCAGTCGAGATGACAGGCATCTTATCCGCATGGCTGTAACGGATCGTGCAGCCACGTCTCGATCCCTGAGTCAACAGATGGAGACGTTTGCAAGACAATAACCATCTGCTCGAACAGTTCGACGACGTTTGCAGCAGCATGGACTATCACGTCGGAGACCATGGCTGCGGTTACCCTTGACGCTGCATCACAGGCAGGAGCGCCTGCGATGGTGTACTCAACGACGAACCTAGGTGCACGAATGGCAAAACGTCATTTTTTCGGATGAACCCAGGTTCTGTTTACAACATCATGATGGTCGCATCCGTGTTTAGTGACATCGCGGTGAACGCACATTGGGAGCGTGTATTCGTCATCGCCATACTGGCGTATCACCCGGCGTGATGGTATGGGGTGCCATTGGTTACACGTCTCGGTCACCTCTTGTTCGCGTCGACGGCACTTTGAACAGTAAACGTTACATTTCAGGTGTGTTACGACCCGTGGCTCTACCCTTCATTCGTTCCCTGCGAAACCTTACATTTCAGCAGGATAATGCACGACCGCATGTTGCAGGTCCTGTACGGGCCTTTCTGGATACAGAAAATGTTCGACTGCTGCCCTGTCCAGCAGATTCTCCAAATCTCTCACCAATTGAAAACGTCTGGTCAATGGTGGCCGAGCATCTGGCTCGTCACAATACGCCAGTCACTACTCTTGATGAGCTGTGGTATCGTGTTGAAGCTGCATGGGCAGCTGTTCCTGTACACGCCATCCAAGCTCTGTTTGACTCAATACCCAGGCGTATAAAGGCCGTTATTACGGCCAGAGAAGATTGTTCCGGGTACTGGTTTCTCAGGATCTATGCACCCAAATTGCATGAAAATGTAATCACATGTCAGTTCTAGTGAAATATATTTGTCCAATGAATACCCGTTTATCATCTGCATTTCTTCTTGGTGTAGCAATTTTAATGGCCAGTAGTGTATTCCAATCTCGTATAGGGCGCTGAAAGAGCGAACACCTGTATCTTTCCGTACGAGCTCTGATTTCCCTTATCGTTTCTCCCTATGCTGTTTGGTGTCAACAAAATATTTTCGCATTCGGAGGAGAAAGTTGGTGATTGGAATTTCGTGAGAAGATTCCGTCGCAACGAAAAACGCCTTTCTTTTAATGATGTCCAGCCCAAATCCTGTATCGTTTCTGTGACACTCTCTCCCATATTTCGCGATAATAGAAAACGTGCTGCCCTTCTTTGAACTTCTTCGATGTACTCCGTCAGTCCTATCTGGTAAGGATCCCACATCGCGCAGCAGTATTCTAAAATAGGACGGAGAAGCGTAGTATAGGCAGTCTCCTTAGTAGCTCATTTTCTAAGTGTCCTGCCAATAAAACAGTGTTTGGTTAGCCGTCCCCACAACATTTTCTATGTGTTCCTTCTACTTTAAATTGTTCGTAATTGTAATACCTGTGTATTTAGTTCAATTTACAGCTTTTAGATTAAATGATTTATCATGTAACCGAAGTTCAACGAATTTCTTTTAGCACTCATGTGGATGACCTCAAACGTTTGGTTATTTAGGGTCAACTGCCAATTTTCGCACAATTCAGATATCTTTTCTAAATCGTTTTGCAATTTGTTTTGATCTTTTGTTGACTTTATTAGTCGATAAACGACACCGTCATCTGCAAACCACCTAAGACGGCTGCGCAAGTTGTCTCCCAAATCGTTTATAGAGATAAGGAACAGCAAAGGGCCTACAACACTATCTTGGGGAACGCCAGAAATCACTTCTGGTTTACTCGGTGACTTTCCGTCAGTTAGTACGGACTGTGACCTCTCTGACAGGAAATCACAAATCCAATTCCCACAAATCACGGGATGGTGGTTCACGGCCACCCAGCTGGCACCCGAGATGCGTTCTGTTGGGTACAGATCAGACACATCTGCTGGGAAAGACATCAAAGTGAGTTCACTATAATTTCCCTCAAACCACTGTAGAACGACTCTGACGTTGCAACACGGATAGTTATCCTGCTGGAAGATGTCATTGCCGTAAGGGGACTTCAAGCATGAAGCGATGCAGGTGGTATGCGATTATGATCACGTAGTTCATTGCTGTCATGGTGCCTTTGATTACCACCACAGATCCCATGGAAGCCCAACTCAGTGTACCCATAGCATGATTCTGCCCTCACCGGCCTGAATCTGTGGTGCAGTGCATGTTTCGTGCAGCCATTCACCTGGATGACGGCGTCTAAAGACCCAACCACCTACATCTACATGAACACTCTGCAAATCACATTTAAGTGCCTGGCAGAGGGTTAATCGAACCACCTTCACAATTCTCCATTATTCCAATCTCGTATAACGCGAGGAAAGGACGAACACCTATATCTTTTCGCACGAGCTCTGATTTCCCTTATTTTATCGTGGTGATCGTTTCTCCCTATGTAGGTCGGTGTCAACAAAATATTTTCGCATTCGGAGGAGAAAGTTGGTGATTGGAATTTCGTGAGAAGATTCCGTCGCAACGAAAAACGCCTTTATTTTAATGATGTCCAGCCCAAATCCTGTATCATTTCTGTGACACTCTCTCCCATATTTCGGGATAATATAAAACGTGCTGCCCTTCTTTGAACTTTTTCGATGTACTCCGTCAGTCCTATCTGGTAAGGACGCCACACCGCGCAGCAGTGGACAGACAAGCGTAGTGCAGGCAGTCTCCTTAGTAGCTCTGTTACATTTTCTAAGTGTCCTGTCAATGAAACACAGTCTTTGGTTAGCCTTCCCCACAACATTTCCTGTGTCTTCCCTCCAATTTAAATTGTTCGTAGTTGTAATACCTAGCTATTTAGTTGAATTTACGGCTTTTAGATTAGACTGATTTATCATGTAACCGAAGTTTAACGAATTTCTTTTAGCACTCATGTGGATGACCTCACACTTTTGGTTCTTTAGGGTCAACTGCCAATTTTCGCACATTTCAGATATCTTTTCTAAATTGTTTTGAAATTTGTTTTGATCTTTTGATGACTTTATTAGTTGATAAACGACACCGTCATCTGCAAACAACCTAAGACGGCTGCTCAGGTTGCCTCCCAAATCATTTATAGAGATAAGGAACAGCAAAGGGCCTACAACACTACCTTGGGAAATGCCAGAAATCACTTCTGTTATACTCGGTGACTTTCCGTCAGTTACTACCAATGCACACAAATTACGGGATGGTGGTTCACGGGCACGCAGCTGGCACCCGACACGCGTTCTGTTGGGTACAGATCAGGCACATCTGCTGACAAAGACATGAATGTGGGTTCACTATAATTCCCCTCAAAGCACTATAGAACGACTCTGGCGTTGCAACACGGATAGTTATCCTGCTAGTAGATGTCATTGCCGTAAGGGGGACTTCAAGCATAAAGCGATGCAGGTGGTCCGCAATAATGATCACGTAGTTCACTGCTGTCACGATGCCTTCGATTACCACCACAGATCCCATGGCAGCCCAACTTAATGTACCCCATAGCATAATTCTGCCCTCACCGGCCTGCATCTGTGGAACGGTGTGTGTTTCGTGCAGCCATTCACTTGGATGACGGCGAGTAAGGACCCAACCATCTACCTGGTGTAACAAGAAATGCCATTCGTTCAACAGACGACCTATTTCTATTGATACGGTGAAAACTCAGTGATGCTGTGCTCACTGCAATCATAACTGATGATGTCGTTCGGTCAACACGTAGGGGTCGTGTGATGTGGAGCTCCATGTTCAACAACGGCCTTTGAACGGTGTGCTCCGAAACTCTTGTGCCTGTACCAGCATAGCACTCTATCATCAGATCTGGCATAGACCGCTGCCTATCCTGGATTACATAGTTGGGGATCCTCCGACATCTCCGTTTTGTGATGAGATGTGGTCGTCCAATACCATACGGCATATTCGTTATTTCACCGTTCTTCAACCACTTTTCATAGGCGCTCACGACAGTAGTACAGCAGTAGGTGACCAGCTTCATCGTTTCAGAGATTCTCGTGTCCAGCCGCACTACCACAACATGTGCCCTTTGTCAAAACCGCTTATATCAGTGGACTTCTGCATTTGCGGCCCGTATCTTCTCTGTAATGACTGCCTGTTCGTCTCTCTTCCGCTTACATTCTTTCCTTACTGCGGCACGTGCCCCCAACACCACCAGGAGGCATTCAACCATGCGTTGGGCAGTGGTCATAATAAATGTGTCACATATGCATACAGGACGTAGTAATGATCAAAACTAGAAGAAAAATTTGCGTAATTATATGTCTAATTTTATACTTCTTGAAATCTGGGGCACTTTACTTGCAACGAGTGATGTATAGTATTTGGACGTGAAGCCATCACAGTAAATTGTCTCAATACGCACGTGCGGGCAGATACAACTCCTCGAGTAATCATGGAGGTGAGACATCAGGATCGATTCAGTATCAATATATGAGTAAGAGTTGTCGGTGAGAGATTCATACGGCCATACACTTTATCAAACAAATTAACAGGTACTGTCTATCCCCGAAGCGTTCAGTGAATTCGAAAGTAAAATTCTATGTACCGACTTAACAGAAAATCCTAGGAAGTTCTGGTCTTACGTTAAATCAGTAAGTGGCTCGAAACAGCATATCCAGACACTCCGGGATGATGATGGCATTGAAACAGAGGATGACACGCGTAAAGCTGAAATACTAAACACCTTTTTCCAAAGCTATTTCACAGAGGAAGACCGCACTGCAGTTCCTTCTCTAAATCATCACACAAACGAAAAAATGGCTGACATCGAAATAAGTGTCCAAGGAATAGAAAAGCAACTGGAATCACTCAACAGAGGAAAGTCCACTGGACGTGACGGGATACCAATTCTTTTCTACACAGAGTACGCGAAAGAACTTGCCCCCCTTCTGACAGCCGTGTACCGCAAGTCTCTAGAGGAACGGAAGGTTCCAAATGATTGGAAAAGAGCACAGGTAGTCCCAGTCTTCAAGAAGGGTCGTCGAGCAGATGCGAAAACTATAGACCTATATCTCTGACGTCGATCTGTTGTAGAATTTTAGAACATGTTTTTTGCTCGAGTGTCATGTCGTTTTTGGAAACCCAGAATCTACTCTGTAGGAATCAACATGGATTCCGGAAACAGCGATCGTGTGAGACCCAACTCGCTTTATTTGTTCATGAGACCCAGAAAATATTAGATACAGGCTCCCAGGCAGATGCTATTTTCCTTGACTTCACGAAGGCGTTCGATACAGTTCCGCACTGTCGCCTGATAAACAAAGTAAGAGCCTACGGAATATCAGACCAGCTGTGTGGCTGGATTGAAGAGTATTTAGCAAACAGAACACAGCATGTTGTTATCAATGGAGAGACGTCTACAGACGTTAAAGTAACCTCTGGCGTGCCACAGGGGAGTTATGGGACCAATGCTTTTCACAATATATATAAATGACCTAGTAGATAGTGTCGGAATTTCCATGCGGCTTTTCGCGGATGATGCTGTAGTATACAGAGAAGTTGCAGCATTAGAAAATTGTAGCGAAATGCAGGAAGATCTGCAGCGGATAGGCACTTGGTGCAGGGAGTGGCAACTGACCCTTAACATAGACAAATGTAATGTATTGCGAATACATAGAAAGAAGGATCCTTTATTGTATGATTATATGATAGCGGAACAAACACTGGTAGCAGTTACTTCTGTAAAATATCTGGGAGTATGCGTGCGGAACGATTTGAAGTGGAATGATCATATAAAATTAATTGTTGGTAAGGCGGGTACCAGATTGAGATTCATTGGGAGATTCCTTAGAAAATGTAGTCCATCAACAAAGGAGGTGGCTTACAAAACACTCGTTCGACCTATACTTGAGTATTGCTCATCAGTGTGGGATCCGTACCAGATCGGGTTGACGGAAGAGATAGAGAAGATCCAAAGAAGAGCGGCGCGTTTCGTCACAGGGTTATTTGGTAACCGTGATAGCGTTACGGAGATGTTTAGCAATCTCAAGTGGCAGACTCTGCAAGAGAGGCGCTCTGCATCGCGATGTAGCTTGCTCGCCAGGTTTCGAGAGGGTGCGTTTCTGGATGAGGTATCGAATATATTGCTTCCCCCTACTTATACCTCCCGAGGAGATCACGAATGTAAAATTAGAGGGATTCGAGCGCGCACGGAGGCTTTCAGACACTCGTTCTTCCCCCGAACCATACGCGACTGGAACAGAAAAGGGAGGTAATGACAGTGGCACGTAAAGTGCCCTCCGCCACACACCGTTGGGTGGCTTGCGGAGTATAAATGTAGATGTAGATGTAGACTCCTGCGCGATAAATTACCACCGCTATTAGAGAACGCAACCCTTGTAAAAAGGCAACGATTGTGATTTATTCACGAGGGGGTTTCATGGGCGATGGACTGGTCAAGTGGGCCTGGTAGCGTAGGCTCCTCGTCCACTGCTCTTGAGTCCGTTGGATTTCTGGCTATGGGGACATTTAAAGCACTGGTGCATGCCCACCCCATCGACAACGTGCAGACGTTACAGCAATGTGTGAAAAATGCATGTAACGTAATTCGAATCAGGATGCGTGATAATTACAAGCAGCACTGCTTATAGTGTCTACTTCTGCGTAGCAGAGAGATGAGTATGAGAGTAGAGATTTGACCCATATTTCAGCAGGTTTTGGTTTCCAGATATGTCATTACAGGAGCTTTTCTGTTAGTTTTGACCAACACCTGTAGGAAAATGTGACACTTTTTTTAAACACCCTATGTACGAGGGTTGTCCAGAAAGTAAGTTCCGATCGGTCGCGAAATGGACACCACAGTGAAAACCTGATGAACCTATGCACAGATGTGTTGGGTAGTGTCTCTAGTACGACCGTCGATCGCATCAAGACGCTCTTTCCAGTTGTGAGCGCACTGTGAGCGAGTGGAGTTGCCTAGAACAGCGATGTCTCCCTCCAAGTAGGAGGGCCCATTGAGAGGCTTCGCCTTAGTGAATGCAGCCCACGTAACACAACTGCCACGCACTTCTTTCTTCATGGCAATTCTCAGCCGCAATCTGCAGGGGCAGTGAAGACGCTCCTGCAGCCTTTTCGATGGGAAGTGTTCGATCACCCAAAACACAGCCCTAATTGGCTCGTCCTGAGTATCATCTCTGTTCACATGAAACGCTGGATACGAAGACAACACTTGGGCGCAGGCTACGCGCTACAGACCAGCGTAGACAATTATCGGGAGGCACTGGGGGCTGCCTTCTATGACGATGGTGTTGGAAATATGGTATAACGCTCCGACAAATGTCTAAGTCAGAGCGTCGACTATGTAGAGAAGTATCTGGAAAGTGTAGCTAACTCTTGCAAATAAAATGTTTCTGATTTTCACTGTGGTTTTCATTTAGCGACCGATCGGAACTTACTTTCTGGACAACCCTCATATTTCATCGACCTCTCATCTGTTTTGTAAGCCAAATCGGATTGTTACTTCTAAGTGTCTATATTCGCTGCTTTCCGTAAGTTGATAGATTAAAGATAATTTTGAAGACCACCCTACAGTTGGCATGGTAGTTGCTCAGTAGTGGTACAGAAGATTACAGTTTCTTTTTAAAGTTGTTAATGGGTTTTTTAATATCTGAAACTTTAACAGAACAGAAGGTTTGAAATTAGACAAACTGTGGGTCTCAGTGCTAAATAAAGCAAACAGTGCCAACTCTTCTGCGGTACAAGCTCCATTGCTCACGTCGCCACCACTCCGCTACATTTGGAGCGGTCGTCTGACGTCACTACTCGACAGTTGCGCGGTTACCCATAAAGAGTTGCCAGTTTCGTCTATCTAAATAAGTTTACGTTTGTATAGTTGCTTAGGATGTGTACCTCAGTGGAAGACGAAACATTAGCACGGAAATATGCTTCAGACCACCACCTGATGCCCATAATACCAACATCGCCGAGGATATGAATACCGTCATTCGAAGTTTGCATTTCTGTATTTTTTGTCACTGGTATTTTTGTCACTTTTCCTTGATTTCCAGATATCAGTGCACCAAGAAGTTTTATACCGATATAGGTAAATCAAATGCTGGTGTTTAAAGGACGTTCATCTGTGGAATTTGGCGGGAATAAAGTGGCGAGGTAGCGGTGTGCATTTCAGGAACGAAATACTGTGCGCCTGTGCATCACATTAAAATTCAGATATCTCCTCAATGGCTTATAAATTAAGGACATGTGACACTGTAGTCCGTCTGCCAGACCACTTGATGGCCCTAAATGCTTTCATAAAGGGATAATTTACTTGTTGTCATCAGGTTTCTTATACTTTCATGGTAACACAAACGTAATATTACACTCGCAGGTATTAATCTCACTCTTATTCAGAGAATCTCAAACCTTTTGCGTCAAACTGGCACATGTGACATTGAGTCCACAACCCATTATACAGATATAGTAAACCAATGGCAGAAAATTCATATTTACTGTGTTACACAGCGTACACCGTATAACAACAATGTAGCTCATAGTAACTGTTCAACGCGACGACCATCAATTTCAGTGCATGTATTGCTATCGCGCATGCACTTCTTGGAGATTTTACCCCTTGCTGTCCGCGAAAGGATGTAATTTCAACATGATAGTGCACCAGCCCACTTCATGTCCGTGTCCATGAGCACCTGAACAACACGTACCCTCATCGTTGGATTGGAATGGGAGGTCCTATCCCATGGCCACCGCGATCATCAAGACTTTGGTGTATGAAATCCCATTAGAAACGAATGAAGACCTTGCTAGGGTCCAAGCTGCCTGTCTAATGGTACAAGGATCTTTGAGAGAATGTGGGAGAACTTCATGCGCCATTGCCATGCATACACTGAGAATGGCTGTGGTCACTTTGAATAATTACTACGAGGAACGTTGTTATTATGCGGTGTACGCCTTCTGTGACCATAACACAATAAATATGAATTTCCGACCATTGGTTCCGTATCTCAATGTAATCGGTTGTGGACCCATTATCCCCCCAGGTTTGAGAAACCCTGTATAATGAGCAGCTTTGATTCGAAAACAACGAACATGCTCCAGAGGCATTTAAAGCGACTGAGGAGAAAGCGTTCCGTTTACAGAGAGTGCTCTATTCAGCGCGGTTTCCCAGACAACGGCGCTGTAATACTTTACTTTCATCGCTGCATTAATGTTTATCTGGGCAGTGAACGCAATCCACAACACCACTGCGATTCAGCAATGACGCCGTGACGGTCGTTGTAGTTTATCACGGCGAGTTGGGTAAGCAGTGATGCTGACGCTCGTTCCAGTAAATGTTGCGGGGCTGATGTGCTTGAGCGGAAGTGACGTCAGATTCTTTCCCCTTTATTGCTGTGCTATTCGCTTAACTGTTGCGGACCGCTCGCCAGTTATATGGTTCAAATGGCTCTGAGCACTATGGGACTTAACATCTGAGGTCATCAGTCCCCTAGAACTTAGAACTACTGAACCCTAACTAACCTAAGGACGTCACACACATCCATGCTCGAGGCAGGATTAGAACCTGCGACCGCAGCGGTCGCACGGTTCCAGACTGAATCGTCTAGAACCGCTCGGCCACACCGGACGGCCTCACCAGTTATAGTGCGCATCGTAAGAAACAGCATCAGGGTTAGCATCATCGTTATTTTGACATCATTTAGTTTTGAAAAAATTTGTTGATGATGATGTTTGGTTTGGGGGGCGCTCAGCTGCGCGGTCACCAGCGCCCATACAAAGTCCCAGTTTTTACACAGTCAAATTTCTTTTTACACA
Source organism: Schistocerca nitens (assembly GCF_023898315.1). NCBI lineage: Eukaryota > Metazoa > Arthropoda > Insecta > Orthoptera > Acrididae > Schistocerca > Schistocerca nitens. The sequence goes on along the minus strand of NC_064616.1, from coordinate 773,202,189 downwards.
ATCCAATGTAGCCACAGTCACAAATGATGATGATGACGAAATGATGAGGACAACACGAACACCCAGTCCCCGGGCAGAGAAAATCCCCAACCGGGCCGGGAATCACACCCGAGACCCCGCGATCCAGAGGGAGGAGAGTTTATTCTGACACAAAAATTATTAAAAGAAAACCTGAGTTCAGTGGTTGTTGAAACGCCATGCACCAAATCTAGACGCCTTGATGATAACATCGAAGATATTTTTTAGATGTGTTCTTGGAATGAATTGCATAATTTTTTTTCTATGCAGATGAATGTTCTACACTGTAATACAAAGGGAAAAAAACGACGCCCCACGAAGGAATTATCCGAATGGGACGGAAATCAGTAGATGTGATTGAAGAGAAAGAGCTTCACAAGCTGAGCAACTCCATAACTCGTTGTTTCACCTCTGGCCCATATGCAAACTGTGGTGGTGGTAGTTAGTGTTTAACGTCCCGTCGACAACGAGGTCATTAGAGACGGAGCGCAAGCTCGGGTTTGGGAAGGAAATCGGCCGTGCCCTTTCAAAGGAACCATCCCGGCATTTGCCTGAAACGATTTAGGGAAATCACGTGCAAACTGTCATTCCGCCTGATATTGACTGATATAATTGTCAGATGTCCTCCTGAGGGATGTAGAGCCAAATTCTATCCAACTGGCGCTTTACGTCGTCACACTCCCAAGGTGTTTGGAGGGCTTTACCCATAATGCTCCAAACGTTCTCAATTCGGAAGAGGTATGGCGAATTTGCTGGTAAAGATAGGGTTTGGCAAGCACGAAGACAATCAGTAGAAACTTTCGCCGTGTGCGGGCGAGTTTTATTTTACTGAAACGTAAGACCAGGATGTCTTGCCATAAAGGGTAACAAAACGGGACGTAGAATATCGGCGACGTATCGCTGCGCTGTAAGAGTGCCGCGGATGGCAACTAAAGGGATCCTGCTATGAAAAGAAATGACACCCCAGACCATCATTACTCGTTGTCGCGCCGTTCGGGAGGCGACAGTCAAGTTGGTATCCCACTGCTGCCGGGGACATCTCCAGGATCGTCTTAGGCCCGGTATCTCACAGAATTGTCTTGAGTAATGAGTCCCACTTCCAACTGAGACCCGATGAGCAGCAGCGGAAACCCGACTCAAGGGTAACAAATTACCTAACAACCAAAAGTTACTAGACAAATACCAATCAGGTTTCCGTAAACATCGCAGCAGAACTGCCTTAATAAAGGTAAGAGATGACCTGAAGCTTGCCATGGATACACAAGAGGCGATTATCATGTGCTTGACACTGTCAACGTTGACATTTTACTTGCCTAAATTTCTCTCCAAGTGCTGTGTAATGGTTTCGCTCAGTCATGATGTCTCGCCAGCAATGTAGTATCAGGCGTCCCCCATGGTTTGGTATTAGGTTCTATATTCTTTCCTTGTTATATACTCTTTTCGTTGTACGTTTGTTGCCCTGCTACAAATACAAAATGTACGCTGATTGCCTTCATTTGTATCTAACTGCAAAGCCAATAAACCTGAAGACGGCTGATGAGAATCTCGATACCTGCCTGTGTGCACTATCAAAATGGGCGCTGAATACAGTGTTAAAGTTCAGTCCCTCCAAAACCAAAACGTTACTGGTTGGAAATTCTAGTCTCATTAGCCCGAATTATCGGGAATCCTTACCATCTTGAACCGTAAGTGGAACGAATATCAACTTCTCTCCTTCAGCAAAGAGTCTAGAACTAATAACAGACGAAAATCTAAAAATGGTTCAAATGGTTCTGAGCACTATGCGACTTACCTTCTGAGGTCATCAGTCGCCTAGAACTTAGAACTAATTAAACCTAACTAACCTAAGGACATCACACACATCCATGCCCGAGGCAGGATTCGAATCTGCGACCGTAGCGGTCACGCGGTTCCAGACTGAAGCGCCTAGAACCGCACGGCCACACCGGCCGGCGATGAAAATCTAAATTGAACTGAGATTGAATCTGCAGTGTTCAAGAAGGCTTCACCATCTTTCCATGCCGCACAAAAATGTAAAAAGCTCTTCCCTCTCGAACTGAAAAAGAAATTTTTACAAACACTTATAGTACCAATTATTGATTACAGCGATATTATCTTGTAAGGCCTTCCTTAGGAAAGCTCACAGCACCTGGAACTGGTTACGAGTACATGTGTTCGTCATATCTGTGATGTTCGTCTTTTTGACCATATTTCACCATCATGTGCACAGCTACCCTGGCTGTGTGCAGACAAGCGCACAGATTTCCATACTCTCTGTCCTCTCCACTGTCTTATCAACGTACACTGTCCCCTACATCCCTCTTTGACCTTAAAGCTCTTGTCCGAACATCATGGCAGAAACACCCGTTCCCATCAGAGCAAAATCCTTTCCGTCCTACTCCATCTTTCAGTCACTTTCTAGAAGTCGTTCTCAAGGGTAGGAAGAAGATCTCCCACTATCCTCATTGTTATTGTTGTCGTTATTACTATTATTGTTATGATTATTATTATTATTAGTATCTTTATTAGTGGAAGCAGCAACAGTAGAAATACTGCCGGTATTAACTTTATTAGTTCATAGTCAGTAATGTTTACTCGCATTGTCTCTACAGGCAATCAAAGTAGTTTAATATTATTTGTCATATTAAAATTGATATTTCTTAGGTAACTATGATGTAACAAAGGTACTGTATATGTGAAACCCTGGTCTGATATAAGAGATCAGGTTAAATATATAAATTAACAAAGTAAAATAAAATAGAAGCTAGAAATTGAAGGGGATATAAGAGCTCAGGTTAAATGGATAAATAAATAAATAAATTAAAATAAAACAGAAGCTAGAAATTGAAGAGAACAAAGACTCTTCGACTGTTGTATGAAAGAAAATTTGAAGCTCACCAATACGTTATTTCAGGGATATACTAGAAGATGTTACGTGTGGATGGAACGGGTGATGTGGCGCGCTATAAGATTGACCAAGTTATGGACAGGAAAAAAGCATAGAAATCAAGTCAAAGTAAAACCCATCCTGGAGATAATATATTATGCAGTGACTATAACGTAGTCTTAATACAGTACAAACTATATTTAAAAATCAAAATATCCACGGGTGTGCTGCCGGTCTATAGTGTCCAACGGGCACAATATTTCGGCGATCATACATGTCGCCATCATCAGGTGAACTGACGGACTGAGCTCCTGTGAACGTGCCGGCACGGAGATCCGTACGCTATGGTTGCTCAGAGGGAACTGGGTTTTAATGGAGAATACTACGAACAAACGGAGGGAGTCGCCATGGGTAGCCAACTCTGACCGGTGGTAGCGAATTTGTACATGGAGAACTTCGAGGAGGAAGCCCTGTCGTCATCCGTATGGAAACCTACTTGCTTTTTCCGTTACGTGGACGACACGTTCGTTATCTGGCCACATGGTATGGATAAACTCCTTGACTTCCTTACACATCTAAACTCCATACTCCCCAACATCAAATTCACTATGGAGACTGAAACAGAGGGTAAATTACCTTTCCTTGACGTCTTGGTCAAGAGAAGGGCTGACGGCACCCTAGGTCATGGGGTGTATCGGAAGACTACGCACACTGATCTGTATTTGCACGCAGACAGCTGCCACCACCCTTCACAGAGGAATGGGGTACTTAAAACTCTAGTACATAGGGCGCGCACTATCTCTGACGCAGAGAGTCTACCCCAGGAATTGGAACATCTGAGAACTGTATTTCGAAAAAATGGGTACTCAGAGTGGCAGATTCAACGTGCTCTCCGCCCAACCACTGCAGCACAACCTGTTGAGATGGATGAAGTCACGAGGGAGGAGGTAGGCACTGCATTTATTCCATACACAGACGCACTCTCGGGGAAAATCGCCCGCATTCTGAAGAAACACCGGGTCGGAACTGTGTTTTGTCCTCCAAATAAAACTCGTGCACTGGTGGGGAGCGCCAAAGATGACCTCGGTTTGAGGAAGGCCGGCGTGTACCAGATTCCGTGTCAATGTGGCAAGTCGTATATTGGTCAGACGATGCGTACCGTCGAGGATCGATGCCGTGAACACCAGAGGCACACTCGACTGATGTATCCGAGCAAGTCGGCGGTCGCTGAACATTGTTTGTCGGAAAATCACGCCATGGAGTATGACCGCACGAGGATTCTGATACAGACGTCGAGATACTGGGACAGCGTTGTTAGGCCATCGAAATTCGCACCAATGACGACCTCATAAACCGTGACTGTGGCTATAATCTTAGCAAGGCTTGGGAACCAGCCAGCGATCGGGTTAATCAAGAGTAAATCGAGCAAACGTATAGTTGTGACGACCACGGCGGACAGAGCCATCACACCGACGTCATCTCAGACGCCGTCGCAATCTGTTCCGCCGCGCGACCGTGGCGCGGGGCACGGACGGCGGAGGGAGCGCGCCGCGGGCGGAGGGTATTTAAATCGGCCGCCGCCGCGACCGAACCCAGTTCCCTCTGAGCAGCCATAGCGTACGGATCTCCGTGCCGGCACGTTCACAGGAGCTCAGTCCGTCAGTTCACCTGATGATGGCGACATGTATGATCGCCGAAATATTGTGCCCGTTGGACACTATAGACCGGCAGCACACCCGTGGATATTTTGATTATCAAATACGCCGGGAGAAACTCAAGAATCGTATAATTAAAAAGTTTTAAATTCAACCTGGGATCTGAGAGATGAGCAATAATTGAATTAAACACAATGAGTAACAGAGAAATTATAAAAATGCAGTGAAAGTGTTGCTGAAAAACAACATATGTCGAACAATCGACAGCTGAGAAGATCTTGGTTGGTTGGTTGGTTGGTTTGGGGAAGGAGACCAGACAGCGAGGTCATCGGTCTCATCGGATTAGGGAAGGACGGGGAAGGAAGTCGGCCGTGCCCTTTGAAAGGAACCATCCCGGCATTTGCCTGGAGCGATTTAGGGAAATCACGGAAAACCTAAATCAGGATGGCCGGACGCAGGATTGAACCGTCGTCCTCCCGAATGCGAGTCCAGTGTAGCTGAGAAGATCTAAAATAGGTAATAGTAACTGCAGCAGAGGGTGCAATTGATCGTTAAAAAATGAACCGAGCACATAATTTCATTAACATAACGAAGAAAATACAGAACAAGTACTTGACCAAGAGTAAAAAAGCAATAGAAATATGGCTAGAAGCAAAATGTCAGTAAATTAATAAAAACTGTACAAGAGGAATCACAGAAAAGCCAACAACAAGGTAAGGAAACAGTTTGCAAAATGCAAGCAACACAGTAAATCGATCCGCTCCTAGAAAGGAAAGATATTTACAGAAAATGAAAATAAAAACATGCTAAAGAGTTGTGCCATAAGCCAGCATAATTAAAAGAAATAGAAGAAGAAGAAAAAATGGAAGTAATAGTAATGGAACCTGAAATGTATGAATAAAGAATTAGAGGAATCATTAAACGATCTGAAAGGTACGAGTAAAAAATGTAAAATGCTAAAAGCACTAAGATTCTGACTTACGCTGCTCACCATTAGAATTGTAACACATTGGATGCACCGTATAAAAAGTATCAAACTGAAACGCTTCGATATGAAGATTGCCGGGTGGGAGGGCTTGCGTGTTCCATCGAAGTCAAGAGCTGTACCGGCGGTAACGTAGAAAAAAAACCTGTTCAGAACCCTCAAAGTAAAGAAGCCGGTCTGATACATGGATCTGGAATGCAAGATCATTATACAAGGCGGGGGCCCTGAGGTCACTGCTAGAACAACTCGATAAAACCAAGGGAGGCATAGTTGCACTACAGGAAATGTGATGGAATGGACACGGAATACTTGATATGGGAAGCTGGATAATTTTCTACCATGGTCCAGAGAGCAACCATGCATTTGGTACAGGGTTCGAAATAAGACAAAAATTTAAACACACAGAGAGAGGGTGGGTTCATTGATCAATATACATGCATCTACAGAAGCAGTATGTGACCAGGATAAAAGAGCCTTCTATGAGGACCTCGAGGAATCCTATGACGGATGCCCTGGGCATGATGTTAAAATAATTATTGGCGAACTCATGGAAAAGATCATTACCGTCCAGCAATAGGAAAGCGTAGCCTTCATGAATACACAAATGATAATGAACACAGAGTTCTTCAGTTTGCACTGTCACATAACATGGCTGTAGGTAGCACTATGTTCCCACACAAAAGAATCCACAAAGCAACATGGTGTAGCCCTGATCAGCATACCTTCAACCAAAACGATCATGTAATTATTGACGGCAGGCATTTCTCAAACTTACTAGATGTACGTATCTACATAGGAGTAATTGTCGATTCAGACCACCACCTTGTAATTTCGAAATTAAGAGCTCGAGTAACTAACTCAAGGAACGTAAAAAGAACATCTTAAAAAAAGTATATAGTATCAAAGCTAAAAAATGAAGAGATTGCTAAAACGTACTCTGAGAAAGCTACTGAGAATCTTGCACTATCCGCTCCTAGTGTAAGTGATACTCTGGGTCAGGAGTGGAGTGTTTGCAGGGACGCAGTCATTAAGGCAGCAGAAGAAGTGCTAGGGAAAGAAGGAAAACGACCAAGGATTTCCTTGTTTGATGAAGACTGTAAGACAATAATTCATGAGAAAAATTTGGCTTATAAGAAAATGCTTGAGACATCGTATACACGTTCAGCGGTAAAAAATTATCAAGATAAAGGGAAAGAAGAGAAGAAACAGCATCGGAAGAAGAAAATTGAATGGGAAAAAACGCAGATTGAAGAAGTGGAGACCATTGGAAAAACAAATTATGCCAAAAAATTCTGTCAGAATATTAATAGTGAAAGAAGAACATTTAAGCCGCGTACTAATATATGTGAAAGTAAAAATGGGGTTTTACTAACTGATGATTAAGAGATACTGCAACGTAGGGTAGAAAATTTTAGTTAACTGTTGGCTGCTCCAGAGCCCCCTATTGCAGAGATCCTAATCCTTCCAGAAGATGGTGATGAGGCAATAGTCTCCTCTCCCCTCTCTCAAGGAGAAGTAGAGAAAACAGTAGTCCGATTGAAGAACAATAAAGCACCAGTGACTGATAATATAACATCAGAACTATTGATAGCCGAAGGAGTTGAGTTAAATCACAGGGTATACAAGATTACGAGCCTTATCTGGGAAAAGGAAGAGTTTCCAGAAGAATGGAATGTGGGATAGTGTGTTTGACTTACAAGAAGGAGATATATTTAAATGCAGCAACTACAGAAGCATAACACTCTTAAATACTACATATAAAGTATTGTCAAATATCTTGTTTAGTGGATTCTCATCTATAGTAGAAATCATTATTGTAAGTTACCAGTATGGGTTCAGACCAGGAAAGTCAACTGTGAACCAGATATTTTCTCTCCGTGAAACAGAAGAAAAGACCAATGAATTTAATGTTTGTGTGCACCATCTTTTCATTGATTTCAAATCTGCATATGACACAATAAATCAGGCTAAACTTTATGAGGCAATGCGGGAATTTCGGGTGCCTGAGAAGTTGGTGCATTTGATAGAGGTTACCCTAAGGTACCCTCAGTGTACTGTGAGAGTGCAGTCCAGGCTGTCACACCAGTTTCCCATACGAACTGGGTTAAGACAAGGGAATGGGCTCTCCTGCCTACTCTTCAATTTGGCACTCGAAAAAGTGGTGCGTGAATCTGGTATCCAGACAAGAGGTACTATCTACTACAAGTCCGTACAATTGTTGGAATATGCAGATGCACCTAATGACTATAACATTTAGAGGTCTACAAAGTGCCTTCTCAGCTCTGAAATTGAGGGCAGAGAAGATGGGCCTGAAAATTGATGAAGGAAAGACCAACTATATGTAAAATGGTACAAATCAGCCTTTACAGCCCACAGTAACCCTTGATGGGACGACTTTCGACCGAGTGAAATGTTTCACTTATGTGGGTGCAAAGATAGAAGCAAATGACAGCACTTCGACTGAAACTACGGTCCGCGTAAGTGCTCTTAATCGATGCTATTTTGGAATGCTGCGACATTTTAAATCCAAGCTTCTATCTCGAGAGACTGACTCGATAAAACGCTGATACGCCCAGTACTTACGTATGGTTCAGAAACATGGACGATTGCAAAGAAAGGTGAAAGTAGACTGAGATCACACGAAAGAAGTATATTGAGGAGACTCTTTGGACCTGTGTGTGAAAATGGTAGTTAGAGAAGGCGAAGAAATGACGAGCTATATGATTGCTATAATGAGGATGATGTGGTCAGGTTCATAAAGTTGTGTAGATTGAGATGGGCTAGACATGTATTACGGCTCGGTAAGACAGATCCTGGAAGAAAAGCCTGCTGCAGTGAACCAGGAAGAAGAAGAGGAAGAGAACGACCAAGTTTGAGATGAAATGATGAGATTGGAGAAGACACTGCCCGAGTTGGTTGCCATAACTGAATGTCTACAGCGAAGTCCAGAGAGGAAGTGCGGAAAATAATCGAGGGGGCCATGTCCCATCCTGGGATGTAGTGTCAGTGGAAGAAGAAGATTGAACGATCCGAAAACTAAAAAAAAAAATGGTTCAAATGGTTCTGAGCACTATGGGACTTAATATCTATGGTCATCAGTCCCCCAGAACTTAGAACTACTTAAACCTAACTAACCTAAGGACATCGCACACATCCATGCCCGAGGCAGGATTCGAACCTGCGACCGTAGCGGTCACGCGGTTCCAGACTGAAGCGCCTAGAACCGCACGGCCACACCGGCCGGTAAAATTAAAAGAAAACGTGACATGCTAAAAGCACTAACATTCTGATTTACGCTGCTGGCCATCAAAAATGTAACACCATGAAGGCAGCATATAATAAATGTCAAACTGACATGCTTCGATATGGAGATTATCAGGATTTCAGCATACCCGCATAAAATAGGCAGGAGTAATGCCATCAGCTGTTACATTCTGTACGCAAGGAAGCACAACGCAGCTGGTTTCTCATTCAGACACCGCATACGGATGTTAGTTATTTGTGAAAAAATCGTGTTACGCCTCGTATAAGAAGGAGAAACTTGTACATGTACGTGTCGCAATTCGACAGCGGCAGATCGTGGCCCATCGAGAACGCGTATCGTGGTTCCGCGATACTGCTGCTCCCGTTGGTCTGGATTCCAAGGCGGTCATGAGAATATGGAATTGACGACTTCACAACGGCCATACTCAACACCATGCAGTATATCAACGACCCGTCCTGGACTAGCGCCCGAAAGGATAGACATATTGCATGATCGTACAGCCAAGCGACGTCCGTTGAGTCAGAAAATTGTGTTATTTACAGCGAGACAAGTATTCAGCCGGGCAGTGCGACTACGTCTGAAGCAGCAGAGACCGCCAGCACGGCGACCATTGTTGCAGCTTCCGTTGACGTGGCAGCAGGATGGGGAGCCGCTCCGTCGGTGGTGCTCCCAGTGACAACACTGTACGCAAGAGAGATTCCATGTTGTCTTTTCAGACGACTCCTATTCCATGTACAGCATCATGATGGCTGTATCCATGTGTGAAGGCTCCGAGAAGAACAAGCGACGCCAGACTCCATTCGCCATCTTCGTAACGGCTCAGTACCTCGCGTTATGGTATGGGGGTGCCATTGAGTATACTACAATATGCCGCCTCCTGAAATTTTCCATGTTTTAAACTTTTAAGTATTAATGTTTAAATACTTATTTGCGAATTGGATTTTTATGTCTGTCTGTATAATGTCGCTGACTGTAATGAAACATTAGTAGCAGAATCCGCGACATGCAAACTTTAACTGCGATCACTGAAATGCTTTACCTTTATATAGTGTTCTGATGTATATTCTAGTCTGAAGAAGTATTCTACTGCAAGTGTGCATAATATGCTGTGTGCGAACTTCGAGATGATGGTAAGTTCTGCTTTCCTTGATGTTGATTCGTAGATAAATGATTAAATGAAATAAGAAAACTACACTCATTTCTTTTGCGTTATATTTCCACTTTGTTTTATGGCACCAACTGTTACTATATAATATTACCATTGACTGCACCACTTTTTCACTGTGTGCGACACCGTTAAAAATAAAACATATTCGATAACTTTCTTATTCAATAGTCAAACCATCTTGAGCCCTGAGTATTCTTTCAAAAATTGTTAAGTATTTCAATATGCAAAACTGTTTAGGCGTAAAGATGATTTTTCAAAACGACAAGGAAGATCAAAGAGTGTCTTAGATCGGCAAAGGAGAAAAGGGGGGGGGGGGGATCAAAGGGAAAAAGAGAAAAGGGACCCACTTGCAATGTCGAGAATATACCGCATACCGTGCACATGCGGAAAAGTTTATGTCGGAATGACTCGACGATCAATCAGCACCAGGATCAAAGAACATAAGCGACATTGCAGGTTGGGGCAGAAATCGGCCGTGGCAGAGCACACACTGAGTGAGACCGACCACGTAATAAAATTCGCCAACACGGAAGTTCTGGTTGTAGAGAAGCACTATCACACCCGCTTGTTCAGAGACGCTGTAGAAATATAAAAACACGCGAATAGCTTCAACAAGAAAGAGTAAAACCTTAAGGTAAGCGGATCCTGGCTTCCCGTACTGCAGCGAACGACCGTCGCAAGTAGCAAGAGGAGAACCGCACCGGAAATGACCGCGGAGAAGCCCTCGGACGTTGGCGCGCCAGGTACATACAGACTGCAGCCGCGAGCTCGGCTCCAGTTCACCACCGGCAATGGAGGGTGTAGCTTTGGCAATGCGAGCCACTCGTGCTGGCGAAACGTCAGTAAAATCATCAGATGAACGTCTGCCGAAGAACCCGAGACAGAAGCAAATAGGCAGTTTGTTATTTCAATATGCCTACGGCACTCCCGTATCATCCGTCGTTTACGCTTAGGCGCTCCACTCGACGTCGTCGGTCGTTCTGTAGTATTGTGAAGCTACGTCGGCGTCCGCTCCAGCGGTTTAGCGTCCCTACATCGCAGGTTATGCTTTTTGACCTACTGCACCACATTGTTTCACGTGATTTCCCAATGACTGCAATACTCTTCCAAACAATTACCACTCTTTATCATCAAACTGCTACATACGCCGTCCACTGGTATTAATGTACCACCGCCTATGCCCTATGCTCGACGTCAACATGCAATAAGCACTGACGGACGCCAGGTGGACGCACAGGCAGTAGAGCTATATAAAGCGTGTCGGAGATGGCAGGTGGGGAGGGAACCAGAAAACAGTGCACTTGTTGTTATAAAGCGGAAACGGAGCGATTTATCTCATCATTGGTTTTAGGCCCAATGGTGGAAGCATTTCCGAAACGGTTAAGTCTGTAAATTGTTCGCGTGCCGCCACGATTAAAGAGAGTTATCCAAAACCGGTGCCGAGGCAGCTGCGGTGCACCACGGGCCATAGATGGCAGGAGTGAACGACGCCAGCGGAGATGTGTACGTGCAAGCAGACGTGCAACTGGTGAACAACTGGCCGCCCAGATGAAGCAAGGAGCTACCAACAGCGTCTCCTTAACGACCGTTCTTTGCACTTTGCTCTTTATTGGCCTCTGCATCTGTAGCCTGCTTCACTCACTCAAACTGACTGCTGTTCGTCGGCAACGAAGGCTGGAATTTCCGAAGACACGGTCACCTTACAACAAAACATAATCACTTCTGGTTCGGATAGCCAGTAATTTATACTACTGCAGGTATTACAGTTCTGACTTGTTAAGGCCAGTGACTATGCCCTACATCTAGTACATTTCATGTCTCCGTGACGTTAGCTTTCAAAAAGTAAGCAAAGAACGTATTTTTCCCGTGCTGTCCTGACCTGCCTCAATATATGGGATGTTCGACTGTTGCACTAGCGAGTACAAACGCATTGAAAACATATGGTCACTGGTCACCAAGACATTTCCACTTCGATTTATGAACTCTGGCGTAGAGTTGAAACAGCATGGAATGTTCTCCCCATATACACACATCAAAAAAAGTATTGCATCACCACGGTTCCCAGAACTGCTGAAGATAGACATTGACTGTGGATATTGTATCATAGGCACAGTCTCTTTGACTGTTCAGGGATGTCACTAAACCCGCCCAAAAAATTAAACAACCATGCATCAGCAGCGTCTATTAGATCAGTTCCAGTCATTCCTCCAGGAAGGAGGTACACAGCTCGTGTTGTCTGTAGTTCAACCATGCCTACATGCCTAGACGGTCAATACCGCGGTTCGATCGCGTTCGCTTTGTTACTTTCTGCCAGGAAGGGCTCTCAACAAGGGAAGTGTCCAGGCGTCCAGGAGTGAACCAAAGTGATGTTGCTCGGACATGGAGGAGATACGGAGAGACAGGAACTGCCGATGACATGCCTCGCTCAGGCCGCCCAGGGGCTACTACTGCAGTGGAAGACCGATACGGAGAGACAGGAAGTGCCGATGACATGCCTCTCTCAGGCCGCCCAGGGGCTACTACTGCAGTGGAAGACCAATACGGAGAGACAGGAACTGCCGATGACATGCCTCGCTCAGGCCGCCCAGGGACTACTACTGCAGTGGAAGACCGATACGGAGAGACAGGAACTGCCGATGATATGCCTTGCTCAGGCCGCCCTGGGACTACTACTGCAGTGGAAGACCGCTACCTACGGATTATGGCTTGGAGGAACCCTGACAGCATCGCCACCATGTTGAATAATGCTGTTCGTGCAGCCACAGGACAACGTGTTACGACTCAAACTGTGCGCAATAGGCTGCATGATGCGCAACTTCTCTCCCGACGTCCATGGCGAGGTCCATCTTTGCAACCACGACACCATGCAGCGCCGTACAGATGGGCCCAACAACATGCCGAATGGACCGCTTAGGATTGGCATCACGTTCTCTTCACCGATGAGTGTCGCATATGCCTTCAACCAGACAATCGTCGGAGATGTGTTTGGATTGCAGATGTCCACAGTGGCATCAAGGCTCGTCGTGTAGTGCCCACTCCCGTATTCATTCGATTTGACGCCACCTGGTTTCTGATAAGGTTGTAGCCTCCCATCTTACAAGATACGTATGTCAGAAGACAAGATTCGTAGGTTAGACTGTATACGAAACGTTTACTGCCTATGGAATCTTGGCGTATGGAGCACCAGACATGTTCTTGATAGTCTTCCACTTCATAGTCACCGTAAGGTTCTTCTAACTTCAGGAGGTTCGCAGTGCGGAAATCCTTTATATTGTGTAGGTCTATCTGATCCTGAGTTAATTCTCATTACCTCCCTTAGGTGGACACACTGTTTAGCTACATTCATGCTTTATACCAAACAGTTGTATACCGATTAGGTTCCTTTCAGATTACGCTGATACAATAGCTCCCTTCTTAGCAATCATATACAACCGCTCGCTCGCCGATAGATCTGTACCTACAGATTGGAATATTGTGCAGGTCGCACCAGTGTTTAAGAAGGGTAGTAGGAGTAATCCATCGAACTACAGACCTATATCATTGACGTCGGTTTGCAGTAGAGTTTTGGAGCATATACTGTATTCAAACATTATGAATCACCTCGAATGGAACGATCTATTGATACGTAATCAGCATTGTTTCAGAAAACATCGTTCTTGTGCAACGCAGCTATCTCTTTATTCGCACGAAGTACTGGCCTCTATCGACAGGGGATTTCAAGTTGATTCCGTATTTCTAGATTTCCAGAAAGCTTTTGACACCGTTCCTCCCAAGCGACTTCTAATCAAGCTGCGGGCCTATTGGGTATCGTCTCAGTTGTGCGACTGGATTCGTGATTTCCTGTCAGTTCGTAGTAATAGACGGTAAATCATCGAGTAAAACTGAAGTGATATCAGGTGTTCCCCAGGGAAGCGTCCTGGGACCTCTGCTGCTCCTGATCTATATAAATGACCTGGGTGACAATCTCAGCAATTCTCTTAGGTTGTTCGCAAATGATGCTGTAATTTACCGTCTAGTAAGGTCATCCGAAGACCAGTATCAGTTGCAAAGCGATTTAGAAAAGATTGCTGTATGGTGTGGCAGGTGGCAGTTGACGCTAAATAACGAAAAGTGTGAGGTGATCCACATGAGTTCCAAAAGAAATCCGTTGGAATTCGATTACTCGATAAATAGTACAATTCTCAAGGCTGTCAATTCAACTAAGTACCTGGGTGTAAAAATTACGAACAACTTCAGTTGGAAAGACCACATAGATAATACTGTGGGGAAGGCGAGCCAAAGGTTGCGTTTCATTGGCAGGACACTTAGGAGATGCAACAAGTCCACTAAAGAGACAGCTTACACTACACTCGTTCGTCCTCTGTTAGAATATTGCTGCGCGGTGTGGGATCCTTACCAGGTGGGATTGACGGAGAACATCGAAAGGGTGCGAAAAAGGGCAGCTCGTTTTGTATTATCACGTAATAGGGGAGAGAGTGTGGCAGATATGATACGCGAATTGGGATGGAAGTCGTTAAAGCAAAGACGTTTTTCTTCCGAATGCGAAAATATTTTGTTGGGCCCAACCTACATCGGTAGGAATGATCATCAAAATAAAATAAGAGAAATCAGAGCTCGAACAGAAAGGTTTAGGTGTTCGTTTTTCCCGCGCGCTGTCCGGGAGTGGAATGATAGGGAGATAGGATGATTGTGGTTCGATGAACCCTCTGCCCAGCACTTAAATGTGAATTGCAGAGTAATCATGTAGATGTAGATGTTGATTATGCTACGCTAAACACAATATTAGAGCCAAGTTTCCTAAGATATCTTCATGATAGCCTCCTAATATACCTGCGAGTGTAGCCAAAATTGAATTGCGAATCTTCAGTTTCAGCTTTACTCCTTCTAGGTGGGCTGTATAGGCTAACATTAGAGCCGGCGTTAATCCCATATATTCGGGTGTGTCGTCACGTCTTTTACACTAACCAATTATATATAGTTCTAACTTTTATTGTGGTGCATCACCGTACTTGTTTGGATGGGAATACGAGCGTTATTTCCTGAAATGTTTATGTAGTTTCTCAAAATCCTTGTGGAGTACAAACGAGTTTCTCCGAAGGTTTTGCTCTGGCTAGTTATGGTCCGGTCAACAGCGTCAATATAAGTTAAGCAAGAGAGAGGACAGCGCTGAACCCTATATTAACGCATTTTTCAATCCTATAAACTTACTGGACTTTCAGTTACGTGTAACTTGGGTTTTTCTTCCACTTGACGTATGTCTCAGTGGAATATATGGCTGCCTGCATTTAATGACGTGGCCTGGAATCTCATAACTCATACCGTATCATAGGCTGAGGGGATGTCAATAAATAACTACTTCAGCTTTGTTCTGGTATTCTTTGACGGCGTAGGCTGTAAGTCCCATGTCTGGAGTACTATTCCAGCTGTGAAGCCAGCTTGGTCAGAGAGAGGAATATTCATGACAGGACCAAAGGCAGTACTGCCAGAGAATAGACACATACAGGCGAATATGGCAACCATCAACACGGCTGCCCCACTGCGATGTGGAAAGCAAGGAGAAGCTACCACATAAATTATCTCACTGCAGCAAACCATTTGTATCTATCATGTATCTACCTGAGACTATATTTTTCGGCAGTAAAACAGACTCCCAATCGTATCTTCGAATGGGGAAAGTCTCAAAGGGATTAATAACAGTAGCCAAGAAATAATAAAGATAAAGCAAAGAAATTTCATTAAAAAGTGACAATGCAGTTCACTGGGAGTTGCTAGTAAACTGGAGAACATAAAATGGGAGACTACAACTCTATAAATATATTAGGAATGAGTGAAATTCAGTAGGAAGATGAAGGAGATTCCTGAAGCGGCAAATTCCATG
Source organism: Schistocerca nitens (assembly GCF_023898315.1). Taxonomy (NCBI): domain Eukaryota; kingdom Metazoa; phylum Arthropoda; class Insecta; order Orthoptera; family Acrididae; genus Schistocerca; species Schistocerca nitens. The sequence goes on along the minus strand of NC_064616.1, from coordinate 773,186,333 downwards.
TAATATACTCAGGCGCTCGAAACAAATAGTTGTTTATACGTAAATTGAGGGTCGATAGGGGAAGAAAGGAAAGGGAGGGGATCACTGCTGTCAGCTGCACCGGGACATTACGCGGAATCAGCGGCGATAGATGAAAATGTGTACCGAATTCGGGATCTCCTGCTTACTAGGGAGGTGCGCAAACCACTGCGCCATCCGGACACAGCGTTATCGCAACTGCGCGGACTGTCTCAGTACGCCTCATGGCCGACCCACATTCCCATCGAACGCCATCTACCCGCAGTTCCTGTCCATTTCCTCCAAGCTCGCTACTGTAAGATTCTCACAGGAGGTCGGACGTATTTGTGCATCCGCACAGAAGAAGGTGGACCCTTTGTCCAGCTACGCTCATTTAATTAATTACATGAACGAGTGGTGTCTGTTCTTTCGGACAGGTCCCTCGCCCTGTATAATTCACCGGAAATACATAATTTAAAAAGTATAATAACAAGGAATACCCTCCAATTAAAGCTACAGCGCTAATTTCCGCTAGCAGTTCCACTGCTGCACTTGGTAAAAGTGTGTGTATGGTCTGTGTAGAGCCAATACAAGTCGGATTCCAGTGTCACATGGGGGCTTGTCTTGTAGGCTCTACGCACACTGTTTGCATGTTGCTGCATCTGTCTACTCCCTTACTCACTCGATCTAACATCACACATTGTTTTCTAGTGAGGCTGAAGCCTTCCATCTTACAAGTTAAGTCAGTCATAAGTATACAATTCCTAGGTTTTATTGATTTTTTTTCTTTATTGTTAATTTCACACCTGATACAGGTAGGCCAGCAGCGGCATATTACGCTCTTCGGCCACAGATAAAACTAATGACACAAAAGAAGACAATCACAGAACAGACAGGGTGGACATACAAATGTAGACATACAAAATTAAAACACACGGAGCCGTTCACGGGCGCAGAGTCCAAAATAAAAATGTTCAGACACGTGGACACGCACAGAGAAGACAGAACTCACACGCGAACGTTGGAGCACAAACGAATAAACTCTGGAACACTTGAGCACGAACACGACGGCACACACAAACACTAGGCGATGATCTCCGGCGCGCGGAAGTTCACTATACGTGTGCGAGTCCGGGGACCTGCCAAAAGGGGAAAAGGGGGGAGGAGAGGGAGGGGGAGTGTGTAGATGCCAGTGGCAGAGGAGATGGGAGGGGGAGGAAAGACTGTAGGAGGGGCAGAGAAGCCCGGTGGGAGGAGGGAGGGAGAGAAGGGAGAGAGTATGCCCTCGGGAAAAAACACAGGATGCGGTAGAGGAGGATCAAAGTTGGTAGGAGGGGTAGACGGAGGGGATGAGGGCATCATCAGGGAGGGGGAGTTGGTGGAAGCCACCTTGGGCGAGGGTATGGAGAGTGGAGAGATGGAGAGCAGGTGGGATGTGGGAATGCAGGCGCGGCAGCGGACGGGGGTGGGAGAGGCTGGGAGAGACAAGCGGGAGAGGGGGATGAAGTTTTCGGGAGGTGTAGAGGATCCGTATCCGTTCGAGGAAAAGAAGGAGTTGCGGGAACGGAATAAGGTCATAGAGGATCCGCGTGGAGAAGGGAAGACGGTTTTATTGAGTCCCTAATCGTCCTATATACCTGTATACGAGGTGGAATCCAAAATTTTCGGGACCGGTGCTGCCATCTGGAAAGTAGGAGTAGTAGATCTTTGCACCGCTAGGTTGCGAGAGCTGCATATCTGATGAGTCAGTGTGCGGAGTGGCATTCAGCTGGGAGGACGAGTTGTGTGTCCACAGTGATTTCCGTAATACTCTGTGTTTGGTGTGTGGCGATTTTACGATGGATCCGCGAATAGAACAGCGTATCTGATGATCCAGCCTTATTGTCACGGGTTATCACCGGCGACGAGAGCTGAATTTACGGCTATGACCCAGAGAGAAAGCAACAATCGTCCCAGTGGAAGAGCCCAGGCTTTCCAATACCCAAAAAAGCGAGACAAGTGAAGAGCAAAGTGGAGAGCATGATCATCGTTTTCTTTGATACCAAGGGAATTGTGCACAAAGAATTCGTCCCACCCAACCAAACTGTGACGTTTTGCGACTGCTCCGTGAAAACGTGCGGCGACGACGGCCCGAACTTTGACGTCAACGGAACTGGCTGCTGCATCACGACAAGGCGCCCTGTAACACGTCCTTGCTCACCAGGACCTTTTTGGCAAAAAACAACATGGCGGTTGTACCCCACCCACCGTACTCGCCAGATTTGGCACCTTGCATCTTCCCGCTGTTCCCAAAACTGAAACTCAGGTTGAAAGGCCGTCGGTTCGACACTCGAGAGAGGGTTCAAGAAGCATCGCTGGCGGTGATAAACACCCTCAAAGGACAGGACTTACAGAAAACGTTTGACCAGTGGCAGAAGCGCTGGGACCGGTGTGTCTGTGCGGATGGGAACTACTCCGTGGATGATGGTGACCATTAGTCCAAATGTAAGGTTTTCAACAGATGGCAGTCCCAGTCCCGAAAATTTTGGATACTTCAAAATTTAGCAGTGTTTGAAACCTCTGCCGCATCAGGGACCTGTGTTTGAGGCTTTTAGTAAGCATGTGAACCTGGTTTATGGGAAGACGGAACATGATCTTCATAGTCTGGTACTTCAGGAGGTTCGATGTGTGTAAGGTGTGTAGGGCTGTCTGCTTCTAAGATTATTCTTATGGTCTCCCTTCCATGGATAACAACATTAGACGAATAACTGTTTGCATAAGTGCCAGAGGTGGACCAACACGTTATTAACATACTCAATTTGTGAAGCCTTTCTCCTGAATAAATCATCCAATTTTCTTGAATAATTCCTTCGTGGTGCTGTGCTTTCTTTTTGTCTTCTAATGTATATTGGAGCGACAACTTGTCTAACGTTTTAAACGACCTGCTATTGTAGCTAAAACTGACTATGAGAAAGAAAACGATAAAGCACATTTTCAGAGCAAAGAAATTTCTTCCCGGAGTATGCTTTAACAGAAAATCTGTACACTGCTGTTTAAAAAGTATATGGCCTACATCCGTCTGAATGTTTATTAGAGTATCGCTTAAATATTTGAAATAAATCGGTCAAGAACTTTCCGAGATTTTTGCTAACAATGTTAAACAACGATTTGTCTTTAAATGGGGTGATTCAGCTACGCCTACCTCTGGGTTTTATGCAAGCCGCAACACCTTCAAGTACCACATGTTAGATTTTCATATTCTCTCGCTCATTACACGTAAACCATTAGTCCTACAGAAAAAATGAACTACATTTTTTGTAGCAAATTTAATGTATTTCAATTTTTTTTACTGAGATGCATTTTCGCAACAGGCCGTAATTTTCTAATTATTCAAGAAAAACGTGCAAACGTGACCTTTAAACGCGTTTTTCTTGAATAACTCGGAAACCGTACCCTCTAGCGAAAACGTATCCCAGTAAAAAATGTAACTGCATTAAATTTACTACAATAAGTATGTATTGTAGTTTATATTAGATACCAGGGTCTTTATTGACTTGAATTTCTTCTGAGGATTCGCTTTTCCACGCTATGATCAGGTAATCAGCTTAGTATACAAATTTACGAGATGGCGCTTCTGCCACGTTCACTAATCGTATGTATGAGTTAAATAAGAGAGGGGACGATGCAGAACCCTGTGGTAAGACATGTTACAACGCTTAGATTTTATGGAACTTAACATTAAGTATAATTCGGGATTTTCTTCCAGTGAGTATATTTACAAGTAACATAAATGTCTGTGTGCATTTGATGATCTTTGCTAGAATGAAGTACAATCCTGCAACTCATACTGTAACATAGGCTGAGGAATGATCAATAAATACAACTTTACCTTTATTATGGTATCTTTTTTCGCCTTATGTTGTAAGTGCCAAGACATGCACACTATTCCCGCCAGCCGTCAAGCCTGCTTAGTTTATAGGGAAGATTAAGCTTGATATATGGATTCAATCTACATTGCGCAACAAAATTAAAGAATCCCTCATTCGAACCCCCGTAATTGTCTTCCATTGCGACGCCTAAGGTTAAAATTTGGCTCAAAGATTCCTCCAAGCTTCTCTGTAATAGTACAAAATCGTGGCGACCTGCAACGTCACCTTCGGTATCGGCGACTCTTCAAACAGCACGTGTCGATAAATGCAAAAAAAGGACCAAATTTCACCACAGTTCTGCCCAACGCCACCATGCCCGCGTCACACGATGGGAAGGCCGCCACACACCCCCTCCCTCTTACCCAAATTTGATACCTTCTTTTGACGCCTCAACGGTGGAGGTCAGAACTGAGACGCCCAGCGTTGAAATCACGCGGTTTTCTTATGGAAAACCGATAAAAACATTCCAGGCGCACCACTGCTCAGAAACGACACAAAAACGTCTCAAAGAACGGTATAAAGAGCATCAATGAAACCACCCCTTCGCTTGGGGCTTTGATTCCCACACATTTCGCGATTGAAATGACAGTTCGCAGTGCGGTAAGCAACAGGACAACGTTCTTGACAACGTTCGATACAGCTGCCAGCCCCTGGGCGTTTCAAACCTACTCTAAGGACATCGTGAGGCTACCGTCCCATCGAATGTGATCTCGCCCCTTTGAAGTGTAGCGCGACCGCAATTTTAGCTCTGCTGTACAGCCTGGAATCACTAGGGACTGTTAAAAACAGTTCGACGAAATCTGAACATGATCCGAAGCAGCAAAGTGTTCATCTGTTTTTGCATCCCTCTTTTGTCGCACACTCCTTTGGCGTGATCGTGGGGGGAGGGGTGCAACATTAAGATGTGCATGAATAAAATGGCGAAGGGTTTCTCTAAGCCCCCCCCCCCCACCAGTTCTGCAGCACTCCAGCGCCTGGATGCAGGTAAACATCACCTGGCTGATGTCCAAGGAGTTGCCTAATCCTCAGGAGCTAACGCAGCCTGTACTCTGAATGTATGCCGAGGTTTCCGTCAGGTGCATTTTTAATGTGCTCAGCTAACGTGCGTGGTTGGCACTGAGGCTGTTGCCAAACTGGGGAGTCTTATAGGGACCCTTTGCTGTTTTACTTACGCACATCTTAATATTGCACCCCCTCCTCCCCCTTCGCCCGTGACCGCACTATAGGATGGCGCGGGAAAGGAGGAATGAAAAAACATATGAACACTTGCTGATTCGGTCCACATTCAGATTTTTTCGAATTCTTTTAAACAGTCCCTAGTGATTCCAAGCTGTACAGCAGAGCAAAAACTGCAGCCGCACTACACTCCATAGGGTCAGACCACGTCCAGTGGGGTTGCAGACCCACTATGTCCTTAGAGTAGGGTTGAAACTCCCAGGTGATGGCAGCAGTGTCGAACGTTGTCAAGAGAGTCGTCCTATTGCTCACTGCACTATGAACTATTGTTTTCGACTGCTCAAAGCATAAGAATCAATGCCCCAAGCGAAGGGATGATACCATTGACACCCTTTATGCCACTCCCTGAGGCGCTTTCGTGTCGATCCAGAGCGTCGGTATGTCTGAAATGTTTTCCTCGATCATCCGTCAAGAAACCACGTGATTTCAAGGCTGGTTGACCTAGTTTCGACATCCACCGCTGAGGTATCAAAAGAAGAAGTGAAATGTGGGAGAGTCGGGTGTGGTGACCTTCCCATCGTATAACACGAGCATGGTGGCGCTGGGCAAAATTGTGGTGAAATTTGGTGTCAATATGAAATCATTTACCCTCATTCCAGCTCACATGAACTTCTGTGCTGTGACCTCTTTTTCTTATTTTTTCCAAATTTCAAACTCATGCGCGAGGATGTGAGCCTTTAATTTCGTTGCACAGTATATTTACTACGATATTTTCAAACAGTTTGTAAGAAGTGTATCATAAACAGCTTGATCTGAAGTTTCTTTGACTGTCGCATATCGTAACTGGTTTCAGTGTTTCTGTTACGTTGGATTCCTTTACAGATCTTAGAGATTTTGTCTGTTTTAATATGTTTTCTTTCTAGAAATATTTTCCCACCACTGCATAGGTTCATGAAATACTCTGAAAATTTGCTATCTGTGCTTGCAGCTTTCCAAGATTTCCTAAATTTCAAGCTGAAGATACTTCTTCTGTTCCTGCTGGAGGTGTTATGTCTTCCTCGGTGGGGGTTTCCTGCAACCACTGTTCACTTAGATGGAAACCACTTTTCTTCTCCTCTGTCTTCAATAGGACTTCCAAGGTCTACTTCAGGTTCATTGCCCCCTGGTTAGGTGTTACATTTTCCTAATTCTCTGACGGTCAGTAGCTCCTCTCAGTTTACACAATCCCCAACTACTACCACTAGAGTGATCAAAGTCGAACTTTTCCATCGTCTTATGCAATCATCATTTTCGTTCGTTATTCATAGCTATGGAGACTTGACGCACGACCTCGGGATCGTGACTCTGGACATGTTCCTCCATGGGTGCCTCACACTCTGTAGTCCAGTAGGCACTGTATTACCTCTGTGAGTCTCGGATGCAGCTTTGGGTAGTATCTTGAGGAACCTCTGATAATTTTTGCCACTACTGTGTCCAGTTCATATTCCCTTTCTCTTGTGTAGGGGTTGCCCTCACCAAGGTGGAAACCCCTACTGTTTCGTCGGGATGAAGGCCGAGGAACCTGTGTGGCGTCGACAGATGCTACACAACAAGATAAAATATAATTTTTTTATTCTTCAGAATACATCTTGTCGCAGTGTCTTCTGCGCCAGCTGGTGGTTCCGTAAACCGGAGTGGAATCCGCTGAACCAGAGGCAGTCTCAAGACTGCCAAAGATTGCTGCATGAGCGCCGAGCGCAGACCGGAGATTTGGAGTGCGGCGAGTTGCTCGCCCGTTGCTTCGGAACGCTCTTCCTGTCAGCTGGTCTGCTGCGGAAGAGGTTATGACTGCGGCGAGTTTGTGTTTCGCTCACTCACCACCCTGAGAGTACTCTGTCTCTCTCAGATCACTGCCCATGTTGTCCCACCAGATGTACCATGATGAAGGATACCGTGATGTCGTGTTGATTGCTGATCCTGGCCCACCCATTTGGTAGGACATCTGAACGGAACGATGCTGAAGGTTCAGAGCGGCAGGTACTCTGAACTGGAACGATGTTGGTAGACTCACGGGCAACCACTCAGTGGCGGATTCAGTACTGGATGCTGGTTCATAATCATCCGTGGCTACAGATCGGCGGTCATCACATCAGATAGCAATACTGGAACAATCTCACACAAAATATTGCAGTGTAATAATCAGAGAATCGAATGCTAACGACATGAACGCCATAGATTTTACTGATCGCCTCTCTCTAGACTAGCGGGGTGGAGTATTTATGTTGTTGAGGAGCAGCTTCGCTGTATGATGTCATTTATAATGACCAAATCCGTCTCGCTCCTTATGAGTCATCATCGGTCTTCAGTTTTGTTTTTCACATCCAGCTAGGTGAATACCGGGTTGGTCCCCACGTTCCGCCTCAGTTACGCGCGTCGCAGACATTTGAAACACGTTCACACTCTTTCACGATTTACACTAGACACAGACAGTTGGGGTACACTGATTCCGTCCTGGGGGGTACGGGGTGGCGGCAGGAAGGGCATCCGGCCATCCCTAACACTAACATTGCCAAATCCGTTGTAACCACGCCGACCCTGCGATCGCTGCGGGACTACGGCGTAATCTAAAGAAAGAAAGAAAGAATCGGTCTTCAGTTTTGCTGTATTGGCTTAATCAATTTGTTTCAATATCATAACTGCTTTGTCAAACCCCTTATAGCTGTTGTTGCATCCTATCTAGTGCTTCTTACATGTTACCAGAGTAATGGAAGCAAGATGGTCTGCATCGGTATTACAATTTTCAGCTGAGCCCGCTCGCAATCACACACGGAAGTGCTGATGTCACACTATTGGTGACCTATTAACCATGTCGAAATGTTTACGCCTAGCAGCGAGCTCGTGTTGGTTCTTCCGTATGCCTGAGCAATGACGGACTATACGGACTCGGAAAAATTTTCTCTTTCCTGGTCCCTTAATATCTTGATGCGTAACATACGTATGCTTGGAATGCACCCCAGTCAGTCTTCTTTAAATTCCATCTTGGCATTAGGCTGCTCTTTAGATAAGAGATTTTGTCTCTCCTGTGGAGCGCTGTGAACAACCACAACGGTCGTAACAAAGGCATAAACAGAGGTCCACAGAGAATAGACATATGATGAAGACACTGCTAACGATAATGTATTACATTAGTATGATGAGTATGAGGGGCAAACATCTATTAGGCGCACTACGAATGTAGTGTTGTGGACATGTTGGGAATGTGGATCTCACGGGGAGCGTGCAAGGGATAAGTCCCTGCAGACGCACTGTCCTCTGTGCCCGCAGTGGCTCATATGGATAGAGCGTCTGCCATGTAAGCAGGAGATCCCGGGTTCGAGTCCCGGTCGGGGCACACATTTTCAACATGTCCCCAATGAAGTGTATCGACGCCTGCTTGCAGCTAGGGTGTCTATTTAATTATCATTTCATTTCTAGCAAAGCTGCATGGTCATCCACGGTAATTGTTCTTTCGGGAACAGATACTACCGTCATATATATAGTTAAAAAAAATGGGTTCCCGGCCTTTGACCTTCTTGTGCGAACGCACACGCTATGCCCGAACTCGTACGGGACTTGGTACATTAATCTGCCACGAGTAATGAGTATGATGGGCAAACATCTATTAGGCGCACTACGAATGTAGTGTTGTGGACATGTTGGGAATGTGGATCTCACGGGGAGCGTGCAAGGGATAAGTCCCTGCAGACGCACTATCCTCTGTGCCCGCGGTGGCTCAGATGGATAGAGCGTCTGCCATGTAAGCAGGAGATCCCGGGTTCGAGTCCCGGTCGGGGCACACATTTTCAACATGTCCCCAATGAAGTGTATCAACGCCTGCTTGCTGCTAGGGTGTCTATTTAATTATCATTTCATTTCTAGCAAAGCTGCATGGTCATCCACGGTAACTGTTCTTTCGGGAACAGATACTACCGTCATATATATAGTTAAAAAAAAAAAAAGGTTCCTGGCCTTTGACCTTCTTGTGCGAACGCACACGCTATGCCCGAACTCGTACGGGACTTGGTACATTAATCTGCCACGAGTAATGAGTATGATGGGCAAACATCTATTAGGCGCACTACGAATGTAGTGTTGTGGACATGTTGGGAATGTGGATCTCACGGGGAGCGTGCAAGGGATAAGTCCCTGCAGACGTACTATCCTCTGTGCCCGCGGTGGCTCAGATGGATAGAGCGTCTGCCATGTAAGCAGGAGATCCCGGGTCCGAGTCCCGGTCGGGGCACACATTTTCAACATGTCCCCAATGAAGTGTATCAACGCCTGCTTGCAGCTAGGGTGTCTATTTAATTATCATTTCGTATTACATACCGTCAAATAAGTCTGCGGTTTGACGGAATTCCCACCCCTGATGAAAGAATATCTGCACTGCCAGACAAAAATGTTAAGCACCCAAAGACATGATCGGATGTCAATATAGCTTTGAACAACATCGACGGGTATGCAAATAATTTGAATTGCAATTCTCTGTGACAGGTAGAATGGCCAGCACAGTGTGTTAGTGCTTTTCCTGTTTAGTGTTGTTACCAGGCCTGTTAAAGCGTATATAGAGCGTGAACTGCATCAGGTGGTGAGTGACTACTGCGACGGACACAAAGGTGCCGCAAATCGTGTGAGCCAGCGTTATCAGCACCTGACAGAGTTTCAAAAGGGTCGCATTGTGGTGCTCCGTTTGGCCTACTGGTCGAATCGTGCAATATCCAGATTTATCGTCATTCGGGTGTCAGTGGCCCCATGTTGGACTGCGTGGAGACATGAGGGCAGGCGTACTCGTCATCAACGTTCGCAGATGACCTCTAAAAGGGAGGAAGGATCAATACATTGCACATCAAGCTCTTTGTAAATCCTTCACAACTGCGCCTGCCACCCAAGAACAAGTAAAGGACCAACTGCAACTTTCTTTATGATTCTGGGCCACTGGTCAGGGTCTAGCAACAGCTGGACTAAAGACTTACCGTTCCACGTGTAGGGTGCCGTTAACACAGTACAAACAACTGCATTTGGAGTGGTGCCGTGACGCGGAAATATGGACTGTTGATGAATGGAATCGCACTGTGTTCAGTGATGAATTGTGGTTCTGCATTACCATGAATGACCATCAACGGGGTGTATTTCAGCGACCTAGAAAGAGGACCCATTCTTTCGATGTTTTGGAAAGGCACAGCGTTGTTACTCTGGAGTCATGGTGCTGGAAGCCGTTGGGTATGACTTCAGGCTATGGTTCTTAGTGACTGAAGGGACTCTGACGGCACAGCGATACATCACGGACATCCTGCGTCCTCACGAGTTACCTCTCATACAACAGTATGTTGGTGACATTTTTCTACAGAAAAATGCTCGCTTCAGTCCGGAACCGCGCTGCTGCTACGGTCGCAGGTTCGAATCCTGCCTCGGGCATGGATGTGTGTGTTATCCTTAGGTTAGTTAGGTTTAAGTAGTTCTAAGTTCTAGGGGACTGATGACCTCAGATGTTAAGTCCCATAGTGCTTAGAGCCATTTGAACCATTTCTGAAAACGCTCGTCCACACAAAGCATGTGTCTCTATGAAATGTCTGCGTAATATTGAGGTACTCCCGTGGCCAGCAAAATCTCAAAATCTGTTCCCCATAGAGCATAGAGCATGTGTGAGACAAGCTCGGGCATCTGCCCTGGGGGGGGGGGGGGGGGGGGGGGGGGCAGGTCATACTAGTCTCAGGAAACAAGGACTTGAGACAACATACAGCACTTATTATTAAATAAAACAGTAAACCAGTGAAAAACTGCTTCTAATAGACATTTTAAATACAAGAATGCACTTGTACAATCCGAGAAAACATGCAGCATTTCTTATTAAATAAAACAGTAAACTAGTGAAAAACTGCGAATATCTTCTAGGGGCGGGCAGCTGCCCCCCGCGTCCGCAGCTCGTGGTCGTGCGGTAGCGTTCTCGCTTCCCGCGCCCGGGTTCCCGGGTTCGATTCCCGGCGGGGTCAGGGATTTTCTCTGCCTCGTGATGACTGGGTGTTGTGTGATGTCCTTAGGTTAGTTAGGTTTAAGTAGTTCTAAGTTCTAGGGGACTGATGACCGTAGATGTTAAGTCCCATAGTGCTCAGAGCCATTTGAACCATTAGCTGCCCCCCCTCCCCCCCCCCCCCCCCCCCCCGACCCTCGCTGGGTACGCCCATGCCTATACCAACATCACTATTCAGGATATCTAAAACCAGTTAGAACAGTTGAGGGCCAGATTGCCTCACAAGAGACTACAACGAATTTATGACATGATTCCCAACCTAATCAGTGCATGTATGAAGACCAAAGGGGTTATAACGCCATTCTGAGAAGTGACTCATACTGCCAAGTTTTTTGTTAATTTTACTCTATTTTGTCATCACTAAAATATCATCAGAGACTCCCTCAAACAGTAAAGCTTCATTTCGTTTCCTCCTCCTCTTTTCGGTGCTTCACTTTTTGGTTAGGTATTCTATCTTTTTCTAATTTTTCCTTATTTGTTAGTGTTTAATGTCTTTAAACAATGGTGTCATGGCACCACTTACAGCTGCCGTAATGCATAATTATTCACAACCTCATTGTTTTGGTTATTGTCTCATCGACAACAAAGTCCGTCGAGGAGATGTATTAACTTATTGGCACTGTAATGAGCACGCGTCGATCAGCAACACTTGAGCTCTTGTCGACTAAAATCTAATATTGTTGGAGAATTTTGAAATACAACGTTCCTGCTTTTTCGCAAAGTTCAAAATGTATTTTTTCTCCTGCTAGGTAGAGAAAATGGGCTACACTGAGTGACAAGGCGTTAGGCAGAGAGTGAGGCATGACAGGCTCCAAGGTCCTGGCGGCAGTAAGCGTGATTTACAAGCGGAAGCCGCACCACGCGCTGTATACATACGTCACGCACATAAAGCAGACACGCGCTGTCTGAAATTTAACTTCTTGTCCACATTTCTCCTCCGTTTGCGCTCCATTTTGAATCTTCGTTGTCAGTGATAGCTGTGACACTTCGAAACATTGTATCAGATTAACCATGCAGTAAATCTTCATTTTTTTGGCCTTCACGAAAAGTATAACTGGAACTCTGTACGATCACCTATTTCCAGTGCTACTAAGGGAAATCGAAAGTGTCAGTCCAAAGGAGACACTAATCAATGATCACACAGCCGTGTTTTCAAGCCATAGTCTTGTGGACACCCGTTCGTGTTTGTTGCAAAGACACTGATTATGTAACTAACATAAATGAGGCGCTGAGAACCACAAGATCCTAAAGCACACCGTCGTCGATTCCGCATTGAAGTGAATATCAGAGAAATCGATCAGACACCTTCTCCTGAATGTTCAGATATACAATGTGGGCTACAGCACACATAAATCTTACTCACCTTAAGATCAACAGATTTCAGAAACATGCATTAATGCTACACTCTCAAAATCGACGATGACGTGCTCTGGGCCCTTCTGGTTCTCAGCACCCCAATTACTATCGTATAGGACTAACCTTTGATACTATTACACCGTTTTGCCGTAGGAAAATGCTTTCCGCTGAGTTCTGTTATATCGACGCTCTAGTTCATTTCGAAGATATTCGAAAGGTTCAAATCAGGACTTCTGGGAGCCTAGTCCATAAATTTACCCAGATATTCTTCAAACCATCATTTAATGCTTCTTCCTTTCTTAAAAGAAAAATTATGTACCTAATGTAGAAAAAGTCTGATACTCCACTGTTGCCACATGATGGGACCAAGTTACTATCTGACATGTTTTCCTAAATACGTGCTTTGATTCTACAATCCACCAAAAACAACATTCTGAACCCAATCCCTGATAACTAGCTGCAGAGCATAACGTCCACATAGTTTCAGTTTTGCGAGAACACAATGAGAAATTATCATGCAATAGCCACGGACCAGATTCGTATACGTCCACATGAACTTCGCATGATGTCCAGTGATTTATATTCCACAAAAACAACTTTCATTGCGCCACAGACCAATACTGGATCGTTCTGTCATTGACCAATGTACTCGAGCTGCTAAGGAAGGCCTCAGCAAGGATTAAAGAGGACGTCAATACAATACGCTTGAGAGCTACACCTGGCGAAGCGCTTGCGGGGCTAAATGATAGGTTGAGGGGGTAGATATTTTCTTTGATTTAACAAAAGCTTTCGATTGTGTGGACCATGTATGAGTTGTAACATAGCGGAATTAATAGAAAAACTATATAAGGATTCATTTCACATCTTTGAAATAAGAAACAGATTGATGTCCTCCAATCTCACAGAACAGTGAACAGGTTTGAATCTGACTGGAATACTGTAAAGTAGTGGAGAGGTAGAGGGGTGGCAGCACAGGGCTCTATTCTGAGGCCCTTGCTTTTTCTTAACACGTGACAATGATCTGCCACATAACATGGCAGGCGATTCACATATATTTCTATTTGCATATGAAACAAGAGTCATTGGGAAACGTGGGATATAACGTAAATGATTTAGTAACTACAGTAATGAATAACATTAGCTCGTGGGTTGCGGAAATTAGATTGATGTTCACCGGCAACAACACGACACGGAACTCTTGTGGAAATGCAATTTTATTTTCACAAGGTGACGATGTACGCAGTGAAGTCGAAAATTGCAAATTCTTAGACCTTAAGTAAACGACATCCCACGAGCCATGGACCTTGCCTAGGTAGATCAATCTACCCGATAGATAATTGTACTGTAGGTGCAACAACATCATGAGGGTATCTGTGAGAGGTCATATAGACACTTGGTTACTGGAAAGGGGCAGCAGCCTTTACAGTAGTTACAGGGACAGCAGTCTAGATGATTGACTGATCTAGTCTTGTAACATTGGGTAACATGGTCTTGCTATGTTCGTACTGCCAACAGCAGAAATAACGGGGAAATTACAGCCGTTTTATTGCTCTACTGTTTGCCTTAACTGTGGCATCCTGTTGGGTAAAATATTCCGGAGCTGAAACAGCCCGCATTCTGATATCCGGATGGGGACTACTCGGGAGGATGTTGTCATCAGACGAAACAAAACTGCTATTCTTTGGGTCGGGGCGTGGAATGTTAGATCCCTTAGGATAGAGAATTTAAAAAGGGAAATTTACAGGTATAAGTTAAACATGAAGAGAATTAGTGAAATGTGATGGCAGCAAGAACAGTGCTTCCGACCAGGTCACATACGATTATCAACACAAAATCAAATAGCGGTAATGCAGGAGTAGGTCTAAAAATGGATAACAATATAGTAATGTGGGTAAACTACTCTGAGCAGCATAGTGAACCAATTATAGTAGCCCAGACACATACAAAGCCAACGTCCGATACAGGAGCTTCAACTCAGTTTTTCCATTCTTCCGTTTATGATTCGTGTCAGTATTTTGAAACTTTGGAATAGGAACTACGCTTTCTGAGTTCTTGATATTTGTACGGACGCTTCTTTTTTCTCTAAAGACCTCTTCACTTTTCCTATAGGCCGCATCTTTCTTTCCTTTAGCTATGCACGCTTCTACAGCCTTTGATTTTTCGTCCAGCCATTCCTGCTTTGGCGTTTTGCACTTCCTGTCAATCTCATTTTAGACCATTATATTCTCTTTTTCTAGCTTAATTTGCTGCATTTTTAAATTCTCTCCGTTTCTCAATTAGAATCAATACATCCTAGGGTATCCAAGAATTTCTGTTCCGCATAGGATGAGGAAACTGAAAGAATGTGTGAATTATTCAAACAGTTAAAAAAGACGAAAATTTAATTGTGATGGGGGACTGCAATTCTATGGTAAGAAAAGTAAGAGGAGGGAAAGTAGTAGGAGAAGATAGACTGGTGGAAAAGAATGAAAGGGTAAGCTCCTATTAAAATTTTGCACAGAGAGAAATTTAATCATTACTGTAATCTTGTTTCAGAGCTATGAATGAAGGCTGTATTTCATAAACGTAGAAAATTAAGGAGATGTAATCTAAATAAGCTGGAAGAAGCAGAGGCTGTTGAGAGTTTCTAAGATACCGTTAGGCAATGACTGACTGAAACAGGGAAAAGGAACTCATTAGTCGAAGAATGAGCACTTTTGAGGGATGGAGTACTGAAGCTAGCAGAGGATCGAATAGGTAAAAGGACATCGTCCAACAGAAATTCTTGGATACCCCAGGATGTATTGATTCTAATTGAGGAACGGAGAGAATTTTAAAATGCAGCAAATTAAGCTAGAAAAAGAGAATATAATTGTCTAAAATGAGATTTACAGGAAGTGCAAAACGCCAAAGCAGGAATGGCTGGACGAAAAATCAAAGGCTGTAGAAGCGTGCATAGCTAAAGGAAAGAAAGATGCGGCCTATAGGAAAAGTGAAGAGGTCTTTAGAGAAAAAAGAAGCGTCTGTACAAATATCAAGAACTCAGAAAGCGTAGTTCCTATTCCAAAGTTTCAAAATACTGACACGAATCATAAACGGAAGAATGGAAAAACTGAGTTGAAGCCGGCCTCCAGAATGATTAGTTTGGGTTTCGGAGAAATGTAGGAACCTGTGACGCAATACTTATCTTACGATGTATCTTCCAAAATAACTTCAAGAAAGGCAACTTTATATTTATAGTATTTGTAGATTTAGAAAAAGTTTTGACAATTTTGAAAGGAACACACTTTTAGAAATTACGAAGGCAGCAGATATAAAATACAGAGAGCGAAAAGTAATCCTCAAGGGCGTGTTGAAAAATAATGCCTCCGAATTTTTTATGTGAAAACTCTTCAAACTTTTGAAATATCTCAAACGTTTGTAGCATTCTACATCTTTATTCTCCATGTCTGCGTATTTATTCCTTAACGTAGTCACCCTGGCGACGAGCACATTTCTCTCACCGTCAACGTGGAACCTTTGACTTCATTGATGGAGCCATAATCTCACCTGTACTTGCATCGTTCCATCACTATCAAAGTGAAGTTCTTGAAGGTGTTCTTTAACTTTTGAAAACAGATGATAATCGTCTGGGGCCAAGTTGGAACTGTGTGGAGGACAATACGAGGGTTATTCGGAAATTAAGGAACGATCGGTCGCGAAATGGAAACCACAGTGAAAATACGATGAAGTTTTGTACAGATCTGTTGGGCTGTGTCTCTAGTGTGCCCGTCGATCGTGTTACGTCGTTCTTTTTAGTTCTGAGCACACAGGGAGCACATAAAGACACCTAGAACAATAGTGTCTCCCGATAAGTACGAGGGCCTGGTGAGAAATTTCGCCTGAAGCTATGCAGCCAACATTACATAACTGTCGTGCGTTTTCTTCTTCAAGACAATTCTCAGCCGCATTCTGCAGGGGCAATGAAGATGCTCCTGCATCGTTTTCAGTTGGAAATATTTGATTACCGACAAAACAGATTGCAATTGTCTCCCTCTGAGTTTCATCTCTGCTCACACGAACCGCTGGCTATGAAGACAACATTTTGGCACAGACAACGAGCTGTAGACCAGCGTAGAGAATTGACGGAAAGCACTGGCGGCTGCCTTCTATAACGAGGGTATTGGAAAGTTAGTACAACGCTACGACAAACGTCTAAGTCGGATCGGCGACTATGGAGAAAAGTAGCTGGAAGTTGTAGCTAACTGTTTCAAATAAAACAGTTTTGATTTTCACTTTGGTATCCATTTCGCGACCTATCGTTCCTTACTTTCCGAATAGCCCTCGTAGATGATAGTGAACCCAAGGCGTCGGATTGCTGCAGACGTCGCAGCGCTTGTTTATCGTCTGGAATTGCCATGCTGAAGGAGAGGGTGCTGCATGAGTGGACGAATTCTTCGAATTTGAAATTCGATTAGAGCACGCTGTTTCACACGCACCGACGTAATTTCGTTACACACCGCCATGTTACACCCTACAATTCAGATACCTCGAGTAGCAGTGGCTGCAAATATGTAGACGTGAAAATTAAAGATGTAGCATGTTAACATCGTTTGTTTTATTTAAAAAGCTTTAGGAGACTTCACACAAAAAATACAGAGGAAAGCAAGACTGCAGTTGTACGAGTAGAGGGGAATGCAAGGGAAGCACTAGTTGAGAAGAGGGTGAGATAAGTTTCTGTGCCTCCTTATTTACCTTTACAGTGAGCAAGCAATACAGGAAATCAATGCGAAATTTGGAAACAGATAAATTTCAGGGTGAAGAAATGAAAAGTTAGATGTTTGCCGATGACTCTGTATTTCTGTCAGAGATGGCAAAGGACTTGGAACACCAACTGAATGGAATGGGTAATGTCTTGAAAGGAGATTATAAGATGATGATCAACAAAAGTAAAACTATAAAAATCTAATGCAGCTGAAATAAATCACGTGGTACTGCTGGAACAAACTCAGGAAGTAGGACCCGAAAAGTAGTTGACGAGTTTAGCTCTTTGGACAGCAAAATAACTGACCACAGCCGAAGGAGAGAGGATATGTAGACTGGCAATAGCAAGAAATGTGTTTCTGAAACAGAAATTTGTTAATATCGAATACAAATTTAAATGTTACGAAGTCTCTTCTGGGGGTATTTCATTTCTTCGATCGATCGAATAACTAATGAGGAGGCACTGAATCTAAATTAAGAAAAAAAGAAATTTGCGGCACCTCTAGGCTAAAAGAAGGAATCAGTTGATGGGAATCATGCTGAGGCATCAAGGAACACTCAGTTTGGTAATGGAAGGAAGTAAGAAGAGCAAAAATTATACAGAGTGAGACCAAGATTTGAGTACAGTAAGCAGGTTCATATGGATGTAGGTTGCAGCAGTCACATGGAGATGACGAAGCTTGCAACAGGATAGACTAGCACGGAGAACATCAGACCAGTCATAAGACTGAAGACAACAACAACAACAACATGGTAATATTTGGTAGTACCACTTCCAGAAAGTAAATGACACTGTGGTTGCTATAATTGCTACTGTTTCTGACAATGAAGCACGAAAGTTTGTTTACTTCGCATACTTTCTCTCTACTATAGCCTATACAATCATATTTTGGGCAACACTGTGCGTTCACAAAACATAATCTCAGTCCGGGAAAGAGTAGTCGAACTAAGAACAGACCATTGTTGAAGTGCCTCGGAATTCTAACTTTGCCATCCCTGTATGTATACTGCCTATGTGATTTATGGTTAATGGTCTGGTGAAAATAGTTAGTCAAAATAGTTAGTCAAAACGTTTAGTCAAAATCAACTGCCACATTCACTGAAAGAACACTAGACGGAATAACGATATGCATTTTTTAACTATTGTACAGAGAAGTGTGTGCACCATTCCACTTTCAATGGGCTTCCAGCGAAACTATAAAAATGAGAGATAATCGCCAGATACTCAAATATAAGGTTACTTATATCACGCTCCTTTTTATTCTGTACCTAATTTCGATGCAGTGGCTTAGAGCCTTGCACTGCAACATATTATTGATTGCATATACTATACTAAACCATTTCTGTTTCTTTTATTCCTATAGTCTTCCTTTTGCCTTTTAAACTTCTTATTTGGTTTCTCTAAATAAAGTAATGCAAATGAGAGGGAAAAACAAACCCATAATGTTCGAATGTGTGCTGCTTGACACAATCACGGCGATGAAATATGTAGGAGTAACGTTCCAGAGCTATATGAAATGGACTAGTATGTGAGGATTGTTGTAGGCAAGGCGAATGGTCGACTTCGATTCATTTCGAGAAATTTAGGAAAGTGTTGTTCATCTGTGAAGGAGACCGCATATAGGACGCTACTGGTCGGTTTAAAGGAAGACATCGAAACAATTCAGACGCGGGCTACTAAATTTTTTACCGGTATGTTCGAACAACACGCTACTGCTTCGGGACCTCAAATGGGAATCCCCAGAAGGAAGACGACGTTCTTTTCGACGAACGCTATTGAGAAAATTTAGAGAGCCGGCATCGGAAGCTGACTGCAGAACGATTCTGCTGCTTCCAACGTATATTTCGCGTAAGAACCACGAAGATAACATAAGAGAAAGTAGGACTCGAACGGAGGCATATAGGCAGTCGTTCTTCCCTTGCTGTATATGCGAGTTAAACAGGAAAGGAAATGACAAATAATGGTACAGGGTGCGGGATTTCAAAAATAAATGATGAAATGGAGTGTGGCCCTCAACTACTTACCCTCTGACTCAGAGTTGAAATATTAAAAGTTTTGGCTGGTTTCGTTGTATAGGGGCTGGGATACGTAGTTGCCGCATTACAAGCTAAATACTGCTGAGTCTACAGTATACAATATGAATATACACATGAATCGAATGGTCGAAGGTTCCTATCACTCGGCAATTGCGAATTATAAATGTTATACAGAAATTTATAAATGAAAGATTGCAATTAAATAAAATCTGCAAGTACTATTTTAACGACTTTAAATGATGAGTACGATAGCAGAAGTACCTTTAAGAACTTCCTTTATTGCTGCAAACACTTATTGGTGTCGATGGTCCAGCAATTAAATAAAATATAAGTTGAATAACAGGGAAACAATAGATTCCTAATTCTCCAGGCTTCCCCTGCGAGATCTTGACATGTGGAATAATCGGGTCTACCGCCGGGTGTTTGTGTCGCTCTGGCACAAATTTCGGCCACGTATCTCGTTGCCTTCTTCAGGTGCGACCTGAGACAGTATCAGATCGCACCTGAAGAAGGCAACGAGTTACGTGGCCGAAATATTGTGCCAGAGCGACACAAACATCCGGCAGTAGACCCGATTATTCCACATGTCAATAGATTCCTACTTCACTTAATTAGTTATGAACAACAACATAGCTCACGAGATATTCACTTCTAAACACATACTACGTCTTCACTGCAGAAGCCACGAAAGTCTCACAAGTGCACAAGTCGGCACTACGAAATAATTCTATCTCCCGTGAACACGGGCAAACCGCTCCACATTCTCCAAGTCTCTCCCACGATCGTGCGTCCGTTTGCGCCGTACTGTCCAGGACACTCCCGTGTCCTCTCCCGTACTGTCCAGAACTCTCCGTGTCCTGTACGACTGTCCCTCGCGCCACCCTGTTCAGAATCCCCCCCCCCATCACTTCGGTAGTCGCCTCCCTTAGTAACGAGCGCGGTGATTGGCGATAGCGCTCCCATGGTGTCTCCATGCCAACGCACACTCACAAAGATTTTGAAACACATTCGAAATACTGTATTTACCTTTAAATACCTGGAAATTAAATAAATATTCCTACGGCTGGACCATAAACATGCTCTAACACACATTATGAAATACATAAACAAATTAAATAAACATATATCAAAGGAATAGAACAGAGGTAAGCCAGTAGCCTAATGTCTCTGTGCTTTCTAAAACACAGTAAATAATTGACCAATTTCTCCATGAATAGTACACTCCTGGAAATGGAAAAAAAGAACACATTGACACCGGTGTGTCAGACCCACCATACTTGCTCCGGACACTGCGAGAGGGCTGTACAAGCAATGATCACACGCACGGCACAGCGGACACACCAGGAACCGCGGTGTTGGCCGTCGAATGGCGCTAGCTGCGCAGCATTTGTGCACCGCCGCCGTCAGTGTCAACCAGTTTGCCGTGGCATACGGAGCTCCATCGCAGTCTTTAACACTGGTAGCATGCCGCGACAGCGTGGACGTGAACCGTATGTGCAGTTGACGGACTTTGAGCGAGGGCGTATAGTGGGCATGCGGGAGGCCGGGTGGACGTACCGCCGAATTGCTCAACACGTGGGGCGTGAGGTCTCCACAGTACATCGATGTTGTCGCCAGTGGTCGGCGGAAGGTGCACGTGCCCGTCGACCTGGGACCGGACCGCAGCGACGCACGGATGCACGCCAAGACCGTAGGATCCTACGCAGTGCCGTAGGGGACCGCACCGCCACTTCCCAGCAAATTAGGGACACTGTTGCTCCTGGGGTATCGGCGAGGACCATTCGCAACCGTCTCCATGAAGCTGGGCTACGGTCCCGCACACCGTTAGGCCGTCTTCCGCTCACGCCCCAACATCGTGCAGCCCGCCTCCAGTGGTGTCAAATGGTTCAAATGGCTCTGAGCACTATGGGACTCAACTGCTGAGGTCATTAGTCCCCTAGAACTTAGAACTAGTTAAACCTAACTAACCTAAGGACATCACAAACATCCATGCCCGAGGCAGGATTCGAACCTGCGACCGTAGCGGTCTTGCGGTTCCAGACTGCAGCGCCTTTAACCGCACGGCTACTTCGGCCGGCTCCAGTGGTGTCGCGACAGGCGTGAATGGAGGGACGAATGGAGACGTGTCGTCTTCAGCGATGAGAGTCGCTTCTGCCTTGGTGCCAATGATGGTCGTATGCGTGTTTGGCGCCGTGCAGGTGAGCGCCACAATCAGGACTGCATACGACCGAGGCACACAGGGCCAACACCCGGCATCATGGTGTGGGGAGCGATCTCCTACACTGGCCGTACACCACTGGTGATCGTCGAGGGGACACTGAATAGTGCACGGTACATCCAAACCGTCATCGAACCCATCGTTCTACCATTCCTAGACCGGCAAGGGAGCTTGCTGTTCCAACAGGACAATGCACGTCCGCATGTATCCCGTGCCACCCAACGTGCTCTAGAAGGTGTAAGTCAACTACCCTGGCCAGCAAGATCTCCGGATCTGTCCCCCATTGAGCATGTTTGGGACTGGATGAAGCGTCGTCTCACGCGGTCTGCACGTCCAGCACGAACGCTGGTCCAACTGAGGTGGAAATGGCATGGCAAGCCGTTCCACAGGACTACATCCAGCATCTCTACGATCGTCTCCATGGGAGAATAGCAGCCTGCATTGCTGCGAAAGGTGGATATACACTGTACTAGTGCCGACATTGTGCATGCTGTGTTGCCTGTGTCTATGTGCCTGTGGTTCTGTCAGTGTGATCATGTGATGTATCTGACCCCAGGAATGTGTCAATAAAGTTTCCCCTTCCTGGGACAATGAATTCACGGTGTTCTTATTTCAATTTCCAGGAGTGTATATATCGGATATAAACAAAGACATAGATGAATAAATATATTTATAAGCATGCTGCTACCGTTTTTTCGTTTAACTGTGGAATACTTATGGTCTGGCGCGATCGATAGTAATTGGCAACTTTGACCTCAAATAACTCATGTGCTATTCAAGTTAGATGCCTGTAATTTATACCAATTTAGGTTTACACTAATAGCTTTCTAAAGACACGTTGATCGACAAAATCGGATGAACCGTTTAGATTTTGGAAATTCGTTGCTGGGTGTTACCTGCATAATTTACAGTCAGATACTAAACTTTAAACTAATAAAGATATTGAAAATCTGATTACACCATCAGAATCGTCGTGCAAATAATGGTAATGTACATGTTTCTTCTTGAGGTATCATGATTCATCTAGCTACTATTAATTTCTATACGAACTGTGAAATGTCTGCCATTAAGGTTTCACAAAGTCCGCCATCTTTGGGACTCCTGGCGTGTCTCCTTCATCAACACAGCATCACCATGGAATTCCCAACCACGCGTCAGCTGTACCACGCACTGGGGCTACCCCTCTTGCTCATCTAACGTTTGGCACCATGTGGTTGCCGAGCGGCCTGTGCGGCCACGCCAACTTCGAACTTAGAATATTTTCAGGGCTCCAGAAATCGCCCGTTACCTCACAACGGTGGCTTGTGGAGTACGTATGTAGACGCACACGTAGAAACTCAGTGCACAATCTAGGACTCTGGCTCATGTAGTGGAACAGAATATGACTAATAAAACTAAATTAAATACTGAGGTTAACAGATTCCCTGACAGTACACTTCAAAATGGTATCAGTTGTGCGTCTGAACACTTGTACCCCTGTGAAGACTATCTTTCAGAAAACCGACAGCTGAAGCTTCAGTTCCGTTCGAATACTATTCTCTTCAATATACTGAGAAGATTCACGTCCATAGTTTGGCAGTATATGAAGTGTTTTTGATAGTGTATCCGCAGACGCGTGGCCACATGGTGTGCAACTTCCCACGCAGTGTTCTCAGTGTGAGGAAGGATCTGTCCTCTGCAGTCAAAATCCTCTCTAGCTATTGGGGATGATCCTACCACTTCTAATAGTTTTCGTGCTTTATGTAATGTTAGAGCTGTTTCGAAGTTTTGTGTTCAGTGGTTTTCGGTTTTTAGATGTAGATAGAAAATTTATTGGTTGTTTTCACTGACTCTTACTTGTTCACGGAATTTTGCGATGAAATTACGTCCTGCCTGACAGATATAGAAGTGTTTGCAGTTCCACATTTGATTTTGTAAATTGCTGGTTCTGGCTCTCAAATGACTCTGAGCACTATGGGACTTAACTTGTGAGGTCATCAGTCCCCAAGAACTTAGAACTACTTAACTTAAATAACCTAAGGACATCACACACATCCATGCCCGAGGCAGGATTCGAACCTGCGACCATAGCGGTCGCGCGGTTCTAGACTGTAGCGCCTAGAACCGCTCGGCCACCCCCGCCGGCTCCTGGTTCTGAGTAGTAAGTACTTCTCGAGGTTGCGAAGTGTAGTTTCGTTCTTAAATTTTTGTTACTGAAAAAAACGGCTTTAATTATGGTATTTTTGAAAAGTTCGTTAATTTTGTTGCGAATGTTTCCTAAATAATTATACTGTGGATATTTATTTAAATTTAGTGTGTGTCCTGTTTTCTGTAACTAGGTGGATGTCTTCGTGTAGTGTGTCTTGTTTTGGTTTTATTCGTTTGTTATATAATTGGGTGACAATTTTACGGTCAAAGTTGTTTTTGTAAGCTATATGTTATAGTATTTCAAGTTCTTTATCGATTGCTTCTTTATTTAGCGGTAAATTTATTAATCTGTTGATTATGGAGTTTAAATACGCAAATTTATGTGAAGTAGGATGACAAGATTCAGTATTTATGATACAATCGGTAGTGGTAGGCTTTCTGTATAGTTCAAAGTTGTGTTCAGTGTTATTTTTGCTTACGAAATTCTTCAATTATAAAAAATTAAGTCTAAAATTCCTATATAAATAGCACATTGTAATTCTCAAACTTTGTATACGCAAGTACTTGAAAATGGAAACCTACCGAAACAGCTGTCGTAATAATTAAAAATAGTTCAAATGGCTCTAAGCACTATGGACTTAACATCTGAGGTCATCAGCCCCCTAGACTTAGAAGTACTTAGACCTAACTAACCTAAGGACATCACACACATCCATGCCCGAGGCAGGATTCGAACCTGCGACCGCAGCAGCAGCGCGGTTCCGGACTGAAGCGCCTAAGACCGCTCGGCCACAGCAGTCGACCGTAATAATTAATAAATGGTTTCAGCAGTGATACTGGAACCTTACTTACAATGTCCTTTCAAGACGTATATTTCACTGCAGGCCCAATCATCAAGGAAAGGTTAACCCGTTACGTGTTGAACATCTACTAAAAGTTTGATAAATATCAAACTGGTTCTTCAAGGGGCAACACATTCAATCTCGTCATGGTATTTTGGGAAAAGAAAATCTGTGTTATTTTGTGAGGTCTTAGTAAATAAATACCATCTTTGCGAAATGAATATAATTACATTTTGGAATTTCTGACTTAATTTTTTTTTTCTTTCTTGCGAGACGCGCGTAACAATGATAATTTCGTGCGCTGCTGTGCACTGTCAATTAAGAAGCATCCCACTATACAGGTGTACTAAGTGGCAGACTTCGATTAACAACGTTACGTACAGCGTCGCTATAAAATGTTACACAGTTCCTAGCTCCACAGCGAGGGTAATTCGCCCGGCGATAACCGACCGCAGCGAACTTTTATTTTTGCTTATGATTTCTTATACAAACAACCAATCTTTTGTTGCAGTCTTTAGTCTTGCTTATAGATCATTTAATAGCTGGAAGAGATTAAATAGTAACTTTAGACAGACAATATTTGCGGTCAGATGAAAATCCTCATGGTGTAAATCAGGCTAGGCAACACCACCAGTTTATGCTTAGCGCGTGGATCGGAACTGTAGCTGATTGTCAAGTAACGTGAAAGGAATATATAAAAGGGCTATACAAAGGAAAGAAACATGATGGTAATGTTATGAAAGAGAAAAGAAATAGATGAAGATATATGAGGGATACGATACTGCGAGAAGAATATGACAGCGCATTGAGAAACCTTAGGTGGAATAACCATCTGGAGTAGACGACATACCTACAGAATTAATAAGATCCTTGGGAAATCCAACCATGAAAAATCTGTTCCACCTGCTAATCAAGATATAGAAGACAGTCGAAATATCATCTGCCATAAAGAAATGTGTCAATCCCAACTTAAAAATAAATAAATAAATAAATAAAAAATTTAAAAAAAGTCCGCAGCTCGTGGTCGTGCGGAGCGTTTTCGCTTCCCACGCCCGGGTTCCTGGGTTCGATTCCCGGCGGGGTCAGGGATTTTCTCTGCCTCGTGATGACTGGGTGTTGTGTGATGTCCTTACGTTAGTTAGGTTTAAGTAGTTCTAAGTTCTAGGGGACTGATGACCATAGCTGTTAAGTCCCATAGTGCTCAGAGCCATTTGAACCATTTTTTTTTTTCAAAAAAGACATATGCTGGCAGGTGTGAATATTTTCGAACCATTACTTTAATAAATTTTCCTAGCAAAATATTAACACGAATTATTTATGGAAAAAGGCAAGGGCTGGTAGAAGCTGACCTTTGGGAATATCAATTTGTATTCCGGAGAAATGCAGGAACACGTGAGGCAATGATGACCTGACGGCTTATCTTAGAAGGCTGAAGAAAAGCAAACCTACATTTATAGCTCTCGTAGATTTAGAGAAAGAGTTTGAAAATGTCGGCCGGAATACAGTCTTCCAAATTTAGAAAGTAGCCGAGATAAAATACAGGTGAGCAAGATGTTATCTACAACTTTTACAGAAACCGAACTATACTTATAAGAACCTAAGGACATCAAAGGGAAGCAGTTGTTGAGAAGGTAGTGAGAGAGAGTTGCAGCATATCCTCGATGCTACTCAACCTGTGCAGTGAACACGCAGTAAGGGAAACCAAGGAGAAATATGGAAAGGGAATTGAAGAGCAGTTGAACGGAATGGATTGGGTATTGAAAAGAGATTTTGAGATTGACATAAACAAAACGGTATGGAGTGTAGTTTAATTATTTCAGATGATTCTGAGGGAATCAGACGAGCAAATGAGATACGAGGGTAATCCCAAAAGTAAGGTCTCCTATTTTTTTATAAGTACATAGAATTGTTTATACCTACAATGGTTTACATTAGTTTACAGCTTGAACATTTAGCTATTTTTCAACATAATCACCACTTCTGTCGATGCATTTTTGTAGACGCTGTGGCAGCTTTTGTATGCCCATGTCATACCAGCTCGCCGCCATGCTGTTCAGAAAATTATGAACCTCTTCTTTCACCTCGTCGTCGGAGCTGAATCGCTTTCCGGCCAAATGTTCTTTTAACCTAGCGAACAGGTGATAGCCACTGGGCGCCAAGTCAGGGCTATAGGGTAGGTAGGTGATTATGTTCCACTGAAACTGTTGCGGGAGAGCAACGGTTTGCCCGGCGATGTGTGGGCGAGCGTTGTCATGGAGAATGTGTACGCCCTTGCTCAACATTCCTCTTCTCCCGTTCTGTATTGCCCGTTTGAATTTTTTCAGAGTCTCGTAGTAACTATCAGCGTTAATTGTGATCCCAGTGGGCATAAAGTCGACCAACAATACCCCATTCCGATACCAAAAAACGGTCGTCATGACTTTACCGGCAGACTGTGTTTGTTTGAATTTCCGCGGCTTTGGCGAAGAAGGATGCCGCCACTGGCGTGATTGTTGCTTGGTCTCAGGTGTAAAGTGGTTTGCCCAGGTTTCGTCGCCTGTGACAATTGAGTCCAGAAAGTTGTCCTGTTCGGCTGCAAGGCGGTAAAGAAATGCGCGGGAAGCATCAACTCGTTGCCGCATGTGGTCCTCAGTCACCATGCGTGGCACCCATCTTGAACACTCCTTCCGATAGTTCAATGTTTCCGTTAAAATTCTGTGCCGGCTGCTGTGACCGAACAGTTCTAGGCGCTTCAGTCTGGAACCGCGCGACCGCTACTGTCGCAGGTTCGAATCCTGCCTCGGGCATGGATGTGTGTGATGTCCTTAGGTTAGTCAGGTTTAAGTAGTTCTAAGTTCTAGGGGACTGATGACCTCAGATGTTAAGTCCCATAGTGCTCACAGGGGAACCTCCCCATCGCACCCCCCTCAGATTTAGTTATAAGTTGGCACAGTGGATAGGCCTTGAAAAACTGAACACAGATCAATCAAGAAAACAGGAAGAAGTTGAGTGGAACTATGAAAAAAATAAGCAAAATATACAAACTGAGTAGTCCATGCGCAAGATAGTCAACATCAAGGGCGGTGTGAACTCGGGAACGCCGTGGTCCCGTGGTTAGCGTGAGGTCCTTGGTTCGAGTCTTCCCTCGAGTGAAAAGTTTAATTTTTTATTTTTAGACAATTATTATCTGTCCGTCCGTCCGTCCGATGCGAGGTAACTGCACCGTAGTATGGGGACGCTACACCTAAACAAACATCGAAACACACGACGTCAGTCGACTACAGCGCACGGAAGAGAGAGTATTTCTGCTAACGAGGCTCCCTGGCTGGCAGTTGACTGTTCGCTACTTTGGACGAGAGTGCATTAAATACGTGAGATGTATTCCGTGGGCAATATGAATCCAGCAAATATAGCTCGCGACTTCAATAACAAGGTCAATGAATATTTTCCGATGTTTGCGGTGCGGTCGCAAAACACAGACACTAAACTTATTACAGTGAACAGAGACGTCAATGAACGAACGGACAGACCATAACTTCGCCAAAATAAAGAAAGTAAACTTTTCACTCGAGGGAAGACTTGAACCAAGGACCCCCTCGTTCCGCAGCTGCTCACGCTAACCACGGGACCACGGCGCTCCTGAGCTCACACTTTCCTTGATGTTGCATATCTTGCGCATGGACTACTCAGTTTGTATATTTTGCTTATTTTTTTCATAGTTCCACAAAACTTCTTCCTGTTTTCTCGATTGATCTGTGTTCAGCTTTTCAAGGCCTATCCACTGTGCCAACTTATAACTAAATCTGAGGGGGGTGCGATGGGGAAGTTCCCTTGTCAGAGCCATTTGAACCATATTTAAAATTCTGTGAGCGGTGCTTCGGGAAACCTCAGGAACCAACGTGCAGAGATCATCCAGGCTGATCCGCCGATCTTCAGGCATGTCTTGCTCAGCCTTCAACAGTGTCTCCTTAGAAACTGACGATCTCCTGCTCCTTTATTCGTCGTGAATTTCGGTCCGACCAGCTGCAAACTCTCTACACCACTTACGAACATTTTTGACATCCATGCACAACTCACCATACACTTCCGTCAATTGGCGATGGATTTCAATCGGCGCAGTGCCCTTTGCGTTCAAAAACCGAATAACTGCGCGCAATTCGCACTTGGTGGTAACATCCAAAGGAAGCTCCATTCTTAACGGCTGCCAAGCCAAGACCGAGCGCCTCAGCGTGGCGTGCGTATGTTTACACACGGCGCGTGAAGCACTCTTCATAACAGGGTGACCAACTGCCACACAAACAGAGTTCTGTACTTATAAAATAATAGGAAACCTTACTTTTGGGATTACTCTCGAATTAAAAGTAGTGAAGAAGTTTTGGTATTTGAGCAGCAAAATAACTGATGATGATGGAAGTAGAGTGGATATAAAACGCAGACTCGCGATAGCGACAAAAGGCTTTCGCAGGGATGTACACCGCTTGACAAAAATGAGTGAAGCACCCAGAAGACATGGTCGGACGTCAATGTAGCTTCATACACGTACACACCATCGACAGACATGTAAATTATTAGTGTTGCAAGTCTGTGTGACAGGTAGAACCACCATCAGAATGCATTAACGTTGTTCGTGTTTAGTGCTGTTAGCAGGCATGGTAGGGTATATAATGGAAGTGCACATCACCAAATGTTGATTGATCACTGTGTGGAATAAGATGATGGTGGGCGCCCTTGAGAGACAGCGTTATAAGCACCTGATAGAGTTTGAAAAGGGCCTCATATTGGGTCTCAATTTTCCAACTGTTTCAGTCGTAACGTGAGGGCAGGCATACTCGTTAATATTCCAGAATACCATGTCTGATCAGCAAAAGGGATGATCACAGCATTGTACAGAAAGCACAGCGTAACCTCTTCGCATCTGTCCCTCCATCCTGAGAACAAGTAATGGACTCCCTGCAACATTCTGTGTAAAAAAAAATGTTGCTTACCGTTTTAGTCAAGTTAAGTGTTGTCTCTTTCAAAGTAGTTCCTCTCTGATTGCACACACTTTTTCCAGCGCTTCTGGAACTCAACTTCTACATCTACTTCATCTACATCTACTTGACTACTCTGCAATTCACATTTAAGTGCTTGGCAGAGGGTTCATCGAACCACAATCATACTATCTCTCTACCATTCCACTCCCGGACAGCGCGCGGGAAAAACGAACACCTAAACCTTTCTGTTCGAGCTCTGATTTCTCTTATTTTATTTTGATGATCATTCCTACCTATGTAGGCTGGGCCCAACAAAATATTTTCGCATTCGGAAGAGAAAGTTGGTGACTGAAATTTCGTAAATAGATCTCGCCGCGACGAAAAACGTCTTTGCTTTAATGACTTCCATCCCAATTCGCGTATCATATCTGCCACACTCTCTCCCCTATTACGTGATAATACAAAACGAGCTGCCCTTTTTTGTACCCTTTCGATGTCCTCCGTCAATCCCACCTGGTAAGGATCCCACACCGCGCAGCAATATTCTAACAGAGGACGAACGAGTGTAGTGTAAGCTGTCTCTTTAGTGGACTTGTTGCATCTTCTAAGTGTCCTGCCAATGAAACGCAACCTTTGGCTCGCCTTCCCCACAGTATTATCTATGTGGTCTTTCCAACTGAAGTTGTTCGTAATTTTAACACCCAGGTACTTAGTTGAATTGACAGTCTTGAGAATTGTACTATTTATCGAGTAATCGAATTCCAACGGATTTCTTTTGGAACTCATGTGGATCACCTCACACTTTTCGTTATTTAGCGTCAACTGCCACCTGCCACACCATACAGCAATCTTTTCTAAATCGCTTTGCAACTGATACTGGTCTTCGGATGACCTTACTAGACGGTAAATTACAGCATCATCTGCGAAAAACCTAAGAGAACTGCTCAGATTGTCACCCAGGTCATTTATATAGATCAGGAACAGCAGAGGTCCCAGGACGCTTCCCTGGGGAACACCAGATATCACTTCAGTTTTACTCGATGATTTGCCGTCCATTACTACGAACTCCGACCTTCCTGACAGGAAATCATGAATCCAGTCGCACAACTGAGACGATACCCCATAGGCCCGCAGCTTGAGTAGAAGTCTCTTGTGAGGAACGGTGTCAAAAGCCTTCCGGAAATCTAGAAACACAGAATCGACTTGAGATCCCCTGTCGATAGTGGCCATTACTTCGTGCGAATAAAGAGCTAGCTAGCTGCGTTGCACAAGAACGATGTTTTCTGAAACCATGCTGATTACGTAGCAATAGATCGTTCCCTTCGAGGTGATTCATAATGTTTGAATACAGTATATGCTTCAAAACCCTACTGCAAACCGACGTCAATGAAATAGGTCTGTAGTTCGATGGATTACTCCTACTACCCTTCTTAAACACTGGGGCGACCTGCGCAATTTTCCAATCTGTAGGTACAGATCTATCGGTGAGCGAGCGGTAACTTCTGTAACATCCTCCAAGACCCTCGTTACAGCTTTTTGGACATCTTGTGTTGTTTGAAAATGATGTCCCTTGAGCGCCGTTTTGACTCTTGCAAATAGAAAAAAGTCGCATGGAGCGATATCTGGTGAATAAGGTGGCTGCGATAGTACTGAAATTTGTTTTGAGGTTGAAAATTGCTGTACTGACAGAGCAGTATGGGATGGTGCTTTATCGTGTTGCAGAATCCAATTATCAGCAATGCTGGCACGGATACAAAGAACTATTTTACGAAGTCTTTCTAAAATTTCTTTGTAGTAATATTAGTTAACTGTTTGTCGAGGAGGCACCCACTCTTTATGAACAATTCCCTTGGAATCAAAGAAGCGCACAAGCATGCATTCCACTTTTGACTTTGACATGCGAGCTTTTTTTGGTCTGGGTGATCCCTTTGAGCACCATTGCGAACCTTGGCGTTTTGTCTCTGGATCGTACTGAAAAAACCAACTTTCAGCACCAGTGATAACACGGCTCAACAATCCTGGATTGATTTCCGTTTGCTCTAACAGACTGGCTGCCACATTTTTCCGTGTTTCTCTCTGTTGTGGTGTGAGATTTTTGGGGACCATTTTTGCACAAATCTTTCTCATACCAAGATCTTCAGTTATTATTAGACGAACCGTTCTTCGATTGATGTTCAGTTCTTCTGCAATCATTTTCACGGGTAATCTTCGATCAGATCGTACGAGTTCATGCACACTGGCCAAGTTGACGTCCGTCCGTGAGGTTGATGGTCGTCCACTGCGGTCTTCATCTTCAACATACGTTCTGCCTTCACTAAACATTTTATGACAATGAAAAACTTGAGCTCTTGACATAACCTCCTCTCCAAAAGCCTTCTGAAGCTTACTGTAAGTTGTCGTCGTGTTTTCACCCAATTGAACGCAAAAAGAAATGGCATACCGTTGCGCAATATTATGCGGTTCCATTTCCGTGACGAGAGACACAAACACGTGTTAACTTTTTACAACACAACTCACGACTGAGCAGTAGCATCGATGTGCCGCTTGGACTAGAAGCAACTTATAGACCAAGGTCAAAGACATTGTGCCTACGCAAGCCTGCAGGGTTGCCACATCTTGCAAAAAAAATCAGTCTCATTACTTTATTGTCGCACCTCGTAGGTTGCTGTCATCACCACAACATAAACGGCCGCGTTTGGAGTGGTACCGTGACCAGAAAGAATGGACTAGTGATTAATGGTGTCGCACTGTGTTCAGTAATGAATTGCGGTTCTGCACTACCATGATGACCATCATTTATGGCGGCGACCTGGAGGGTCCTCTTCTTTCAGTGTTTGGAGAGGCACAGCGGTGCCATTCCGGGCTCATAGCGCTGAGAGTCATGGTCTGTGACGTCTGGTAACGGCTGGTAGTGATTGAGGAGGGAGCTCTGACGGCAGAACGGTACATCGCAGACATCCTGCGTCTTCACGTGTTACCTCTCATGCAAAAGTTTCGTGATGCCATTCTTCAGCACGATTTTTTCTATGAACTATCTGTGTGATGTTGAGGTCCTCGCGTGGCCAGCAATATCCCTAGATCTGTCATCGATAGAACAATGTGTGAGACCAGCTCGGACGTCAACTTCATTCGAGTTAAGTTTCCAGTATATTGTGGACCAGTTAAAACAGATGTGGGCCAGCTTGCTACGTGAGAGGATACAACGCCTTTAAGACACCCTTCCCAACAAAATTAGTGCATACATTCAGGTCAGAGTGAGTGTAACGTCATACTGATAAGTCAGCTGATACTGTTATGTTCTTTGTAAATCTGACACGATTTTAAAATCATTGAAATACGTCACATCCCTCTCAATCCATGAAGATCATTACATTTTCTCCTACCCTTCTGGGTGCTTCATTTTTTTGTCAGGCAGAGTACAGGGTGTATCAAAAATAATCATCCGATTGAAAAAAAATCATAAGTATTATGTTATTAGAGATATGTGCGTGAACAACGCAATGTTTAGAAAGAGCAAGCTCTCGAGTTTTACTTGGTTCCCTCTAGGTAGCCACAGTGTGCGCCCACTCCAGTTCTAGTAAAAATGGTGTCGGGACAACAGAAAGCGTTTTGCGCTGTGAGGGTCAATAATAACTGTTCAGCATGACTTTCGTACTAGGTATGATGTGGATCCTCCTACAGCACAGAGCATTAGACGACGGGATCAACAATTCTGAGAAACAAATTGTTTGTGTAAAGGCAAATCGCTGGGCCGTCTCCGATTGTCTGACACAGACGTCGAACGCATGCGCCAGTTTGACAAGGAGTCCGCAGAATTTCGTTCACCGTACAGCTCGACAGCTCAACATGCCCCCGACGTCCGTATGGCGTGTGTTCCGTCGGCGTTTGCACATGAAATCATACAAAATTCAGCTACTGCAAGCTCTTCGTGAAGGTCTCAAACAACAACGTGGACTTCTGTAATTTCGTTCT
This sequence comes from Schistocerca nitens, assembly GCF_023898315.1. Taxonomy (NCBI): domain Eukaryota; kingdom Metazoa; phylum Arthropoda; class Insecta; order Orthoptera; family Acrididae; genus Schistocerca; species Schistocerca nitens. The sequence goes on along the minus strand of NC_064616.1, from coordinate 773,152,980 downwards.
TGGCAAGATGAAGGGTGACAGTTTTCTTCCACACTTAGTGTTTAGTGACGAGGCAACATTACATTAAATGGAAAGTTGAACCGTCATAATGTGAGTATATGGCATACGGAACAACCACATAAAGTTGACGGAACAACCACATAAAGTTGTACAACGTTAGAGGGACTCTCTAAAATTTAGTTTGTTTTGTGCTGTTTCACGGGAAAAGATGTATGGTCCATTTTTCTTTGCCGAGAACACTTACAGGAAACACATATCTCGATATGACTCAGAAATTTCTTTTCCCTCAGTTGGAGACTGATTCTAACGACTTCATTCGCCAACAGGATGGCACACCGCCACACTGGCATCTGGAAGTACGGCACTGGGCACTGGGCCAAATGATTCAGCATTACATTACTGGCCTCCAAGGTAACCAGCCGTGATTGTATGTGATTATTTCTTGTGGGGGTTTATAAAAGACTCTGTTTATGAGCCTCCGTTACCAACAAGAATGAATGAATAGAGACATCGCATAACAGCAGCTGTGGAAGCCGTAACTCAAGACGTGCTCGCTGCAGTGAGGGAACAATTTGAATACCGCATTGTCATATGTCATGCATCTCAAGGGGGCATGTTGAACACCTATGAAAAGGTATGAAAAAAAAGTTTTTGAGTTTCCCGTTCATCTAAACACAAAATTCATTGTATATGTTTATTAGTTTCAGAAATATAGACGTGCCAAATCGGATGATTCTTTTTGATACGCCCAGTATTTCAACATCCAATACAAATTAAATGGTAAGGAAGTTTTGTTAACAGTATTAATCTGGAGTGCAACCTTTTATGGAAGTGAAACGTGGGCGACGAACAGTACAAGCGAATAGAGAATAGAGGCTTCTGAAATGTACTACAGAATAATGTTGTAGATTAGATGACTAGACTGGAAAGTTAATGAAGAGGTAATGAAACGAGAAGGAATTTATGGCACAACTTGACTAAAACGACCAATCAGTTTATACAACATATGCTGAGGGAAGACGGAATAGTTAATTTGGTAATGGAGGGGAGTGCAGGGGGTAAAAATTGTAGAGGGAGACCCAGTCTTGACTAAAGTAAGCAGGCTGAAGTGGATGTAGGATGCTATAGTTATGCAGAGATGAAGAGGCTTGCACAGGAAAGACTAGCGTGGAGACCTGCATCAAACCAGTCAGTCTTCAGACTGAATACCACAGCAACAAAATTGGATGATATCTGTCATAACGAATGGATAAGTAGAGGAGGATCAGTTTCATGGCCTATAACATTCCTATCACCCCAGTCCTTCAGATTATCAGCTACGTAGTCCTGTACAACAGCTGGATTATACAGCACATGTTCAAAACGCAGAGACACTTCATTGTCGGTTCATAGAAGCCTGCAAAACCATTCAACACCGTCAAGCGATGATTGATAATGAGTAAGTGTTTAAGAAGACCACCCAGTGAAGGTCATCTGCCTCCAGTTCACCCATCCCCCTCTGCCCCAGGCCAAAAACGGTGTATACAGTCTGTCTGTGTATAGAGTCAGTTCAGTGTGCAAGTATGAGAAACTGCTCTAAATGTTTGCGTAGCGTATATCTGAGGTGGAACCTGGGAACCACCCTAGTATTCACCTAGTGGAATGGGAGAAACCGCCAAAACTCCACATCCAGGCTGGTTAGCACACCGAAACCTCGTCGTTAATCCGCCGGGCGGTTTCCATCCGGGCCGGCATACTCCCCGTCTCGGAGCAGTAGCGTTCACACGCGCGGCTACCCGAGCGGTTGCGGTGTTTAAAAGCGTGCGGCTGTCCATGAGCCGATGAACGCATGTGTGTGTGTGTGTGGAAGCGAGCTGAGGAACATTTTTTACGCTTTCCTGAGTTGAGAATTTTGTATCACGTTCTTTCATGTATAGCTTAAAAACGAAAGACTTTCGGACCTATATCTATGCCCTATTTTGGTTTGAGGTATCCGTTCACAAAGCTAAATGTCCTTGTTATATATCCTGTATTGTAACCGCATAATAGTTCTCCTGGGTGAATGGAATCATATGGAAAAGTAGATGCAAAAAGAGGACAGGTGTTGGAAAAAAAGATGTTTAAACGGTTATTCATAATTGCAAAGTTTCATCCCGACCCAAAACTTCTGTTTGTGGTAGGCTCTAATAACGTAGATGGATAATTAACATCCGTAATGGTCCTAGTAACCACGGCCTTTGTATCAAGTGGGAGTGCTTTTAGCCATTACATTATCTATGCTGTTATCTCCAAAGGTAATTGTTTAAATCGTGTTACGTTAAATACAACAATGACATTGTTAATAACGTAAAAAACACAATTACTGATTTTCCTCTTTACTTCACAGGACCTAAACGCACAACCAATTCCAGTTTCGAGAATACTCTGTGCTATATACACTTCTGGAAACGTCAGCGTGGGGGCTATCTGTAGTGTTATGATTTTAGCGATCCTGCAAGCTGAAAATTTATTCAGTATTCCTACCCTATACTTCTGATTTTACACCTAAGTGAGCCAAGGCTATGGAAATACTGATCCTTATAAATGTTGTGGAGGATTGTTGAGGGGGATGGTTGCAGTGATTTGCAGCACATGAAGCTTCCCGGCAAACTGCGCTACCCAAGCACACCTCTTGCTCCAGCTCAAACTTCAGTCTTACATCTACATCCATACTCTGCAAACCACCGTGAAGTGCATGGCGGAAGGTACTTCACATTGTACCAGTTATTGGGACTTCTTCTCAATCCACTCACATATGGAGCGCAGGGAGAATGATTACTTAAATGCCTCTGTGCAGGTTGTAATTAATCTAATTTCATATGAATTTAAGGTGGTTGTGGGAGAAAGGAAAGAAAGGGAAGGAATTCACGATGTCAGCTTCATCGGAACATTATGCCGAGTCAGCGGCGTCGAATGAAAATGTGTGTCAGACCGGGATTCCAGACGGGGATATTTTGCTTAGTAGGCACCTGCGCCATCCCCGAACTCACTCGATACGCCTCTCGGCCAACCCACATTCCCACCTGGCACCATCTATACATCGACCCTGTCCATGTCCTCCATGCTCGCTACTTTGAGATTGCTGCGGTAGATCGAACGTGACTGTGCATTTCGCACTGAAGGCAGTGGATTCATAGCCCATCAAGGCGACTCAGTTGTATGAATGTGTCGTGTGTCTTCTTTCATCCGAAAGAACAGACACCACGCATTTATATAACCTAACATTGTACTCAAAAGCCTTATGGAAGAAATACGAAGAGGGTTGTAGCATATTGCTAGATTCACTATTTAAAGCTGATTCTTGAAAATTTGCAAGTAGATTCTCTCGGGATAATTTACGTCTATCTTCGGGTACCTGTCAGTACAGTTTCTTCAGCAACCCTGTGACACTCTACCACGTGTCAAACAAACAGTGACCATTTGTGCTGCTCTTCTCTGTATATGTTCAGTATCACCTGTTGGTTCTATTTCGTACGAGTCCCACACACTTGGGCAATATTCTAGGATGGGCCGCACAAATTATTTGCAAACCGTCTCCTTTGTAGACTGATTGCATTTCCCAAGTATTTTACCTGTGAACTGAAGCCTGCCATCTGCCTGACCTACGACTGAGCTCTGTGACAATTCCATTTTACTGACTCCTTGATAGTGTACTCGTAGGTTTATACGCTTCTTCTATGCCTCTGTTGTACCTTCCATTTCTCTTGCATACATTGATGGACTAGCACCCAATTTCGATGTGTCAGGAAGCTTGATTTATGCACATGCTCCTAAGCAGAGTGAAAGATTCGTACTTCACATAATCTTTACACCCCAAAATGTATCTTCACCCAGCAGCGGCGTGTATGCTGATTTGATACTTCCTGCTACATTAAAACTGTGTGACAGACAAGTCAGACCCGTAACCTTTGCCTTCGAAGGGTGAATTTCTCTATCGACTGTCACTAAGCCATTGTTTGACGTATTCTCTTTCCATTAAATGCTATTCTAGCACAGTATCCAGATACGTCTCTCCATAACAGAACTGCAGCAAATAAATACGAACACTGTGAAAAAAGTAGTGGGCTCTAATAACTGCAAAATGTCTACATATATTGATGTGTGAGCCAATGCTGTTTGGTAATTACGTCTTACACAACATAATGATTCACTCTGAAACGTAACAAACTATGTACAAAAGAGAGAAGTGCTAAATTATCACCTGTCAAATTGTCCGCAGAACGATACATGTTTAGAAACAAATAGTCATTCTAAAATTTGGCCGTATTAGTGAGAGTGGCACGGATAGTGCGCCGGCCGGTGTGGCCGTGCGGTTCTAGGCGCTTCAGTTTGGAACCGCGTGACCGCTACGGCCGCAGGTTCGAATCCTGCCTCGGGCATGGATGTGTGTGATGTCCTTAGGTTAGTTAGTTTTAAGTAGTTCTAAGTTCTAGGGGACTGATGACCACAGATGTTAAGTCCCATAGTGCTCAGAGCCATTTGAAACATTTTTGAACGGATAGTGCTGTTTGTGGCAGTTTGTAACTAGCTAGTGCAATGACCCAGTACTCCGGGTCGCTATAAGTCAGAATGGACGAGAGAAATGTTGAGGGAAAGGGCAGAACCACACCTGGGCGTGCAGTTTAACAGTGATAGTATTGACAACACCCGGCCGGCCTCAGGACCTCAATGTGTGCATGCAAACACAGTTGACTGCGGAAAGTGCTGCCACTCCTATTATGCCGGTGACGTCCACTGTTCTGGGTCGCAGGCGACTGCTACCAGCCAGCGAAGAACGAGCGCTGCCTGCCCAGGCCCTCCGAAATTTGGCCAGCTATGCACCCCCATGAGTACTCCTTGTCCACATGTCGCGCGCATGAGTGCAATAGCCGACACTAAATGTCCTGATGACAAACAGCAATGCCCCGGAGCCCCCAGGGGTAGACCACGGCAGTGCCGGTGACGTCTAGGAGGCTAGAAGGCCGCGAGGGAGTGGCTAGGGGGCCGCAAGGTCGTTCCTCCCCCAGTCATACCATAGACAACTTGCAGTTCGTCGGCCAAAGTCCCTCAGAGGGCGGAGGTTGGCCTGACACAAGCTCTCCGTATCGGTAGAATTTGGCAAATCCCCAGCCGCCCTGGCACAAGTACGTCGAGCCTTGTATTGGAACTCGTGCTAATCAGCGGGCACGGAACCAGCATATCTCCATCGCCCAAGATTAGTTTTGGTTTCTCTAAAACACAAAAGCCCTTTATTCTCTCCTGTTCATGATGTAGACAGAATGGCGGCACGACTGAATGCCTTAGATCAATTATTTATACCCTTGTACCCTTGTATCTACGCTCCTGACGTTGTCCTATTGCGTGAAGGGGAATGAGTAGGTTTGCCACACTCTTGTCCTGTCAGCTTTTCCTTGCTCGCTCGGCCTCGAGTACGAGTTGTTAGACCCGGTTAAATTTGCAACGTGTGAGTTTCTCTGTAGCACGCAAGTGCTCTGAGTTACAAAATATTACCTGACTCTTCGTCACACTGTGTTGTGGCGTTCACAGTTCTATGCATCTCGGATGTGACCGGTGTCACAAGCCCCATATGACTGGAGTGTTTTGACATAATGTTCAAAAATTTTCAAATGTGTGTGAAATCTTATGGAACTTAACTGCTAAGGTCTTCAGTCCCTAAGCTTACACACTACTTAACCTAAACTATCCTAAGGACAAACACACATGCCCATGCCCAAGGGAGGACTCGAACCTCCGCCGGGACCAGCCGCACAGTCCATGACTGCAGCGCCTAAGACCGCTCGGCTAATAACGTGCGGCTTTGACGTAATGTCAACAGTGCTGCCCAGTGGCTTATTTGATTAGCGCATCAGCCAAACTGGCCTCTACTGCCTCGCCGTGGCTGGAATCAAACTTTTAAAATTTACAATTCGCGCGCCAAAATTTTTGAGGTGCGCCACTAACTATGCAGGATGCTTCATCATGTAAAAGGTTGTCTTATTCTCGCTCATCCATGACTCACTCTAAGACAAAGAAAACTGCGAACCACGAAGAAATTATCCGAATGGGATGGAAATCGGCATATGTGATGTATATGTAGAGATAAACAAATGTTGCAGTTTCAGAAAAATTGCATGATTTGGTCAAGAAAAAGAGCTTCACAAACTGAGCAGGCCAAAAATACCGGGTGATCAAAGTCAGTATAAAATTGAAAACTTAATAAGCTACGGAATAATGTAGATAGAGAGGTAAAATTTGACACACATGCTTGGAATGACTTGGGGTTTTATTAGAACAAAAAAAAAAAGTTCACAAAATGTCCGACAGATGGCGCTGGACAGCAAAACTACTACCGTGACGGCTGAGAGGTACGCCGATATATTACAGAATCGCATCATCCCCAGCCTGGCTGATAAACACCGGCTGGAACGTACGATGTTTATGCAGGATGGCGCTCCACCCCATATTGCTAGACGCGTGAAAGATCTCTTGCGCGCGTCGTTTGGTGATGATCGTGTGCTCAGCCGCCACTTTCGTCATGCTTGGCCTCCCAGGTCCCCAGACCTCAGTCCGTGCGGTTATTGGCTTTGGGGTTACCTGAAGTCGCAAGTGAATCGTGATCGACCGACATCTCTAGGGATGCTTAAATACAACATCCGACGCCAATGCCTCACCATAACTCCGGACATGCTTTACAGTGCTGTTCACAACATTATTTCTCGACTACAGCTATTTTTGAGGAATGATGGTGAACATATTGAGCATTTCCTGTAAAGAACATCATCTTTGCTTTGTCTTACTTTGTTATGCTAATTATTGCTATTCTGATCAGATGAAGTGCCATCTGTCGGACATTTTTTGAACTTTTGTAATTTTTTGGTTCTAATAAAACCCCATGTCATTCCAAGCATGTGTGTCACTTTTTGATCACCCGGTATATTGGTGCACCTCTGGCCACTATGCAAGCAGCTGTTCGGGTTGGTACTGTTGACAGAGTTTCTGCATGCCCTACTGAGGGATACCGTGCCAAATTCTGTCCAATAGGCGCGTTAGATCGTCAAAATCCCGAAGCGGTTGGAGGGCCCTGTCTATAATACCCCAAACATTCTTAGTTGGGAAGAGACCTGGTGACCTTGCTGGCAAATGTAGGGTTTGGCAAACACGAAGACAAGCAGTAGAAACTTTCGTCATATGCAGGCGGGAATTATCTCGCTGAAATGTAAGGCCAGGCCGCCCTGCCATGAAGAGCAGCAAAACCGGGCGTAGAATATCGGCGATGTACCGCTGTGCTGTAAGGGTACCGCTGATGACATTCAAAGCGGTCCTGCTCTGAAAAGAAAGGGCACCCCAGAACATCGCTTCTGGCTGTTGGACCGTATGGTGGGCGACAGTGGTAGGTACCCCACAGTTGTCCAGGGCGTCTCCAGACACGTCTTTGGCCTGGAATCTTACTGGCTGGAGTAGATTTGTCTTCAGTGATGAGTTCCGCTTCGAACTGAGCCCCGATGAGCAGCGAAGATGTCTCTGGACAATTGTGAGATACAACCTGACTATCGCCCGCCATATGGTCCGACAGCCAGAAGTGAGGGCCTGGATTGCCATTTCATTTCATAGCAGGATCCCTTTGGTTGTCATCTGCGGCACTGTTACAGCGCAGCGGCATGTTGATATTCTACGCCCCGTTTTGTTGCTCTTTATGGAAAGAAGTCCTGGGTAAACATTTGAGCAAGATAATGGCCACCCGCACACGGCTGGAGCTTCTACTGCATGTCATCGTGCTTCCCAAACCTTATTTTGGCTAGTAAGGTCGCCGGATCCCTCCCCAACTGAGAACGTTTGGAGCATAATGAGTAGAGCCCTCCAACTATCTCGTGATTTTGAAGATCGTGATTGGACAGAACCTGGCCGGATATCCCTCAGGAGGACATACAACAACTCTATCAATCAATGCCAAGCAGAATAACTGCTTGGATAATGGCCAGAGGTGGATAAGTCTATTAGTGACTTGCTCAATTTGCGAAGCTCTTCTTCTTGAATACATCCAGTTTTTCTTAAATTGTAATCATTTTATTGTCTCCACATGTAAGTCATATTTCTTTTTGTATTAGAGTGTACATGTCCTTTCTCCGGGATATTCCATTTCTTCAAATTGTCCTCGGCCCTATGGAAGACAGTTTGAAACTAGTTGAGCGACTTCGATGAGACCAAGTTTCTTCATTGCCAGGGGGTGTGCTCTCTTCGTGGATGGTTCAAAATGGTTCAAATGGCTCTGAGCACTATGGGACTTAACTGCTGTGGTCATCAGTCCCCTAGAACTTAGAACTACTTAAACCTAACTAACCTAAGGACATCACACACATCCATGCCCGAGGCAGGATTCGAACCTGCGACCGTAGCAGTCGCGCGGTTCCGGACTGAGCGCCTAGAACCGCTAGACCACCGCGGCCGGCTCTCTTCGTGGACAACACTTTCCGGATGATTGGGAAATTTGTAGTTTTATAGTTCAATCCAGCTTTCATTATATCTATGTTGAGTAGGTCTTTATGGTACAGAAAGCAGTTCACAGACGTCACAGTTAGTGATGAAGAATAACTTTCATGAAGGCGATGATGGCCTCTCTGTACTTGGCGAAATCTCACGTCACAACACAAATCGTGCTGTACCTGCAAAGGAATGACGTTTGTGTGTCTACTTTCGTCTCAGTTCTATGAGTATTTTTCTTTTAGGGTAACACTGGTCTTTCTGGCTGGAAATTATTTTTACCATGTGGGTCAACTGAGCAGCGTAGCCCCATGACAAATGTGCTTACTGTTTTGAGGTGAGAGAGACCTTCCCGACCCACTCCCCGTAATCCAGTCAGTTTATAAAATAGTGGATTGTGAGACCAGACCGTTACCCTGAAACTGTAACTGTGATTTTGAAGTGGAATTCGTATCTGCATAAACCCGAAATTTAGGTGAGTCGTTGTGTGTCACATCTTTTCAAACCCACTTCCTTTACAGTTTCTGTGATATTTTATTGCTTTTTTTTATTAAAAACGCATTCTGGGTTTTTAAGGTTGTTATACACTACTGGCCATTAAAATTGCTACACCAATAAGAAATGGGTTGCATTCAAAAAGTACTGATATAATCAATCAACCTTAAATAGAATAAGAAGCGAAGTATTGCGGTCAGTTTCGACCTGGAAGGTTGGTAAATAAAATACCCTTATTCTTATTAATTGAAGCCAAAAAGAGGCGTATTACTGTTAATAATATAATTGAACTATAAAGTTCCAATTAAGGAAATCTAAAGCCAATATGAAAGCTGCTAACTTTTTATATTAGCGGTTAAACTCCGTTAACATTTCTAAAATTTATATAGTTTAAATAAAACATTACATTTTCACTGTAAAAATAATATATGTATATTTATAAATACTTAAAAGTAAAAATACTTCCTTAACATCTTCAGTGTCACGCTCTAAGTATAAGCTATTCAAGTAAACGAAAAATAATACCACCAAAATAAATATTCAAAAAATAAAAGTTAAAAGATAAATCTTAAAATTAGAATCATATCAACCTTGTATATAACTAATTAAATAAATAAATAATCTATATAAACCTTGACCACCAAATAATTCACCTCAACCATAATCAAACGACTTTGACGAATAATAACCCAATTTTAAAGGAACATATCTAATAAACTTAGTTGAAATGGACAAATATATTATACTAGAACGGACATGTGATAACATTTTTACGCAATTTGGGTGCATAGATCCTGAGAAATCAGTACCCAGAACAACCACCTCTGGCCGTAATAACGGCCTTGATACGCCTGGGCATTGAATCAGACAGAGCTTGGACGGTGTGTACAGGTACAACTGTCCATGCAGCTTCAACTCGATACCAGAAGTCATCAAGAGTAGTGACTGGCGTATTGTGACGAGCCAGATGCTCGGCCACCATTGACCAGACGTTTTCAATTGGTGAGAGATCTGGAGAATGTGCTGGCCAGGGCAGCAGTAGAACATTTTCTGTATCCAGAAAGGCCCGTACAGGACCTGCAACATGCGGTCGTGGATTATCCTGCTGAAATGTAGGGTTTCGCAGGGATCGAATGAAGAGTAGAGCCACGGGTCGTAACACATCTGAAATGTAACGTCCACTGTTCAAAGTGCCGTCGACGCGAACAAGAGGTGACCGAGACGTGTAACCAATGGCACCCCATACCATCACGCCGGGTGATACGCCAGTATGGCGATGACGAATACACGCTTCCAATGTGCGTTCACCGCGATGTCGCCAAACACGCATGCGACCATCATGATGCTGTAAACAGAACCTGGATTCATCCGAAAAAATGACGTCTTGCCATTCGTGCACCCAGGTTCGTCGTTGAGTACACTATCGCAGGCGCTCTGTCTGTGATGCAGCGTCAAGGGTAACCGCAGCCACGGTCTCCGAGCTGATAGTCCATGCTGCTGCAAACGTCGTAGAATTGTTCCTGCAGATGGTTGTTGTCTTGCAAACGTCCCCATCTGTTGACTCAGGGATCGAGAAGTGGCTTCACGATCCGTTACAGCCATGCGGATAAGATGCCTGTCATCTCGACTGCTAGTGAAACGAGGCGATTGGGATCCAGCACGGCGTTCCGTATTACCCTCCTGAACCCACCGATTCCATATTCTGCTAACAGTCATTGGATCTCGACCAACGCGAGCATCAATGTCGCGACACGATAAACCACAATCGCGATAGGCTACAATCCGACCTTTATCAAAGTCGGAAACATGATGGTACGCATTTCTCCTCCTTACACGAGGCATCACAACAACGTTTCACCAGGCAACGGCGGTCTACTGTTGTTTGTGTATGAGAAATCGGTTGGAAACTTTCCTCTTGTCAACACGTTGTAGGTGTCGCTCTGAAAAGTTAATCATTTGCATATCACAGCATCTTCTTCCTGTCGGTTAAATATCTCGTCTGTAGCACGTCATCTTCGTGGTGTAGCAATTTTAATGGCCAGGAGAGTACATTAACATAAAAAAAATCGCAACACGAAGGAGTTGGACGACATAAACGAAGGTTGGTAGACGAGTTTCTACATTTGAAAGATGAGGTCTATTCAGATTTCGCACGTGTCCCTTAACAGTGGCACTTGTGGCGTTACTATGAGGATGCTAAACAGGTTTGCTTTAAATACACACCGGTGCATCGCACTGCATTGGCAGCAGCAGTCTGAGTAGCAGTTGGCACCACAGTGACACAACGCACTGTTACAAATCGGTTACTTCAAGGACAGCTCCGAGCCATAAACCCATGTAGATGCATTCCATTGACCCCAAACCACCGCCATTTCCGACTTCAGTGGTGTCAAGCGAGAGCTCGTCGGAGGGCAGGGTAAGGTCTGTTGTGTTCCCTGGTGAAAGCTGGTTCTGCATTGGTGCCAGTGATGGTCGTGTGTTGGTTAGGAGGAGGCCAGTTGAGGGCCTGCATTCAACCTGCCTGTGTGCTAGACACACTGAACTTACACCTAGAGTTATCATCTAGGGTGCTATTTTGTACGACAGTAGGAGCACTCACGTGTTAATACCACGCACTCTGTCTGCAGATTTGGAAGTCAGTCTCGTGCTTCGATCTATTGTGCTGCCATTCATGATCAGCATTCCAGGGGTGTTTTCCAACAGGATAACGCTCGCCCTTATACCGCTATTGTAACTGAACATGTTCTACAGAGTGTCGACATGTTTCCTCGGCCTGCTCGAGCACCAGATCTGTCTCCAATCGAGCACATGCGGGCATCATCGGACGACAGCTGCAGCGTCATCCACATACAGCATTAACCGTCCATGTATGGCCGAATAAGTGCAACAGGCATGGAATTCCATCCCACACAGTGACATCTAGCACCTGTACAACATAATGCATGAACGTTTACATGCTTGCGTTCAACATTCTGACGGTTACACCAGTTATTAATGTGCCACCAATTCACGTATGCAATGGCTTATCTCGCGCTTACTTTAACCTGTGATCTTGCAGAGTTAACACTTAAATATGTTACATAGGCAAATGTATTCCAGAAATTTCATTATTCTGCCTTAATTACAGTATTTTTTGGTGTTGCGATTTTTTTCCGTTATTGTGTATCAGCATCACGGTAAAATGCCGAAAACTCACTACTGATCATACACTTCTGGAAATGGAAAAAAGAACACATTGACACCGGTGTGTCAGACCCGCCATACTTGCTCCGGACACTGCGAGAGGGCTGTACAAGCAATGATCACACGCACGGCACAGCGGACACACCAGGAACCGCGGTGTTGGCCGTCGAATGGCGCTAGCTGCGCAGCATTTGTGCACCGCCGCCGTCAGTGTCAGCCAGTTTGCCGTGGCATACGGAGCTCCATCGCAGTCTTTAACACTGGTAGCATGCCGCGACAGCGTGGACGTGAACCGTATGTGCAGTTGACGGACTTTGAGCGAGGGCGTATAGTGGGCATGCGGGAGCCCGGGTGGACGTACCGCCGAATTGCTCAACACGTGGGGCGTGAGGTCTCCACAGTACATCGATGTTGTCGCCAGTGGTCGGCGGAAGGTGCACGTGCCCGTCGACCTGGGACCGGACCGCAGCGACGCACGGATGCACGCCAAGACCGTAGGATCCTACGCAGTGCCGTAGGGGACCGCACCGCCACTTCCCAGCAAATTAGGGACACTGTTGCTCCTGGGGTATCGGCGAGGACCATTCGCAACCGTCTCCATGAAGCTGGGCTACGGTCCCGCACACCGTTAGGCCGTCTTCCGCTCACGCCCCAACATCGTGCAGCCCGCCTCCAGTGGTGTCGCGACAGGCGTGAATGGAGGGACGAATGGAGACGTGTCGTCTCCAGCGATGAGAGTCGCTTCTGCCTTGGTGCCAGTGATGGTCGTATGCGTGTTTGGCGCCGTGCAGGTGAGCGCCACAATCAGGACTGCATACGACCGAGGCACACAGGGCCAACACCCGGCATCATGGTGTGGGGAGCGACCTCCTACACTGGCCGTACACCACTGGTGATCGTCGAGGGGACACTGAATAGTGCACGGTACATCCAAACCGTCATCGAACCCATCGTTCTACCATTCCTAGACCGGCAAGGGAACTTGCTGTTCCAACAGGACAATGCACGTCCGCATGTATCCCGTGCCACCCAACGTGCTCTAGAAGGTGTAAGTCAACTACCCTGGCCAGCAAGATCTCCGGATCTGTCCCCCATTGAGCATGTTTGGGACTGGATGAAGCGTCGTCTCACGCGGTCTGCACGTCCAGCACGAACGCTGGTCCAACTGAGGCGCCAGGTGGAAATGGCATGGCAAGCCGTTCCACAGGACTACATCCAGCATCTCTACGATCGTCTCCATGGGAGAATAGCAGCCTGCATTGCTGCGAAAGGTGGATATACACTGTACTAGTGCCGACATTGTGCATGCTCTGTTGCCTGTGTCTATGTGCCTGTGGTTCTGTCAGTGTGATCATGTGATGTATCTGACCCCAGGAATGTGTCAATAAAGCTTCCCCTTCCTGGGACAATGAATTCACGGTGTTCTTATTTCAATTTCCAGGAGTGTATTTAATGTGATATTCGCATTTGAGAAAGAAACCGCGCGAAAACTTTAACAATTTGCAACGAAAATTAGGGGTCGCTATGGTTTTGCGATTGGTGCGTATTAGACATTATGCATTGAGGTGAAAAACTAATGTCGTATCGGACCTACTATTACCCGGCGTAGTGCAGCAACTCGACGTGGCATGGACTCAACAACTAGTTGGAAGTCCCCTGCAGGAATATTGAGCGATGCTGCTTCTATAGCTGTCCATAATTGCGAAAGTCTTGCCGGTTCAAAATTTTGTGCACAAATTGACCTCTCGATTATGTCCTATAAATGTTCGCTCAGATTCATGACGGACGATCTAGGTGGCCAAATCATTCGCTCGAACTGTCCAGAATGTTCTTTAAACCAATCGCGAGCTTTTGTGGCCTAGTGACATAGTACATTGTCGTCCATAAAAATTCCACCGTTGTTTGGGAACATGGAGTCCAGGAATGGATGCAGATGATCTCCAAGTAGCTGGACGTAACCATTTACAGTCAATGATCGGTTCTTTCTTCAGTTCCCCCTCGTCCAAGTATCTACATCATTTAAATATAAAATCCATCAAATTTATGCTAGATAACAAATATCTAATTGTCATTTTTATGAAAAATGCCTCTCATATTTCTAATTAATATCTCACGCCAAATTCCAGTTTTAATTACAAATATAAAGTCTTAATTATCGATCTTTTATAAACGATTGTTAATAAAGGTACTTTAAATCACAGAAAAACATTATATTTTTTTCATCTTTGTGTATCGTACAATTCGTGGAAATGGTTATGGGACATGTACCTTTGTTTAAAAATTTACAACCGCCGGAAATCAAACACGTAGGACTCACATTGAAGGCAAGCTCCCTACCACGGAGACATGTCACCTGCCAATAGCTTTAGTATATAAAAACACTCCTAAAACTTCAGAGTCAATTTTCTTAATAATTTTTGAGAGTTGCATGGAATTGCTTTCGCGTCATGACATTTGAGTTCTGAACTCCATGTACCATATATATAAAAAATACAGAAGCCCGATTGTCATGTGATCTCCTTGTGTGTGTGTTTTCAGGCGGCTTTGCCCGCTCACCCAGGCAAATGCTGGGCAGGTCCCCAATCGCCTCAGAACACAGGGAACCACATGACTTCCCTCCCTTGGGTTAACTGATGTCTTTGGCGACAGGAAGAACATGTGGCCACGAAGTTAAAATAAATTTGCGAAATGATGAAAACAACGGACCATGTACAGTGGTATTAACGCAAGGAAAGAGAGAATGGATTTGTAAATCTCTGCTCCCAAAAGAAATAAGAAAGATGATTTAACGCATCGTGATCAGGAGAAGACAAAATGTGGTGTCACCGCCAGACACCACACTTGCTAGGTGGTAGCTTTTAAATCGGCCGCGGTCCATTAGTATACGTCGGACCCGCGTGTCGCCACTGTCAGTAATTGCAGACCGAGCGCCGCCACACGGCAGGTCTAGAGACTTACTAGCACTCGCCCCGGCCCAGTTGTACAGCCGACGTTGCTAGGAAAGTTTCACTGAGAATTACGCTCTCATTAGCCGAGACGATAGTTAGCATAGCCTTCAGCTTAGTCAATTGCTACGACCTAGCAAGGCGCCATTTATTCTTTGCTATGTATCTAATGAAGCATGTACAGTAACAAGACCAATGTTCACCAATTGTGGATTAAAGTTAAGTATTCCAGCAGCTACGTACTTTTCTTTATAGCATTCATTAAGTATCCTGTTTCAGACCTCACGCCATCCTGCGTGAGCTTATAGCGTGCATTTCGGCTTCCTCAAACAACACGGTGTTGGCACTTCTGCCGACACATCACAAAATGTTCTTATCAACATAATTATGTTCTACAACGCATTAGTAGTGAAATACAGATGCTGCAAAAAAAAGTTATTTCGTGTCCTTCCACCGATAACGTTCTATTGTGACACATTTGTTGTAGAGGCGCTTATACCATCCACATGTAGTACTAAACAAACGTGTCTAGGTCTGAAATACACAGATGGCACCTGTTGTCGTACACGGTAACTGGATGTGCGTATACCAAAGGCTGAAACACCCTCAAGCACAGCGAATAGTGAACGGCGAAACAAGGCAAGTAGCTGGTCGCATATGAAACATTACACATTGTTCAAACCGATAAGAAGGTGACATGCTGTTCAGGTATGGTGGTACAAAGAAAAAGCGCTTGACGTGAAGCTGCACGCCTGTATGGGCAAGGTAGAATGCTACAAATTATTGACTGCACCTATTAATGAAGACTGGGAGAAACTTATTACTGAGCCTGTTTTGTAGAAGTAAACACTATAGGCAATCCTGAATGTGATTACCACAAACCCTGACACATCCTTCAACCCTTCTTCGTAATAAATCACCCCCTTTTTCAAACACACCTGGCTCCATTCAGATTAAGTCACATGCTCCTATAACGTCGGCACATTTACTTTGGATTGTGCATACACCAATGCCCTTAAGTGTCCCCATAACCAGAAATCCAACTAATTCAGGACCACTGAACAGACAGACCATGCTACCGGACCTTCTCAACCAACCTTTCGCCCGTGAAACGTACCTACTTTCGTACGATCCGTAGAAAAGGGTGTGGTGCTCCGTCGTGCGTAAATCACTGTCGTTCTCTTCCTGCAAAGGTAACGTTCTCCTATAATGATGGTAATTCATCACGCAGAGATCGGTGATACATAGCACCTGTTAATCTGTTGGTAAAGTGTATGGTCCCATGAGTCTGTCATTGACAATTCCTGCCCATATATCGATACTGAAGCGATCGTGGTTCCTCACTTCCATGAATGCCCACACGTATGTATTGTGGTAATTTATTATGTTATTTCTTGTGAGCCTTCGAATACTACACAATATTCATCACAGGTACAGTGAGCCATATCTCAACAGCTGTTGGTATCCAGACGTATATTATAGGAACTTTTGTTATAGTCTTCGTGCTTGTCAAACCCTACCTTGCCCAGCAAGGTCGCCGGATCTCTCCCCAAATGAGAAAATTTTGAGCATTATGGGCGGGGCCCTCCATCCAGCTAGGGATTTCGACGATCTAATGCGCCAATTGGACAGAATTTGGCTCGATATTCCTCAGGAGGACGTTCAACAACTTTATCGATCAATGCCAAGCCGAATAACTGCTTAGATAAGTGCCAAAGGTGGACCAGTCTATTATTGACTTGATCAATTTGTGAAGCTCTTTCTCTTGAATAAATCATCCATTTTTTCTGAAACTTAAGTCATTTATTTGTCTGTATATGTACATCACATCTACCTATTTCCGTCACATTCGGATAGTTCCTTCGCGGTACGTCGTTTTTGTTTATCTTAGAGTGTACAATAGTCTCTTGCTGCAGACAGGTGCTAATCCCCAATGTATGGTGGTCAGTTAACATAAACACGGATTTTCAGACTCAATGTGTGACCCGATATTATCCATGCAACAACGGTGACTGAATGACCCAGCGTCCTTGAACTTCTTGCAGGTCACGCTGGCTACACTAGTGGAAAATGTGCCCCTAGCAGAACACCGAGCCCCGTGATTCATATATGGGTGCCTAACATACATCAATTTGTGCATACACTGTCTTTTGAACGACTGCTTCCCAAGAAGGTAGATCTAACGTTGAAGTTCATGGCAGTAGCCTATCCGATATGCCTGTCAGAACGTCCCCTATGATGTGGCTATTGTAAGTTATGTGTAAGTTGGTGCGACATGTTTATTATCTGGATCCAAGGAACTATTTCCCAATGTTTGTTACAAATGATTACAAACATCTTCTATAAACGATAACAAATGTTGCAGTACTCTTACCAAGCACCGGATACAGAGATGACTCTATAGCCGAGGCCACTATTGGACACTAGTGCAGTGAAAGTCAACCACGAGACAACCAATCTGACACACGGCTGTGAGAAATCATTACTAATTGGAGGGCAAAGTGAGGAGAGATAGCAAACTACATTTTCTGATTATCAGACTTTGTGTAAATGTCTTTCATTAAATTCCAAATCTGTCCACCGAATCTCATCGAGCGAGCGCATGTGATGCTGTACCGCTGATGCGTCTGCACATGGAATCTCTTTCAAAAATGGTTCAAATGGCTCTGAGCACTATGTGACTCAACTTCTCAGGTCATTAGTCCCCTAGAACTTAGAACTAGTTAAACCTAACTAACCTAAGGACATCACAAACGTCCATGCCCGAGGCAGGATTCGAACCTGCGACCGTAGCAGTCGCGCGGTTCCAGACTGCAGCGCCTAGAACCGCACGGCCACTTCGGCCGGCAGGAATCTCTTTGACAGTCCTTGGGCGGAGTAGGTTATGTGCTGGCACCGCGTTTCATCCTCTCTCTTTGTCATTAGTGAAATAAATACAATATTTCGCTTCATATGCACTCATGCCAGACAAAAAAATGACTCCAAGCACTATGGGACTTAACATCTGAGGTCATCAGTCCCCTAGACTTAGAACTACCTAAACCTAACTAACCTAAGGACATCACACACATCCATGCCCGAGGCAGGATTCGAACCTGCGACCGTAGCAGCAGCGAGGTTCCGGACTCAAGCACCTAGAACCGCTCGGCCACAGCGGCCGGCCATGCCAGACATATACATTAGTCACACTGTAGTCACAGCACTCACACTGAGCTGTACGACGTACCGACCACCTACCTGACTTCGTATATGCCGACAAGACAGCCGTGTGTAAGCATCGTCGGCCCAGGTACAATCTCCAGGAATACTGCTAGCTGGTGGACATCTGAACACGTGCTGCTCTCCAAAGTCCCCACTGGTGTATGTGGTACTGATCTATTTCTTGGTGGATCGTTCGTTGTGAGAGTACCAATATCACGAACTTCTCTGACTCACAGTTTATGTAATTTTCATAGAAATTGTTTTACTTCTCCTATTTAATGGAAATTTGTTTATTTTCAGTTCATTTGACCAATGAATGCATAATGTATGTGACGATACAAAAAAACTGGTTGGTACGTGACGTACATTGTGAGGTGACACATGGGATAAGACACCGCACGCGTTTTGAGTAGAGAAGTTTCTGTAACGGAAGATCCTTCAAAAGTTGGTGGAAGACGATGTGTTAGAAAGTTGACATGCCTGTTGGCACTCAGTTAATAGTGGTCAAAAAATGGTATGTAAGATGATTGCCTCATTATTTGCACTACACACTTACACTACATTGACGGTGCCGACGTTCCACTTGGAAGGAGATGTTTACCTACCTATATGCATATTCTGCAGTATAACTTTTCTATGGTTAGTGAAGGTTACTTCGTCAGTAAACAAGGTACACGACATCTCCAGCGTTAATGAAACCTGACAAAGTGCCAAGTAGCTGGCTGCGTATGAAACATTATACATTGTTCAAACGGATAAGAAGGTAACAAAATCGTTTTCATGTAGCTCTTGATGAAAAGGGATACGATACATGTGGCCGAGCGGTTCTAGGCGCTGCAGTTCGGGACCGCGCTGCTGCTACGGTCGCAGGTTCGAATCCTGCCTCGGGCATGGATGTGTGTGATGTCCTTAGGTTAGTTAGGTTTAAGTCTAGGGGACTGATGACCTCAGATGTTAAGTCCCATAGTGCTTAGAGCCATTTGAACCATTTTTGATACGATACAGATGGAGTATTTGTCGGTGAATAATACATTGTCCATTAGATCGAATGATGTCACTTTCTCTCGTAACAGATGATAAGGAAATATGTCGATCAATAGTTACGGCTGCTAGAAAATTAACTTCGCCATTTATTACGGCCACTAGTTTATTTCGAACAAGTTCGTGAACTCATGCATACCCTGTGATACTTAGTTCATGTAGGAGCTTGGTAAATTGTTGTCCTGGCGGTTGTTGTCTATGCAGGTAATATTCTCCATACACAACGATCATTTCGACTTTCTCAACCGTTCTAGACACCAAAAAATCTAGCTTGCTCCGTACAGTTAACTTCAGTAGTGCAATAGCACAAGACCATGGAAACATAAGTATTAACATGCCTACTTGACACTCTCGAGCTAAGGTTCGAATATCTTGCTAGTAGTGGTTCCAATGACAGGGATAACACTCGTTGAGTGTAATTATCATAACTCATTTTTTTATTTGGCCTTCAGGATGAGTACACTATTTAGCCATGCATAATTATACTATTTAACCTTCGACGATTGCACTACTTAGCCACCAAAAATTACAAAACATTGTTTTCACAAAACATGTAAATGAACAAATGGTTCAAATGGCTCTGAGCACTATGGGACTTAACATCTGCGGTCATCAGTCCCCTACAACTTAGAACTACGTAAACCTAACTAACCTAAGGACATCACACACATCCATGCCCGAGGGAGGATTCGAACCTGCGACCGTAGCAGTCACGCGGTTCCGGACTGCGCGCCTAGAACCGCGAGACCACCGCGGCCGGCTATAAATGAACATGTTACTTTAAAATAACTGAACAATATTTCTTTACAGCTAGAAGAGATAAAAAAAGGGGAATGACTTCTTACTTTCTAAATGCAGAAGTAATAAACAAATTTTTCATTACAAAAAATATTTACAAACAGATTTGTGTAATCAGTATCCTTTGAGACACAAACAATTTTGTTGAATTAACCATTAAAAATTTTTAAATATGACTGCGTATTCAGCGACCGTTTACAAATTAAAGTTAAAGCAATTACAGCCCTGGACTGCAATTGCTTTAACTTTAACCAATAAAAAATGGTAATTACACCTTGTCTAAAGCTCTGTGGACAGATGTTAAAATTGCTAACTACAGCTAATCTTATCTGAAATCTAACAACTAGTTTATCATTCTTTAGTAAAAGACCAGGAATGTTTGTAGGGAACGACACCCTAAGCTTTATCGATTCTGTGAGAAATTATTCCCTATGTTGTTCAAAGTAGGAACAAGCGAAAATTAAATATAACTCATGAACTGTTTCCTATGGCGTACCACAGCAAGCTCGACATCGAATAAAGTCGCTCTGACATGTCATCATTTATTTGTTTTTGACGTTCTAACAGCAGTCGTGTTTGCAGATTAAATTGTGGCAATTCAGGTCTTCCTATTACACCCTCTACTATGCCTTCACCGTGGTTTTGCAGAGTGTGGATGTAGATATACATTATGCAAACAATGGTTATTCAGCTACGAGCCCAAATGTGTTTCAGCACTTTTGTACCATCCTCAGTGAATATTCTTATTATGGTATTATACTCCACATTGTTAGTATTCCGGCGGCGTCAGGGATTTTCTCTGCCTCGTGATGACTGGGTGTTGTGTGCTGTCCTTAGGTTAGTTAGGTTTAAGTAGTTCTAAGTTCTAGGGGACTGATGATCATAGATGTTAACTCCCATAGTGCTCAGAGCCATTTGAACCATTGTTAGTAATTGTAAGACCATCTTTACAGGATGTAAACGATAATTTTTTAAAACGTACCACAGTAGTGTAGATGAAGTCGAGGCAAACAATTTGATACAGAACACTATCGGTCTATCAAGTCTGAAAACTATCTCAAATTGGCGTGCAAAAACCATTTAAGCTACAGCGCATGCACATAGCGCGAGATTCTCAATATTCTCTCGCTCTCTTCACGCAAAGTATTAGTCCTAGAGAAAAAAATGAATAGGACCTTTCCTGGAGGAGCTTTAATTTAATTTTAAACTGAAATACTTTTTGCTGTGGCCGTGGTTACCGAGTTTATCAAAAAAAATATAAAAAGTCACCTTCAAGCGCGCACTCAACCGCCAACTCACCCCGTCACCGTTAGTCTTTTTGGAACGTTGTTCACGGTACTCTCTCATACCACTGTACAAAGATTTGTGACTTTGTTAATTATTTTCTATGGGCGACGTTTTTCATGTTCATTGATTGGGGTATTACGCCACCGGCTTAGTGGGCTATTTCGTTATTAATTTAAACTTTCCCGTAAGGGCAACGAAAGAAAAAAGATGTGTATAAACGTTATGCAAAACCCAATTCCGTTTAGAATTCGATCTAATAAAACCCTTACAAGCACAATACTTTCTTAGAAAGGTTAGACAAAACGATTTAATTGTTAATTTGAAGCTGCTAAAATTCATAAAATTGTGAAATAAAATTTACACAAACGTCAGTTTAGCAATTTGTAAGGGCATGGCTAAGCTCGTGGCGTAATGAAAAGGTCGAATATGGCAAATAATTCGCGTAGTCAAAATTTTTGTACAATGGTCCTAGACTAACTAGAAAGTAACGGCCTCCGGCGAAAACGTACACCAGTACAAAATTAAACTAAATCAAATTTCCTACAAAAAGGTCGGATTATTTTTCTCTATGACTAATAGTTTTCGCGAAGAGAGCGAGAGGACAATGAAAATCTCACGCGATGCCTATGTACTGTCGGTTAGGTGATCTTTGTAGACCCATCTGAGATGGTTTCCCGAACTGACAAACCACAAGCGTCCCATATCAAATTCTTCGTCTCGAATTGCCCTACATCAGGGTTTCCCAAATTGTGTTCCGCGGAACAGCAGTGTTCCACGGGAAGAGCAGAAGTGCTCCGCGAAAAACTATTAACAACTTGGCGGATTTTTGTCTCACCATTTTGACGATACTAATTACGTATTTTAAAATTTCATTATGATTTCTGTAGTTATGATATAAAATTGAAGTAATCACTGAATAAACAAGGTGTTCCATCAAAGTACCAGGATTCTCAAAGTTTGGGAACCCCTCCTTTACACCGCCGAGGTACGTAACAAACAGTTATCGTTTATAATGTGTATGAGTTCTTAAGGGACCGAACTGCTGTGGTCATCGGTCCATAGACTTACACACTACTTAAACTAACTTATGCTAAGAACAGCACACTCACCCATGCCCGAGGGAGGACTCGATCCTCCGGCGGGAATTATCGTTCATACCCTGTATAGATTTCTATACCGTAGTTATGTTCATGGCACCGATCCCCACCTGCATACTCATCTGATGTGAAACACGCGCAGAGAGATGGCACATAATTTTACTGAATCACACTCACAAATACAAAGTTCGCAAGTTCACAGACACCTCGATGTCTGAGCTTGAAAGTGTGATTCAGTAAAAGCGAGTACCTCTGTCTTTTCCTGTAACAGATGAGCGTGCACATGAGAACACAGGGCAAATGCCACGAAAATAGCTGTGGCAAGCTGTAAGATGGCGGAAAGATGGCCAGGCAGTACCTAACAGTCTGGAGAACAAGACCGTAATAAAGCACCCCCTGGGGATGGTTCAAATGGCTCTGAGCACTATGGGACTCAACATTTGAGGTCATCAGTCCCCTAGAACTTAGAGCCACTTAAACCTAACTAACCAAAGGACATCACACACACCCAGGCCCGAGGCAGGATTCGAACCTGCGACCGTAGCAGTCGCGTGGTTCCGGACTGAAGGGCCTAGAACCGCTCGGCCACCGCGGTCGGCCACTGAGGATGGCCCCAGGGTGCTGAAACATATTTGGATGTAATAGACGAACCAGAGTTCTCATGATTGAGGCGTGTGTTCATTATTTGCAGTGTGGTGTTTCATTAAATGGTGCTGTTGCAGGGTACTTACGCGATGCTGTACACCAACATGATAGTGAATGTGACGATACACCACTGCGCCGACACGGTGGGTGGACTCAGCCTGGCCGTTTACCAGCTGGTGCTGCTGTTCGGGGCGCCGGGCGTGCTCATGCTCTTCTGCTACAGCTGCGTCATTGTCGAGCTCTGGAAGAGCACGCGCAGCATGCAGGTCCTCACCAACAGCATCAGGTACGCATCTACTGAAATTCTTTCACGCAAAGACCGAAAGAAGAAAATCCTAAGAAATTTTGGTCTTACATCAAAGCGGTAGGTGGATCAAAACAAAATGTCCAGACACTCTGTGACCAAAATGGTACTGAAACAGAGGATTACAGACTAACGGCCGAAATACTAAATGTCTTTTTCCAAAGCTGTTTCACAGAGGAAGACTGCACTGTAGTTCCTTCTCTAGATTATCGCACAGATGACAAAATGGTAGATATCGAAATAGATGACAGAAGGATAGAAAAACAATTAAAATCGCTCAAAAGAGGAAAGGCCGCTGGACCTGATGGGATACCAGTTCGATTTTACACAGAGTACGCGAAGGAACTTGCCCCCCATCTTGCAGCGGTGTACCGTAGGTCTCTAGAAGAGCATAGCGTTCCAAAGAATTGGAAAAGAGCACAGGTCATCCCCGTTTTCAAGAAGGGACGTCGAACAGATGTGCAGAACTATAGACCTATGTCTCTAACGTCGATCAGTTGTAGAATTTTGGAACACGTATTATGTTCGAGTATAATGACTTTTCTGGAGACTAGAAATCTACTCTGTGGGAATCAGCATGGGTTTCGAAAAAGACGATCGTGTCAAACACAGCACGCGCTATTCGTCCACGAGACTCAGAGGGCAATAGACACGGGTAGGTAGATGCCGTGTTTCTTGACTTCCGCAAGGCGTTCGATACAGTTCCCCACAGTCGTTTAATGAACAAAGTAAGAGCATATGGACTATCAGACCAGTTGTGTGATTGTATTGAAGAGTTCCTAGATAACAGAACGCAGCAGCATGTCATTCTCAATGGAGAGAAGTCTTCCGACATAAGAGTGATTTCAAGTGTGCCGCAGGGGAGTGTCGTAGGACCGTTGCTATTCACAATATACATAAATGACCTTGTGGATATCATCGGAAGTTCACTGAGGCTTTTTGCGGATGATGCTGTAGTATATCGAGAGGTTGTAACAATGGTAAATTGTACTGAAATGCAGGAGGATCTGCAACGAATTGACACATGGTGCAGGGAATGTCAATTGAATCTCAATGTAGACAAGTGTAATGTGCTGCGAATGCATAGAAAGAAAGATCCTTTATCATTTAGCTACCATATAGCAGGTCAGCAACTGGAAGCAGTTAATTCCATAAATTATCTGGGAGTAGGCATTAGGAGTTATTTAAAATGGAATGACTATATAAAATTAATCGTCGGTAAAGCAGATGCCAGACTGAGATTCATTGGAAGAATCCTAAGGAAATGCAGTCCGAAAACAAAGAAAGTAGGTTACAGTACACTCGTTCGCCCACTGCTTGAATACTGCTCACCGGTGTGGGATCCGTACCAGATAGGGTTGATAGAAGAGATAGAGAAGATCCAACAGAGAGCAGCACGCTTCATTACAGGATCATTTAGTAATCGAGAAAGCGCTATGGAGATGATAGATAAACTCCGGTGGAAGACTCTGCAGGAGAGACGCTCAGTAGCTCGGTACGGGCTTTTGTTGAAGTTTCGAGAACATACCTTCACCGAGGAGTCTAGCAGTATATTGCTCCCTCCTACGTGTATCTAGCGAAGAGACCACAAGGATAAAATCAGAGAAATTAGAGCCCACACAGAGGCATACCGACAATCTTTCTTTCCACGAACAATACGAGACTGGAATAGAAGGGAGAACCGATAGAGGTACTGAAAGTACCCTCCGCCACACACGGTCAGGTGGCTTACGGAGTATGGATGTAGATGTAGAGCAGCGGCGTTTGCGTAGAGTTTTCTGTGCTGCGTGAAATAACCGCAAAAAATCAAATTGGGATGTACGACAAACGTACCCGTAGTTCAGTGCGGCGATATATGCCGTTAACTGGCTACTGCAGGAAACGACCGACGCGTGTGCCTCTGCTAACAGCACGACATCACCTGCAGCGCGTCTCCTGGGCTGGTAATGGAATGAGCGTTTGGCGTCATGGGCCGGGAGGCCTCTTGCGGGGCAGGTCCGGCCGCCTTGTTGCAGGGCTTATTACATTCGACGCCATATTGGGCGACCTGCGCGCCGGATGGGAATGAAATCATCATGAAGATAACACAACAGCCAGCCCCGGAGCGGAGAAAATCCCCGACCCAGCCGTCAATCGAACCCGGGTCCCTTAGGACGGCAGCCTGTCACGCTGATCATTCAGCTATCGGGGCGGTCTCCTGGGCTGGTGACCATATCGTTTGGACCCGAAGATTAGAAGACCGTGACCTGGTCAGATGTGTACCGATTTCAGTTGGTAAGAGCTGATGGTAGGGTTCGAGAGTGGCGGAGAACCCTCAGAGCAATTGACCCAAATTGTGAGCACTGTGCAAGCTAGTTGTGGATCCACAATGGTATGGGCTGTGTCTGCATAGAATGGACTGAGTCCCGAACCGATCACTGACTGGAAATGATTTCGTTCGGCTACCTGGGAACCATTTGCAGCCATTCATGGACTTAATGTTCCGAAACAACGATGGAAATTTTATGGATTACAATGCGCCATGTCACCGGATCACAACTGTTAGCGACTGGTTTGAGGAACATTCTGGACAATTCGAGCGAACGATTTAGCCACCCAGATCGTAGCAAGCAATATGAAATTAATGTAAGGCTGTTGTAATACAATGCAGTGAATCAATGACATTCAAGACATTTAGTAAACGTTTGTGAACATGTCTCCTACTGCATAATGCATTTAAATATAAGTGAAGTTACTGTTACAAATCAATTAATCATTCACTCTCACAGACAACTGCAACAACTCTTCGTCAGGCAATTGCAGTGTTACAGTTTTAGGATTTCTGAGGGCAGCAACAATCCGAAGAGTAGATTAGATCAGATTAATTATTCATTCCATAGACCCATAAAAGAGGGAATCCTCCTGGGTGTGGAACATGTCAGATAAACACATTACAAAAATGTAATTAGAAAAACTTGAGTTTCATTAATTTTAATGACCCTCAGTCAATAAACAGTAAAATTATGTACATGAATTAAATTTAAACTTCTAATATTTACACGTTTAATACTTACATCTGCTTTCATTAAATCCATCATTCAGACATTTGCTAGTTTCTTGGCTATTACAACCAAGTATTGTCAAAAATTAAAGTAAATTATTCATTTCAGTGATCCTCAGTTAAGAACAATCAGATTATGTACAAGATTTAAAATTAAACTTCCACTATTTACAGACTTAAGACTTACATCTTCTTTCCATACATCCATCATTCACACAGTAGGTAGTTACTTGGCTGTTACAACTGCACTTGTTGAGAAACTCATGGATGGAATAGAAGGAGTTGGCCACCAAAAATTCTTTTAAATTATGTTTAAATTGTGCATTGTTTGAAACTAAACTCTTAATGGTTGCTGGTAACTTATTGAAAATATGCATTGCTGAATACTGGACTCCTTTCTGGGCAAGAGTAAGTGGTTTTAAATCTTTATGTATATTGTTCTTATTCCTAGTATTGATACTGTGTACTAAGCAGTTAGTTGGAAAAAGAGATGTATTATTTACAACAAACTTCATTGAGGAATAAATATACTGAGAAGCTGTGGTTAATATGCCCAATTCTTTGAATAGGTTTCGACATGATGTTCTTCGATTTACACTATTAATTACTCTTATTATACGCTTCCGTACTCTAAACTTTTTTTCTCTGTTTGTGGAGTTACCCCAAAATATGATACCAGATGACATAATGGAGTGAAAATAAGCAAAATATGCCAGTTTTTTTATATTTATACCGCCTATGTCTGACATCATTCGCATTGCAAACACAGACTTGTTTAGGCGCTTTAGCAGTTCGTTAGTATGTTGCTCCCAACTGAATTTATTATCGAGTTGTAATCCCAAGAATGTTACACTCTCAACTTCTCCTATTTCTATGTCATCATATTTTATACACACACCCGAAGGAAATCTCTTGGAAGTTCTGAACTGCATACAGTGGGTCTTTTCAAAGTTTAATGACAGTGAATTGGCTATGAACCACTTATTAACGTCAGTAAAAATTTGATTAGCTGCCCTTTCTAAATTTATATTTGATTTACTATTTATTGCAATGTTTGTATCGTCTGCAAATAAGACAAACTTGGCATCTGGTAATGTAAAAGATTACAGGTCATTAATATACACAAGAAACAGTAGTGGACCTAGTATGGAGATAAATGGAGAGAAACAGAGAACAGACACAAAGTGTTCCGAATGGTGGCAACTTTTAACGACCAGCAGCTATTTGGGGGCCGGTGGCCAACTTACCTTGCCCTAACTATAGCTAGTATACTATAAGTGCCAAATAAGTTGACATTCAGCGTGGTGGCTGATGGAGCGACAATGGATGAGAAAAGCCTTTACGATCGCTGCCATCAGCCACCGCGCCGAGTCAGCTTGGTCTGGGTGTATAGTACTGTGGGCTCATGACATACTAATTTATGTAGGTTATCAATTGACAATAACATCCCCACATATGCGGCCCTACGTGTCGCCCCACAGCAACAGTACTGGCTCTTGAGCAAAAACGTTTAACGACCACTGCTGCAGAGACATTGGTATGACCCCTACTTTGGAGGATTACAGTGGAGTGCTGAGGATTCCTGGAAGCCGTCAGAAGTGTTGTCATGAAAACATCATTAGTAAAACATTCATTTATTGTTCATCAACTTCAAAATCGTGATGATACTCAGAGAAGTACATAAGCTGTACACAGCATGCGAGGAGGCACGGCAGTCAGCGGGCAGGCTGGCAGTATGCAGCATCGTGCGACCGGCGGTGGTGACGGCAGCGATTCTACAAGGAAACTGACCGCAGCACAGGGCGGCGGCTCGCAGCGCAGACAAGAGACTTCCGTCCAGCACAGGAAGGGCTCGTGGAATCACGCCGTGGATCCAGAATGGATACGATGGCTCACGGCAGCAGCAGTGTCTGCCCACACGAGCAGAGCCGTTGGCACACGGACCGTGCTGTCGAACGTTAACGTTGAGCGTGCCAAGTTAACGTGCTGCTGAACGCTCAGGAACGATGAGACTTGTGCATACGGTACGTGGGCCCCAACATGGTATACGCGATCGCAACGCACTACAGCGGCAGTTGAGGTATGTTTCTAGTTCGTAAATCACACTGTTTGCTCAACGGGCTCGCGTAAAATTCCCACGTTAGCTCCATTAAAACGCACGTTTCCTCCATCGTCCACGAAAAGGAAAGTACCGTGTCCAATCAATAAGGACACAGGCTTATAAAAGATCCATTACAAACAGTGCGGTACAAATTTGGAATACTTCTCCGCATAAGATAAACATTATTTCATCGTTCCCACATTTTAGTAAAACCCCAAGGTCAGTCTTACTTGATCACCGTTCCTACCCAGTAGCAGAATCTTTGCAACATGTGAATTACGAAGCGTAAAAGAAAAAGGAGCAAAATATCTTTATACACGTAGCGCAAGCTGTCCTGTAGATTAAGCCAATCGAACAAAGTCACCCATAAAAAAAAGGTGAACTTATATTTACATAACATCAAATATTATAGTATATACTTATATTAAACTAATAATAAAGTATCAGAACCTAATAAAAACGCGAATGTTAGGGAAAAAAAGTTCGGAAGTGTCAATACGCGAACCAGGGCCCTATTAAACAATTCATCACTGGACAGTGACGCTACTTATTACGCTAATCCAACAACACATTTGTTAAATCTAATCATATTCTCTTATGGCGTGCTGAAAACCTTAATCGTAGCTATGTTACTAATTGAAATTTAATTATAACAAATTGCACCAAGAACAATGCGTTTTCGGTGGATTTCCGTGTGTCGCTGCCTTCAAATAGCCTACTCTCATAATACGCAAGTTACAGTAATTCTTTTGCCACGATTGTGATGTTTCTCATTATTTTATTGCAACGAATCACACAGTTGACGAGTTTTCCAGTGATTCTCAATTTGCTGGTGCTCAGAAACATATAGGCTTGAATGCCAATATGGCGCCTCACAACTCTGTACTGAAGAAGGACGGCGTGCGTGTGACGTAGGTGGCGTTATGCCATCTCATTGGTCAACGCTCAGACGCACGCTCAGAATATTTGACATGCCAGATACTGCTCTGCACGTTCGGAAAGACTCCCGAACGTGCTGTTCCATGTTACGACGTCAGAAACTCGGCACGCTCAACGCTCAACGTTCGGATGCACGGTCCGTGTGCCGACGGATTAAGGAGTTTTCCCGTACAGGCGATGATGCCTGCACGTCCCCAGGCTTGAACGGTAGGCCGCCTGGGTACGAGTCCAGCAGCGGTTAAGGTAGGCACCCAGGTGGCACTATGGTTGGAGGGCATTAAGTCCACAGCACTGGACTTAGCGTGAACAGCAGTCCCGCAACTAGCAGCGGCAGAGTCCAGAGGAGATGACTTTTTTCATTGTAGACTTGTAGACTCGCAAACCGTCGTAGATCCTCCTCAGAGCTAGTGGCTGGTAGTCTGAAATACCTCTGACTACAAATGACGATTACTTATACAGGCTTGGGCCGTCCTTGTTTAGCTAAAGCATCGGTTTCTATCACGTAAGTCATATCAGGATCGTGGCTCGGACGTAAAGCAGTCTGGTCAACTACTCCAGTGGCTTCGCTTTTTCGCTGCATTGACAATGTCATGACCCTGGTCCTCTGCCGTGCTGGGTTGTGAAGTAACTGCTCTGTGACTCAGGGACAGTACTTATCATATCAGCAAGTTGCCCCTGATGTAACTTCACCTGGTCAGCCCGTGGCTTCTTGTATTAGCCATGGCAGGTGTCACAATTTTACTCACCCATGCCCAGTAAATACCTAAGAATGTAGCACAAACTCCTACGGATATTAAGAAAATTTTCTTGCCAGTGCTATAAACTAGGTGCCAGTTTAATTGGTAACAACTTCAAAATAGAAGCCCAGACAACTGGGTTCTAAATACTGACTGCAACAGTTCAGTATGTCTCACTAAAGATACGGCACACAGTACCTAGCAGGGCCTTCAAATGCAAGATCATTGACAGTTCACTGGGAGGCCAAATCTGCTACAAAACAAATCGCGGATCAAGACTAAACGACTGTGATTTCCAAACGAGATCTCTTATACCCATCACCCGAGTGGCCAGCTACAGCTTTCCACGGAGAGAGGATTTTGAAGTATAAATAGGTGATGGAAATACTCACATAGTCACAGTTTGACAAAATTAACAATAGCTATTCCCTTGTATGTGAAAACAAGGACTTTCATTCGGATCAGGTGTCTAAACATGAATGCTAAATGGGTGGCTATTAAGAAGAATGCAGCAAGAAGAAACCTGCTCGGGACTAAGTCTCTTTTACCATTCACAGATTGAACATCTTGCACTAACATCGTTTAAACCAAACGATTTTTTTTTTCGTTGTGTATCTGATGTGAAACATTACTATGGTGAAAATGGTGTTTATGATATCCTGATAATTATTTTAATCGATAAACATACGCAACTACGTGGAACTGCAAAGCTGTCTGTGAACGTTCTGGTTCAAATGGCTCTGAGCACTATGGGACTTAACTTCTGAGGTCATCAGTCGCCTAGAACTTAGAACTAATTAAACATAACTAACCTAAGGACATCACACACATCCATGCCCGAGGCAAGATTCGAACCTGCGACTGTAGCGGTCACGTGGTTCCAGACTGAAGCGTATAGAACCGCACGGCCACACCGGCCGGCTGTGAACGTTCTCATAATTCGTACAGTTGTATTCTATTTTTTAACCATATTAGTGTGAAGCGCTTTCAGCTTGACTAATTAGGAGAGTAGTTGTTTTAAAACTATGAGAGTTAAAAAGTAGAACTATTAATGGTCAGTGCGAGAAATAACCAAGGAACAACACCACGCTTACTACTTAGCGCTACACTACTGTCTCCCCGGTGACGTCAAGGGGTGCTGACCATTGGCAGCATTCAGGATGGGCAACGCTGTACACTGTAAGATGCACAGTCTTGTCAATTTGTCCTAGTGTTTCAGCTCTCCTAATAGGGATTTGCCTGGCCTCCCAACTCGGGTTCTTGTCAGGAGTCATTTTCAACGTATCTCTAATTAGACTGTCTGGAATTCAACTGAA
This sequence comes from Schistocerca nitens, assembly GCF_023898315.1. NCBI lineage: Eukaryota > Metazoa > Arthropoda > Insecta > Orthoptera > Acrididae > Schistocerca > Schistocerca nitens. The sequence goes on along the minus strand of NC_064616.1, from coordinate 773,121,376 downwards.
CAGTATTGCTACTGGAGCGTAGCCTGAGGAATCTTGAGGTACATGGTTGATGCCCTCTCAAAAGTATTAATCCACTGGGCCCACTTACTATGCCTGTTACAATATACTCTGCATAATCTATTCATCTCTTCCATCACCATCTCTGCCAGGTTAGAACCAGGCCTATACCTGGATATACAGGGTGTTTCATAATTCATGCTACACACTTCTAGAGGTTGTAGAAGGGATTTTGTAGATCAAGTTTTATGTAGGAATCCATGTCCGGAAACAGTTCGTTTCCATGTTACAAGGAAAACAAGAGCTACACAGTTGTGCGCTAGATGTTTCTTACACAGTTCGCCTGTTATGGCAGGCTATCCACATTCATGAATGTTACAATGAAGCGATGTCACATGATATCCTCTGTTTCCATCTGCCTTGTCTTCATGCTTTCAGGTGATGCATCAGTTGCCATTACGGTGTCTAGTACTGCTGTAACAGGATGCCAGAGTACACACTCGCAGCGTACCCTGATATGTTGTTATTTACGGTGAAGTTCGCCGTTATGGAAGAGAAGCTCAGCATCTGTACCACAAGTACTTTCCAAATCATGTGACTCCATCTCATCCCATGTTTGCCAGAGCAGAACAATGGCTCCAGGAAAGTGGGAAATTTACAAGTGATAGATAAAAAAAAAAAAAAAATGGTTCAAATGGCTCTGAGCACTATGGGAGTTAACATCTATGGTCATCAGTCCCCTAGAACTTAGAACTACTTAAACCTAACTAACCTAAGGACATCACACAACACCCAGTCATCACAGATGAAAATTTGATGATCCAATAAGGTGGTCACTGTCATATTGGATGAGAAAGTGCATCATCAAGTTGAAGAGAACCCACCGACAAGTACTCGAACCATTGCACGTGAGTTATGTGTGTCTCACTCGTCTGTCTGGCATGTTCTGTATGAACAGCAGCTCCACCCATATCACCCTCAGAAGTTACGTGCCATGCTCCTGGCGGATTCTGTGCCATAGGTCAATTTCTGTACTTGGGTTTTAGACTGTTGTGCGGATTTTCCTCGGTTTCCAAGGCGAATTTTGTTCACCGATGAAGTACATTTCAACAGAGACTGTGTTTTGAATACTTGAAATAGCCAGATTCGGGATCAAGAAAACCCCAAAGCCACATGTACACAAAGATTTCAACACACCTTTGGCATCTCTGCCTGGGCAAGTATCTATGATGGTCATATGATTGGGCTGTAGATCCTTCCTCCCCACCTAACGGCTGTCAGGTACTTGATATTCCTGCAGCAGCTGCTGGTGGAGTTTTTGGAAGATGTGCCATTGGAAATTCATAACAAGTTGTGGTTCCAGCATGATGGTGTGGCAGTATATTTCACAGTTCCCGTCCAAAATCATTTGAACGTAAACTACAGGGACAGGTGGATTAGTTGAGGTGAACCACAAGCTTGGCCACCAAGCTCCCCCAATTTAATGCTGTGGACATTTTCTTGCGGGGCCACATGAAGATTCTTGTTTATGAAACCCCTGTCCAGTCAGAGGAAGATCTAGTTGTATGGATCATGGGTGCAGCAGATGTCATTAACCATACATCACGCATTTTGGACAGAGTTAGTGCAAACTTACTGTGCAGATAAACTGTGTGCACTGAACATGGTGGCCGGACAGAGAGGCCTTGCGGTTCTAGGCACTTCAGTCTGGAACCGCATGACCGCCACGGTTGCAGGTTCGAATCCTGCCTCGGGCATGGATGTGTGTGATGTTGTTAGGTTAGTTAGGTTTAAGTAGTTTTAAGTTCTAGGGGACTGATGACCCCAGATGTTAAGTCCCATAGTGCTCAGAGCCATTTGAACATAGTGGTCATCATATGAAACAGCTGTTGTAACACTGCAATTAATAGGAGTGAAATCTGTTTGTCTTGTTTTCTTGTAACATGGAAACAAATGTTTCTGGACATGGGTTCCTATGAAAAACTTGTTAAGTTCCCTCTAAAACCTCTAGAAGTGTGTAATATGGATTGTGAAACCCGCTGTGTCTGTCGGGTCTACTCTATAGTGCTTCAGCACATTGGTCCATGTCTTTCTAGAGAACTGACTCCCATTGTCACTTATTATTATGAACTTTGGTAGGCATGCATTATGAAAAAAGACTTTGGCCAACTTTTCTTCCAACTTCACCTCCTGTTGCTTTCCTCACAGTATTGAGAGACTAACTCAATTGCCACAAATACATATGTCATTGCGCCACTAGATTTCGGGAGTGGGCCCAGGAGATCTACTGCAATTGCTTCCTTGGGTTCCTTTGGCAGTACTACATGCACAAACCCTTCTGCTGTACTGTAACAGTCTTCGTTTTCTGACATGTCTCATAATTCTTCAACAGTTTCTTTATCCATCTTGTCATGTCAAAAAACCAGCAACCTTGCCATGATTTTTCCATATATTTCCTGAGACCAAAATGTCTACAGCTGAGATTGGTATACCATATTATGAACATTGTACTTTGTTCTGGAATGCACACCCTCCTCCATTCCTCATTTACATTGTTTCTATGGCATAACACTCCATCATGCAAGAGGTAATATGCCGTGATCTTGTCTTCCCCAGTGCTATTCTACTTACTTTTAAGTAGCACTAACTTTTCACCCTCGTTTTGCTCTCTTAGATGGTCCTTATTGCTCTACATGCTGTCCCTTCCTGTATAACCCCTTTTATCAGATAAATGTTGCTTTTTGTTGGCAAAGGAGGTGCAAAATGTTCTTCTAATCCTGTATGCATTTGAGATAGTGCATCTGGCACTGTCTGTGAAGTTCTTGGCATGCATTGAATATCGAAATTAAATTCTCATAGAGCAGGCATCCATCTCATTAATCTGATATGCCACAGTCTGCATGTTAACATAGATGACAAAGCCTTGTGATCTGTTACTACAATAAATTTTCGTCTGCTCAAATAATGTCTAAATTTGGCAAAATGATACACTACTTCTGAGGCTTCCTTCTCCATTATCGACTACTTCTGTTCTTGTTCATTCAACACCCGATTATCAAAAGCAATAGTTCTAATTACTTCCTTTCCTTTTTCCTCATCTTTTTTATACAGATGGACCCATAGTCCATAAACCAAAGCACCACACCCCAAGTAAAATGCCTTCAACATATCTGGATGAGCTATTTTGAAGCATTACAAAGTTTTTGTTTCATTTTTGCGAAATCCGCAGTACACTCCTCTGTCCATGACAATGCATTGCTTTTCTTCAGCCATCTATGCAGTGCTTTGCTATTTAATGTTTGCTCAGCAATGAATCAACAGTAGAATCCACAGAGACCAATAAAACTTATCACCTGCTTCCTGTTTATCAGTATCTGAAAATTTCTTATTGCTGTCAGCTTCTCTGGGTTGGGGTTTTATTCCTTCTGGCCCAATAATATGTCCCAGGAAAGGTATTTCCAGTCTTCTGAATTCTGACTTCTGAAAATTAAGGATGGCACCTGCACATTCACATCTTTCTAACATTTCCTCCAGAGTCCTTAAGTCTTCCTCCCATATTTCACTGGATACTAACGTGTCATCTAAATAGATCATAATTTTCTTCAGCAAATCATCTCCTAGCACTTGGTCTAGCATTCTAATAAAATCAGACAGGGGTATGTTCAGTCCAAAAGGCTGCACTCTATATTGATAATATCTTCCCTTGTACGAAAATGCTGTAAATGGCCTTGACTCTGGGTCTAGCAGTATTTGATGGTATTCGGTCATCAAATCCAGATTTGTAAACATCTTTGCTCATTTAAATTTCTGCAACAGCTTGTCGATGTTCTTTGATTGTTTCTTTTCAGGTGCAGATACCTTGTTTGCTTGTCATGCATCCAACACAAGCCTTACACTCCCTCTTCTTAGCCACAGTAACTAATAGGCTGTTGTATTGACTTTAAGATTTCTCTATTACTTCATTTATTAGATCTTCTGCAATTCCCTTTCTACTACTTCTTATGTTGCATGTAGTATTGGATAAGATGGCTTAAAATATGGCTTATGCGGCTTTAATTTTATATGATATGGTGAGCCTTTTATTATTCAGGATCTGTTTCCAAAAACTTTTCTGATTAATTTGGATAGCCTTTTAGCTGCTCTTTTAGCAATATTCTTAATCCCATGTATTTTGCTGCTGATGTCTTCCCATGTGAGCTCACGTGCCTCATTTGTACTGACAGATATGGTTTACTAAAGTTTCCTCTTCCATTACATCTTCACAGGCTGCTACTTAGCAATGTAGGAAAAATCTTGTACTCTATCTAGTGTAATTTTGTCATTGAAACTTATCTTCTCTTTTTCTCCATCATAAAATCTCGCCTTATTTTCTCCATAATCAATTTCTACTTCGTGCTCTGTCAACCAGTCTGACTCTATAATGACTTCTTCTTGCAAATTAGGCATTGTTACCACATCCATTCTGTATATGTCTCCTTCAGTCTCAACCTTCACCATTACTTGACAATTCACCACTTTCCCATATCCATCAACAGCTTCTTTTATTGTGAATCCACTAACTGGTAAACTCCATATGTTGTTTCCTGAATTCAATAGTTCATTATATATGTTGTTAGCTATATCATGCAGCTGGTTTCGGAAACTGACTACAGACCTAGTTGCACACCCACATATTTTAACTTCAGTTATTGGAGTAATTACCACCTTATCTTTTACTGTGTCCTCTAGTAGGTCTTCTAGTTCATCCTTTAGTCATTCAGCCTTTACAGCAGAAACATTTATTTCTTCATTGTCTGTGTTTAGAGGCCCTGCCATGTATATTTCAGGTCGGGCCACTCCTGAAACATCTACATGTTTCCTGTTCGTCCATTCTCAGAAGTTTCTGCTCCACCTCTCTGCCTCCATCCACTGCAGCTATCTTTGTGCAAGCTGCACCTTTCTTCCTCTCTTCTACCTGTCCTTTGATCATCATGAGATCTGAAAGCATAACTGCCATGTTCTTGGCCTCTACCATTTCTCTGTGTTCTGGCGTAATGTCAAGTGCCGACACAACAATCAAGAAAGGAAGAGCAGAGAAGGCTGTGAGACAACGTCAGCCAATAGCACACTGACAGACCCCTCTCTAGGACATCAGCAAGACAGAAGCGGCATCTAGGCCATGAGAATATAAGCACCGCTCTGTCTGGCCATTGACCGAGTTGAACTCAAGCCATCCTATTAATGCTACAGCAGTGACTTATGAACGGTATTGTTTTGCTTGTATTGGAATTGTATTTACTGAAGAGCTTGCTTGTGTTTGTCTATCGCCCCTTGCTTACAACATGTCAATATCTCACAAAGTTAAGTATTGCAATCATTTTAATCATTTCCTTTTGCAATAAAGTTCATTAATATGATTTGCTTGAATTGTTTTCTAGTGATCCTATAAATCAGCTTTCCAAGGCACCCTATACTAGATGAGCGGGCAGAATACAACACTCTGTTCATTCTGCCACTCCTGTTAGTAGCATGTCCCATGATGTGGGGCTGCACTACTGAAATGGTCTGTGTTCACTTGTGGCAGCCTATCTGCACACTCTAATTGCTCAAATATAACCCTGGCCTGGTCCACGGAGTCAGTAATGGTTACTATTAAATGACTACATACTTCACGTGGCAGCCTTTGTATCACCCCAATTGCACCACATTTTTCTCATCTGATTCTTCTCTAATTCCTTTTCAAAGAACTCACTGTAAGTTCTTGCTCATTCTCTTAATATGGAAAATTGCATATAGAGATTAATATGTCATCCTGTTTGTTCTTGGGCCAATACTTTTTTAGGAGCATCTTCTTAAATTCTGCGTACGTTAAATGTTCCATATCTAACCATATACCCCAGTCATATACTTCACCCTCTATTTGATTTACGATGTAAGCAATTTTAGTTCTTTCATCCTGTTATTTTGGCAATGATCTCTGGAAATTCCTTGTAAATGCTGCAGGGTGTAACTTGCCTCTGTGGTGGAATTTACTGAACTTACAACTGTTTATGAACTCCACTTGAGGGTCACTTTTGGTCACTACTGCAGTTTAGGCACTTAATGTTTTATTTCACTACTTAGTTTCTCAGTTACAACCGGCTTGATCTTTTGCTCAATATTTTGTTGTACTTTCTACATTTCTGCTACCATCTCCCCTGTGACTTTCACCATCTTCTCAACCTCTTCTACTCATTTATGTTTCTTCTCGTCCTTGTGCAATCATATGTGCCAAAACCACTATTGTGTATCTCTAGTGTTATGTTATCCTGCATCTGTTTTTGTTGTTCTTTTATTTGTTTAACTACTATTTCCTGAATTGTGATTTTATTTCCTTGTTTACTTTCTCATGTTCTTCCTTCCCTTTCTTTTTAATTCATTATCCATCTTTTCCTCCCATGCTTTAAATCTTGCCTCAAAACTTGTAAATCACAAATTGTTTTCCCTGATCTTCTTCAAGTGCTTTAATGTCTGATTTGAGGTTGCTTAATATTGATGATTTCATTTCTATTTGCTTCATTATTTTTCTGTTTAGTGACCATTACATTTCTTTTACTCACTTATCTATTTTTTCATCTAATTCCTTGACCGCCTTCATGATTAGTTGGAAATCAAAACCAGTTCCTCCCCTTAGCTTTGGTGTTTTGTCAAAAATGTCATACCAACTATCTTTGCTTGCCTCCATAGCTTCCCACTTTTCCATTTTGGGTGTGATCATGGCTTTTGTGCCAACTTCTTGGGTTGTGGCCTGAATTCCTGCACTTTCCCACTCCATGCTATCTTCAAAGAATAATTTTGTTGAGTTAGTTATCGGATTTTCCTCCCCATCGGATTCATTTTCTTGTTTCATTTCACTCCCTGATAACCAGTTTTCCTGTTGCTCTACATTTGACTGATATTTGCCTCCTCTGAAACACTCTCCTGTTGATTTCCTCTACATGCAATGTAGGCTCATTTTACACTATTTTAAATTTACTGATACTTTTCTGAATCTTATCCCAAATTTACCAATATTCACTGTTCTAAAATTTTGCTGTTTTGTCACACATGTACTTCACAGCCTATACATCACCTGTCATTGATTACTTTTTGCCACACTATTTATCAATTTCTACCACATCATTTTTTGGTTAATGGCTTACAGCAACTTGCAACTTGTTTTGTACTTCTGCTGCTGCCGCTGGCCACTTTACTGCTAGCTGCTGATTTTTGTGATGTGGCATCTGCTTGATCTGCTAATTATCAGGTAGCCTGGCCTCTTCTTCTTTCTTGTAGCAGCTCTTCTCTCATATCCAAAATGTTTAGAAAATTGTTGCCTCCTTTGTTCTCCTTATGAACACATCTGAGAATCATGCAGTCCATGTTGTCATGTGTTGCTACACGTAAGCTGCCCCCTATTTGTATCTCAGTTTGCTTGCAATGTTTCACTCAGGCTGCTTGACATTTTTAAGGCTATCAAACATCTAGACAACCAGTTTTTTGAGTGGCAAACATACTCTCAGAGTACATGCAACTGTATTTAGAGTCTCTACTGTGTAAATTACAACACATGTCATATCTACTTCATTCACGCTAATGCAAAACAATCCCATAAAGAAGTTAGGAAAGTGATTGAGGTTGTAAATTAGATAACACACTGGTATGAAAAACTTGATTTTATTTGTTTCTTGGTTGCAAATCAATATCACATGGTTTCTAGCTGCACTTGCACTACACTTGCATATCCTCATAATTCACAATATCTAATGTGTTAGTCATTGACATTCCTTTTCTGTGCAGTCCTCTTTTCCATATTAAATATTTCATAACTGACAAATTAATATTTTTAACACAGTTCCCATGATGGTGCTCTCATACATATTCACATCCTGCTCACATGATGGCTACAAGTATGGCTCGAGTGCAACTGACTGCCTACCGGCAGCCAGTCTCTAGACTGAGCTTGTACCTTCCAGAACTATGGGGCACCCCATCAGTGATGCCACTGCTCTGTAGCAAAGAGGTACACTGTGCTGTAGCATAAAGCATAGGGGCAGATTCAATCCGTTGAATGCCACATTTACATCTCTACCCTTACAGGGTCACTGGATGTGTAAGGTGAGCTGCCTGGGGAATGAACTTTGTGTAGCAGATCACTTTCACCACAAAAGACTGCAATTTCTTTCAGATTTTTGACCCAGCAGTTTCTCAGTAGCATCGATATGCTCTGTCATCAGCATGATCCCTTTGCTGCTTAACATATGCCCCAGTACTGCACAGGTGTTGCCAAGATCTTGCATTTCTCCAGGTTACAATTGAGTCTGTTCTCTAACAGCTGCTAAAACAATGTTTAAAAGATTTTCGTGAGTTCATCCAAGGTAGCACCAGTCACTCAAAGGTCATTCATATAGTTTATGCACTTTGGAATACCTTCAGGTAGTTGCTGTGTGTATTTTTCGAAACTTACTGTTGCTGAGGCAACCCCAAAAATGTAATCTCTTGTAGTGAAACATTCTAAAATGCTTGTTTATTACCAAGGCTTCTCATGCGTCCGCATCTACAGGTAGCTGCAAGTATGCATCCTTCAAATCAGTCTACGCAAAATATTGTGCCCCTGCTAACTTTCAAACAAGGTCCTGGCCAAGGAATTAGGGAAATGTCAATCCAACTTTGTGCATTAATCATGGTCTTAAAATTACTGAAAATTCTGTTGGACCTGTTTGCTTTCTTTACAATGGCCATGAGTGTCACCAAGAACTAGCTAAGACTGGTGCAATTGCTCCATACACCTGTAATGTGGATAATTTGGCCTTTATGGCATCCAGCATAGGCACAGTGGACTGCATGAGTGACATATGAACATTAAACTCTTTGGCCATACCCAACATTGATCGGAATAACTGCTGATAATTTTGCGATAATGGTTCTAAAATCTGGAATTGTACGAGGGCGGTTCAGAAAGTAACCTCCGATTGGTCACAGTGCGGGTTCTGGGGGGAGTAGCGATGCCATCTGTGCGTTCACGCACTCAACAGGTCAGTCGGCATCAAGCCGTGGTCGAGTGAACGTCGTACCTGCGCTAGTTTAGTTTTTGTGGCAGTTTGAAATGTGTGCTGCAATAGAAAACCCCGCCAAATGTGAAGTGCGTGCTGTCATAAGGTTTTTTACAGCCAAAGGATATTCTGCAGCAGCTATTCATCGTGAGTTTTGTGCCGTGTACGGACCAAGAGTTATGAGTGAAGGAGTTGTCCGTGAATGGGTACGTTTATTTAAAAGTGGATGAGAAAACGTTCATGATGAAGAGAGGAGTGGTAGACCATCATTGGTGACTGACAAACTCGTTCAGACAGTTGATGCAAAAGTTCGTGAAAATCGACGTTTCTCAATGTCGGAGTTGTCTACTGGTTTTCCACAGATTTCTAAGACTCTCTTGTACAAGATAGTGACAGCAAGATTGGGTTACCGTAAGTTCTGTGCACGATGGGTGCCCAAAATTCTTACCGACCACCACAAAACTCAAAGAATGGCCTCTGCATTAGACTTTCTGTCACGTTATGAGGACGAAGGAGAACCATTGTTAAACAGAATCGTGACCGGTGATGAAACCTGGATTAAGTACGTGAACCCTGAGACAAAAGAACAATCAAAGATGTGGGCACATTCAAATTCGCCTACCAAACCAAGAAAAGCCTCGCAAGATTTTTCTGCCAGAAAACTGATGGCAACGGTGTTTTGGGATGCCAAAGGGGTGTTGTTGGTTGAATTCATGGAACATGGTACAACCATTAATCAAGACGTGTACTGTGAAACAATAAAAAAGTTACGACGGGCTATACAGAACAAACGCCGTGGTATGCTGACTTCCGGTATCGTTTTTTTGCACGATAACGCCCGTCCTCACTCTGCTCGCAGAACAACGGCCCTTCTTGAGTCCTTCAAGTGGGACGTTATCAACCATCCACCTTACAGCCCAGACCTGGCGCCAAGTGATTATCACCTCTTCATGCATTTGAAGAAATGGCTCGGGTCACAGCGGTTTGATGACGACGAAGAGCTCAAAGATGCGGTCACAGGCTGGCTCCAGGCACAAGCGGGTGATTTTTATGCAGAAGGAATTTCAAAGCTTGTGAAGAGATACGATAAGTGCCTCAATCGCTATGGAGACTATGTAGAAAAATAGTGCAAAGATGTAGTTGTAAGATGTATATATTAAAATATTTTTATTTAACTTGGTGTATTTTTTTAAATCAACCGGAGGTTACTTTCTGAATGGCCCTCGTATTGAGCTTTATGCCAGCTTCACATCATCCAGTACTCAGAAAGTGAATGCAGTGAATGCATCTAAACCAAAAATGTTTACAGCCAGCAGTGAAGTTATGATCAACAAGGTGATTTGCCATTCCATATCCTAGTAATCTGCCCACATAGCAGTTTGTCCTCTCAAAGGAATCTTTTGCTGGCTATGTCAAACAACCTGCCACTGCGGCATCTGCAGACAGATGGAGCCCAAACTCTGATAGGTTTCCTGGTTAACCAAAGAAATTATTTCCTCTGTGTGAACTTAGAACTGTGTTGTAACACCACTGGTATTTAATTCAAACAAGAGGTTATTAGGTGCTTGACCGGGTTCTGCCAACACTAGGGTTAAGCAAACACTGATGCTTGGTCAGGTAATGCACCCAGAGTCTAGTGGCAAACACTGGCATGTCGACCCATCACTCTGTTGTCCTGTCCTGGCACAGTACTGCTAAGAGCCCTCACTTGAAACATGCGAAAAAAAGTGGGCACTGGCTATGCCCGTGATGAAGCCAACAGTTTGGACATGCCCGTGATGAAGCCAACAGTTTGGACAAGACTTAAATGGCTATGGGAGTGAATCCAATGTTGAGGTGGGGTAGCATCTTATGATCTGCTGTAGATACAGAAAGGGAAGGGTCCATGCTTTTGCACAATCTTGTGCAAACTGTTGCTACTGCTAAGTAACAAAGCACTCAGGACTGCGGGATCTGACATGTTTCTTACCTTGAATACAGCATAAATCTACACAAGTAGTTTTTCCACCTCTACAGTGGCATGAGACATAGAAAACTGCGGAGACAGGCGTGATGGCTGCTTGCAGATGTTCGCCCCACTGGCTGCATGCTTGCGTTTTAGACCAGCTCTACATCTCGCTTGACAGCTCTTGTATCTGGTCCTGCTGCAGTAGTTGACAGCAGGTGCAGTTGCATATGTTCCTGCAGTTGTGTCTGTAGCATTCTTTTATGCTGCCAAAAGCTCCAGAAACTTTTGATCCATTGTTATGAATTTATGCACATGCAAGAATCAGCCTCTTCACCACCTTAGTAACACACTACCCAGGTGAGGGAATGCCATGAGTCAGTTTCTGGCAGGTGGCCAAAAGGACCAAGTGGATTATGGGAAAAAATGTACACACATCCGAAAGGGCAAATTGAGAGTAATCCAATATGTGAAAGCCTAGAATCATCAACAATGTACAAGCAATGCCAATTCTGGATTGCCAACACTGATCAGTTGCAAACTGCTGGTATTGACTGTTGTGATGTAGTCCTTTCATGCCATTATAATTAAAAAGTAGTTGTTAAGCAAATAATTGTATAAATAAAAATAACACTAGAAAACCACAGCTATTTTGTGTAGTATTGTGGAAGGAGATATACACCAAGTTTCGCCATACCAGAAGCCGACCAGCAGCTGAATGATAAGCTGTGCAACATTACTGAGGACAATGTAGCCAGACAGATTTCACCATGCTTGTCTTACAGGTCTTTGTTTATTTAGTATTTCAACATATAGCAGTGATAATATGTCCCTCAGTACAGCTGATTATTTTAAGGTGACATTACCATAAAAACTGGTAATAGCTGTTGAACATGCTTGGAATTATGACTGAAAATGAAATGGTTTTGTAATAACATGCAATCACTGATGCTCCACAGCCATATGGTTAATTTAAACTCCTGAAGGAAAGTGCTGGCTAGCCATTCAGTCTCATCGTGACATGTTTGTGTAAAATGGCTGAAAACATTTAATCCACAAGAAACAAAGATATTGCACATACTTTAAATAGATTTACATTTCAATCACAGATGCGCATGTTGAGTTAACTTTGTTTAAAGGTGTAATTTTTTTAATCAGGAGACCATTCTGCTCAGTTTTCAAGAAAAAGTATGAAAGTATGTTAAGTTAAAGTGTCACTCTTGTATTTAGGGTTAAAACAGTGTGTCTTTATTTTTACATAGTACTATACCATTCCAAATTATTTTCATCTATACTCGGTGAGCATAATATGTAGAGGTCATCTACACTCCTGGAAATGGAAAAAAGAACACATTGACACCAGTGTGTCAGACCCACCATACTTGCTCCGGACACTGCGAGAGGGCTGTACAAGCAATGATCACACGCACGGCACAGTGGACACACCAGGAACCGCGGTGTTGGCCGTCGAATGGCGCTAGCTGCGCAGCATTTGTGCACCGCCGCCGTCAGTGTCAGCCAGTTTGCCGTGGCATACGGAGCTCCATCGCAGTCTTTAACACTGGTAGCATGCCGCGACAGCATGGACGTGAACCGTATGTGCAGTTGACGGACTTTGAGCGAGGGCGTATAGTGGGCATGCGGGAGGCCGGGTGGACGTACCGCCGAATTGCTCAACACGTGGGGCGTGAGGTCTCCACAGTACATCGATGTTGTCGCCAGTGGTCGGCGGAAGGTGCACGTGCCCGTCGACCTGGGACCGGACCGCAGCGACACACGGATGCACGCCAAGACCGTAGGATCCTACGCAGTGCCGTAGGGGACCGCACCGCCACTTCCCAGCAAATTAGGGACACTGTTGCTCCTGGGGTATCGGCGAGGACCATTCGCAACTGTCTCCATGAAGCTGGGCTACGGTCCCGCACACCGTTAGGCCATCTTCCGCTCACGCCCCAACATCGTGCAGCCCGCCTCCAGTGGTGTCACGACAGGCGTGAATGGAGGGACGAATGGAGACGTGTCGTCTTCAGCGATGAGAGTCGCTTCTGCCTTGGTGCCAATGATGGTCGTATGCATGTTTGGCGCCCTGCAGGTGAGCGCCACAATCAGGACTGCATACGACCGAGGCACACAGGGCCAACACCCGGCATCATGGTGTGGGGAGCGATCTCCTACACTGGCCGTACACCACTGGTGATCGTCGAGGGGACACTGAATAGTGCACGGTACATCCAAACCGTCATCGAACCCATCGTTCTACCATTCCTAGACCGGCAAGGGAACTTGCTGTTCCAACAGGACAATGCACGTCCGCATGTATCCCGTGCCACCCAACGTGCTCTAGAAGGTGTAAGTCAACTACCCTGGCCAGCAAGATCTCCAGATCTGTCCCCCATTGAGCATGTTTGGGACTGGATGAAGCGTCGTCTCACGCGGTCTGCACGTCCAGCACGAATGCTGGTCCAACTGAGGCGCCAGGTGGAAATGGCATGGCAAGCCGTTCCACAGGACTACATCCAGCATCTCTACGATCGTCTCCATGGGAGAATAGCAGCCTGCATTGCTGCGAAAGGTGGATATACACTGTACTAGTGCCGACATTGTGCATGCTCTGTTGCCTGTGTCTATGTGCCTGTGGTTCTGTCAGTGTGATCATGTGATGTATCTGACCCCAGGAATGTGTCAATAAAGTTTCCCCTTCCTGGGACAATGAATTCACGGTGTTCTTATTTCAATTTCCAGGAGTGTATTTAAAAAACGATTATAAACATACTCAATAAAAAACTGTACTTTTCAGCACAAACAGAATTTCCAGCCGTCAAGAGAACACATTGACAGCCTCACAAAGCAGCAGACACACAGTGACTAGAAGACGAAACAGGGCTGACACAGCACGCGCCACAAGGAAGCAGGTACATCAGTCAACTAAATGCTACCACTGATTGAGTACAAAATTCCCTAGTGCATGGCTTGGAGGCAAGAGATACATTGCATAAAATTCAACATATGCAATTAAACTTTATTAAAAAGTAGAAGACATTGAAACTTAATTCAGGTGAACACAGATTTTTTAGTTACTGATCTCTAATTCTGATGTATAGACTTGTCCAGTCAGTTTATAAACATTTACTTAATTTTTCAAGAGTATATAATTTATTTCTCTGCATAATTATGTGCACATGCAGTAATTAAGTACCAAAATAAATATAGTGTATTCTGAATTCTTAAGAATTTAAACACATTATGACTTCGAAACAATCAACAATAAGTTTTTCTCCTCATGTAAAATCTATTATGATGCTTAATAAAAAACATAACACAAGTAATGGTTGGTATATCTTATGGCACTTAAAAGAACACAAACTGAGCACAAGGGAAATTTTTGCCACAAAATAGTTTTCATTTTACATTGAGAAGATCATATGGCATAATTGGTCAGGAGATGCTCTCTACAGTTATTAGGCTGTTAAGTCTTTCTGTCACTGCAAACTGGTTCTTGCAACCTCTTTTAATGACTTAGTAAACGTTTAGAGCCACTTTAGGTCTGTTGGTTTACAATAGCTGATGGTAGTGAGTCTGGCTACAATTGATGGTTGTCCCAACTTGTGTAGATCAATGCACAATTGTTTCTTGTTTGTGTCCAAAATAAATACCGGTATTGCAGCAACTTGAAAGGAAGAAAAATACTTATAAAAATTATGTATGATACAAACTTCCTCCTTTGGTGTTAAAGGAGAATATGATATGTGATTTAATTCAATTTTAGAGATGTATGCTATATAAGATACATTAAGTAAGTGACGATCAGTTCTAGAAATATGAAGACTAATATTCATATGAAAAAACTCTCTGTTACAGACATCTACAAAACACTAAAACTAGAAAACACTGAGAGGCCAGATTAGTTTAATATTATAGTTCAACACTTTTGAACACTTATGCCCCTTGTCATCAAAAGTCAAACTTGTATCAGGACACTTCTTAGAACAGTTCTTATAGCATGTTGTTGCTGTGGTCTTCAGTGCAGAGACTGGTTTGATGCAGCTCTCCATGCTACTCTATCCTCTGCAAGCTTCTTCATCTCCCAGTACCTACTGCAACCAACATCCTTCTGAATCTGTTTAGTGTATTCATCTCTTGGTCTCCCTCTACGATTTTTGCCCTCCATGCAGCCCTCCAATACTAAATTGGTGATCACTTGATGCCTCAGAACATGCCCTACCAACCGATCCCTTCTTCTAGTCAAGTTGTGCCACAAATTTCTCTTCTCTCTAATTCTATTCAATACCTCCTCATTAGTTATGTGCTATACCCATCTAATCTTCAGCATTCTTCTGTAGCACCACATTTCAAAAGCTTCTATTCATCAGTTATTTTGCTCCCAAAATAGCAAAACTCATTTACTACTTTAAGCGTCACCCGATTTAATTCGACTACATCCCATTATCCTCATTTTGATTTTGTTGATGTTCATCTTCTATCCTCCTTTCAAGACACTGTCCATTCCGTTCGGCTGCTCTTCCAGGTCCTTTGCTGTCTCTGACAGAATTACAATGTGATCAGTGAACCTCAAAGTTTTTCTTTCTTCTCCATGGATTTTAATTCCTACTCTGAATTTTTCTTTTGTTTCCTTTACTGCTTGCTCAATATACAGATTGAATAACATCAGGGATAGGCTACAACCCTGTCTCACTCCCTTCTCAACAACTGCTTCCCTTTCATGCCCCTCGACTCTTATAACTGCAATCTGGTTTCTGTACAAATTGTAAATAGCCTTTCGCTCCCTGTATTTTACCCCTGCCACCTTCAGAATTTGAAAGAGAGTATTCCAGTCAACATTGTCAAAAGCTTTCTCTAAGTCCACAAATGCTAGAAATGCAGGTTTGCCTTTCCTTAAGCTATTTTCTAAAATGCATGTGCTTCATAAACAATTGTTAATGATAGGAAAGTGAAAAGGAGACACATAAACAAGCAAGAAAGTTCCAGTACACAATGGCTCCACAAGTTATCCAATTTTGAAATGGTGACACCTATTTCTGAGTTCCATAGAAACTTGTATTCAATTCATCAACACAGTGTTACAGAAAAAAATGTTCAGAATGCTGTTCTTGTGTCTATATACTATATAGCATGTCTCTGCAATAATCTGTGAATCTTCTAGTCAAAATCATCAGTCTATATCCCAGATATTTTAACAACTTTTACTCTACACCAAGTGGTATTATTTCAGTCCCACATTCTTAAAGAATAAGGAGACACCATGTTATATCAATTAAGGCATCATTATAGCATTTTATCCATCATGATGATGATATATGAAGTATCATCAAACAGCCTCCCTTATCCTATTAAACAACCAACATGGCTTTTTAAGAGGAAGAGCCTATACATATTGAGTCTATAACATAATCTAGTTAACTGGAAAACAAAAAAAAAAATTCAACAAACCTACATTTCTAACAGTCAAAAATTATGGCATGCTAAAACTTTTCTTGGAGTCATTAGACAAAAACTATTGGAAATTATGAAAGAGAAAGGAGTTCCAGCCCATATGTTAAATGCTGTTAGAAATCGCTGGCCCAAGAGAAACAATAAAGTGGAGGTAATGTGGGGAAAAAAACAAATAACTGAAAACCAATACTTCAGATACACATGTCCTTTATCATCTGCACTGTTTAAGTTTTACATATAAATTGTTATTTGTAACTGTAAAAAAAAGTCTTGGCTCTGAAATCTAATATCGAGCAATACCAAAGGTGGACTTATTTGCTGTAGATGACCAAGTAATCACAACATAGAAGATGATTTACAAAGACCAGTCCATGAACTGTGCACACACACACACACACACACACACACACACACACACACACACACACACACACACACACACACACAGTAGAAAGTGTTGCATTTCTATGGTATTATTATTACCCATTTAGCCAAGATGTGGGTGTAGAAGTAGTTGGGTGTATGTTTGATGGTCTAAAGATGTTACCCATATTCCCTCAGTCCACTACTTCCAATATTCTTTGGCAGTGCTAGTTAAGGGTTTCGGGAGACCAAACAGTTAATGTCATTAGCATCCTATTCACCCTGCTCCCCTGCACCCAAAAATACAAAGATGATTTCATCTGCTGGGTAGGTTAAGGTCAGTGTTTTCTGGGATGCAGAATGGTTTCTTTTAACAGATTACTTCGCAAAGGGTAAAATAATAAGTGGCAAATACTACACAAGTCATTTGAACCAGGGAAAAAAATGTAAGAGGTTCAGATTGCAAAAGAAAAAAAAGAAAAACATCATTGTTCTTTGGGACAATGTATCTGTTGACAAAGATGCCGTGACACCAGAAAAAACTAAGGGATTTGATGTAAAAATTGTTAGAACATCCTCTCCATTTACTGTATTTAGCACCCTCTGATTTCCCCCCGTGAGGGCTATTCAGAAAGTAGCTTACATTTTGCACTACAGAGCGAGATATGGTTCTAGCATCCCCATCTTGATGTCTGAGGGTCTACTAAATCATAATGCATTAGGTTCTGATCATTTGTAGTCTATTTTCTCTGCTTTGTTCATTGTGAATGCTTAAAATGTGTGTTGCAATAAAAATATCCATGAAGTTGTGAAGTGCAATCAGTGATTAGGTTTTTATTCTCCAAAAAACTGAGGCCAATTGAGATTTGTCAGGAAGTTTGTATAATGTATGGAAATGATGAACTGAGTGAAGCTGAAGTGAGACAATAGTGCACCACATTTAACAATGACCATACTAATCTTCACGAGGAAGTGCAATGTGGCCGATAATTGTCAGTGCTGAACTGGCGGAGAAAATCAGTGATAATATTTTCAAATCAAATATTGTGAAACATTAAAGAAATCAAGGAGAGTGATATAAATCAAAACATCAAGGAAAGTTACATTCCAAGGTTGTTTTCATTCATGACAATACATGACCTCACACAGTGATTTGGAATCAAAGGATCTTGAATGGCTTCGGTTGGGAGCATTTTGGTCGTCCACTGTACATTCTGGAAATTACTCTAAACAATTTCCACTTGTTTCCACACATGAATACCTGGCCTGCAACACAGTGCTTCGACGATGACAAGAAACTGTACAAAGGTGTCCACACAGAGTTGAAGTCTCAGGTGGCAACATTCTATGATAATGGTACTAACAAGTTGGTGTATCATTATGATAAGTGCATTAATTTATACAGAGATTATGTTGACAAATAACTGAACAATGTGCATCTCAAATGTAAGTAATAAAATAAGTTTCATTTCATTTTTATTTATTTATTTATTTATTTATTTTTTAATCCTAAAAACCAAGTTACTTTCTGAATAGCCCTTGTATTTTCACATTTAAGGAAATTTGTGGCTGAAAAAATGTTTCAAGTCAAATGAAGAGACTATGAGAACCATTAGTGGCTATATTACACACCCTCCAAAATAAATCTTTGGGGGTGGACTCTCCTAACTGGAAAAGTAAAGTGCACTGGCATAAAAAGAGGACAATGTTGAAACATAAGTGCATTTTTTATCTAACAACTACTGTATTCTGCTGCCAGGCCAAAAAGTTGTCACATTACTGTCATAGTGTCTCACTAGCAATTAAGAATAGCTGCTGAATCCCAACACCAGGTGCAATATAAGTCATGATTAACTTCTTGGTTGAATGGTCAGTTTCAAGAAGAGTCATGTTTACTACAACACTGTCAAACCATTGTGCAACAAAAGTAAAGTTGTATGATAAAAATAGCTGTGAAATCCAAAAGGTTAGGTTCAGCCACCTGAACTGGAAAAGTATAGTCTATCCTTTGCACCCGTAGGCACCTGTCCTGCACGAAATGCGTGCAGTGTGTGTTCTTTAAGTGTAACTGTTAAGAATAGGTGACTGTAATGGGTGTAAGTGTAGTGTGGTGTCACATATGTGTTGGAAGATGGTGAGAGAAGAAAGAGGGTGAAATCTGCTGCCAACACAGTGCCTAATAATCTCAAATACTAATGGGTTCAATGAGTTTAATGTCCCCATCTAAAATGTATTTTCCATATTCCATCACAAACCATTACTTTTGCCTACATATTTAAAATATATGAAACTTTAGAGCAGATAAAGGCCCATTTTCTTGTAACAACATTTGTTGCTTATTGGATACATGGGAAATTCTTGAGTTTTTCAGATTATTGTAAATAGTGAGGAAATTAGAAATAAAGCACTCTCTCTTAATGTAATGCCATCACAGCTTGGCACGGATCACTCTTCATCCAGCTTTCACAGTTTGTCATGGCTGGTAAAGCAAATTGGTAATCTCATGTCAACATTGATATTTCTTGGAAAATACTGAGTGGAATACAAACAGTGGAATGAACAGAAATAACAGCTCACTGTATAATGTAGACAGCTTACAAACTAGTGTTGGTCTTCAGAGCACCCACAAAGTTAGTAATCCCAAGTTGCACAAAGAGGAGGAAATTTATAGGCTGATCTTTTCAGCATTTTATAGATCCAGCTTGTGCTACATTCTTTTTCCTTCTGGGAGAAGCTTCAAAGCTTATCTTAAAGCATACATATTCTGCCAAAATCTTTTACAGGTGAATGAAGGCTCTGTTGTTGGAATATTTCATTCTTGTACAGCAAACTCTTAGCCTTGTGATATTTTGACATATAACTCATGCATTAATTTCATGTTCTTAATCACAGAAAGATTGCTATATCAAGTGTTATTGTGTTGAGTTTGACAACTCACATAGGAAAAGAAATAAGGGAGTGGAAATACTCAAGTACAACATTGTTTTTCAGCAAGAGTTTTTTGTTAGCTGCAGCTATGCATCTCAAGACACTTTGCTTTATTTCTTCAGGGCACGTGGTTACCTTTTCTTTTCATACGCAAAGTGTCTGCTAAAAATTTATCTTTTCAGTTGTCTTGCTTTCTGTAGAACTATTACTTATCTATATTTTTTAGCATATCTTTTCCAACATCAGTCACTGAGGATTAAATATTCAACATTGATACATAATTTGTACATTTTTGGAGAAATCTCAGCAAGGTGATCACAGCAGTTGTGACAATGTGTGGATGTCGACAGATATATAGCTTGCCCTGTTGATTTATGCCACTGCTGCTCAGCCTCTAACAGAAACTCTTGAACCTGCCTTTGCTGAGAGGTTCCATTTGCACCTAATTATTAAGAATAAGATATGCTCTATTGTTGCAGTAGAAAAACCATAGGTTCTACAGTTCATTAAGCACAAAAGTGCTTTAAACCACTCCGAAAACTGATATATAAATGCTCCTTGATAATTTCATTTCATCCTTTGCATTTGTATCCCTTATTCAGCTCATACAAAACATAATGCAGAGAAATCTGTCATCCAATCACAGCAGACTATAAGGCTACACTTGTTCACTTTAATTTTGACTATGGGCTTGCTAGGTCAGAATTAGTCCAAGTCAGCAGTGTTAAGGTAAACAGTGTATGTTTCCAGCTTTGTAAACAATCAATTTGGTGCCACACTAGTAGCCTTAGTGTCATCATTGCTGAATGTTATCTGTTATTTTATAATACTGTTTGATAATACGGAAGGAAATGTAGTTGCAGTTTATATTAAATATCAAAGTGGTCTCTCTGCAGGCTGGTTTATAATGAGTAGCTGCAGAACAACTATCTGTACCAACGACATACAGTATCCTGTTACATGACATCTTCTGCTGATACATCCGCAAGGAATATCGATTCATCTGGCTAATCTAGGTATATGAAAATCCTGCAGAAATGACAAAGCATAAAATAATGTGAACTCTTTGAATTCTAACAATGCAACGCAGAAGTGGTGGTTTTCATAAATTGTCATAAAATTTGACATTTTTCCTGTTCCTACATAAAAATGTTGTAAATCTGTGGATGGGAGTTTACTAACATCGGTAACTGATAAGTACTGAATGGTGAAATTGGATTTTATCTTTCTTCTCAAATTTGAAAATCGCATATAATTTTAAAACAACAGCAGATTTCCCAAATAAAGAACTATCACTCTATATATGATGTCATGCAGACTATATTCCTGCAGCAGTTTTAGTTGCCGAGGTGATATTTCCATGTTTTTGAGAGTTCCTTAATGTGGTGCATCAATCAAACTAGATACTTTGGTAGTACGCTAGTATAAACACGAAAAACACATGCAGTATAGCTTTGCAAATACTTAGTCAACACAGCATCTGATACTTTTCAACCTAACTTACGATCTAGCCTACACAACGGATCACGTTGTTACCACAATCTTCATTCAATCAACAGTAAAAATAATAGTGTATAAATATTGAAATACATAATCAGGGTTGTGTTTTACTGCCATAAAAATGTTTGAATGAAATCATGTCTTTTTCTGTGATATAGCAGCTGGATAAAACATTAACTGTACTGCAAGTTAAACACGAAGATTTCTTCATTAATGTGGAAAAAATAACTTTTTGCTATTAAACTAGTAAGCTTTTGAAAAATATACGTAATTCAGAAATAAATATGCATACTTCAGAAAGAGGTGAAGGAAATACAGAAATGCCCCATTTTGCACCTTCGCATTAGTCTAACTTCTTTTATGGCTACAGATCCATTCATTAAGTCTGTGTTCACAGCTCTATATTCTTGTTCCAACTATGGGAAGATAGTTAACTCTAGTAATGCTGACTTTGCAAAGAGTCTGTTATGTGTACCTAGAATGCCGCGGGGCGGGGGGGGGGGGGGGGGGGGTGTTTCCACTCTACAGTGAAGAGTACTCACATATCACTGGCATAAAGTCTCAGAAGAGAACTTTCAAGTTATGGAAATGCTTTCTCTTAAAAATTTTAGCAGTGTACGGTTGCAAAGTTATTTTTTTCTTTAACTGATTAGATTTAATGGGTTTAATATAAATGATTTCTCTTTACATAAAAGTGAGGTCAGGAAATATAATGCAATTGCTAGTTATATTTTCATCTTCAACATAACATTGGAAAACAATGGAATAAGACAAAAATAAGAACATACTGCAAGCCAAAGAAGGCAAAAAACAAACACTGACAGAAAGTAATACTGAGACAGGCAAAAAGTAACAATGAAATTGGCCATAAAATATAAGTTTTATCCTGTACATAGTGAAGGTGACTCTTCTCCTCTTGCAGCAAGTATTTACAACCAATAGACGTAAACTCATTAAAAATTACACACTCGTCTCTCGTACTCTGTTTTGATTTAACTTGTGATAATCTTTTACATTCTGCCTGCTGTCTCCATCGTACAATGTGTGTTTCACTTTCTGCCATGTCCATCTCTTACTTTGTGAGATCTGCTGTTCTGAGGTACCATATGTTTGTTATTTTGCATCTTGTTCCCATAATATCAATTTCCTCTTTGCCTGCTGCTTTACTTCACCTGTACCTTTGATAGGTAGCTCTCTTTCCACCTATCTCAGTCTTCTTATATTTTATTTATAATTTCATCCTATGCTTTTCATTTTCCTCCTCTATTTTCTACAAGTGCACTCTATTTTTGTTTAGATTGTTGTTCTCTAGTAACTTCACGTCCTTTTCTCATAGTCAACTCCAATAACTTTTCTGGAACTTGTGATTTCTTCCTCTTCCTCCACAAGTACAAAAGAAATTGTTGGAAATGGGAAAGAAACTTCTGAAAATAGAACTTGATGTTTAGCGTTAATTTAACAACAGTTTTGACACACGACATGGTTTCTATATGTTTTTGTTTGTCTTTATTACATAAGAGGGGCAAAGATGGAACAAATACCATTAAACAACACAATAAAGCAATTCCAGCAGTCTTTCTTGGTTTACAAAATAATTCTCATAATAAAAGTATTGTCCAAACAATATAGTAAAACCTTCAATCAGAATTCAGTGCAAGTTATGCGTCTTGACATACTACGGCCTTTTCAATAGCATTTTTTATTGTTTTGCTTTCAAGTATTTTCCTATTCACTCCTTCGAATCTGCTCCATATTTGTAAGAGTGTGTTTTGACTTTCATTTCTTTCTGTCCTGGCCTTCAGTTGGCTATAGTCAGAAGTTCACTGCTTAAATATTTTTTTCTGTGTGTGTGTGTGTGTGTGTGTGTGTGTGTGTCAACATTTATGAAATTTAAATATCGTAGTGAGCTTGTTATTCCATTTTCCCCTAACCTGATAACTTTCAGTTTGAATTACATATACGTTGATAACAACTAGTTTACAATATAGACAGGTAAAATGAATTCTATTTTCCCACAGACAGTTCCAAGTGTAAAGAAAAGTTTCACTGATGCATTGACTTAAAATGTTAATTTTCTTTTTTTCCAGGTTATCAAAATGCTGATTTTGGTAGTAGTACTTTTCCTTCTCTGTTGGGGACCAAGAATAATAATGAACATGCTTACTAAAATTGGTCTACAAAGTTTTACTCCAACTGAGTACACAATGAGGGTTGTGTTCAACATCCTGCCAGTCATTCATGCTTGCTTTAATCCAGTAATATACTCTTTCATGTCTAAAAACTTCCGCCGTTCACTGAAAAGACAGTTTGAGACTCTTGGATGCAGAAGAAATTTGTCCAGACACAGGAGCAGCAGTTTCAGAAGCAGCAGATTGCATCATGGCACAATCACACAACAGACAAGCATCAGACCGCGATACACACTGTCCTCATCATCGAGCACATACAATGCTGATGTCACCAGACACACTGAAATGGAAAACACAGATTCTGTCAACAGTACAGTGGTCTGATGAGAATTATGCTTAAAAATCCCTGTAATTGCTATTATAATTATAATAAAATGACAGAACAGTGTGTATTAAGTACATTTTGTTTCTTGTTCTGTGTATGCTCCTTGGAGTTTTACAGTGTTATTATCTTCCTGGTGATTTATTTCTTGTGCTTAACCTCTTGATTCTATGAGAGAGACTAAAATAAAAACACAAAACTTCCTTTTTCTCTCAATATCTTTATAAATACAAAAAAGATGTCACCACAGGAAATGTAACAAAATAATCTTTACAACAACAACAACTTTAGTGGAACATTTTCTTTTATTTTAAATGTTACAGACACAGCAAGATCCTGTTGAAAGTATGTTCAATGATCAATAGTAGTTGCTATATGTGAGTATAAAAGATGTAATTGCTATGGGCAATATGGGCAATCATTATTTCACAACAGTGAAAAGTACTATATTTAAACCTGTACTCATGGTTTCCTACTGTGTGTATCACATGTGTCAACACAAAGCAGTTTTTACAAAATATTTGACAAACCAGTCATATGTCTGCAGTAAAGTGTTACAGTTAAGGTTAAATAAAAACACTGCCATGATTTTTTTAAATCACTAGTTGAGGCATGAACTACACTCCATGAAAACAAGCTCGCTCGCTCTCTCTCTCTCTCTCTCTCTCTCTCTCTCTCTCTCCCCCCCCCCCCTCTCCCCCCCCCCCCGGCCCCCCCTTTTCTCTCCCTTATTTTCTTTCTTGTCAACTGGTATCTCATATCACATATTATGACTTTTATTATACAGATATATTTCTTGTTTTTCTAACATCTTTTACATGAAAGATCAGCATTTGAGCAAAAAGGAAGACGCACAGCCGTTACCAGGTTTCTCTCAGCCTACAGAAATCAAGCGCTTTTTTACATGAATAAAAACAATTAACTGTGTCAATCACTATTTTATTTTTAGTTTTTTGGTTGGCACTACAAAATTTGACTAAATGGCTCCCATCATCCAGTACCTGCAATTTAAAATACACACAGCAGGTTCCACATTTATGTCAACAGCACATAGCGGAGAGCACCTAGGCTATACAATTAATCAAAAACCTACCCCAATCTTAGTTTAAAGGAAACTACAGTAGATCATCGATTATCCAAAGTAATTGGGGGACATGGGTGTTCGGAAAACTGGTTTGTTCGGATAATCAAACTGTACATGTTTATTTGCCAAAAAGAAGTACTGTACAGTAAATTTATTCATAAAAACAGGCATCTCTTTTAGTATTACAAAGTAACATACAAAGGCAACTTCAGTAGGAATATATAGTATGTGGCACAGTTTATTAAACAAAAATATATACATATTACATACGCATTTTGCACGAACAATACACACAGTATACAAAATGGGACCTGAGATAGGTTCTCCTTCCGATCTCTTTAGTGTAAACCACTTGTAAACAGCATCATCTAGATCTGTGTTAGTGGCGAGCTTCATAGTTTTACGGCTTGTTGATCCATCAGTAGAATCAAGCATAGCTATAAAATTTGTTATGCTCGTCTTTTGTATTTTTATATCCGTAATTGTCGACTTCCCCCACCCTGCACTCGTTGGATAAAGTGGTTGCAGATTCACCTTCTTCTAACCTTTTAAATCTCATACTTGTCCCTCATAGAAAGGACAACACGTTTACGTTTAAACATTTTGTATTGTCAAGTTCACTTCTTCATGCAGCAGCACACAAGTGGTTGTAACAGAGAATAGAAGGTGACTGTTTGCACCGTGAGAAGCTCTTCTTGGGGACGCGCAATCCTTCAAACTGTGCGGAGCCCCACGCCTCAACTCTAAGCTGACGCAGCTGTTGCTGTGAACAGCTTTGATACTGCTGCTACTTCTACTGCCAGTGCCAAGCCGACAGAAGTGTGCTGATTGTTGAAAACACAGCGACTGGCAGCTTGGCCGGTCAGCAGCGCCTTGTGAAGGCCCCATTAGAAGCAATGTTCCGCCAGCGGTGGCCCAGTACAGCGACTACTGTGGGAAACTTGGTTTGGGAGTGAGGGAGATGATGGATGGTAGGGTGGGAGAGTAACAGGTGCGAGCGAGTACACAGTTCGGTTAAGCGGTCGTTTGGTTGACCGCGACATTCGGATAATCGACGCTCTACTGTATTCACTGCAGAATGGCTACAGACAAATAGATTAAATTTAACATATCAGTATCCCAAAATAAACAAGTTGCTCTGCTTCATAAGTTTAATTTACCTACCAATACTTGACTGGAACAGTCTTTCATAGTTACAAAGAACAAATTGATATATTTGCCACAAATAAAATGCTATATGCACAACTGATGTGCACACTGTGCAAATCTGATAACCAGGGCTGCACAGGTGTCAAAATGTTAAATAATGACCGATAAACTGGAACTTTTATACTATAATTATTACACAAGGTGTTACTAGTAAATTGAAGTTAAAATGAATGAAAGTTAATTAAAGTCAATTACATGTGCCCTACAACAGTTACTCTGATAAATGAACATACATTAGTGAAATTAAATAGTCCACTTTAAAAAATATGAATGTGTGACACATTGACAAATAAATACACTGATGAACCAAAATATTTTGACCACTGATCACAGCAAGATTGTTCATCACTGGGTGGCATTGGAGGCATGTGACATGGTAAGGGAACTATATATATATGGAGCAAAGAGTAATGGGAAACCAATCTAGTGACAAAGCAACTTTGACAAAGGGCCGATTGTTACAGTCTGGCACTTCGGTACCAGTGTCTCAGAAATATTGAAGCTGGTTGGCTGTTCACTTGCTACTGGCACAGGCATCTATGGAAAGTGGTTGAAGAAGTGCCACATCTGATAAAACCATACAGTGTTGTTGCAGACAGAAGTATTTTGGTACACACTATTCGGCGCACATGCTGAACACGGGACTCAACAGCTGATGACTTCTATGGTTACCCATACCATGCTGACCCATCAACATTGTCAATTACAACCATAGTGGATACAGTATCACCCATGTCAGACTATGGATTGATGGAAACTTGTTGCCTGGATGCAGGCCAGTGGGGCAGTATTATACTATGGGAGACATTTACTGGGCTTTCACAAGACCTGTGGTAGCAACCCAAGGCATGACACCTGTGGACTACGTAAATGCTGTTGTGGACCATCTGCATCATTTCATGCTTGATGTCTTCCCCAATGGCAATGGCATCTTCCAGCAAGATAACTGTCTGAATCACAAGACCAGGACCATGCTACAGTGGTTTGAGAAGCATGATGGTCAACTGACATCGATATCTTGGCAATCTGACGGAATGCATCTGGGACACTATTGCATGCTCCACGCCCACAAACCACTGGCCCGTAGTTTACAGTGCATAGGCATTTGGTGCCACATACCTCCAGAAACCTACAAAATACTTTCCATGCTAAATCACTGCTGTATTGCATTCCAAAAGTGGACCAACAAGCTGTTAACCAGGTGGTAGTAACGTTTTGGCTCATGAGCGTAAGTGAGCCTTGTGAATGCAAAAAGCTACAACATATCCATGAATTTAAAATTAAGAAAAGACTGCTTTCTCTGACACTCATAAAAGGCTCAATGCACAGAAAATGAACATCATGTACAAACACCAGTACATCAATAACCTATAAAGTGGCTTTTAAAGATGATTTCAGCCATACACAAATCAAAATTGAAAGTTTTGGCAACAATAACTGTGATGCAGTTTAGGCATATACAAATGACACTTGCCACATTAACAGGGACTTTAAGCACATAATCATCAAGACTATATCTCACTTAAAATAGCATTGCTATTGATGTTTCAATGAGTCGAATGGTAGGGGCCAGTCACCATCCAACTGTTCTTTCTCAAGCACAACATGCTTGTTGTGTTGCCTCTTTTGAAGGTATATGCAGAGCACTGTCAATCAGTGCTGGCTGCTTGAGGGTAACACTGCCCCCTGGCACTCTGATCTTCCAATCGCAGTGTCAGGGATTTTTGCTTTCTGTATACATAATCACATGTTATTGAGAGCATTATATAACCTTGGATGAGATATCTGCTTTCTTAGACAGAGTCATTATACATAACACGGTCTAATGTTTTAATGTAAAATGTTTAATGTCAACACAAGTAACTACAGTTTCAACTGCTCCCAAAACTAATCCTTATTTAGCCACAACTAGCTCCAATGGAGTGGTAAATTAGAATACTTTTCTTGGTAAGAAGGAAAGAGAGAAAGGTACAGGAAAAGGACAAAAACAATCGCAAAAGAAGTGGAGACATTTGTCATCAAATCTCCTTCAGCCCTAACAAATGATTGGACAATACAGAAAAGATATCTTCCAGGACAAACACCTGGTGTTCATGATGATGATTTCTTACAGCCAGGCTACAAAAATAAGAAGAATCCAAGGTAAGTAGAAATTTGTGTTAACAATTCAGTATTATTATGTTCATTTCTTCAACAGTAAGGTGAATGAAATACAGATCATAGTTATGATATCCTCATCAAGAATGGTACATTAGTGAATAAACACTGGTAAAAGAAACAGAACTGTCATGTCTTGTTATACCAAATTTCAAATTAATCAAACAGTTTCCAAGCAGAAACTAAAGGCAAATGGAGGAACTTACATATACATGAAAGATATTGAAGGAATCCTCATATTTTGTATAAAAGTTTTATACAGAGGAAGACATAGAATTATTATGGGCTGAACTACTCTACTTCATCATCTTTGTTATATACAGGGTGTTACAAAAAGGTATGGCCAAACTTTCAGGAAACATTCCTCACACACAAAGGAAGAAAATATGTTATGTGGACATGTGTCCGGAAACACTTACTTTCCATGTTAGAGCTCATTTTATTACTTCTCTTCAAATCACATTAATCATGGAATGAAAACATACAGCAACAGAACGTACCAGCATGACTTCAAACACTTTGTTACAGGAAATGTTCAAATGTCCTCCGTTAGCGAGGATACATGCATCCACCCTCCGTCGCATGGAATACCTGATGCAGCCCTGGAGAATGGCGTATTGTATCACAGCCATCCACAATACAAGCACGAAGAGTCTCTACATTTGGTACCAGGGTTGCGTAGACAAGAGCTTTCAAATGCCCCCATGTATGAAAGTCAAGAGGGTTGAGGTCAGGAGAGCGCGGAGGCCATAGAATTGGTCCACTTCTACCAACCCATCGGTCACCGAATCTGTTGTTGAGAAGCGTACGAACACTTCAACTGAAATGTGCAGGAGCTCCATCATGCATGAACCACATGTTGTGTCATACTTGTAAAGGCACATGTTCTAGCAGCACACGTAGAGTATCCCATATGAAATCATGATAACGTGCTCCATTGAGCGTAGGTGGAAGAAACTAAAATGAGCTCTAACATGGAAATTAAGCGTTTCCGGACACATGTCCACATAACATCTTTTCTTTATTTGTGTGTGAGGAATGTTTCCTGAAAGTTTGGCCGTACCTTTTTGTAACGCCCTGTATTTATTTTTCCGCAATGGATGAAGGTACACCTGGACTGTCATGTATTACTGTGGAAGGAATTGCAGCAACCAATCACTATTTCTCATAACAAATTTATTTTATTGTCCCTTACCAGTTTTGGGTGTTCTCAGGCCCACCTACAGAGAGTGGGATATTAGGTTATAACATAAATTAAATACTAGGTCTAATATTTGTTATTACCACCTACATTTTCTTCTTCCTTTTCTAAGTGTGAAACCCGAAATATGAGCACAATGGACTGTTAACACAGACTTCATGTCTTTTAAACATGAGTTTGCAGCACAATACAATTGAAAAGAACAAAGATTTATACCTATTACTGTGCACCTTCCATGTATGTGTGTGCAAACACCCAAAACTGATAAAGGACAATAAAATACATTTGTTAACATAAATAGTGAATGGTTGTTGCAATTCCTTCAGCAGTAACATTTGTTAAATCTATACCATATATCCTATGACTTCAGTTGCAACCTTCATGACAACACATCTATGATACTTGAAAAAACAGTCTGTATACTTAATGCACTCATTTAATCTGAACTTAAGCATAATGTTTTTCACCAAAATAATATTACATGTAATCTTGACATTTACTAATGTTGGTCTCAAGTATATTCTCATACCACCAGCAATCTCAACAAAAGAGAAAATTTAACTGCTCTCTGAATATAATTCATGTAGGTATGTTGGAAAATATGTTCCTTATTATACCTACAATATTGTCTAAGTCTGGACTGTCATCAGCAAACTTAACTCCAGAATGCAGACAGTATAATTACAACAGTATTTTTGACTTCATTTGTATTATTGTAAAAAGAGAAAAATTGGTTTAAACATTAGTCTGTACATAAAATATTTGACCCAAGATCTATTTGCCTACATTGCATTTCACAGGAAAGAGTCAAATACGAAACTAAAACTGTTCAAATTACAAATAGTGCTAGAACACCTAATTTATAAAAAAAATGTTATGAAATTACCCAAGAAAGCTGACTACAACATGCTAATTCAAGATAATACAATAAATGCGAACCTGTGAAGACTATTTCAAACACCTTTCTTTAAAAAAACCAACAACAACAACAACCTAAGTTTCTGAGAATAAATTTCTGTAGATTCTGAAAATGAAAATACTGACAATGGTTATGATGTTGCTATTAATTTTTAAAAAAATCGGTTAATGCAAATAATCTCAAGTGAAAAAATGAGAGTATACCTACAGTATGCCTTGATGATATAGTTATTAGTATAAAATTGATACTAAGAAAATGAAACCTGCCAGTTACTGTGTTTGGATTTTTTTCCCTCAAATGTTCATTTTATTATTGAGCTTCTGTCTGATATTATCAACGTCTAATTTGATAACAGAATACAGGGTGATTCAAAAAGAATACCACAACTTTAGGAATTTAAAACTCTGCAACGACAAAAGGCAGAGCTAAGCACTATCTGTTGGCGAATTAAGGGAGCTATAAAGTTTCATTTAGTATGAACGTGACTCGCCTAAGGTGAACGTTTTCTGTGCCATTTCAGCCAATAAAGTTTTTGGTCCCTTTTTCTTCGAAGGTGCTACTGTAACTGGACTACAGTATCTGGAGATGTTAGAGAATTGGCTGTTCCCTCAGCTCGAACAAGAAGCACAACAATTCATATTTCAGCAGGATGGAGCGCCACCACATTGGCACTTATCTGTCCGTAACTACCTGAACGTCAACTACCCGAGGCGATGGATCGGCCGCCAGGCAGCCCGTGACAGAGCACTTCATCACTGGCCTCCAAGAAGCCCTGATCTTACCCCCTGCGATTTTTTCTTATGGGGGTATGTTAAGGATATGGTGTTTCAGCCACCTCTCCCAGCCACCATTGATGATTTGAAATGAGAAATAACAGCAGCTATCCAAACTGTTACGCCTGATATGCTACAGAGAGTGTGGAACGAGTTGGAGTATCGGGTTGATATTGCTCGAGTGTCTGGAGGGGGCCATATTGAACATCTCTGAACTTGTTTTTGAGTGAAAAAAAACCTTTTTAAATACTCTTTGTAATGATGTATAACAGAAGGTTATATTATGTTTCTTTCATTAAATACACATTTTTAAAGTTGTGGTATTCTTTTTGAATCACCCTGTATATCCTGGTCCATTAAACATAGCAAGTCAATGTCATATGTCTCTACAAAAAATGTAAAAGCACTAACATTGCTAATTACTGACCTACAGGAGGGAAGGAGTTTGTTGAAATTGTTAATTATACCAAGTATGGTCAGATTGTTTACTCCAAGACATACAAGCATTATAATATCTAAGGACAAATAAACAATGAAAGTAAATTTAATTTAATAATCTACACAAAGACAATACATTCACATATGAAACTAATGGCATCATAAATATCATTAATCTTTTTATACCAAAATTTAACAGTCTGCATAGAGTCTGAATTAAAAGAAACTAACTGCTTCCAAGTAAAATATGCAAGAAACAAATATAAAAATGTTGAAACAAAAAAATGGACACCGCAGTAAATCTCACAGTTACCTTCTCCGAGAAAATAAATAAAAATATGATACTAACATATAAAAAGTAGTACAAATAACAATGCAGCTAGCCGGCCGGAGTGGCCGTGCGGTTCTGGGCGCTACAGTCTGGAGCCGAGCGGCCGCTCCGGTCGCAGGTTCGAATCCTGCCTTGGGCATGGATGTGTGTGCTGTCCTTAGGTTAGTTAGGTTTAATTAGTTCTAAGTTCTAGGCGACTGATGACCTCAGCAGTTAAGTCGCATAGTGCTCAGAGCCATTTGAACCATTTTTGAACAATGCAGCTGCATATCTCGCACACTTCACTAAAAATTGCAAATTTGTTGAGGGACTAGAGAACCAGATTTTCATTCCATACAAGAGGCAAAAGTTAGCTACATTTGAGCACAACTTAAAATAATTACTAACAACACATAGCATAAACAAAAATTTATAAATCTGGTAACCCATAATGAGCCTGTTGCAAGACTTCTCAAAGAAAATATTGAAGTTGAATTACTAACTTCTTAAAATTTTACATATTTCCATGAACAGTGTATCTACCTACAATAAATGTACATTAATATAAATAATATTATCTATACTAAATACATAATGATGCATACGTAATTCTATAGCTTTTAAGTTTTTTGATCTTAAGTGCTTTCAATATAAATACCTCTGTTTTTGTTCATTGTATATGTCTAAGTGATTTTGTGTGATGTACATCAATGTTTAATGTATGTAAGGGCCACAGAGTGTCATTTACACGCATAAAAAGTAATTCATATAAGCCTGTTCCCTTATCTTTAACAGTAATCAGTGTAGTGGGTCTCACTTAAGACTGTCTTTCTGAACTATTACGCTATCAAAAAACACTACACAATCAAAGGTGTACATAGCTGAAAACCATGAAAGGAAACACACATAACAGTTACCAGGTAAGATTTATTACAATTACAATTACAGCCACCTAACAATAAGGCCACATTCATCAAATGTATAGTACCAATCACAAAAAGAAACATAGAATAGTAACTGATGCAGTTAAAAATTTTTATACACCTAAAGACACAGACGTATTTTTCAGTCCATCCATCCACACAGAGGACAGGATTAAAATATTTCTGTAAATTATATAAAATACAGGATATGGAATCACTTCACATACATGGGGAACCTGAACTCATTGGATAAAATTTTGGAGTTTTTTAGGGATGTTTTTGGAGTATTTTTGGAATATTTTCTGAGTATTTTGGTATTTATTTATTTTTTATTTATTGAGCACTTTGTGCTCTTAGATAATCCCAATTACACTGATAGTTGTAAGCAAAGAAATTATACACACTCGGTTAAATAAACGAAAGGAAAATAATCAAAGATCAATGGCCAGGTCTCTCAACTGCTCAACTGCTTTAGAACCAGCTTGGTGTAGTTTGCAGAGAGATCTGGCAAAAGCACATATTGGGCAGTCCAAAACAATATGTGACACTATCCACACTATCTCACTGTTGTCACAGGAGTCTTGCTATTCCCAGCTTTAGATTGTAGCAGTTGTCCCATATCTGATTCGACTGTTTGCACCAGGTAGCATGAGGAAGATTGAAACCCTGGAGTTTTAGAGTTGCATTTTCAACACACAAGAAGTCAACCAGGGGTGAAGATTACTCCAGTTTCCAAGCAGTCACAGGATTGAAACCACTGGCTAACCATAACAGTTCTCCTGGCTGGTTGGTGTAATTTCAATAAGATTTTAGAACATAAAGAAAGGAAGACTGGGCTTAACGTCCTATCAAACTCGAGGTCATTAGAGATGGAACACGAGCTCGGATTGTGTAAACAATGGAGAAGGAAATTGGCTGTGCCCTTTCAAAGGAATCATCCTGGCATTTACTTGGAGTGATTTAGGGGAACCACAGAAAACCTAAATCTGGATGGCCGGATGCGGGTTTGGACCACCGTCGTCCTGAATGAGAGTCAAATGTGCGCCACCTTGCTCAGTTTTTAGAACCTTGTTGAATGATATATACAGTATATGTGAAAAGACATCATCTTATGTGTTCTTGTCTGTAACCAAGAAAGAGCAAGCCATCTTTTTACATGAGGCAGGGTGATGCTGCTTATCACTGAACAGTCGTAAGCATAGGTGTACCAGATACAACACAGATTGCATGTCATAGCTTAACATTGACTATATGGCTATGGGAACAGTTGAGCCATACAGCTGAACAGTACTTGGCCGATGAATAAACTAATGGCAGTACACTGGTCTCAGTGTTTGCATCACTCCCCCATGAAGATAAAGTTAGCTTTTGCAATAAATTATTGCAGCTCTTCAGTATTTGGTCCATGATTGCATAGAAAAACAACAGTGTCAGAAATTGAGTCCACCTTGACACACAACACCTTATTATTTGTTTACTTGTTTATTTCCCAAACTAGTTTTGGTGACAAATAACACTATCGTCAGTGGCTTTTATTAAATCTAAAACATGCAGAAAATAGCATAGTTATACCAACACAGTGACACATTATTAAATTTTTTTACTGCTCGTTTTTTGAAATATAGTTTTCTATGGATACTTTCACACTACATTATTTATTGCATGTTATGGCATGTTTTTGAGAATTATTGCCTCTGTTTCTGACATATTTTCTGTGCTTTTTTTCTGTTGCCATTTTTTCTCAGCAAACATCATGTCATCTGCACCTGTGTGAGCGGCTGTTAGTAAATAGAAACTAAAAGGTGAACTTAGTATATCAGCAACATACACTTGGGGTTACAGTAATGTTGTGGAATCCAGTTTTTTGTGTGTAGTGGGCTGTTACTTAGTTATTTTTGTACTCATGTTTGTTGGACGGCATGTAGCTGATTCTACACACAGAAAAACAAAACTTTCGTACTTTGTTCATGATCAGGAAAATTACACCATCTTGCTGTTCGCGAGTGTCACGAGAGGTGTATTGCATGTTGCGAGAAGTCTATGAAAACTGTAGTGGGAATTGTGATGACTTCTGTTCCTTATTTATGTCTCTGTGTGTGATGGGGAAGTGGCTCTTTTACGCGTGTGTGCTTTCTGATCTGTATCCTTGGTCAGTTCTCTCAGAGAGGTGAAGAGTGTGTTGTTGCAAAGTGTTGTGTTTTTGTTTATTACATTTTTCCCTTCCACTATAGCCTTCTGTGCGTAGTAATTTTCTTCTATTGTCAGTTGTCGGTATAGACTGTTGCTGTTTTACAGAATGTGTAGATCATTTTTGATATTAGGTTATGGTTTTTGTTCATTAGATGTCTGCAAAAGTTGAATGTGTGCTGTCACTCTTCAGTGCTCTCATGTACTCTGTGTACCTCGTTCGGAAGTTTCTGCTTGTTTGTCCTATGTAATGGGCCTAACACGAGTTGCATGTGAGTTGATATATTTGTCTGAGGTTTTTCTGACTGGTCTTAGCCTTTTCTTAACTATATTGTTTGTTCTGAATGTTATTGGAATCCCTTGCTTTTTCAAGATGTTCCCAATTCTATGTGATATATTGTTATCGTATGTTAGGGTGTACCATCTGTCTCTTTCTCCTGCTGTGATGTGGTCTGCTGTGTTGTCTGTGTGTACTGCCTCTGGCTTTTCAGATCCTTTGGTTGTGCTCTTGAGCAGCTGGCCGCTATTTTTGTGTTTCATTTTTACCTTGTTATTGAGTTTGTTTATTACGTCTGTTTTGTAGTCATTTTCAACAGCAATTTGTTTGATTATACTTAGTTCCTGTGTGTAGTTTTCTGGTTTAAGAGGTGTTCTGTTTATCCTGTGGAGCACATGTGTGTAACTGGCATATTTATGCAGTGTCAGGTGGTTGGATGAGCTGTGGATAACAGTGTATGTGGATGTGGGTTTTCTGTGGATGCAGAATTCATGTTGGTGGTTGTTTCTTGTCCAAGAAATTTAGTTCCTTTTTTTTCCCCCATTGTGAAGTGGATTTGTGGGTGTACTGTTTTGATGTTGCTGTGTAGCTCTTATATCCTGTTATGTGTTTCATCTACAAGACAGATTATGTCATCCACGTATCAGTACCAGTAGATTATTGTGTACCCTCATTGTTTTACAATGTTATTGAATATTGTGTTCTCTATATGGTCCAAGAAAATGTTGGCTAAGGTTCCACTGATGGGGGACCCCATGGGTAGCCCCTCTTGTTGCAAATAGATGTTGTTATTGAAAGTGAAGTAGTTTTGTTCTATGATTAGCCTAGGAATACATGAGATTTTATTTATTTTTATGTCTGGAATTCTTGAATTTTAGCTGTTGTTCTATTACATTTATAGTTTCTTCTGTGGGTATGTTTGTGTACATATATCTAATGTCAACAGACACCAGTATTGCTGTTGGGGGGGGGGGGGGGGGCGGGGATGTTGACATTCTTAATTTTCTCTATTATGTCTCCTTTGTTTCTGTGGCTTCTGTTGTTTGTGTATGTGTATGTTTTCCATAGGAATGTGTGCATGTGTCTCCCTAGTAAGTTAAGATGGGGCTTTTCTAAAGTCCATCACTGGCCTGCCCAGGATGAAAGGTTTGTGGACCTTTTGCAGGCTTGTTAAGAGTGGAGCTTTAGAGTTCTTTTGTGTCATTCTTTTTGTCTGGTTCTGTGTCAAGGTGTGTTTGATGCTTTTTAAGAGTGCCTTTACGTTTGTTTGGTATCTTTGTGTTAGGTCACTCGTTAGCTTTCTTATTTCATTCTCTGCCAGAAATTCTTCCGTTTTCTCAATGTATTCTCCGCATCTGTTATGACCAACGCATTCTCTTGGTCTGCCTTGGGTTGAGAGCATTGTGTTGTTTTAGTTTTGTGTGTATATTGTTTATGGTTTTCTCATCAGATTTTTTTTTTTTTATTTGTGTTTATGGATGGTTTGTTCTTTCTGATGATTTGTTTCATTTCCTCCATCACTAGTTCTCTTGTTAGGCCTGGGATGTTGAGACTGAATAAATCATATGACAACATGAAGATACCACTAATATCAAAAATGATCTACACATTCTGTAAAACAGCAACAGTCTATACCGACAACTA
This sequence comes from Schistocerca nitens, assembly GCF_023898315.1. NCBI lineage: Eukaryota > Metazoa > Arthropoda > Insecta > Orthoptera > Acrididae > Schistocerca > Schistocerca nitens. The sequence continues at coordinate 773,084,509 of NC_064616.1, read as the reverse complement.
ACAATAGAAGAAAATTACTACACACAGAAGGCTAAAGTGTAACGGAAAAATGTAATAAACAAAAACACAACACTTTGCAACAACACACTCTTTACCGCTCTGAGAGAAATGACCAAGGACACAGATCAGAAACACTCATGAACAGCAAGATGGCATAATGTTCCTGATCATAAACAAAGTGCGAAAGTTTTGTTTTTCTGTGTATAGAATCAGCTACATGCTGTCCAATGAACATGAGTACACAAATAACTAAGTAACAGTCCAGTACACACCAAAAAACTGGTTTCCACAACACTACCACAACCCCAAGTGTTTTTTGCTGACATACTGAGTTCACATTTTGTGTTCTGTTTACTAACAGCCACTCACACAGATGCAGATGAAATGATGTTCGCTGAGAAAAAATGGCAACAGAGAAAAGCACAGAAAAATGTCAGAAACAGCAACAATAATTCTCAAAAACATGCCATAACATACAATAAATAAGGTAGTATGAAAGTAGCCATAGAAAACTTTATTTCAAAAGCAAACAGTAATAAAATGTTACAATGTGTTATTGTGTTTGTATAACTATGCTATTTTTGACATGTTTTATATTTAAAAAAAAACAACGCTGATGATAGTGTTATTTGTCGGCGAAACTAGTTTGGTAAATAAACAAGTAAACGAATAATAAGGTGTTTTACATCAAGGTGGAATCAATTTCTGATATTGTTGTTTTCCATCTATTCAATGTGACACCCAGGTACTTTGGATTGTTTTTGTATTGTAATACACTGTCACTGAATATTAGCTGCAGACAGTTTGCATACTTGTTGCTCAGATGAAATCCTGCAACTTCTGTCTTCAATCAGTTAGGGTTTATCTTCCACCTTCTGAAATACTCATATAATAACACGTGTCCTTTGTCACTATGTCTTCTGCCTCTGGGAGATGGGTTAGTTGGATCACTAGACAAATGTCATCAGCACATACAAATATGTAAGAGACAGTTCTTGGTAGGTTGTGGTATAGGGACTGAACACTGTAGGGGAGAGAACAACTGCAGAGGAGAGAACAGTCATGCGGCAACTCATTTTTCTGTTTGTGGAATTTGTTGTACATGTTTTTGGAGTAAACTTAAGACAGTGATCAGATGCAGCTATATTGCTTTCCTGGACTTCATGGTTTTGAAAATCACTGTTCTTCAAATTGTCCTTGTCAGGGCTATCAATTTCATATAGGTACACTTGGCTCTCAACCAAGTGTCTGCAAACATTAAAGGCATAAGAAGAGCTAAGAGCCATTATTTACTGAAGATTCTTCAAGACCATTCTGTCAATGTATGGGTTTTAAAAGAACCATACACCAATGATGATAAACAGTCTTTTGGTATAAGGGACCCATGCTCTCCAGTGGCTTGTTACAGAATAAATAATTGTGCCCCATTTAACTTCTTGCTCTTGCTTGTTTTTGTATCTGTATTGCATTGCAAATATCTGCAAAACAGTGCAAATGCTGACAGTATGCACTCTGTAGCTTGACTGGAAACAAACTTGCTCTATATACCCACAGTAACTGATGTTAATAAGAGTAACATCCACTTTACTATCCACCCTCAATCGTTTGCTCGGTTCTGGGTCAAGTTTGCTTTCTGGCAGTGTTAGTTGTATGTTAACAGTGCCACACAGCAACAGATAGGTTTACTGATGAAGAGTTGGCCAACATGCACCTCATGTCTGGGTTCATTGATTGCAGCAGAAGAGAAGCACAATGATAATATGCTGTGCTGTTCCCACAGTGACAGGAATCATATTAGTTTTGTATCTATACATAGGCATCTACAAGAAATCAGATCCTTCACTGCTGTGAAGATAATTTCACAGAAACAAAGATAATTAGGGTAAAAAACGAAATAAATTGTAATTACATTATTACTCAGTACCAAACCATCAGACTCAAATATCCCTGAACAACTACGAAATTTTGTTGGGAGAGTTTGGGCTCCCCCTGCTAAGCCCCCTTGTAGTTCTGTTGAGATTCCCACAGACAGTTTATGTATTACATTTGGTTGTAAAATTATTAAATACACAACAATTTCTGGGGTAATATATCAACACTCAATGAAGGAACTGTACACAAAAAATTAGAGGATTATATTTTTTAGAGCAATGTATTTTATTGCTACCTCATTTTTCTACATTGTGGCCAATGGTATAGTCATAAGTATATAATTGTACCATGACTTTTACATTCTCAATACATTTAATACACATTTTAAAAATATTTAGTTTAGGACTGAACATGTTTGTTAATGATAATCACAAAAACTTTATCACAGATTAAGCCATTTCTGATACATAATTTTAAGCACTGAATATACAAAACTATGTGATAAATAGTTCACAAAAACACACTTATATAGAACTATAAAAATTTCCCAAAAAAGGCCAACCACATAAGGTAACATACTAAACATGACAATTACCAAATTACTTCACACTGATTATTTCTGACAGAATGCAAAAATGCATTTCAATGTTTGGGGACATTTGTGTATATAAAAGTGGCATTTATACAGCAGAAACACTTTCTAATAAGAGAAGAATGAAACATCAAAGAGTGTGAAAGAAAGAAACTGAATATTTTTCACACAGTTTTACTGTAAGTACTACCGGTTTGATGGTAAAAGCTAATATTTTCACATTTATTTTCATAATATAGACACATTCTGATACTACAAGGGCATGGAAAGCCAAACTCAAAATTAGTACCAACATGAGGTTGAAATTTGACATATTAGTCATTAAGGGTGTAGTTTATAACCAGTCTTCTGTAACTCTGTACATCTCATTTCAGGTTACACCTCAAGCATAGTTAACAAAATGGAACAAGTATCAAATATTACTTTACTTCTCCAACCCATGCACACAAATATAAGCAGGTATCACAGGATGCACCCATGAACACAAATTATGCAACAGTCCCTTCACGAGTAACAAACGTGCGCTTTTTCAAATGCGCTGATGTTTTGGTTTTATAAGAGTGGATAGGTTATGGGATAGTTGCAGGATCACTGGAGAGAAAAAAGTTTTTCTCTGATTTGATCTGATGTAAGTGAATTTAATATTGGGCTTCTGGGCATTCAGCCACATCATTTCCATTTTATGCACAATATTTTGATGACAGACCCAGCATGAAGGCTGGGATGGTCACTTAAATATTGCACAAAAATGGAAATAACAGTTCATATGAACAGAAGAAAGCTCACTATTGATCACTCAACCTGAGAAAATCTCAGAAATCACAAGCAAGTTTACTTCAAATAGCCCCATTTATATTTCAAATCAAAAGAGAGCTTCCAGATATTAATTTTAAGTTCTGACAGATGTACTGGCCCCAATGCCATGCTCTATTTCTCCTGTTGGACTCCCTATTACACTCAGAATCCAACTCAAGTTTTTCACAATGAGAAATTACAACTTGGGTGCACTGCTTACACCTAACAGCTAACTACATTGTGTCAGTATCCATTTGTAACAAAATGGAGGCAGTTAAAGAAATGTCAACACAGACCACAAGAGAAAAGATGTAATAAATGCAGGTGTAGAAGAAACATATAAGTAACAGTGGAAATAGTGACATTACAAATTTCATTTCAATTTCCACACTCCTAGTGGAACTACTACTGTACATAAAAATAATCCAGTAGGTAATATCATTATAGATACACCTAAACCACCAGAATGAGTTACATATTTAATAAAACAAACATTGCAGTGAATTGGGAAATGGGATATCAGCTTGACAGATACATCCAAGAGAAGGCATGATGACCAAATTAAATCAGTAATGTATTTTTGAGAAGAATTTTTTTTTCAGACCAGCAAATGTGCAAGACTAAAAAAAAAATCTTAAGAGCCAATACTCAGTGTTCAGTTCATGAATGATTGGAAGAAGTATAGTTATTTATGCATTCCTACATGATCATCAAATTCCCAAATACAATACAGTTTCAGGGCTGCAGTAAAGTGTCTGTATGAAGCTGCTGAAGTTCCCATGAAAGAGACTCTCACAACACTCACATTGTGAGCACTTTCAAAACAGAGAGTGATCACTGAAATAAGACAACAGGTCCACTTTCGTATCTATGAATGGGCAGAAATGATAGTAACATAGTCACAAGGCTGTACCCTTTACCGTCACACTAACAAACACTGTTCATCAACAACTTCTGCGTGACTAATTATCCATGTTACTGGACAATGTTACTATTGCAGAAAAACAACAGATGTGGTTCATGCACAATGGACCACCATCTCATTTTCTATCTTTAACCAAAAACTTTAAGAGTGATGGATTCATCAAAATGGTCTAGCAGTGTGGTGTCCCTGTTCACTTGAATGTTATGCCAAAGGGGACATTTAAAAGCATTGTGTATGACACACATTTCAACAACATGCACAATTTACACAAGCCTGTTTCTTGTACATGTAATTAAATATGATTATAGTGATGACTTTAAGATTGTCTGGGTGCATGACATTGAGGCCATTGATGCCTACCAAATCTGAATGCTTTCAGGTGTGTTTGCATGAGATCACGATTCTTTAACAAGTGCTAAAGGATATGAAAGAAAGGATGATAACACACACCTACTGGAGTGATGAGAAACCAATGGCTGTCCTGACAGAATGGCCCATACATTAACAAGTCTTTGTTTTCACACATATGCTTGCAGAACTTTTGTTAGATTTTGACAAATATTATCTCCAGTATGAACATGGTACACATTTTAAACACCCTGTACCCAAAGTGTTAAATTTAAAAATGTAAATTCTGTCTTTCAGTCAAGAATAGACTGAAAAAGAGAAATGGACTGCTTGCAGACATGCAATCAGGAAAAATACAGAATGCTTTGACAACATTATGCTATTAAATTTCCACACAAGAAAATCCATAGCAGGAGTTGCAACCACATATGTTACATATTCATGCAAGTACACTAAGGGAAAATTGACAGCCAACAAGTCACTAAAAACTAGTGGCTGTCACTATAAAATAATGGAAGCATCATTATTTTGTTGTTTTATAATTTCAAATTACAAATGCACACAAAAATGCAATATAAATTTAAACTGTCGGGATACAGGAAATTCTGTTTAGTATAGACATCAATGTGTTATAGACTACTATTACAAAGCATATGTTAAACACTCCTTTGCAAGATGCACTAACAACCGACAAAAGACAAGATCAATTTTATTTATTTTCTGAGAAAACACACATCCTGATATCAAGTATAAAAGAATAAGATAGGTTTTAACATTCAGTCGACAAGGTCACCTTTAGAGGTGGAGCACAAGCTCCAATTGTAGAAAGATGGAGTGAAGGAAATCAGGAGTGTAACCTTTACAAAGGAACTACCTTGACTTATCTTATTTGGGGAAACCATGGAATATTTAAGTCTACATGACTGGATGGGGATTTGAACCACTGTCCTCCCACACAGTTCCAGTGTCTTACCACTGTGCTACCTCATATGGACCTGATCTCAAGTGTTACATGTCCATATATGACAAAACTCCTGTCACCAAGGAGTCTGCGCTGTTGCTCTTGCAATGCTATTAGAGTATTTTCCGTGAAATTTCAGTCTTAATAATAGTTCTTGGGTCAAGAGGTGAAAGAGCTGGACACTGAAAAGAATTAAAAATACAACATTTAAAAATAATTATGCAAAATAATAACAATACCAACAATAACAATAATAATAAATAGTGAAAAACATTAAAATATACAGGGTGACCAAAATAAAAGTAGGCACAGTAACACTGACAGAAATAACTTGCTGTCATATGTCTGAACCACTGGAATAATTACAGTTATTTATGACACTTCTACATGATCATTAAATTCCCAAAAGGAGATAGCTGAGAAAGCAGTAAGTGTAATATTCACTGTTTCTGCAATGTCATCTCAAGAAGATGATTGTTGCTGGTGCAAGGCTACGAAGCACAGCTGCTCTCACACCAACTGGGCCTCTTGAAGTCTCTAATTATCTCTCTGTTGTTTAGATTATGTTGGCATGAAATGTAAAAATAGCTTTTTGTGGTCAGTTTTATTTTCATCACCGTATACTAGTAACTATAATAAAGAAATATGTTCTCACATTGTCAACAAACAAAACCACAGCAAATGAATAAAACTGCTCTCATACTGTGCATATGTGAAAGGAACGAAAATTCTTTTTCCAAGACCTGCGAAGTACTTGATGGTATGTAAAGGCAGATTAAGAAATGAGGATCAGATTATTTAAGAATTGCATAAAAATGGTGACAAAAAGGAGACAGCTGAGAAAGCAGTAAATACAATATTTACTGTTTCTGCAATATAATCTGAAGAAGAGTTTGTTGCTGGTGCCAGACTATAAAGGTCAGCCACAGTTGGAAACAGCACACGTGTGTTTCCAGTATGAGTATTCATCTCTGCAGTAAGTACAGTGCACACTATTCTGGAACTTCTTCACATTAAAACTGTGTGCTGGATCAGAATACCTTTGCCCTGTTTCAGCAAAGTTCTTATTGGCTAAAGCTATGCAGGCAGATTCTCAACATGCTTAACAGCTTACATTTGCTAATATCTTTCTCCTGTGGTACAAATTCCACATGAGGAGGAGATTAGTGTTTGATGTCCTGTCAAAAACAAGGTCATTAGAGACAGAGCACAAGCAAGGATTAGAGAAGTATGGGGAAGGAAAACAGCCATTCACTTTCAAAGGAAGCATCTCAAGATTTGCCAGCGGCAATTTAGGGAAATCATCGAACACCTAAATCTGGATGACCAGACGTGGGTTTACACCTTCATCTTCCCCAATACAAGTCCAGTGTGCTAACCACTGAGCCACACTCCTCAGTAGATTCCACATCAGTTTTCCTGTATATCTTACTGGATTAGCACTCCCAAGAGAAAGGATTTTATGATTTTTGGTATAAATAGAATATAGATTCCAAGTTCATAATTACACTGGCACAATATACAATAATTCCAACACACTGGGGAACAATAGTCAGTGTGATAATGCGAGGCGAATACAATAAGAAAGATGAATAAGGGTGTAGGAAGTAAATAAGGTAAGTGAAGGTAGCTAAACATTAGATAAAACAAGTAGATAAAGAAGTATAGCACATTATCTGAAATGCAAATAGCTATTATGTTGTTATATCTAATAGTGAGTGGGAACAACATTCTGCATAGGGTCATTCCACTTGAAGTGCCCTAGGGCTCCCAGCTCAACCATCTTCAATTTTGATGAAATTTGTACAGGATGTACCTGAGGGCCTTACAAGAACTTATGCAAAGTTTCAGGCTCACCTGTAACTTGGTTGAGATGCTAGAGCCATTTTCGTGAAGACCAATTTTACAGAGACCGAAAAGTTGTCAAGAAATCGTCAAGTCTGGCATTTCATTGCTCCTAATGTAAAAGAGCTAGACTCTTGCTTCTGGGTATAGTAGTACAACTTTGTGTGCTCTACACACAACTGCTGCAAGCAGAGCTCAGAAAGCAATGCATTTGGCATAACCTCAGTTCAAAGTGGGCAACAAATCATGTCGCGAGAAATTTGCCCTATAGTTTAATGAGGCATAAGTAGTGGAGAAAGTGCGCTATAGACCTGGTCTTTTGCCAAACTACTGTCTGTCTGGATGTTAAGTATATCACAAATTTTGGCCTGGCTTGTGTGTTTAATTACTGTGCTACCATCCTGTAAATTTGCTAAAAAACATGAACGTATCAAAATATATCCGTGTTCAAAGTCATGTATCTCAAAATGGACACCTAGCACATTTTATTCATTAACACCATTCAACAGAGCACATTTCATACAGTTAGAAAAACTTATTTTCATTTTGATATCTCTTTGGGTAAGGTGCAAAAATGTCGCCTAAAATTTGGAATTTTGTTGATTATGTCAGAATTGTGTAAATATTCATTTTGCTGTTTATTCGGTGATTTTTAAACCTGTTTGTGACAGGTTCATTGCTAAATTTAACCATTTAACTGACTAGAGACTGCTACAAAATTTCTGGGAAGCTGAATGCTTATTAATTTTATTTCTTTTCTTTATTTAGGACTCAACAATTTGATTTTAGTGTCTGAAGCATATCAAGTTGTTGCTAAAATGGAAGAACAAGATCAAGATAATGTATGCAGTTTTGGAAATACTGATTCCCCATGCCATTTAACGACATACAATGCCTTAAAAGGACTGAAAGCTGTAAAGCAACTTTCCATAGAAGAACAAGAATTACTTACATGACAGAGTGGTTCACACTCTACTGAAAATACTTAACTATGCTTCCTAAAAAGATTTGACTTTTTGCAAAGATCATGCTGCAGCCCATTTGGCTGCATGGGAAAGCTTGCACTCGATCAACATAGAAACAGCAGACCTACTAAAAAGGATAACCATGTCTGATATTAAACCAGGCCAAAAAATGTGCCCTTCCTGTAGAAAAGAATTTGATACACTGAAACATTCACAAATGGATGTTACATATCAGTCACATGAAGATGATGAGACTAGTGTTGGTCACAATTTGAATACAAGCTTAACATCTGTTGGAATATCACCATTAAAATTTCAATATATTGGTACAAGGGATACAAAAGGATATGCAAAGTGCAAAATATATCAAGTTGAAGGTGCAACTATTAAGAAAATTGCAGAAGTGGGAGGACTTGATCCCAGTGAATTGGAGCAACCATCCACAAGTAAGCAATGCTTGACCTGTTCAGATTACATTGAGCTGATCCAAGAATTGAAAGAAAAATTACATGTATCAAATAATAACGAGAAAATTCAAATTTTGACCTTAGTTCCCCAAAGTTGGTCTATAAAAAGACTATGGAATAATTTTGTGTTTCAGAAAGAATGGTAAGGAAGGCTAGCGAAAGCTGAACAGGGAATATTGGCACAGCCCAAAGGTAAATGTTGGAAAACCTTTCTGAGAAGCTGAAGCCAAGAGTCATAGAACATTTTTATGAAGAAGAGTTTAGTCAGATTTGTCCAGTAAAAAAGGACTGTATCACTGTTCGGATAGATGGAGAAAACTTTAAAAAAACAGAAATACTTCTTACTGAGCAACTTAAAAGAAATGTTTGTTGCGTACCGCAATAAAAATGGACCGGAAATTGGCTTTTCCATATTTTGTGAATTAAGGCCAAAATGGTGTGTGACTGGAGGGACAGCTAGTTCACATTCAGTTTGTGTCTGCACAATACATCAAAATGTGCAATTAATGTTGGCACATAGCCCAATAAAAGAAGATTACAAAATTGTCTGTAATTTAGAAAGAAAGGATTGCATACTTCATCGCTGTGAAGTATGTCCAGGAACAGAAGCTCTAAATGAATATTTAGAAAGCACTTTTGCAGATATTGATCCTGAGGATACAATTCAGTTCAAACAATGGACTAACAGTGATAGAGATACACTTGAAACCAGAGAGATGACAGTTGAAGAATTCATTGAACAATTAGTTACAAAACTATTGGCCCTTTCTACTCACCAATACATTGCAAAGCATCAGAGCAAGCATTTGCAGTTCACTAAAGAAGGTCTCAAACCAGGAGAATTGATTATATTAATGGATTTCACAGAATATTACTCCTTTATTGTTCAAGATGCAGTGCAGGGATGCCATTGGGAAAATAGGCTACAATACATCCATTTGTCATTTACTACAAAGGTAATGAAGACCCAAAGAGTGTCAGCTACTGCATAATCAGTGATTGCCTCTGACATGACACAATTGCAGTTCACGTGTTTTTAACGTACTTGATCAAATCCATTAAGTGCATTTTTAAAGAAATTAAGCATAGCCATTATTTTAGAGATGGTTCTGCAGCTCAGTACAAAACTTTTAAGAGCTTCCTAAATCTCTGCCATCATCAAAAATATTTTGGCATTACTGCAGAATGGAATTTTTTCAGAACAAGCCATGGGAAATCACCATGTGATGGAATTGGGGGCACAGTTAAGCATTTAGCATCAAGAGCTAGCCTTCAATGCCCAATTGACAACCAAATCTTAACACCAACTGATCTGTTTGAATACTGCAAAAAAATGTTCATGGCATTGAATTTATTTATATTAAAAAAGAAATTATTGAAGATGCAAAAATTGATCAAGAGAAACGTTTGGAGGATGGATGTACAGTGTCTGGTACAAGAGACCATCACCATTTTGTGCCAATTGATGAAAAGTGACTTAAGATTCACAGAGTATCAAATGATACATTGTCCTTTATAGCAAATGTTAACCGGCATGCTAAATTTGCTACTAAACATGTTGCCATTGATGAACTACAGCCTGGCCAGTATTTTTCTTGTGTTTATGATGGAAAATGGCGGATAGGAAATATCTGTGAAGTTTCATGTGAAGAAAAAGATGCCTTAATTAATTTCATGCATCCTCATGGAGCTGCTCAATCATTTCATTGGCCTACTAGAAAAGACATGTGCTGGATCCCAGAACAACAGATAATTGCAGTCATACCAGTCCCAGCTGCTTCAATGATGAGGCGGCAATACAGTTTGCCGGAAGCAATAGTTTTGGACATCAGCAAAAAATTTAAAACATTTAACAATTGAATAATTCCGTATTACACCTTGGGAACCACAGAGAGACCCAAAAGAGGCTTGGAAATCTGAAAGATACCCACATTCAGACTTGGGAACCTGCTAGATATTAGCATTGCGGCTTGGGAACCTGCTAGACACCCAGTTTCAGGCTTGGGAACCTGCAGTAAAGAAACCCACCCGTGGCTGACCTTGCATGGCTATCGGGTGTGGCCCCTTGGCGATAGGGTTACCAGTCTTCAGATTGGTAGTGGCATAGCCACCACGGACCAACGGAAGGATTTTCTGAATTACCAAAAAAGTCAATAGTTTAGGCAAATTTTATGCACCTTACCCAAAGAGGCACCAAAATAAAAATAAGTTTTTCTAATAGAAAGAAATGTACTCTGTTGAATGGTGTTAATGAATGTAATGTGCTAGGTGTCCATTTTGAGATACATGACTTTGAACACGGGTATATTTTGATACATTCATGTTTTTTTATTAAATTTACAGGATGGGAGAACAGTAATTAAACACACAAGCCAGGCCAAAATTTGTGATATAATAAACTTCCAGACAGACAGTAGTTTGGCAAAAGACCACGTCCATAGCGCACTTTCTCCACTACTTATGCCTCGTTAAACTATGGGGGCAAATTTCTTGCGACATGATTTGTTGCCCACTTTGAACTGAGATTATGCCAAATGCATTGTTTTCTGAACTCTACTTGCAACATTTGTGTGTAGAGCACACAAAATTGTACCATTATACCCAGAAGCAAGAGTCTAGCTCTTTTACATTATGAACAGTGGAATGCCAAACTTGACGATTTCTTCACGACTTTTCGGTCTCTGTAAAATTGGTCTTCACGAGAATGGCTCTAGCACCTCAACCAAATTACAGGTGAGCCTGAAACTTTGCATAAGTTCATGTAGGGCCCGCAGGTACATCCTGTACAAATTTCAACAAAATTGAAGATGGTCGAGCTGTGATCATCATCTAAACTGGCTCACTTGGCATGGAATGACCCCATAACAGAATCCAGAACAACAACAAAATTATTTTACAATATACAAGTAATGTACTTTAAACATTAAACCACTCGGACATCTTTATACACTACATATGTAGGTTAGAACTTAAATAGTGGTAACACTGCTGTGGAGACACTATGCAATGGAATCTACTATTGTCGCTGATAGCACACGTTGTTGACTTACCTACCTTACCTCCGAGCAAATGGACTCGCCCATCCCACGTCACCAGTGTGCGCACAATCGAGGCCAACACAGTCACTTGTGAGTGAACGGTCTAACGTAACAGTGTCACTATGTTTTCGAAACAGGAACAGCGGAGTTGGATAAAGACTAAATGTTCCAGAGCTCGTACAGCACGACAGTGTCATCGAGGTCTTCAAGAGGTGTGCAGGGAATCAACATTGCCGTATGGAACAGTGGCACACTGGGTAAAAGCCTTCAACGAAGGTCAGCAAACTGTGGCAGACATGCATCGAGCAGGTAGTCCTAGCATCTCTGAAGAAGAAGTGCATGCTGTTGCCACATTAGTGGACAGTGATCGACGCCATATGATTAGTGAGCCCGCCCACGAAACTGGATAAGTGCCTACAACTGTGCTTCGCATCCTGAAGGACCGCCTGGGCATGTGAAAAATTGCATCAAGATGGGTTCTGCATGACTTTACGGAAATGCAGAAATGGCTGCGTTGCGACACTGCTCAGATGCACTTGGAGCACTATGAGTGCGAAGGAGAGGCTTTCTTACACCGTATCGTAACACTGTAGGAGACATGGGCCACATCGTAAAAGCCAAAACTGAAACACCAATCTAATGAATGGTGTAATTATGGCTCGCTGCAAAATTCAAAAGTGCGTCAGAGCCCCATTTGTATGGTGAAAGTTATGGTGATTCTCATGTACGACTGTGATGGTGTTATCCTAACGCATTACGTTCCTCCATGGCAGACCATCAATGCACAGTATTACTGTTCATTTTTGGAGCGTCACCCGTGACAAGCTTTGCGAAATGAGCGGTAACACTTTCTGCGCAATCCACCCATCATTTTGCACGACAATGTGCGGGCGCATACAGCGCAAGCTGTGGCTGCTCTGTTCAGTCGATGGGACTGGAAAGTACTGTACCATCCACCATACTACCTGGTCTTAAGTCCTCGTGACTTTGATTTGATTACGAAGATGAAGGAACCACTTCGTGGCATTCGCTCCAGAACTGTTCCTGAGATTCGACAGGCAGTACACTGCTCCATTTGCACCATCAACAGAACAGGCTCTGCTAACGGTATACTATGCCTTCCACATTGCTGGCAACAGGTTCTACACAACACTGGTGACTACTTAGAAGGACAGTAACAGGTGCAAACATGTAACTCTTTTGTATCGGTTGTGAATAAATAGTTGCCACTATTTAAGTTCCAATCCTTGTGTAAACACTTCAGATCTTTTGTTACCTGTGAGCTGTCTTGCTCACTTTCAAGGTTTAACAGGAAGTTTGGATTCATGTTCCTATGGTCACAAAACTTACTGTGTATGAAGCCTCCGACACATGGCATTCGTACTACCCTTTCACATATTCTTCCAAAATTTTCTGCACTCAGCAGTCACAAGCTTCTATCTCTGCCCCCCCCCCCCCCTTCTACACTAGCTCTCTCCATATTACTGAAACAAGCAGATCACTCAAATTATACAACTGTCATTTATTATTCTATGACCTTTAACTCCACAAGTCCCTCAATGACATTCTCACACTATACGACGAGCTCTGGTTCACCTCACTATCCTCCCTAATTCAATCCCCCTACCGAAGATATAAAATAGCCTATCTTTTTGGACCCTTTAACGTACATTACTGCATTTTCAAATTCTAAAGCAGATTATTACATTTTTTTTTTTAAACTTAGAGCATGCATCATTTTCCTTTTTGTATTCCATATGGATTCACTGTAGTTATATACATCACCTATTACGATTCATTTCCTTAGCACACTCTTTTACAGTGAGACATACAGAAACAACAACAAATAAACAGCAGACTCACATTGCATTTTTCTCGGAGTTTCATGGCTTCTGGAACTTTCGAATCCAAAAACTTCTTTCTCGTGTCATATGCAGGATGGGTAGACAAGAATTCAATTACTTCCTCAGATTCACTATCACTGAGTGATTTCATCTTCTCCCAAAATGTACTGGCCTCCCTTACATCCAGACATGCCTGTGAAAAGAGTATTATTTAACTAAATTATGCAAAATGGGGAAACAATTTACGAAGTAACCAATGGTAGGCATTACATCATTGTGGCCACAGAAATAGTAATAAGGAAGCAGCAGAGAGAGAGAGAATGGATTGGTTCATTCGGATGTTAGACAAAATAATATGATTATCATGTCCAAATCTTCCAACTTCTCTGCAAAGTACTATACTATTTTATGTTTTCAATTTTTAGTATAATATCTGTTGAAGTGTTCTGAGCTATCAGTATGTTCGATCATATTGGTACTGTACTGATATACTGTGATACCACACCCCATTACTGCCAACAAGGACAAACTATTGCTGTCTGCTTAGTTTCTGTATCTATCACAACAGTTACAAATTGACTAAAACTAACTCGAGTTTGGCAACACCAAAAGCATGAAACATTATCTTGCCCTATACGATACAGGAAAACTGTTGGCATTCAAAACAGCTTCCAATCATCTTGGAATGGATAAACATAAGTCCTGTATGGTTTTCAACAGAATCTTATATACCATTCTTCCTGCAATATATGGTATGTTCAGGTAACGATGATGTGGATGGACAGTGATTGTCCATCTCTCTCTCTCTCTCTCTCTCTCTCTCTCTCTCTCTCTCTCTCTCTCTCTCTCCAAAATAGACCACAAAGACTCAATAATATTGAGGTCTGGTGAATGTGGCAGCTAGGGGAGATTCTCAGTTCATCCTCATGCTCACAAAACTAATCCTAGATGATGGGAGCTGAGTGAAGAGGGGCCCTGTCATCTTGGAACGCAGAACCATCACTGGCGAACAAATATTGTGCATGGGAAGGACATGATCAGCCAAACAGGTCAGATAATCCTTGGCAGCAATGCGACCTTGCAGAATAACCACTGGGCCCATGGAATACTATGATATTGCTGCCCAAATCATTACCAAACTCCTGTCATGTTTCACTCTTAGCAGCAAGATGTCTGCATCACAGGCTTTGAATGACGTATGCCAGATGTACACTCAGCTGGAAGTTGGAAACAGTGTGACAACACTCATCAGACCAAATGAGTTACTTCCATTGTCCAGGTTTTATGGCTTCAACACCATGCTTTCGCATAGGCTTTTGCATCACCGGTGGTTTTGGAATTCCAGCTCGCCCTTAAGTTCCCATGTTACAGAGTTCTCCCTTTAATACTGTCAGTCACTATCACTCAACACTAGTGCTACCAGACATCCCGTATTTCCCGGGGTATTCCGTATTTCTGACATAATTTTGAATGTGACACTGCGACAGGTTCTGGCCCATATTTCAACCTTGTTCAATTATTACTGTGAAATCTTTCACACTACAGCAGGCAAGTATGTATTATCTATGCATGTACCACATGAAGATACAACTAGCATGGCTATCAGTCTATAATAGTGCCGGGCAGGGCCAATATTCACTGATTCCCATCCACTCGCGTGGCGCCGTGTCTCTCTGTTTGCCTCTGTCTGCTTGTTTTATATTCTTCTATTTGTTTATTATCCATCTCACTTTCATTCTACAATTTTGTGTTTAACATTTTCATTTGTTTGCTAACTAGTTTAAATTCTATGTCAATGCATGTTAACAATACTGGAAGGATTTTTTAATTCCATTTTTGGTTGCCATTCTAGTTTATTGTTTTCCAAGAACTGCTACATGTTGAACACGTTAAGCTTGTGAATTATTTCTAAAATCATGGACAAAATGAGTGATTTAAGTGATAGTGACACAGACAATTCATCCAGAAATGGTGGAATACCTTCTAAGAAAGATAAAAGGCTGTCTAAGTATAAACAGAACTGGGACAATAGTTGTTCCTAGTTAAGACAAGTAAAAGAAAGCTTGTACAATGTGTACTGTTGCCTGTGCAATACAGATTTCTCATGTGCTCATTGAGGCATTGCTGGTGTAAAACAACATGTATCTACTAAATCTCACATGACTGTTGTTAGCAATACAGCATCAAGTATCTTATGCAAATATTCTGCGAAGTGTGAACCATCTGCCTTGGAGACAGACAAGATTATTGCTGGAGGACTTGCATTTGTTTATCACAGGGTAAAGTATTCTCTTAGCTACAATAATATGGATTGTTCACACAAATTATTACCATATAGCTGCAGTGATTCAAAAATTGCTCACTGTTTTAGCTGTGGAAGAACAAAAGTGGAAGCTATTATATATGAAGTACTGGCCAAAGAATTTGTTAAAAATATTTTATAGGCCACCCAAGGAAAAAATCTACACTTTTCTATAGTGACAGATGCAAGTAACTAAAAAATAAATGTTTCCGATTTGCTTATGATTCTTTGATTATGATACTGGGGTTGTAAACCATCCACTGGAATTTGTAGAATATAACAATGCAAGTATATATTAAGTTTTGAGGTTATTAATATACACACTGGAGACAAATGGATTGTTTTTAAATAAAATTTCAGCATTCACTGCTGACAACACAAATGTAAACTTCAGAGGAGAGCATTCCATTTATACACTTCCTTTAGCTAAAAATGATGAATTCTCAAAGCTGGCTGCCATGTCCATATTCTCCACAATGCCACACAATACAGAACTGATAAACTGAAAGTGGATGTAGAAAGTTTGACACTGAAAATATGCAGTCAACTCAATAGAAAATATGCAGTCAGCTCGATAGATCTGTGAAATGAAGAGCGGACTTGCAACTCCAATTTGAAGCGAATGAGGTTCAATGGGAAGAAATAACAAAACATGTTGCCACAAGATTTTTCTCCCTTGGTCCTGCTGTCGAAAGAGAATTACAAATGTGGTCTGCACTAAAATCTCATTTTCTGGAATTCTGCAAAGCATGTCCTCATCTATTATGAAGGACAATCACATGTAAGAAGAGGAGGAAAAAAACTTTGGTGTATTTGTCATTTCTGCATAATATAACATTTTGATAATGAAAAAGGCTAATTCACATTCTCTGTCAGTTGCTGAAATGCATGGGATTTGCAAAAAGCTTGACAAAGAATAAAAGACAACTTTTTTTGGAAGTAAGGCACTAATGCAAAAGAATCTATTCGGAATGATTTTCTGCAGTTCTACACCAATTTTGTAGTATATTTGTTACCATGATATGATTTCTCAGAAAACAACATCCTTTCCAATATGCTGTTTTTAAATTTAAAATCACCAATAAATTACGACCATTTTCAAAAAAGCTGTGTAACTTTTAAGGAGCAATCAACTGAGTATAGACTCCTTATACAAAGAATTTTAAATAATTAAAAGAAGCTTGGACAAGGCACAGTCTTTCGATGACAAAAATAAGAGTGCAATGGATAAATGCAAGAAAATCATGGAAGGGTTTTTCAAGAATGAAATCCCTAACATTTTTCACATCCCTAGTTCCAACTTCTTCAGAAAAAGGATTTTTTTACATATGGCATTAAAATGAACTGGTGTATGAAATAAATGTACCCGAATTTGGTAAAAAGTGAATTAATGACCATTTTCAACTATGATTATAACTGCATTGATTTTTTTTAATTGTAAAATCAAACCAAAGAATGTTAAAACTTACACATTATTCGTTAAAATATAATAAAGACCAATAAATCACAAAAAAACTGTCCCAGGCAAACAAGGGAAATCCCATTTTTTTGCCCAAACTGAACATTTGTCCCTTACTGGGTAAAAAATCTGGCAACACTACTCAACACACACTTTCATCTGTTATGTGACTTAGCACATATTGTTTTTTCTGCTTTCCCTGAATGCAGTATAAATGTTCAATACAGTGTCTCTTAAAACACCAAACACTTTGGCTACCTTGACTATGGAAGCACCCACCATACGAGCACCAACAATTTGCCTACA
This sequence comes from Schistocerca nitens, assembly GCF_023898315.1. Classification (NCBI taxonomy): domain Eukaryota; kingdom Metazoa; phylum Arthropoda; class Insecta; order Orthoptera; family Acrididae; genus Schistocerca; species Schistocerca nitens. The sequence continues at coordinate 773,066,790 of NC_064616.1, read as the reverse complement.
TTCGAATTCACCTAGCTCCAGCATAATGCACTCATCACACATCCATACCCGAGGCAGGATTCGAACCTGCGACCGTAGCGGCCGCGCAGTTCCAGACTGTACCATCTAGGACTGCTCGGCCACTCCGGCCAGCAAAGAAAGAACACTTTTTGCGGAATTTTGTTGTTTTGTACATCATTAAGAACAATTTAGGGCAACAACAAAATAATGTGTAAGCATTTGCAACTCTCCATTTAGCATTTTTGTGTAAGTGGGAGGTTTCATGCTTTCCCATTTTTTCGGATAAATGTATAAGATCCCTAACAGATGTATTAGTTCACGAATTTACTTCCAGGCTGAAAATCAGATAATCTTACGCTGCACCCACACAACAACTTGTGCTAACTGTACACTTCCTTGTTAAGTGTTCACTTGTAGTCACACTAAATACTTAGGGATTACAATTACAAATAACCTAAATTGGAACAATCACATAGATAATATTGTGGGTAGAGCAAACCAAAGACTGTGATTCATTGGCAGAACACTTAGAAGGTGCAACAGGTCTACCAAAGAGACTGCTTACACTACGCTTGTCCGCCCTTATTCTGGAGCACTGCTGTGCGGTGTGGGATCCACATCAGGTAGGACTGACGGATGACATCGAAAAAGTACAAAGAAGGGCAGCTCGTTTTGTATTATCGTGAAATAGGGGAGATAGTGTCACAGACATGATACATGAATTGGAGCGGTAATCATTAAACCAAAGGTGTTTTTTGTTGTGAAGGGATCTTCTCATGAAATTTCAATCACCACTTTTCTCCTCCGATTGCAAAAACAGTCAGTTGGCACCCACCTACATAGGGAGAAATGATCATCATGATAAAATAAGAGAAATCAGGGCTCACACAGAAAAATTTAAGTGCTTGTTTTTCCCGCGTGCCGTTCGAGAGTTGAACGGTAGAGCGACAGCATGAAGGTGGTTCACTGAACCCTCTGCCAGGCACTTTATTGTGAATAACAAAGTAATCACGTAGATGTATTTGATTTTGTCACTCTCACGATCAAAGTATCTGTTCTCAGATGCTCTAGTTCCTTTGCGGCTAACTTTTCCTGGTAATTTAATTTTTTGTTCCCAGAATGAGATTTTCACTCTGTAGTGGAGTGTGCACCGATATGAAACTTCCTGTCAGATTAAAGCTGTGTACCAGACCGAGACTCAAACTCAGGACCTTTCCTTTCGCAGGCAATGGGTCTACTAACTGAGCTACCCAAGCACAACTCACGACCTGTCTTCACAGCTTTACTTTTCCATTAGCATTTAAAATAGATTCAACATAGTTTATGTTTACACTGCACATGAAAGCCGATTCCCGCACAGTAGACAACCAACTCCAAACACAAAGTGCCATTTGTGGAAATGATTACACTCAAGTAGAAATATCTACCAGCATGGTCACTTGACTAGAATAAAAATGAGGCACTGCGATCCAGAAGGGCCTAAAGCACACTGCTGTCAATCCCACATTTAAGTGAATATCAGAAAAACCAGTGATAGAGCATTTTGTGAATTTTCATATGTACAATGTGGGCCTACAGCACAGATAAACCTAACTCACCATAAGGTCAATGGATTTCAGAAGCATAAGTAAATGCTACAATTTCACAATTGACGGTGATGTGCTTTAGGTCCTTATGATTCCCACAAGGGAAACTCCCCCTTGCAACCACCTTAGATTTAGTGGTAAGAGGGCCCAGTGGACAGCCTGTCAAGAACTGAACACAGATTATGCATGAAAACAGGAAGAAGGTGTACTGAACTGGGGAAAAAGGCAAAACAGAAACAGTGAAAAGTCCAGGGTCAAGAAGTACAACATAGAGCACAAACAAAAAGCCAGGGTGTCGTGGTTAAGTGGTGAACTCTGCTAGCAGCCAAAAGAAAGTGGCTTTCACATGGGAACCGCAAACGTTTGATGACAAGGTGACAATTCAATTGATCCTCCACCAGAAAACATGTTGGTGTGTCATACACAGCATTAGTGACAGTATGTGTGTCATATAATAGAAATCTCTTATTGACGCACCTAACTTGTAAGCCTGATGAATGAGTTAGATATGCCTCCTTGCCCTATTTAGGTGTTTGTGTGAATATGAATGTGATCATTCGCAAAGAAATGATGAAAATATAATAATCTGTCATACAAGTTGTAACAAATGAATTCAACAATTTCACAATCACACAGTTTTCTCCGAGATCTATAAAAAACATACGTTTTTAGCATTTTTGAAGTTGCGTTCTGTTTTGGAAGTTTTGACTGTCAAATTCCTTTGTTGTAACATTGTTCACACATGTTTGTTTGTTGTGTTCATTTCTGTGAGATGTCTATGTGGTATCTCACCTGCTCTCACTATTCACCACATTTACTTGTGAAGTTAGGTATTCTTACCACACAACTCTCATATTCTATCATCAATATATAGAATGAAAATTGCCAAGCCTACAGAAAAAGAACAAACATTCCAATGACCAGATGGACAGTTAAAATTTTGTGAAAAAAATTAAATTAAAAAATTTAGTACTAGGGAGTTTTGAACACTCCTTATCCATTTCGAAGACCAACACTGACCACTGAACATGACAATACGGCTGTTGAAACACCCTTGATGTTGTACTTGTTAAGCTTAGACTGTTCGCTGTTTCTAATTTGCTTCTTTTTTTTTTTTCTTCTTCACAGTTCACTACACCTCCTTCCGGTTTTCATGCTTGATCTGTTTTCAGTTTCTTATTGGCTATCCACTGGACCATCTTATCACTAATTCTGAGGAACGTGGAATGGGGAGTTTCCCTTGTCAGCACCTCAAATGGATTACTGTACGATAAAACTTACAGTTCGATATACTATAAATCATTCAGAAACTCACATAATAGGTTTACTGTCAGTACAACTACAACATTTACTGATATCCAATCTAATTTTACTACAGTGTATAGTGAATGAATTAGCGTATCTGAGGAGTGGACTATCATCTTGCAGGATTTATGCCAAGCGAACAGCAGTAAAAGTCTGCCGTAGTGTGCTACCACCTGGTGGCACTGATGTAAACTTCTAGTTAAGTGGCAAGGACTAGTTGTGCACATCATGAACCATGCACATTGTTTATCAAATCTATATGTATTTGGCCCACAAGGCAATTACAACACACGAGCTGCACATGAGTGAAAGCTCCTCGAAATGTGCACAACTGAAGGTGTGCTCATGACCCTGATGCCAAGTTTCATGGAGTCTAGAGGAGCAGTAGTGTGGAAGATTTAAGTGTCATATCTTTCAGATTGCAGCATGAATGTTACGCTTAACAGCATTCAAAGAAAAATAACCAATAACTCCACAAGGTGTCAAAAGTTAGGGTGTTCATGTGCTCTAACACAGCAGCTGCCACTGTGCGAGAGGTTATTCCATAATCGGATCCCTGCTACTGAGAAGAGCTTCGAGAAAGTGATTGAATGATAGAACGGGACAAAAGTATTTTGTTCTGATGAGAACGGGTGTTTCTGCCATGTTGTTCAGACAAGGACAAGGAGAGTTATAGGGGATAGTGTATGCTGATAAGACAGTAGAGAGGACAGTGAGTATGAAAATCTGTGTGCTCGGCTGCACGCAGCCAGGATAGCTGTGCATATGACGGAGAAATACGGTCAAAGAGCCAAACACCACAGATATAATGAACACATGCTTTCATGACTAGTTCCAGGTGCTGCAGGCTTTCCTGAGGAAGGCCTAGCAGGATAACATCACTACAATCAATAGTTGGAAATGTAAGTGTTTGTGCAAGTTTCTCTTCAGCTCAAGAGGGAAGAGATTTTTATATTTTTTTACTGTATGGAGAGATGTTGATTCCTTCTTGTACACTGCAGTTTTATGCTCAGTCCAATTTAGATTTTCAGCTATTATTGCTCCTCGATTCTTTGCTGAGGAAAGAAGTTGGCAACTGTCCCATTTAGAGTTCAAGATGGCAAGGATTCCCAATAATTCAGGCTAATGAGTGTAGAATTACCAACCAGTACTAGTTTGGTTTTGGTTGGGTTGGACTTGAACCTTATATCCTGCACCCCCTTTTGACAGTGCACACAGTATACAGATTCTCAACAGCTGTCTTCAGATCCATTATTTTTTCACTTAGGTACAATTGGAGGTTACCAGCATACATGTGGTATTTGCAGTAGGACAAAGCAATGACACATCATTGACATACAACAAGAGTGTAAAACCTAGTACCAAACCCTGGGGGATGCCTGAGACTACCTGCCTCCATTGTGACCTTATGGTGCTGGACATGATGCACTGCTGGTGAGATATCATGTATGAGTGAAACCATTGCACTGCACTTGGCATGAAATGTACATTGCTAAGTTTGGCAAGTGAAATGTTGAAGTTGGAGGTGTCAAAGGTTTTGATGAAGTCTAAGACACACATGATAGTTGTGTCTTATGCATCCAGGGCAAGTTTCATGATATGCTACCTTTATTAACACCTATGATGTGCTGCGATGTTCACAGAAACCTTATTGGTATTCACCTGTGATTGTAGATAATGTGCAGTACTAGTTCAGTTCTTCTGCTGGGTCAGTCAGATCAGCTGCAACTTTTACTTTTCCTATACCTAGACCACACAGGTTTTCCTATAGGACATCTGGTGTATTTCTGTTGTCGGTTAACATATGGGCATGTTTGAGTTTTGCATTTATCACAGCTAGACTGAATGTGTTCCACTTCTGCTTGTAAGCAACATGATTTTCAGGTGAGGAGTGCAGTTTGTATGGCCAATATGCAGTGTCTTTTAGATTCGTAAGCTGTTTTATTTCTCCAGTTAGTCAAGGTGCATATTTCCTTCTTACTTTTCCAGTCTTTAAGAGGAATATATTTGTCATAGAGTTGAGTACATTTGTTAGTAAATCGATTAAGTTTTTTGTTTATGTCGAATAAGGGAATAGAAGATGTCCCTCAAAAGTATTTCTTGTGCCTCAGTTGCAAGTTCAGATAAATTAATGCACTTGAAGTCTTGGCAGGTAGTCAGTTGTGGTTTCTTTCTGGGATATTCTAGTGAGTACATCATGAAATTTCTGTCTGGACAGAGTTGCCAGGTGCAGGTATTTGAGAGGTACGAATTACTCTTTTTGGGGATTTCATTGCAAATATATCTGAGAGTGTGACTGCTGTTTGTACGATGGGTAGGAGCAAGCCGACGTAGCGACACATTTTGAAGAAGACAGCATCTGCTTAAACTTGAAACTGGAAGGACAACAGTATACAAAATTTATGTTAAAGTCCACAGCTATAATTATAAGCTTGTATGTCGATTTGACACTTGAAAGGGCAGTTTCGAAGCAGGCAAACCTGCCTACTTTAGGAGATTCATAAAGGACACGTGTTAGGCACTTTCAATTATGGATGAGTGGAGCACAGTAGGTCATAAATCAGTGCATATATATACACCCTTACTCCACCCCTTTGCCTGTTATGTCCCTCTTGCATTGGAAAAATGTAGCTGTGTAGGTTTACTGCAAGCATGTATTTCTTACAGTGTTTCCATATTTTTGTCCAACGCCTGTATATTCTAATTGGAAGAGACACAGCTGGAAGTTAATTAAATGTAGGAAGTAGATGTTGTACTTCTTTCTCCTATATACAAAGCCCCATTAAGTCAATACTGAAGCATCTGCAATTTATTATACTGATTTTATTGTTCTCAGTAGCAATTAATACAGTCTCAAATGGGCTTAGAAATGTCCTGAGATTAGATATAGGGTATCTGTAAGTTAAAATCACCAAATATATGTTTACAGTACATTAAAACACTGCTGCGCAGGATTAACACTCGTTTACTGCAAAAATGTGAAGCATCAATCTGAGCAGATAAAATGTTTTCTTAGGCATCTTTGGCAACACTGCCCCACTACAAGGAATACCTGGAGGAGGAATTGGGTCACATATACCTCCACAGAGGAAGTATCTCTCTACTTCTTCACTTCAAGGATGTTGTTCTGAGGAACATAATATCTACTAATTTACTGACTTTTCCCTGAAGTTCCCCAATATTTTATCAACACACCTACAGATGCATCACTTAAGCAGGCATTTCTGTAACTCAAATTCACATTAATTAGGCCTATCTCTCCTAACCATCACAGTAGGACTCTGAACATGTGTGACCACATTCCCACCATCTACAAACTGGCTATTGTCTGATTCACAGATGTTGGCAGTTTGCACAGGTCCAGGCACGGACCAGGATTGCAATGTTGCTGGTTCCAAGCGACAAAAAAAATGGTTCAAATGGCTCTGAGCACTATGGGACTCAACTGCTGTGGTCATCAGTCCCCTAGAACTTAGAACTACTTAAACCTAACTAACCTAAGGACATTACACACATCCATGCCCGAGGCAGGATTTGAACCTGCGACCGTAGCAGTCGCACGGTTCTGGACTGCGCGCCTAGAACCGTGAGACCACCGCGGCCAGCTCCAAGTGACAGTTGTGATATGTGCATACATGTGCTTTAGATTTGAAGAAAGTGTGTAGCCAACAAATCATGTCTCTCACTTGCTTATGTAGAATTTTTTCCTTACCACAACTGTTATCGGCGACAGCTTGCAACAAAGGGAACAAAATTTCACTAAATAACTCACTACAATTACGTTTAATGCTCACATCGGCTATGATATTCACAGCAGAGCACTTAGAACATTACTGAATGGTAATTGGCTGTTGGAGAATGGGAGACATAAATGCACAGCACAAGCATAAACTCAACTGCCATTGTTCATGACTCCAACTGTAATGATCTGAACCAGCCTTCCCTTCACAGACCTATTTAAGCACTGGTCATGTCCTGTAATGGACCAATTACAGATAGTTAAGACTGGTGCAAGCCCAAATGCATGTCAGTCATCATCACAGCCATTTCCAATAACCAATAAACTCGATTTACAGGACTGTTGAAACATGGCCAACTATGATGCCAAAACAACTTGATAAAATACACACCACTGACATGAGTTTCAGAAGTTATGTTTTGTCATGGCAACCACTGATATTACATGTCTCATTCATATCTAGGACGCTACCCACACAATCCACTATCACTACATGACCCTCCTGTACGAAGTCCTTGAACAGAGATCCTGTATCATCTGTTCCCTCAATGATACTGGCATTTGATATGAATGTGTTAATGACTTTGTACTCTTGTCCTAGTATTTCCAGCAACTGACTTCTTACACCATATCTGTGTCTATCATCTAGCTGGAGAACTTTCTTCTTTCTAACACTCCCCACCATCCCAGGTTTCCTAAATATGGTCAACCTACAGTCTGCTGCATTTTTCTTAAACCTATCTAACATTTCTTTGTTCCATTTCACAGCTGATGTTCTCTATTTCTATCTGCTTTCCTACCAACTAACAATTACCTGAATGCAAGATGGTCAAATCAGCAACTGTTGTCAGGTAAATATTATGATATGTACAAATGCAAATTTCTTCTCTTTACCATGTGAAACTGTAGATTTACTATCTAAGCAGTTACTGGTCTATCAAGATTATTTTAATTGCTGCAGCGTGGGAGGTTTAGCTCAGACCAATGGCCGTTTGTCTAGCCATTCAAACATCTGTCTTACTGGAGCTTTGTTACAGTATATTGAGAAAGGTTTGAAAAATGAACTGGAGCTGGGGTTCATGCAAACTGTGTGAATTGATTATTTCCTTTTGCAAATGATTTTAATTGGGACGATCAGCTAATGGCACCACTTGTATGTGCACTGTTCAGATTTTATGTGCAAAAGCAGTCACCCTTAAATAACTCCAGACTGGTGTGAGACTGATGGTTCAAATTTGGTCCACCGGTGTATCAAACCTTGGTTTAAAACAACTCTTAATCATATGAACAAAAATCTTGTACATGTAGCATGTGAAATTCATGTTTACACGAATTGAGAATGCCGAAATGGTTTTATGTGAATTAAATAAATAAAAAATGCATTCTCAAGATAAAATTGAATACTAACTCTAAAAAATCTGACTTTATTCAGATTTTATGCACAAGAAACACATTTTTTTGTGTGCGTGGGTTTTTTTTTTACATGCACGACTTTTATGTTTCAAACTAATGTGAATCGGTTCAAATTTTGTAATAATATGGACAAATATATGTAATTAATGATCATGTTTTGTGAAAGCTTACCCATTGCCATCATATAGCAATCTAAAGTTGCACATAAAATGCATGTAAAATCCAGTTTTACACAAATCATACATGTTGAGAAAGTGACACAGATTGTGGTAATACATTCTTATGGTAATTATAAGAAGCATAAGCAAAAATCTCATTGACGGGTTTTTTGTGCAAAAAGAAAATCACACATTTGCACATGAAACTGTGTTTTGTAGAAATGCACTGCATTTTAAATGCAGCATTTGGATATAATTTAAAATATGGTTATTACAATCTATCATCATTGCATTATTTATACGTTAAAGATTTTATTCACCAATGGCTTAGAACCATTGAAAAATCTTTGGTTGTGCAAAACAATGCACATAGCAAACCAGAATTACGCCCAGCTCTGTACAAAACGATATACTGTTTTATCGAGCACTTTCATCTTTATCAATGACCAACAGAAAATTAAACTAACCCAAACAGGGTATAAAAATAATTGTCAGAAAAAAGGTCACCTTATTTCTAACCAGAATCAAATGTTTTACAGTTTTTTATTTTTCAAAAATTTCCATGCTATCTCACAGAAAATTTATTTTCAGACAAAACAAGCTTAAGTTCGTCAATTTTAATAACAGGACTGAAAAGTTGATAGTATTTAGTTGTGGCCACAATGTTTCACAGTTATTTTGCTTATTTCAGCCAGTAATACTCGTAAGTAATTTACATTGGTGGTTGCAATATTTTGCATCAAAATTGTTCATATGAGTTTTCTTAGCAGCAGTTTCTTAATTTTTAGTTTTATTATCCATAACAGTAGCAACATTCAATATCCATTCAGCTTATCATAAAAATTACAACAATTAAAAAGTCAAGAATGACGAGGTGTTCCCATTCGGTATCATATTATGTTTGCTGTTATTTGGTGCATTGTATTAAGTATATAAGGATATTTTTCATATGTTTGCTTTTTGCATATACAATCTCATGCGTAAATGAATAAAATGTGTGTGTGTGTGTGTGTGTGTGTGTGTGTGTGTGTGTGTGTGTGTACATGGACATGCTCAACTATACCAGGCAGAAAGCCGTAGAAAGGCCAGACTAATGATGCCCAACTCAAGCAACATGGATCAAAAGTCAATTTAAAAAACCTATACCAGACTACTAGTCACCTGAGTCAGCAAAAATCTACATTGGTTACTATGCTATTGTGGTCTAATGTCAAATTATGGTAGAGTAAAAGTTGGGACCCAGAATGAGAAATTTCCTATCATAGCACAAAAGAAGGCAAATATGTCCTAGGTGTAGAGTTAGGGATATACAAGAAGGGAACTAGCTTTTGACTTATTTAGCAGCTTCAGAGACATTTAAATCAAAACATGTACAACAGGAAGTATCCAAGAGTGGGCATCCATCTATTATAGGAAGTATCCCAGAGTGGGGATGCGAGCATCCACATTGTGTCATATTGCAAGACATGACAAATGCCTTGTTGGATGACACAATGGCATGTATCATGTTATACAACATCGTATTGTATTTTTTATTGGTCCTGTTGTCTACATAGCAGCTTATGCATAAGACATTGGACAAGTCAAGTTATAAATATACAGGCTGAAAGTCATTTCAAGGCATGCATATTTAAGGTTACAATAACACACTTTACACGTAAGTATTTATATAACACATTTCATGAATTTAAATATTCTTCAATGGAGTAAAAGCAGTGATGCTGTAAATATGACTTTAGAGATTTTCCAAATGTATTGACCTCAGTGATAGCTTTTATGATTTCAGGAAGTTTGTTATAAAGCTTAACTCCCATGTGAAAAGTACCTTTTTGGCACAGTGCTGTGCTGATTTGAGTCATATGTAAGTTTCTGTTTTGTCTGGTAAAGTGATCATGTACATCACAGTTTTTTTGCAGTCTCCAGTCCTTGCCTATTACATTTAATTTAAAGAACAAAAGGGTTTTCATAATGTATACACATGGTAATGGAGGAATACCAGATTTCTTAAACAGGAGTTTACAAGAGTCTCTAGGTTTGCACCCAAACAAGATTCTAATGGCCCTTTTTGTAGTTTAAAAGTGCTATTAGCTGTTTTAGAGTTTCCCCAGAAGGTGACTCCATATCTAAGACGAGAATGAAAGTATGCATGATATGCATTCAATACTGTTTTCTCACTACAGCATGATTTTAATGAACAAAGAAGGTAACATGTTTTGCTCAGTTCTGCATTGAGATATTCAATATGCTTATTCCATCTGATGTTACTCTACAGCCAAAGTCCTAAGAATTTGGTTTCAGTATTGTTACCAACTGGTTCGTCATTGATAGAGACTGATGGGATAAACATGTCCTTGTTAGGAACATTGTGGAATTTTAGAGCAATGGTTTTCTTACTGTTTATTACAAGCTGATTACTCTGTGCCCAGCTGCTAAGTTGTTTCGTGACCATGTTTACTGTCTGCTGTAATTGTTCATCGTCATCTCCTTTTAGTAGAATCATGGTGTCATCTGCAAATATGATTGTTTTGTGTGCATCAACATTTAAGCTTAAATCATTTATGTACAGAAGAAACAGAAGGGGTCCCAATACTGATCCTTGGGGTGCACCACATTTAATTTGTTTATAGTCAGATAAGTGATTAGATACAGTTTTTAGTTCAATATTTGTGTGCTTGATGCACACTGCCTGCATACGATTAGTCAGGAAGGAACTGATCCACTTGTTGGACAGGCCTCGAATACCATATCTTTCTAGCTTTGATAGCAGAATTTTATGGTCCACCATGTCAAAAGCTTTTGACAAGTCAATAAAGACTGTTATTGTTTTTGTCCATCAGGTTTAGGATGGAATTGATGGAATCATAGACAGCAGTTGTTGTTGACCTCTTATTTCTGAATCCATGTTGTTCATTACATAGGATGCTGTTTTTATTTATAAATTTCGTAAGTTTCTCATACATAACTTTTTCCAGTACTTTAGAGATGCAGGAGGAAATTGTGATGGGTCTGTAGTTATTTACATTGTCTTTATCCCCTTTTTTATACACAGGAATAACTTTTGATGTTTTCAACACATCGGGGAAAGTGCCTGCCTGAAGTGAGCAGTCGCATAAGTGTGCGAGTACTTCAATTAGGTTTGATGCGCTCTTCTTTAACATTGTTGCGGGTATACCATCAATACCGGCCGATTTCGAATTTTTTAGTCCTTTTATTGCTTTAGCTACTTCATCTTGTGAAAGAACTGATGTACATTGATCCGCTACATGCACTTATTTTATATTCATTTGCCTGGGTGCTCTTAAAGTTTGATTGTAACATATTATCAGCAACACCTGGGAAAAAGTTGTTAAACGTGTTGGCTACTTCTAAAGGGTTTGTTACTTTTTTATTTTTATGTGATAGTGTTATATTTTTGCAAGGTTGTCTGTATTCTCCACATTATTTTTTTATAACACTCCACATAGCCTTTGATTTATTAGCTGAATTATAAATGATTTCATCATTATGCATTATTTTTGCTGCTTTTATTACTTTTCTCAATATTTTGGAGTATTTTTTATAGTATGTGTGTACTACAGGTGAGGAATTTTTTTGAGTTACATATTTCATGAAGGAGTCTTTTTTCTGGCATGAAACCCTTATTCCCTTTGTGATCCAGCCATTTGTTCTAGAGTTCCTCCGCATGGTTAATGTTTTCAGTGGGAATGCAAGTTCAAAGAAATGGGTTAATATATCAATGAAAGTGTTGAATTTTTCATTTATATCGTTCATTTTGTACACTCATAGCCATTTTTCTTTCTGTAATAAGTTGTTTAAGTAGTTTACATTATGCTGATTATAACTTCGATATGCTGTTCTGAGAGACATGTTGTTAATATTACTGCCTTGTACTTTTATGCTTAATATTTGAGCAAGATGATCACTAAAACCTGCATTGAAAATTTTTAGTGAGGTGTTGTGTAAACTCTTCTTGACTAGAAACTGATCAAGAGCTGTTTGGCAAGTTTCTGTTACTCAGGTAGCTGCTTTTACTTCAGCCTTTAAATTGTAGGACGTTGCAAGGTTCAAAATGGTCTCCGTATTTCCACTATTCATGAGGAAGTCAATATTGAAGTCACCACAGATTATTAATTCACAATACATTTTATTTACTTTATTTAGCAATGACTCCATTTTGTTTAAGAAAAGTTCAAAATTCCCGGATGGTGATCAGTAAACTGTAGCAATAACCAGGTTGAACTGAGTAATTTTTATAGCAGCAATTTCATAATCCTTTTAGACATTTGCCCTAGTTAAGTCAGGTAGTGTAATAAAATCTACATTATCCTTTGTGTAAATTGCTACCCCACCCTGTTTGCTGTTTTTCCTGCAGTAGTAAGTAGCCAATACAAATTTCTTTATTTTCGTATTCTTGATTAATTCTGGGTTTAGCCAGTGACATCATGTACCATATTACTTTACTTGACGTGATGCATTATATTACATGACATGGATACTAATACTAACAAGTGAAAAAGCACAAATATGCAATATGTTTTGATTTAAATGTCTTTGAAGCTGTCAAATAAGTTGAAAAGCTAGTTCCCTTTCTTTAAATGCCTAATTCTGTCCATGATATAATCGCCTTTTTGTGCTATGATAAGAGCATTTTTCATTCTGGTTCTGTTAATATTTAAGAAGATAAAAAAATAATTTTATTACAGTAGCTTCTGAGAATCAGAATAAGACAGTAAGTCAGAGGAGAGGCAGCACAATACACAAGATGGTGATTCAGACACTTTGCTAGAAGGCTGCATGTAACAGCACTCTTTTAAGGTTTTGCGTGTAGGGTTAGCTTTCAGTGGGTTTTTTTTCCTCACTTCATTGTCAGATAGGGCTCTTGGCTATTGCAAAGCACATGTAGTATTCAGCAATAGTTTTTACTGTAGTTATGATGATGTGTTTAGTTTGATCAGAAACAAAATATTTAGTTTATGCATCCACTTGTGCTTATTTCAGCAGTAGCATCCTATTTAACACTGGTGAATGGGAAACACTAGTGTGTCATGTTCTGATTTTTTAATATCTCACAAGAAAAATGGACAAGAGTGAGATTTATGTACAGGGAAATCACCAGAATAATTCAACAGCTCACAAATTGTAAACATCATATCTAATATTACCACAGCACACAAAAATTCTGTTTAATAATAGGAATTATTTCCTGAAACACATCTTGCAGAAAATAAATAAGGAAAATTGTGACTGGCAGCAGCAAACATAACTTTATAATAAAAAAAAAATGACTTTTATTCACAATAACAAATGACATGTTTATCATGTGTCAGGCAGTTTCTTCAATGTAACTTCAGTCATTTTTCAATTACTAGCAGTAGTTTATGTTCAATACTTCTTATACACAAAAGATGAAGGATAGAGAAATTTCCATGTACAGGAGCATGTAACATTACAAATATATCATATGCTTAATACAGTCTAAGACATTACCTTGGCAGCCAACTGCAAACCTATTTCATCAGCTTCAGACTCAACACTGCGACTAAACGGTAAGTGAACAAGAGTATTTACGAACAAATTGGACAACCATTGAGAAAACATGGCAACACCATCAGGAAACAATGCCCATAATATAATAATTGGCACAATCATCAATAATTCATGTAAATGCAATCTGCTCATCTGCTCTGCCTGGAAACAAAAGAAAAAAAATACACATTAGTACATTGTAATTAATTCCATGACTGGCTTTTGCAGAAATGCATACATTCTATGTTTGCTTCCTATAGTTGAGTCACTGAATGTCCAAACTATTAATAAATGTATTGAATAAACTGTTAACAGAGAGAGTGTGGAAAATAAGGACAAGTTGACAGAAGTGGATGGACAACATATTTGACGCCATGGCCACAAGAGTAAAAGATGTAATGGCATCAGGTAGTTTCTCAGACAATCTAAAGATAACACAAGTAGCCCCCATTTACAAGAACCTGTATATTAGAGGAAGAACTGGCTATGAGTTAATAAAATCGTATATTAGCAACGGGAAACAATTTAATTGATGTGAAGCCATCATAAAACTGTTATTCAAGCAATATTGAGGATTGTTTTATCTGATTTCCTTATTTTTTTCACTTGAAAATGGGATAATATCATCCCGAAACATGTTGTGGCAAAGAGGATTGTTTTATCAGGTTTCCTCATTTTTAGCACTTGAAAATGGGGTAAAGTTGTTCCAAAACATGCTGTGGCAATGATCACATGATTGACAACAGGTATGAATATCCTCAATATTGAAGGAAACAATTTTTGATGCTTAAAACAAACATTGGGTCCTTCAAATCCAAAATTACTGATATTGTATATGGAGTGCCTCAAGGTTCCATGTTGGGACCCCTTCTTTTCTTGATTTATGTTAACAATATAAAGTACTGTTCTAATTCTAAGGAAAAAATATTGTATGCAGATGATACATCAATTGTGTGCAAACACAAATCCTATAACAGCCTGGAGGTGCTGTGCAACAGTGTTACCAATGAACCAGCCAAGTATTTCAATGAAGGCACCTATATGAAAGTGCTCCAGGGACTGCAATAATGGAATTTAACACCATGAAACAAAAAAAAAAAAATTGATATGAACCTATCCATAGGACATGACACTGTAAAAAAAGGAAAAATGGACAAAATTCTTGGGAATCACAATCCGAGACAACCTGAAGTGGGACATGCATACAGATTCCTTAGCCTGTAAACTGTCTAAAAGCAGCTTATGGTTCATTAGTCTCATCAAATTTAAACTAAGCAGTAGAAATATAGGGTGCAACAACACAAACCAACATCAGCACATTATTAACACTGAAGAAGAAGAAAAAAAACTATCAGAATTATTTGTGGTACCAAACCCAGACAATCATGTCAAAACTTGTTTTCAAATTAGGTGTGTTAAACTAAACATAACTATGCTTATGAACATAATTAATCCAACCTTAAACACTGACCTACACTAGCATAATACAAAACAAAAAATTAAGATACCATGTAAATAGCCACTGGACAGCACTACACGAAAAAAAAATGAACTCCATGCTGGGCTGGCACTAGACAATACCTTACCAAGAAGTCTCACAATCTTCCTACCAGCAAATTAAAAGAGCAATTAAAAAGGATTTTAATTGAAAATCCATTTTATTCCCTAAATGAATTTTGTATCTTTATGAAATACACTTTTTAAGTATGTCAAAGCTCATAGTTTTAGGTAATTCACAAGTAATCTAATCATATTAATATTTTTCCAACACTGTTATTTGTGTATTAACAAATTTAAAATCTATTAAAATGTAAATTTATTGCTAAACATAAATTCTTAATTTATAATTCATAAACTGACATTCAGAAGAATATTATTATTATTATTATTATTATTATTATTATTTGGTCAATAATCTGAACTGTCATTTCCATTTAAGCAATTTGCATTTTTCATACAGCAGGTTCAATGAGACTGGAATGGCCAATAGAAAGTATTTAGCAGAGATAAAACAGGGCATTATTCTGTGTGTGTCCCACTGGTAATAACTCACACTTACTGGATTGCCCCCACCCCCTTTTTTGGGGGGGAGGGGGGGGGGCCCTCAACTACTAAGGTCAGTAGCGCCCAGTCACGAACGTTAGTGCACTAATAGTGTAGAAAAAACGCAAGGGGGAACACCAGAAAGTACTTACAAAGATGCAGATAAACAAAATAAAAGAGTTAGATCTCTTTGGACAAGTCAGTCAATGTAATAAAACAAAGTACACGAGCAGCTGCCCGAGCGTCATCAGCTAAAAGTTCCTGTAAGGTAGACGGCAGACACAGGACAACACGAGAGTGAATAAAACGGGGACAGGACAATAAAACGTGGTGCACTGTCAATGAATGACCACAGGGGCACTGGGGGGCAGGGTCACCGGACAACAGGTAGCGGTGGCTAAATCAGCAATACCCAATCCGCAACCTGGCCAAAATGACCTCCTCTTGCCGGGAAGGGCATGAGGAGGTTGTCCAAGCCGTCAGGATCGGTTTGATGGCCCTAAGCTTATTTTCATGGAGAGAGGACCAAGCCTCATGCCACAATGATGAAACGCACCGACAAAGAACCTCACTAACATCAGTTGATGGGACACAAAAGGAAGCTGTCCGAGGCAGGAGGACAGCAGCCTTGGTTGCAACATCAGCAGCTTCGTTCCCAGGCACACCAATGTGGCCAGGAATCCACAAAAAAAGGACACGAGCGCTGGTATCAGCTAGCGGCTGAAGGGACTGTTGAATTCGTTGCACGAGAGTGTATCATCCCCAACGACAAACACACATCCGACACCAGCAGTAGTCTTGGAGCCATCTGTGTAAATAAAGACATTATTAGCAAGCCTCGAACGAAGTTCGACAAACTGCGAGCGGTATATTGAATCCGCGGTCCTCTCCTTTGGGAGTGAGCTGAGTTCAAGGTGAGCGCGAACCTGAGCCTGAAGCCAAGGTGGCGTCGGGCTCTCACCCACTCGAAAAGTCGTAGGGAGGTTAAAATCAAGTTGCTGAAGCAGGTGATGAAAGCGAACTCCAGGAGGTAACAGGGCAGAGACATACAGCCCGTATTGACAGTCGAGAGAGTCGTCAAAGAAGGAGAAATATGACGAGTGGTCGGGCAATGACATCAGTCGGCAGGCATACCGACATAGCAACATATTGCGCCGGTAGTTTAGCTGTAATGCGGCAGCTTTGGCATACTGACTTTCAACAGGGCTGGTGTAGAATGCTCTAGACACAAGACGTAACCCCCAATGGTGGATAGAGTTTAGACGGCCTAAGATGGACGGCCAGGCAGAAGAGTAGACAAAGCTCCCATAATCCAGCTTTGATTGGACAATGGACCGATATAAGTGAAGGAGGACCATTCGATCTGCTCCCCATGATGTACCGCTGAGAACATGGAAGATATTTAGGGAACGGGTACAACGAGCAGGCAAGCACAACACATGTGGAGACCAGCAAATTTTCCTGTCAAATGTAAGACCTAAAAATTTTGTTGTCTCCACGAATGGGAGAGCAACGGGACTGAGATGTAAGGATGGTAGTAGAAACTGTTTGTAATGCCAGAAGTTCATACAGACCGTTTTCTCACCAGAAAAACAGAAACCGTTAGCGACACTCCAGGAATATAGACGGTCTAGACAACGTTGAAGACAGCGCTCCAAGAGACATGTCTTCCGAGTGCTGCAGTAGATCATAAAGTCGTCCACAAAAAGGGAGCCTCAAACGTCAGCTGGAAGGCAATCCATTATTGGATTGATAGCTATGGCAAAAAGGGCCACACTCAAAATGGAGCCCTGGGGCACCCCATTCTCCTGGCGAAAGGCATCTGACAAAACAGAACCCACATGTACCCTGAACATTCGATCCATTAAAAATGCATTAATGAAAAGAGGGAGGCAACCGCGAAGGACCCAAGTGTGCATGGTGCGGAGAATGCCCGCCCTCCAACAGGTGTCATAAGCCTTCTCCAAATCAAAGAACACAGCCACCGTCTGGCACTTATGCAAAAAGTTGTTCATAATGAAGGTCGACAAGGTAACTAGGTGGTCAACAGCAGAGCGACGCCTACGAAAGCCACATTGGACATTGGTAAGGAGGCATCGAGATTCAAGGAGCCAAAGCTCCATCACCTTGCAGACGCAGCTGGTAAGGGAGATGGGGTGATAACTGGAAAAAAGGTGTTTGTCCTTTCCTGGTTTGGGTACGGGAACAATTGCTTCATGCCAGCGTGTGGGAACACGACCTTCAGTCCAGATGCGATTATAGGCGCGAAGAAGAAAGCCTTTACCTGCAGGAGAAAGGTTCTTCAGCATCTGAATATGGATACCATCGGGCCCGGGAGCAGAGGATCGGGACCGGGCGAGTGCACTTTCGAGTTCCCACACGGTGAAGGTGGCATTTTAACTTTCACGATTCAAAGACTGGAAAGAATGTGGCCGTGCCTCCTCTGCTTGTTTTTGGGGGAGGAAGGCAGGGTGGTAATGAGCAGAGCTCAAGACCTCAGCGAAAAAGCGGCCGAAGGCATTTGAGACATCCTCAGGATCCACAAGGACTTCATTCGCTACACTCAGGCCAGAAATCGGGGAGTGGACCTTGGTGCTAGATAGCCGGCGCAGGCCACCCCAGACATTCGAAGAAGGAGTAAATCTGTTGAATGAGCTGGTGAAAGCCACCCAGCAAGCCTTTTTGCTTTCTTTGATAACGACGACGACATTCTGCACGGAGTCGTTTGTAACTAATACAGTTTGCCATCATAAGGTGGCATTGGAAGGTGCGTAAAGCACGTCGCCGAGTACGAATAGAGTCACTGCATGCTGTAGTCCACCAGGGGACTGGGACTCGACGTAGAGAAGAGGAAGTACGAGAGATGGAATATTCAGCAGCAACCAGACTATCGCAGCTGGAGAAGGTTTGATCATGGAAGGTCGCCAGGGAGGTGGAAAGCCCCCAGTCGGCTTTGGAGATGTTCCAGCTAGTGGAATGTGGAGAAGGGGTGTGATGCAGGAGATGGATTACTCAGGGAAAATGGTTGCTAGAGTATGTGTCAGACAGAGCATACCACTCGAACCAACGTGCAAGTTGGATAGTGGATATTGAGAGGTCCAAGTGGGAATAGGTATGCATTGTGTCTGAAAGGAAGGTAGGTGCGCTGGTATTTAAGCACACTAGATGGAGGTGGTTGAAAAGGTCTGCCAAGAGGGATTTGTATGCAAAGTGATTGGATCATAGTAGACATCATCCCGAACCAGCAACATGACCCCTCCGTGAGCCGGGATACCTGCCACAGGGGGTAGGTCAAAATGCATGGAGGTATAGTGTGTCAGGTCAATACGATCACATGGCGTAACTTCGTTTCTTGGAGACCTACGACAAGCGGGCAGAGCATTTGAAGGAGCAATTTTAGTTCCTCTCGGTTGGACCGAATGTCGCGAATATTCCATTGAAGAAGTGCCATTAGGAAAACAAAAAGAAAAAGAAGAAACAAGAAAGGGTCACCTCGATGGCCGCTGAGGGCCTGGCTTCGAGGGAGCACTGCTGCTGCAATTGATAGGTGGTGAGTCATGATCCATCAACTCAACAGTTGCGTCTGCCACCTTCCTGAGCTGGTCAGGAGGGGCAGCTTCCTCCGCTGGTGAAAGGTCAGATGAGCGGCTACCAGCAGTGTGGCCTGGCAAAACTGAAGATGGCCAGGGACGACAACCACTGGGTGGTGCAGGAGAAGAAACGTGCCTCAGCGGAGACGGAGAACTCTTTTTTCTATGAGCCTTCTTTGAAAAATTACGTTTTGTCGAAAGAACAGTTGATGGCTGTGAAGTTTGTGTATACAAGAAATCTTCATGTGTCGGTTCTGTTTTGAAGGTCCGAGCATCTGATTTAGAGGTCCTCATCTTAGCAGTAGCAGATGATGATGTTTGAGCTTTAGGGTTGGTGGGAGGAAGAGGAGACGTTGATCGGGCGATCTTAGCACTGGTCGAACTGACGACCGAATTGCTAAATGTTAGATCGCATATCTGTGCAGTGACCTCCCTGGTAAGCCGAGGAGAGGCGAGAACAGTACTGTATTGACCTGCCGGAAGCACAGTGGGCTTTCTGCTATTGAATACCTTGCGAGCAACCGAGGTCGACACCTTCTCTTTCACTCAAATTTCCTGTATACTTTTCTCATCTTTGTAGATGGGACAGTTGCGAGAGGAGGCAGCATGGTCGCCCATACAATTAATGCAACGAGGGGACGGGGGTGGACAGTCCCCCTCATGGGTGTCCCTGTCACAGGTAATGCATTTAGCCGCACTTGGACAAGACTGCTGTGTAATGTTAAACCGCTGACATTGGTAATACCTTGTAGGGCTCGGTACATACGGCCGAACAGAAATGATCTCATAACCCACTTTAATTCGTGAAGGCAATTGCACATTGTCGAATGTCAGGAATATGGTTCGGGTCGGTATGAGGTCCTTGTTGACCATTTTCATGACCCGATGGATGGCCGTCACTCCCTGATCAGAGAGAAAAGACAGAATCTCCTCATCAGTTAGTCTTTTGAGTGATCTGGTATACACCACACCATGCGACGAATTGAAGGTGCGGTGGGCCTCCATCCATACAGGAAATGGGTGTAAGAGTGAGACTCGAAGTAATTTTTGGGCCTGGAAGGCGCTCTCTATCTCCAACAGCAAGGTACCGTTGTGCAACTAAGTACAAGATTTCACTGGTCCTGCAATCGTATCTACACCCCTCTGAATGACGAAAGGGTTGACTGTTGAGAAATCGTGACCGTCAGATCTTGTGACAACAAGAAACTTCGGTGCTGGTGGTAGAATTTTTGGAAGAGGAGCTGCATCTAGCTTTCTTTTTTGGGCAGAAGACAGGGAAGAAGAAGAAGAGAAATCCATTGCGGATGAATCCCCCATGATTGCCAACGTCTCCGATGGGGTGCTCCTTCCTTGTGGGGGCCCTCTCAGAGGGCACTCCCACCTTAGGTGATTGTCCACACCTCAGGTCACAACTCCCGAGAAACGAACGGAGGGACCAATTGGCACGTTTGGAAGGTAACAGCTCAGGCAATCACCCCTCCCTGGGCCTGGCCTTTACCAGAGGGTACGTGCGTGCCTTACTTGTCTACCCAGGGCAGGGAATTACGCGTTACCCCGTCACTGGCTACGCGTGCGAACGCGTGGGTCGGTCTTCAGACCTTCAGACATGCACAGGGAGGAAAGAAGAGAGGAAAGAGAGAGAGGGATAGAGGGATACAAGAAAGAATCTCAAACGCCGAAGCGGAGAATAAGACATGGAAAAGAAGACAAGGAGAATAAGGCAGAGATAGAAGTAAGGGCATGAAAGCAAGGAGAAGAGTGAATGTAGGGAAAGACCAACAGAGGAAGAAAGCGTAAGGAAGGATAAAAACAAAGGAAACAGGATCCTGGAGTTTTCAAACGTCCGTCTCCGTACGAATGCTCGATACATTACTCCCAAGAAGAGGGAGTGTGTAGGAGAGGTAAGGAGGGGGGGGGGGGGAGGATTGGGGACGAGAAAGGATGGGGAAGGGGGGTAGGGCAGCCCAGAAAGGAAGGAGAACTGCACTAGCTCAGGGCCCCGTGCTCGCCATGCACGTATCCACAAGAGAGTTGTGGACCACCTGGGGGGTTACTGGATTGTGATATTGAATTAATTACAAGACCCTGACTATGCAGCTTGCTCAAATATATTGTCACAAAGAGGGGTAAATACCACAAGCAGCCACAGGCCTAACCACAGTTACCAATGCAGAATCCTTGCCATCATAACAGTCTTAAGCAGTGAAAAAACTGAAATTTTGACAAGTATTATGCTAAATATAATAACAATGAGAACAGACAGTTCCATGAAGCCAAATTTGCCCAATGTCACACTGGTATACTTCTTAAAATCAGAAGAGAGAGGATCTTTAGTAAAAGTGATCCAGATCTATAGTATAAATATCTCTGATAAAGTATGTTATGCTATTACTCCACATAACATTGTAGACACACTGTTCATCTCCCCAGCACATTAATTCAACATCTGTTGCTCAGATGCAAAAATTACACACTATGATTCTTCCTGTATTGGGCAAATACTGCTAATGAAAATTCCTTCACTCTGCAAATGATCCCGGTGTCTTGGCCAACCATAGACAACAAGCAACTCACTCTTAAAACCTATATTAAATCGCACTCAAAACTGAATTCCAAATCTAACATGTAAATACACAATTTGCAGAAGGGTCTCCATTATACCTAGTCAGCCTTTAGCAACTCAGTTATGCAAAGAAGCTGAAAAATCTGAATTCAGATATCTAGTAGAAATCCTCAAGATTACAAGGCACACCCAGAAAGTAATGCAATTATATATGTTAAAAGCATGTTATCCAAGATATTGTTGCAAACATTTCAAATCTTTCAAGTAGTCCCCTCTGGCATCTACACATTTTTTCCAGTGAATATGCCATGCACTGTGAATAGCCTGGAGGGCAATGGAAAGACTCTCATTTAGAGTTCTTACCATAGAAGTCTGCATTGCTACAGTGGTCACAGAACTGACTACTTTGAGGTTGGTCTTGGTGCTCCGGAACATAAAAAATTCTGTCAGGGCCAGGTCGGGACTGCATGTTGGCCAGCATATACCAAAAAATGCAGAGAAGTATGGATGGGAGCACTATCGTGGTGTAACTGCAGGTTTTGACAATCTCCCTTCCCATTTAGGTGAGCCTTTTTCTTAACCTATTGGAATACTGAGAGTTTCTGCTCTCATTTTCATACTCATTTGATGGTCAGAATTCATGAGATCACTTTTGCTAGCAAGATCCTCCTTAAATGACTTAAATTAGCACATAACTGTCATACTGTGTTGTTCAAATGCTGACTCCATCACATGACATACACACTAACCAGAAACAGCATCTCGATACCAGCAAAGGTTTGAGTGGATTGGGCAAGGCAGTACTTGAAAGTTAAGAGTCTCTCTGATCTAACCCAGCAGACTGGACCAACATTACTTTGCACAAACACTTTGTAAACTGCAAAGTTAATCTAGAGAGTATATAAAAATTAAAGAATACCTGTAGGATTACCTAAAATAGAAAAAACAATATAATCAGTACCCTGGAATAGGAAACCCACATACTGCAATCTGGGAATTTATCTTGAATCATTATGTGTATGAACTTTAATTTACTATAGGAACTTTGATGATTGCAGACAGATGGCTAATTAAGGATACAGGAGCAAGAAACTGACATGTATTGGGGTTTATGATCATATACTACATATTTTGGCAGGGAATGTCACAGATGAGGATTTCTTTTGAAGGCATAAAAACTTACCATATGTGACAGAAGTACATGTGCTACTTCGTGAGATATAATAATCCCCAGCTGGTCTATGCTACTGCACACTGTCAGCATTCCCGTAAATATAAATATTGTGCCATTCTGAAAGTGAAAGAAATATGTAGGTAAAAAGCCAGTATATGTACAGTTTACTCCTACAGATACATAAGGCAACATTCTGTAAAAATAAAAATGACCACCAAAACAAAATTAATAAGATATTACAGAGCTGTTTTGGATTCTTTCTTTGCATACATCAGAGGACATCTAAGTGTCTATCATTTTTATACCATGGACACACAGTGGAGAATTACTTTTCCTAGCATTAATCTGTCTGCCCCCCCCCCTCCTCCGCCCACCCCCCCCCCCCACCCCCCAAAAAAAAATGTAGTCCAATAATGCAGCTGATTCTTAAACCGCATATCTATGCTAGAATAAAAAGTGTGCCACACCTCCATTTACTCAAAAATAAATTAAGATATTCTGGATGATGAGTTGGGCACATTCTACTACTATTGATTACCAGTAAGTCTGCATCCAATGAAATGGTTTGTAATTACGCTATAGAAATGTTACATAAGCAATGAACTAAATATGCCATGATAAGAGTGCTTTCTTAAGAATCATGAATTATTTAATCACATCATTCTCTCACTTGGGGGGTGGGGGGGTGGGGGGAGAGGAGAGAGATCATTAAAAACAAAGCATTAGCTCAGCTGCACAAGGGTGGAAAGGAAAGTGCCTGTAACATGCTTCTGGGAACAATCCAGACATTTGAAATGAATTTGGTTAACCACACAAAATTTTTATTCTCACTGGTTAGCTGGGTTATAAATTCCACTCCCCCCCCCCCCCCCCCCCCCACATGTAACTACAGCACATTAAGCATTGCGCCATGTAGCAATTTGCATGTAAGAGAACGTGGAAGACTCTCATTAGTGAAGATCTAAATGGAGACGATGTACTCTATCTGATCAATAGTATCCAGACACCCCTATGGGAGATGCAGCAAGTGGAGTAGCTCCGTTTTCTATAATTCTACTCCTTAGAAAACTATTTTTTTCTTTTCTCTGTTATACTGGCAGTAATTATACATTTACTTAAAATATCAAACTTATTACGCAGGTAATATTTCATTAACATTTATTATTCACCAGTTTAACTGAGCTCAGTCTAATGGTATACATAGTTTATCAGCAAACTTCTTTTAAGACAAATCTGTAATTAATTATGTTTAGACATCATGTACTCATAAAAAGGTATTGAACAAATAAGTCTTTGTTTTTAAAATGATATAGATCATTTAAAAGTCCTAATTTCCCTTTTCTTGAGTAAATGTTTTACTTTTTCTGCAAAGTCATTAATTAAAAAAGGTATCTGTACCTAAAGTTTCTATCTTCCAGAAAATACTTTTGTGATTTCTACAATTAATCATGTTTAATTCCAAGAACTAAAGCCATAATTTTGTTCCTCCAATTTTTCTGACCTAGAAAATACATTTGGTTACAAGAATAATGTATTAATTGAGAAATTAAGCAAGTCGGGAAATATGCAAATGTGTGAAATTTACATGAAGCGTGGTACATCCCTGCAAAGGTATACATGGTATTAACAAAATATCCATCTAACTTTGTTAATTTTATAGTTATCTAACAAAGTTAAAACCAAACTGTGACTTGATTCATTGTGATTCCATAGTGCCTAATTATGACCTTTATATCTCATTATAAAGCAAAATGTAAGTGCTAAATATGATTTGTTCTTAACATATTTGGAAATAGTACTACTATACACTGCTTCAGACAGTCTGCACCTAGTAACCACTCCAGTAACATGTCTGTATCAGACTCTACATTTAGTCACCAATATGAAAAGATCTAAATGTTAAAGTTAACATCTCATGGTTATTATGAGTCCAAATACATAATTAATTTGTGCTGCAACTACTTTTCTTTGTTCACCTTCATGAAGTTACATACACATATGAACAGTGTAGACCAGTCTGCATTTGATATTGATGTTGATATTATCGTTGTGTTAAATGTTTGTGACTCAGTCTGAGAACTGTCAATGACTGACAGTTTTCTTTTAAATTATGATCGGTGGAGTGCCAGTGTTTGTAAAATCATGAGAGCTGAGGAGGTTACAGATTGATATTTAAGTATATTCCCACATCTACACATATCAAAAAAAGTTTTGCATCACCTCAGTTCCGAGAGTTAAGGAAACTGTACAGAAAATTGGAAGAGAGATCAACGTAAACATCATTTCCACCCTTTTTATTGCTCATGAAAACCACACATTGCATGTTGTACCACCAAACAGAGAGACCTTCAGAGGTCGTGTCCCAGATTGCTGTATGCACCAGTAGCACATCCTCTTGCACTGGTGCACGCCTGTATTCACCGTGGCATACTATCCACAAGTTCATCAAGGCACTGTTGGTCCAGATTGTCCTACTCCTCAATGGTAATTCAGTGTAGATCCCTCAGAGTGGTTGGTGGATCACATCATCCATATCAGTCTTTTTCAATCTATCCCAGGCATGTTCAATAGGGTTCATGTCTGGAGATCATGCTGGCCACTCTAATCGAATGACATCGTTATCCTGAAGGAAGTCATTTACAAGATGTGCACGACGGTGGTGTGAATTGTCGTCCATAAAAACGAATGCTTCGCCAATATAGTGCCAATATGGTTGCACTATTGGTCGAAGGATGGCATTCATGTATCATAGAGCTGTTACGGCGCCTTCCATGACCACCAGCGGCATACGTCAGCCCCACATAATGCCACCCCAAAACATCAGGGAACCTCCACCTTGCTGCACTCACTGGACAGAGTGTCTAAGTTGTTCAGCTTGACTGGGTTGCTTCCAAACACATCTCCGACAATTGTTTGGTTGAAGGCATATGCGACACACATTGGTGAAGAGAACGTGATGCCCGTCCTGAGAGGTCCATTCAGCATGTTGTTGGACCCATCTGTACCACGCTGCATGCTGTGGTTGCAAAGATGGACCTCGTCATGGATGGCGGTAGTGAAGTTGTGCATTATGCAGCCTATTGCGCACTGTTTGAGTTGTAATATGACGTCCTGTGGCTGCACGAAAAGCATTATTCAACATGGTGGCGTTGCTGTCAGGGTTCCTCCAAGCCATAATCCATAGGTAGCAGTCATCCACTGTAGTAGTACCCCTTGGGCAGCCTGAGCAAGGCATATCATTGGCAGTCCCTGTCTCTCTGTATCTCCTCCATGTCCGAAGAACATCGCTTTGGCTCACTGGGAGACGCCTGGACACTTCCCTTGTTGAGAGCCCTTCCTGGGACAAAGAAACAATGCAGACATGACTGAACCACGTTATTGACTGTCTAGGCATGGTTTGACTATAGCCAACATGAGCTGTGTACCTCCTTCCTGGTGGAATGACTGGAACTGATCAGCTGTCGGACCCCCTCCATCTAATAGGTGCCTCTCATGCATGGTTGTTTACATCTTTCGTCGGGTTTTGTGACATCTCTGAACAGTCAAAGGGACTGTGTCTGTGATACAATACCCATAGTCAACATCTATCTTCAGGAGTTCTCGGAACCGGGATGATGCAAAACTTTTTTTGGTGTGTGTATGTTCATCAATGGTGTTTACTAACCTCAGTTATGTAAACAATATGCACAGCTAATACAAAAGCTGATCATAGTAACCTGTTCGGGAAGCAATACATGTTCAAATAATTAAAGTTTAATCCAAGTGTATTGTGTTAGTTATTGAACAACCTGGTTACAAATCTAACAATTTTCAGGGAGGTGTGTCAAGAGTACTGTGTTAATGAGGAACTACTGTCATCGACCAGGTTAGTTAACACACATACGTACTGGAGAAATAAGCACTAAATGTCATGAGAGGCACACCTGCCACTATAAAACGAGGTGAGGAGTACTGTGTTGTCAGTAGAGAAACAGTAACAACAGAATGGGTCACTCAGTGACTTCGAACATGGACTAGTCATTGGATGTCACCTGAGTAACAAATCCATCAGGGATATTTCAGCCCATTTAAATCTGCCCAAATTGACTGTTGGTGGTGTGATTATGAAATGGAAGCGCAAAAGAACAACCACCAAGAAAACCTCACATACTGACAGGCAGGGTCCAATGAGCATTGTGGCGGACGGTTGTAAAAAATATCACAAAATCAGCAGAAGAAATCACTTGCGAGTTCTGACATGCTACCACAGTCCAGCTTACACAATGTCTGTGTGTAGAGAGCTAAAAAGAATGGGGTGCAATGGTTGAGGAGCTTATATAAGCCACAGACTTCTGTAGTCAGTGCTAAGCAATGCCTGAGTGGTGTAAAGAGCAACATCACTGGACAGTGGATGACTGGAAATAAGTGATTTGGAATGATGAATCATGCTGTAACCTGTGGCAATTCAATGGAATGGTTTGGTTTTGGCAAATGTCTGAAGAATGTTACCTGCCACTGTGGTGTCACCGCCAGACACCACACTTGCTAGGTGGTAGCCTTTAAATCGGCCGCGGTCCGTTAGTATACGTCGGACCCGCGTGTCACCACTATCAGTGATTGCAGACCGAGCGCCGCCACACGGCAGGTCTAGTCTAGAGAGACTCCCTAGCACTCGCCCCAGTTGTACAGCCAACTTTGCTAGTGATGGTTCACTGTATACAGACGCTCTCATTTGCAGAGATGATAGTTTAGCATAGCCTTCAGCTACATCATTTGCTACGACCTAGCAAGGCGCCATATTCAGTTACTATGTCTTCTGAAAAGATAATATTGTGACTCATGTACCATCAAGAGCGACGTTCTTCATTAATGGATTAAAGTTAAGTATCAAACTAATTATGTCCGCTTTCTGAATTCTAATTCCTTGTCATGTTCCAGACCTCACGTCAGTATAGTCCTTCCCTCTTCACGCCAGCCTGCGTGAGCTAAAACGCATGCATTTCGGCCTCCACTAGTAACACGGTGTTGGCTCTTCTGCCAACACAACAGCCACCATGTGTAGTGCCAACAGTGAAATATGGAGGAATTGACGTTACGATCATAATAATGCACCCTATCATAAATCAGCAACTATGACACAATGGTTTGCACACAATAACTTTTTTGAAATGGATTGGCCTGCCCAGTGTCCTGATATGAACCCAACAGCACACCTTTGAGATGAGTAAGAATGTTCACTTTGCACCAGACTGCAGCCTGCAACATCACTATATTCTCTACTTTTGTCCCTTAAGGAAGAATGGGCTGCCACTCCTCCACAGACATTCAGACACCTCATTGAAAGTGTTACCAGTAAAGTTAAAGCTGCTTCAACTTTTGCAGTCCTGTTTTCCTCAGTTGTGTGTAATATTATGGTATATTGATAATTTTTACTTTATGAACTGTCTGACTACAACCGAATGAAACACAATTTTCATGCCATATGCATTTTCTACATATTAAATAATATGTAGAAAATCGTCCACGCAACCTGTAAGTACATTTCGAAATATTACTACATAGTAGCAAAAACTAACCACCCGAACTGTTTATAACCTACAGGTACATTGACCAAAATGTAAACTAAATAGCAAAAATATGTACATATTCCAGGCTACTGACAATGCCTTGCAGAAAATAAAGGCAAAATGTGAATGGCACGAAAATTGTGTTTCATTCAGTTGTAGTCAGACAGTTCATGAAGTCAAATTATCAATATACCATAAAGTTAAAGCTGTCACAAAGGTGAAGGGTGGGCTTTTGATCAGTCAGTGTATAATCTGTATTATACGTTCGATTCTTTCTAATCATCAGTTTTGAAACTTGCAAAGCGACAAGACCTGCAATCTATGAATATGAGGTAATGTTAAGTCAATTAGTGACCTGAACAAAAGAGCTTTCCTCATCCATACACTAGTATGGAGTGCCATTATAGGATCCACTGCCATATTAGGCAGCAACAGATGATCAACTGACTCATAAGGTTATAGGTCCCAGATTCATGCTTATACAGTCAGCTTCAATTTGCCATTCATCAATTTAATATGTATTATAAAATATTAGTATCAAAAACTGCATTACTTAAACCTCTATTTAATGTTTCATAATGATCTTCAATTAGAGAAAACTCATGGCCAGTGAAAGTAGACATCAACTGATGGACTCAGTCACAACATTTTCACATCTTTGAATTTATGTGACAGGTAAACGAGGGAAGTGCAGAATGGTTTCCTTTGATCAAAGAAATTTGAAAAAACAGGATTCATATTTTCAGTGAACAATTTCCTGTCATCCATTTAAGTGCCTGCATGAACAGTAAGTAAAATGATAGAATATTTCCTTTTCATCAGCTACTTTCATTTATACCTATGTAGACAGGAATATGCATATTCTGTATTTCATTTAACTTTTTCATATTTTAAATATTCCAAATTGTTCGGAACCTGTGGTCTGCTTTCAATGCTACTTTCTGGAGCTATTATTAAACACAGTTGGTCTTGGCAATTCCAAATTTCCATGCTCACTGCATATTCCCATGTGTTGAATTATACATTTAAACTCATGGAAAGCTCCTCCAATTTCCTCAGATGAATTGAATGTATGGAACTGACTACACATGTAATTCACATCTGTCTCAGAATACTCCACAGAAAAAAAATGTTTAGTTGCATTACTTTCATTCTGTACCATTATGCTTTTAATATAACTGCCTGCTAAGTAGGGTAGCAAATCAATCATTTTCTAATGCACTATACTTTTTGGTGTCAACAAACTTTTTCTTTAATAATTGGTGTCAAAATTTTGTGATTCACCAGTGTATCTATAGGCACAATAAACAAATTCACACAACACAATTGTTGTTTGATGCATTTAATTTTAATATGGAATCTGAACATCACTGAAACTACAAGACTGATGTTTGTTAAAAACACTACATAAAGAAACAGGGAGGTGGAGGGGGGGGGGGGGGGGGAGGAGGAGGAGGGGGTTAAGTTATAGAACTAATTTCATCCATCATTCACCAACACAAATGAGAATTACACCAATGAGAGAAACAGTACAACCAGTCACAATTTTGTCAAATCATTTATTTATCTGTAATTAGTTTATGGACTTATCCTGTCTTCAGGTTACTGAAAACAATTCTTGCAAAAAATACAAGTTTTTACTGTATTACAAACAAATAAATGTTAATAATAGTATAGATTAAATTTATTAACCCTCGACTCAGCATATTGTTTTTCATGACAGGAGCAGGCGCGCGTCACACTTTGTACACATGTAAACAATAGTCATCTTTATTTTACCAAGGCAAACATGTAGGAGCAGACTCGCAGTTTAATCTTAGTTTAATTCAACAACAATAAAAAACTTACACTATATAAGCTAAAGCTATGTTTAATTAGACAATAATAAAATAAACATACATTATATCACTCTTTTGCCACGTGCGAGTGTTAGCCCACAGTAATGACTCAGTCAAAGCATTAAACAGCACAGTTGCTTGAGATCCCAGCCAACCACTTATTCTATTACTAATTATCTCTCAGACAATTTCCTAATTATGGGATGTGCTGCTAGCTTGTAATCTAGGTCATTTTCTTGCACAGGTTGTAATTTTTTTCTCACATAACTCACTATTTATTTTATGTTACTGCTGCTCATTTGTATGTACAACAACACAATTTACCACTGTCTTAGCTGATGCAATAATGAAAGAATATGTATGGGCTCACAAGTTTAAAACAACGGTGGACTGGTACAAGACAATGTTGTTTGTGGTTGGTGCACTTTATACATACGTGTACTCACTTGAGGCTTAACAGACCACTGCACTCCCTTGCACTGACAATGTTATTTTAATGAAAGGGGCACAAAATATGTGGATCACCAACTGGGAACTGATTTAAGTGTATTACTTCTCATGCATAAATACATCACTCATTCTGCAAAATTGTGAGTGATTGAAGTTTTTTTCTTATAGTTACAATTCTAAACACCCATGAAGGAAAAGTGAGAATTATGTATCTAATGGTAAAGTTTCAATGACCATTTATATACAAAATTGTTAAGGCTTTCGTGGCCACTTGTTGACAAACTGCCTATTGGCTTCTGTCTCTGGTTCTTCGGCCGACATTCATCTAATGATTTTTCTGACGTTTCGCCAGCACGAGTGGCTGGCATTGTCAAAGCTTCACCCTCCATTGCCGGCAGTAGAGGGTGAAGCTTTGACAATGCCAGCCACTCGTGCTGGCGAAACATCAGAAAAATCATTAGATGAACGTCGGCCGCAGAACCCGAGACAGAAGCCAATAGGCAGTTTGTCACCATTTATATAAACAGACATATTCTCATAAAAAAACAAACCATAATATCACCTGATCCCTGAGTTACTATTTGATATACTGTAGTGGAAACATCTGCAACTCTTACCTACAAGCAATATGGGCAGGTCTGCCAACATACAACATTACTGTATGATCTCCCTACATTTTCAAAACACAATCAAATTATTGATGGAAGCAAAATTGTTGCAGGACAATGTTAGACTGAACAGAGTGCTGAATATAATGATCAAATCTCGAGAGTTCTATGGAAAATCAAATGGTATTAACCACACAGCAGGAGTACTATATTCGGTGGAGGGAAGGGGGGGGGGGAACAAAAAAACTAATAAATTTTTTTGGCAGAGCACATCTAGGAAGTGAGCAATGACATCTAGGGTTCTATGACTGTGGGAAAACAATAACGACAAAAGCATGCAAGTGCTATATGTGTATATGTCTGACAGTACAAATGTTTCTGTATGTATAGAGTTCCCTTTCAGAACTGAATAAGAGTAAATAGCTTTTTTACCTTTCACATCACTGGCCTAGGTCATCTGCATTTGTTGCAGCCATATAGTTACATGAGAAATTATGCAAAAACAACAATAGACTGTTGTGAAACTACCAACACTAAGAAGACCAAAGACTGAACACACTATAAATTAAATTCAAAGTTCAAAGTTGACATAAACTCACCGGAAGAACAAATGCATTTTTATCATCAATGCTGTTGATGACAATGAGAGACCAGTTTGTGTGTTTAACTTTGTCAATATCCATATTGCTTTCCAGAATATGCATTGCCACTTTAGCCACCTCTCTGTAAACTGGATGGGAGGCTGGTAAGACACATCCTTGAAACTTACTTAGCATCTGTGATTGTAGAGAATTTTTGTTAGAACAATAATTAAAATAAAAGAGAAGAAATAAACAAATGAATTCATGTTAAATATTTTGTATGTATTTGTCCAAAACACAAAAGATACCTTTCTTAACCTAGTGTCTAAAAACAGGATTCTGTGCATAAACCAGCAAGATTACACATAAGTGACACTAATTTCAATTCCTCCAGTTTTTCTTTTCTTCAGTAGTAAATCTCTACTAGCATTACCTTTCAGAACCACTGGTTTGGATGCCGTAAGTATGTATACTCTTTCCCACACTTGAAGCATGGTTAGCATTCAAGTACCATAAAAGTTTCACTAAGGCTTTTGATTACCACACTGAAATTCTGGAAATCATTTCTGTAAGCAGCAGATAAAGGGACTGTAATCAGGGTGCATCAATTCAGTGTGACAAGCAGACTGACACATTAAAGCAAGGCAGACAGAGACAAACTCAGATCTTTGCTTTTCATGGTTAATTATATCTCTCACACAAGGTGTTAAGTTTTAATCTGTCAGGTAGTTCAACTCAGTACGAATTTCTCAGTTTAGTTCCCTTGTAAATATGCCAGTGAAAGGTTGAAATAAATGGAAGTATACTTTGAAATATTTCCATTTTCCTGCAAATTGTTTGTGATCACAAAATTCACTTCCACATGAAGGAACATGCTTATGTTCAAAATAATTCCAAGACTCAGAGAAAATATTTGTGTTGTTATGGCATGTCAAGTTAACAGTGATATTGCAACTCCTTTTAATCTTTTAGGCTACACATTGACTATATTTTGTAATATGTAACTATGCAATACCTGGCATATGGGGGAAGTCCCATACCTGCATTTGCATTTGCGTCTATCTACATTCACACTCCACAAGTCATTATATGTTGTATGACACAAGGCACCATACATCCATATTATTTTCCCATCCTATTCAATTCACAGTTGCTGTGTGGCAGAAGTGACTAGTTAAATGCCTATGAATGTCCAAAGCTCCTTATTTTTACTGTAGTGATCCATATGTGGTGTGTATTTTACAGGTTCAAAATAAACCCATTACTTCAAAATTTTAGTTAACTATGTTTATAATAATAACTGCCACATAAAAATTACAGTATCTAGAACATAACACAATTCACCCTGCACCCAACACTTAGGTCTACAACACCCAAACTAAAATGTTATTAGTTTAGTTAAAAATAATAAAATGCTTAAAACTTTGATTGAAATAAGAATTTAAATTCTGTGAAAAAAATTGTATGTATGCACATGTAACATCACTTCTCATATTTACATTAACACAGGAGAAAATCCAAATGAAAATAAATATAATATTATAGCAGATAAATATGGTTCATTGATCACTAGATTAAAAATTGATATGGTCAAACACTCAGCATTACACTTAAACCTTCCATCTGTACATTTAGGCTGGAGTCCAGACAGCACACAAAATTTTAAAAGCTGTACCCGAACCATCTTTTCATCCATTAAATTGGAGGACAGGTCCCCAACTAAGTTTACTCCCAGGCTCTTTCCATACCACAAACCCAAGAGCCTGGAGTATCCTCTAGCAAATTATGAGGGTACACTTAAAAACTCAAAAGTCCAATTTAGAGGCATGTCACAGTGATTCATATGGCTGCAGTGACAGGAATGATGTACACCATGCCTAGATGGTACGTTCCAGCAAGCACTGTAATTGCTCCTCATCTCCTCCAACTTCACCTCGCAAAGCAACATCGCTCTGTGAATCATCAGTGAAACGGTAACCTGCAGGGAAACAGCACATTATGCTACACAGTTTCCTGCAAGCCTCCTTTGCCACCACATCTTCTCATTCATTTCCCCTGAGAACCATACAAGCTATTATGAGTAGAATGATACATACTTTCACTATTGCTAAAAAATGAGGAAAAAGCCTCACATAATTTGTGTCATTCTCTCTTTTGATTAAATCTGTTGTATTGGATGCAAGGCACAAGTGGATATGGAGTAGGTGAGGAACTTCTTACTTTGATAACCCCACATTTGCTCTAATACCTAGCATCACACCAAGTTTTGCACTGAAGACTGTATTTTCATTCTGAATAAGGAGATATGGTCAGGGTAAACAATTGAACAGCCTTGCTTTGAATCACCAGTTCATATTACTGTCGATCTGTGACATTTATCTGAAATATTATAAAATAAAGACAAAAATTACATTAAGAGCATGGTCTTTTCCAGGCTCTGTTAAACCTACAATAATTCTGTCTCTTACAAGAAATCAAGGCGACATGATCCAATACTGGTGTAAAATGCCAATATGAGACATTCATTTGAAATAGGCAGTCCGAAAAGTTCTAATTGCTCACTGATGTTTATTAAAAAAGCATTTCACTGGTTGCTGTGGCTTGGATGAAATTATATAGGCCCAGTAAATCATGACAAGTCGCCACCTCAAGTGCTGGCTCATTGATTTCAGAGGAGTAGAAAGGAACAGGGCTCATCCTAAAAGCCCAACTGACCAGTCATACTCTCTCATGGTACACCACATCTACTATTCTTTAATCGAAATAGGCCAACCAACCCACAGACTGA
Source organism: Schistocerca nitens (assembly GCF_023898315.1). Lineage (NCBI taxonomy): Eukaryota > Metazoa > Arthropoda > Insecta > Orthoptera > Acrididae > Schistocerca > Schistocerca nitens. Next base: position 773,031,882 of record NC_064616.1, on the reverse strand, counting down.
ACGGTCCAACAAACCTGTAGATTATGTACCTATAATCAATACCGCAATAACAGTTGCACACAAAGGCTCTGTAAAAGAACAGAAAGGTCAATCTGCTTCCTGTGACTACAGAATTTAAAAGTCTAAAGAGTATTGAAGACCTATGCTTTGATATTCCCATTCCAAGTGGTGTATACCTCGATAATTACAGCATTCTGCCCACATTTTTTTTTTTTTTCAATTTCTGCTTCTGCTCCTTCTGTGTTAGTTTCTTGCTACTTCATTTTTAACTTTATTTTAACAGTTAACTCTCTTTCATCACATATATAAACTTTCACTTACGACCACAGCTGTTTTGCGACCTAAAAACCATAATATAATATACACCTTTTACATCCCCCCCCCCCCCCCTCAACACCATCCCACAACATTTTTGAGTGATGATTCTTCTCTAGAAATCTGGCAAGTTACATATAATTTAAGAGCAACATTTTGACAAACTTCTTACTTGTCATCTTCAAGTGAAGTAAGTTCACTACAAGATGAGAAGTAAGGAACTAGTTAAAATGTTGCTATAAAACAAACATACTACTCACCAGCTTTCCTGAGAAAAATTCATCAGAGTAAACCTGAATTCACATATACTGAAGAGCTAAAGAAACTGGTACACCTGCCCAATATCATGCAGGGCCCCCGTGGACATGCAGAAGTGCCACAATATGATGTGGTATGGAGCAGACAAATGTCTGAAGTAGTGCTGGAGGGAACTGACACCATGAATCCTGCAGGGCTGTCCATAAATCTGTAAGAGTATAAGGGGGTGGAGATCTCTTCTGAACAGCATGTTGCAAGGCATACCAGATATACTCAATAATTTTCATGTCTGGGGAGTTAGGTGGACAGCGGAAACGTTTAAATTCACGAGTTCCCGAAGCCACTTTATAGCAATTCTGGACGTGTGGGGTGTCACATTGTCCTGCTGGAATTGCCCAACTCTGTTGGAATGCACAACTGACATGAATGAATGCAGGTGATCAGACAGAATGCTTACGTATGTGTCACCTGTCAGAGTCGTATCTAGATGTATCAGGGGTCCCATATCACTCCAACTGCACATGCCCCATACAATTCACAGAGCCTCCACCAGCTTGAACAATCCCTTGCTGACATGCAGGGTCCATGGATTCATGAGGTAGTCTCCACATCCACACATGTCCATCCGCTCTATACCATTTGAAGCTAGACTTGTCCGACCAGGTAACATGTTTGCAGTCATCAACAGTCCAATATCGGTGTTGACAGGCCCATGTGAGGTGTAAAGCTTTTGTGTGGTGTAGTCATAAAGGGTATATGAGTGGGCATTTGGCTCCGAAAAACCCATAGTGGTGATGTTTCACTGAATGGTTTGCATGCTGACAATTGTTGATGGCCCAGCATTGAAATCTGCAGCAATTTGCATAAATGTTGAAAGCTTCTCTTCAGTCATCATTGGTCCTCTTCTTGCAGGATCTTTTTCTGAACACGGCTATGTCAGAGATTTGATGTTTTACCGGATTCCTGATATTCACGGTACACTCGTGAAATGGTTGTATGGCAAAATTCCCACTTCATTGCTACCTTGGAGATGATGTGTCCCATTGCTCGTATGCCGACTATAACACCACGTTCAAACTCACATAAATTTTGATAACCTGCCACTATAGCAGCACTAACCGATTTAACAACTGTGCCAGACACTTGTTGTCTTGTATAGACGTCGCCAATGCACTGCCGTATTCTGCCTGTTTACATATCTCTGTATTTGAATATGCATGCCTACACCAGTTTCTTTGATGCTTCAGTGTACAATACACAATAACACTGTATAGTAAAATGAAGAAAATTAGCTCATACAACTATAACACCACAACAATAAAATGACAAAGTCTTTACACTTAAACTAAATATGCTCTAAATGTGAAATTTGTTTGCTGTGGCAGCTCCTAACTCATTAATGGTTCAGTTATCTTTAACTAACATTTGTTGCTGCTTTCTCCCACATTTTTACACAAATATTTCTTCATTGTGTGTTCAGCAGCTGAATTTGTTAAATGTCAGATTAGAGTTCCTATTATTGGCTACAAGTACAAGTTTTCCGTATCATCTAGCTTGATTTTCACCCCTCAAGATACAATACAGGAAAATGGCCAAATTGCTCTGTGCCTCAGCTTTCACCTAAAACTGACCAGACCAACTCAGTATCCAAACAGCAATGTCACAAATAGGAAAACATGGAGTAATTATCAAAACAAACAGGGTCTTGCCTAATTAAGCACTTACGTGATCAAACAAACCTTACGAGTAAAGCAAGAACTCTTCCAGAAGGACAAGAAACCATGTCCATGGACTCAATAGCAAATCTGGTTTCTTTTTTGTTTGTGTATTTTGTTTTCAATTACAGTAATTTATAGGCTAAGGAAACACAGTCATATCCATCCAGAAACAGTAAAGGGCTTTCATTATTTATCTGCAGTTATTTATAGTGACAGCAACGCTTACTCATAAAAGAAACTAATTAAAGGCACTGAAATGAAATGAGTAGATTAATGGGGATGAAATCAGTAAAGATGTGATGGCATGAAGTAGCATCAGTGGAAACTGTGCAGATATGGTGAACCACAACTGTAGTAAACCTATAGTAACAACTGAAAACTTGGAACAGACTGGAATTCAGATCCAAATTTTCTACTTATTGTTAGATCAGCTTAATCATTTAGCTATCCGAGTACACCTCCAAGCCTGACTCAAACCTTCATTGTCACTAATCTTTCCGTCTACAATTTCTCAACATTGGATATGTGCTCAGAGTCCCACTGGTTAAGGCAACTCCTTGTGATAAGTGGGGAATCTAGGTTTGTGTCGTAACCCTATAGATACAAGTGCCTCCACAGTTGGCCCAGGCAGATCACCTCACAACTTAGACAGACACCGCAGTGAGTGCTGTGCCGTGTGCACAACAGGCTAATATAAGCCCAGGGCACTGGCCCTCAACCTCACTTATGTTTACTTGTTAACTGTATGCTCATCTAAAAGACTGTATACTGATGTGTTCTGTAGTTATGAGACTTTGCACTGTTCTATGTATCCTTAGTGTTGTCGTGGATCTCTTTATGTGGAAGCCCTATAAAACTTAGTTGGTGTTTCTTCTGATATTGTGTCTGTACAACATTGCAGCATACTTGGCAACGAGTGCGGTTTTCTACTCCATGTGATATACAGCCAATATGTCAGTGGAAGAAGTTCTTCAACCTCCTGTTGAACAACAATGAACTGTCACCAACCAGCAGCAGGCCCTCACCATGCCAATAAACGATGTGGCAGCCTTGTTGATATGCCAGGGTGCAGCGCTGTTGATGCAACCTCCACCATTTCCGACATATCATGGTTCTGTGGAAGACTGGGACAAATATGAACAATGCCTTCAGCAACACTTTCAAGCTTTTGGAGTCACCGAGCTCAACTTTTGTAAGGCACCTTCTGTGTTTGTTAGCTCCTCTTCAGGAACCTGCCAGTCTCTCTTTTGATGAAATGGTTCAAATGGCTCTGAGCACTATGGGACTTAACTGCTGTGGTCATCAGTCCCCTAGAACTTAGAACTACTTAAACCTAACTAACCTAAGGACATCACACACATCCATGCCTGAGGCAGGATTCGAACCTGCGACCGTAGCGGTCACACGGTTCCAGACTGTAGCGCCTAGAACCGCTCGGCCACTCCGGTTGGAATGAAATGTGTCAGTTGCTCTCTAATTATCATTCCAAATGTTCTCATGTTATTGTTGCTTGCATTGAGTTCTATCATTGCCAAAAGCAGCCACAACAGTTGTACAGAGTTTTGGCAGCAGAACTTCATGGGCTTAGGTGTCACTGGCAGTTTATTACTGTGGCCCATCAGCACTCATATGCTGATTCAGTGGTTCATGATGCTGTAATACACCTGGCCACTGATAGCGAAGCTTGTGAACATGTTTTACAATGTGAAAATCCCTATCTCACAGAGGTTCTGAATGTTGCTAATTCTTTTGAAGTATCTAGGACAGCAGGGAATCAGACAGAAGCATGGTGTTAAGTAGCTATCATTGCTTTCTCTCCTCTTCGGCTGTTGTTGGTTAGTTCATAGGAGGGGGGGAGCGGGGAGACAACTATGTGGTGGCCATGCACCCGCAGCCTCCATGCCGCATGGGGCAGTGCTGTGCTAAGCAGTGGAAGAAGCAGAAGCAGCAGCATCACAACAGCGGCTGCATGAATCTCCTTTGTCGTGCCCTTATTATTCAGTTCAACATGACCAGGCCACATGCCCAAGGTGTTGGGCGATATGCAACCACTGTATAAAAAAGGGGCAACTCTCAACCTTCTTCACCAAACATAAACATTGTTATGAACAGTATTTGCCAAGTGATGGTAGCCCCAAACAAACACTATATTGAAGTACAAATAATGGACAAGATGTTAAAAATTGAAGTGGACATGGGTGCAGTAGTGACTTTGTTAAATTCTCAAACCTATGTGGATCTTGGATGACCAGCATTGTCGCCTGCCTCTAGTTGGTTGGTGAGTTACTACAACAAATACCCCTATTGGGACAGTTTTCTACTTCAATAGTGTACAAAGCAGTTGTTTGGCCTTTGACCTTTCTAATAATGGCTGATACCTACACTGAAAACTTATTTTGGTTAGACACCATCAAAATTTTTGGGTTCTCTATTACTGGCAAAGTGCATCTGGTATCAGATAAAGTTTGGTACCCACAATTAGACATGCTCTGCTCAAAATATTCCTCCCTGTTTTCAGAAAGTTGAAGATGTGCCACTGATTTCAAGGCTCACATCACAACTAAACGAACAGCATGTCCTCACCCCCCCCCCCCCCCAAAGGTGGTTTTTTTTTTTTTTTTTTTTTTTGCATGCTTACTCAGTCCCAGTAGCTTTACACTGGAACTACATTGATTTATGTCTCTGGGCATTATCACACCTGACTCCTCTAGTGAACAATTGGTAATTGTCAAAAACCTACTAGCAACCTTCGGCTCTGTGGTGATTTTAAAGTTTCTGTAAATTCACAGTCTACTATTCATACTTATACATTACCCCATCTGGATGAACTCCTAGCACACATTTCCGAAGGCCAATATTTTTCCAAAATAAACTTGTCACAAGTCTACTAACACCCGTCTGTGGATGTTGATTCCAAACATGTATGTGCTGTGAATACCCCTTTGGGTTACATCAATACTATAGCCTGCCATTCAAAATGGCTACCACAGTTGCCATTTTCCAACAATTTTTGGAGCAACTCACAGCCTCCATTCTAGGGTGCATTAACTACCTCGAAGATATTGTGGTCCCTGGTTCATCACATTTGTGGAAACTTCATGTGTCATTCACGGTGCGACAGGCAGCCAGTTTGAAAAGTAACTTGGACAAATCATAATTTTTTCACCCTCTATCATCTGTCTCAGTTTTGAAGTATCTTGTGCTGGAGTCAAGCCTTTATGCCAGAATGTCAGTGTCATTATTGCTTTCACATATCCTACATATGTCAAAGAGTTGCAAGCTTTTGTCGGGAATACTATATACTACCATAAATTTCTTCCTGGTGTGACCACATTCGCCCAGCCACTTCATGCTCTCTTACATAAAGATGTTCCTTTCCACTATTCACCTGCCTGCCTGCATGCATGCATGGTTTTACCCTATTAAGGTCCAAATTACAGTCAGCATCTTGCTTGGTTACCTTCCAACCAGATCAACACCTCATTCTGGACACAGACACATCCCGGTATGGCCTCGGGGCCATTCTTGCACATAAATATGTGGCCGGTTCTGAATGCCGAATAGCAAATGCTTCCAAAACTCTGAATCAGGTGCAACAGCACTACTCACAGATAGCAAATCAAGACCTTGCTATTGCATTTGCATTCCAAAAATTTCATGTTTTCCTATATAGTTCTAAGTTTCATTTGGTTACTGACCATAAACCTCTGGTTTCTCTTTCCACTCATTTGGCATCTTTACTGGACAATGCAGCCCATCACTCACAATGCTGGGCTCTGTTTTTGTTGGCTCTGTTTTTGCCATGCTGTAAGTATGAGATTCAATTCCAACCCACAATGCAAAACACAAATGCAAATGCTCTCTCTTGATTGCCAGTTACCTCTGATCCAGCATTTGTTCAGGATGAACTGTTGTGTTTCCATTTAGAAGTTAAAGCGAAAAACACCGCAGATGGTCTTCCCATTACCAGTTCTCAGATTTCAGTTCCTGTCACGGCCAATCCTGTTTTACGTCAGGTTGTTGAATTTGTTCACCATGGCTGGCCAGATAAATCACCAAGCCAAGTGTCAGACTCTTTGTATATTTATTATGCTCTAAAACACCTCTCAACTGGTTACTGAAGAGTCAGTACCCAATGTTGTGATCCTGTCCGCATCGTGGCTGGACATTATGCTGCTTCTCCACCTGAACCATTGTGGTGTTTCTCGCGCAAAATTGCCGACCCACCACCACACGTTTTGGCTGGGTCTTGACAATAAGATCATGTGCGTTATGACAGCCTGCCTGCAATGCGCCACTTGTCAAGCACCACCATGGGCCTCTCTTTCCCTGTGGCCTACCCCAAAGAGTCCCTGGGAGCATATTCACAAATTTTCAATTGTCACAACAGAATTAATCAGAAATCATACCTACATTCTTTATGTCTGTCATATCATTTTCAAAGGAAGCATCCTGACATTTGTCTTAATTTAGTGTAGTCACAGAAACTGCCAGTCTGGGTGGCCAACTGAGGTTTCTGATATCTTGTCCCCCCAAACACAATACCACTGTCTAAACTACTATGCTATTTCACTAACTGGAACACAGTTATAGTGCTTGGTGGGTTTTCGGTGTTTTAAAACTATGAAGTGTGGTGGCTGTCCTCCTGATGGTCAATGGACATGAACTTCATATCCAAACATTCAGTTTTGGTGAAATAAACAGGTAATTACTTTAACTGATGAATCAAACTTCTTCAAATTTCACTTGTCTTATTGCTCCTGATGGTCAACGAATTTCTTCCTGAGATGTGTGAATTTCCTAATTCTCTCTCGTACAGCAGGATGATCAAAATGAGGAAGTCACTTACACTTTTTCAATGACTACTTCATGTTTCCTCCCTGACTGATAACAAACCTAAAAAAAAATATGTAGTCCATTTCGATTGCCATTTTTAGCAATTGCTTTTCAATATCCTAATGAATAATTTGTTCAGTTTTATAGTTGCTGTAAATGATTATGTAATGAAAATGTACATCTCAGTTTACCAACTTAATTAACGGTGTACTAAATTGCAATCTGAAAATGCCTCTTCTTATGACAACTGAACAAGAAATGTGCATTAAGATTCACCTCTTGTCTTTCATGGCTGCCATTTTAGTCTGTGTAATGAGAGCAGTTTTCTCCGATATGTCTCAACATCGATGAAGGTTTTTCTTTTTCTTTTCTATGTCACTAAGCTCTCACAAATACACTTGAAAGTACTTTTTACACAGGCAATAAAATATTTTGAATGTATTCCATGATGCCAGTTCTTTTCAAAGACAGAGTATTATTATTTATCAAGTGCTTCCTCATCCATTTCAACAGTAATAACACCATATCATTCCTGTGATACTAGGCTTATAGTCAAGATGACTTCTATCAAACTCTGTACAAATCCTGTACATAACTATACCATAATCAGCAGGATATTTTTCCATGTGCCACTTTTTGCTTCAGCATCCAATGTAATTTGCATTTTCAACATTTGTACACCACACTTGATGTCATTTCGAAAACAATCTCCATGTGAATATTTATTAGCACCATCCATGCTGGAAACTAGTATGCCACACAACTATTATACATAACGCAGCTCTAACTGGGTGAAGAATTGAGACGCTGCAGCAACCATGACAGCACAACTAGTATACAAGCTTATCCCAATACTCAAGTGATCCTGTGACCTTCCTGAGGAGAGTGGAGAATTTATTCTTATTATCACTACCACTGTCAAAATGAGTGTCAACTGTGCATAAAAAAACTAGTTGAGAGGGAATTTTTTGCACAGCACAGAGCTCTAATAACTGTAACAGCTGCATTGAAAAGTTTGGCAATTCAATCTTAATGCAATGTTTGTACAACATATAGATTAATTTTGGTGCAATGAATCTAAACTTTACAGGGGCTCCTTAAACATAACCATAATCACTATATATTTATGCAGTATTTAGAAATATGTCTGTAACTGAATTCCTTGAGACTCTAAGTCACTTTGCACAATGATAATATATCACAAATCACTGTAATACATAACAACTAGTTGCAGAAGACTGACAAAGATGTATCTTACCGTCTCTTGTTCTATCTTTGCCATTGCTTTCATTTGGTCATCAGAGAAGGCAATAAACCTCTCTCGTTTTGTCAGTGGATCAACTTCTAGGTGTGTTATATAAAAATAACAAATTCCACCTCCAATGGATGCCCCAAGACCTATGGACAGAATTATGTAACAGCTGATTCAGTACTTATCCATTATATAATATAACAGTAAACAAGTAGTACTAACAGTAGTAAAAGTAGTAGGAGTTGGTGTTGGTGTTGTTGTTGTTGTTGTTGTTGGTGGTGGTGGTGGTGTATGGGCACTTAATGGCAAGGTTACCAGCACCCTTATAAATATTAAAACAAAAATGGGGAAAAGAGCTAAAAAGTTTGGCACAATCACACACTCGCGTGTTCCCTCAGCAGCCACCCACCCATCCATCCACCCACTTACACTTCACATGCATTGACCGCCACAATCACTGCTTATCACATGCCGCAACACACAGGAGATATACTGTAAGGTGCTTCACCTGAGATGAAAAAAGAAGTAAAATGACAGAGGAGATAAAACAATGGCACAGGGAAATGTGACTGGCTGACAAATTACAAAAAAACATGGGTGAGACAGTCACCATGTTAGCACATTAAGAACATCTCCCTAAAAATTTCAGAAACAAGATGGACAGACCACAAAACGTTAAAATGTTAACCACATTTATTTCAGTATCACTTAAAACAGAGGGGAAAATCTACCACTGCCCTCTGGGCCGAAAACAAAACACAGCCTACAAAAATTTGGCACACAGTGATCTGTATGCCACAAGCACCACATATTGGATGGTCCTCTCGTAAGAGCAAAAAGTCACGCATCGTGGTTGAGAGGAGGTACATCACAGCCACATCCAGCCACTCGTCTTCCCAATGATACATGACATTATACCTCAACAGCAAGATGGTAGCATGCAGAGAAATGGTACACTGAAATAAAAGAGGATCACGACATGCTCCCTTGGCTGCTACAGCCTCTGTTTTATTCCCCACAATACCCATGTGCCCTGGTACCCAGCAGAAAGACACCACTTTCCCCAGCCGTTGCAGTTGGAGGAGGGCGTCCTCGATATTCTGGACTACTTTATCTGCCAGATATAAGCATTGCATAGAATGAAGGACACTCAGCTAATCAGAACAGACAAGGAATTTAGCATTCAAGGCACATGCTCCTGTGCCCACAAGATCACATATAATTCTGCATCGAAGACAGTGAAGTCTCGAGTCAGTCGTAACTTGAGGACATGATCAGGGAAAACAACAGAGCAACCAACGGAGTTCCCCTGCTTCGACCCTTCCATAAAAGACAGTTGTGGAGCTGTGGTGCTCATTTACAATGCTATAAAATAATGTATTAAAAACATATGCAGGCGTGCAATCTCTCCTTATGGCACCAAATCTGAAATTACTCTGCACCTCTGCACAACCCATGGTACAAGGTTATTAAAAAGCTGGATTTAGAGTTGTGTGTGCTCCACACCAGGTGACTCCAGCACACACAGCATGCAGATCCCAAACAGCATTGTTGCTCATGGACAACTGTAGTAAATGCATTCCAGAGGTGGACGAGCAACAGTATGGCATGCAGGTGAATTTGCAGGAGCAAGAAACTTACAAGTCTGACGCATCATGAGGACCTTCCACAGGATGGTGAGTGGTAGTTCCCCATCCTTAAGACAAAGACTGGGTATGGGGCTGGCCCTATCAGCACCAGTGGCCAGCTTAATCCCCTCATGGTGGATAGAGCCAATAGCCTTCAGGTAGGAAGGCTTCTATATCCCATACAATGTGCACCCATAGTCTAGCCGTGAACACACGAAAACCCTATAAAACTGGAGCAGACTCACTCTGTCTGCTCTCCAAGATGTGTGGCTAGGACACCTTATTATATTCAGTGCCTTCTGGGTTCTGGCTTTCATATCACGCAGGTGTGGTAAACACATACACTTATCCACAGAAAAATGAAAAGCAGTCCTTGCAACCCACTCCTCTAACCACCACTCAGTAATTTGCAACTGAAGAGTCACTGTTGCAACAGGAAATGCAAAATAATCCACAAATATGGAGCAATGTACGGGACTCCATACTGCAGATGTAATACCGTTTATGGCTACGGCAAAGAGGTTCAGACTTAAAATATTGCCCTGAGGTACACCATTCTCCTGCTCAAAATGATCTGACAGCGTGTCACCAACGTGGGACCTAAGAAACTGCTTCAAGGGCCATATCAAGGTGGGGGGGGGGGGGGGGGACCATGAAATGCCCATTGATGAAGTTTCTCTAGAATACTGAGTCTCCAAGTAGCGTCATAAGCCTTTCTGATGTCAAAGAATACACCAAGACTTAGCAAAGCCTGTTGAACAGCCACCTCTGGGAGCACGAGTTTGTTGACAGTGGACTGTAATCTCTGGAATCCACACTGAGAGCAGTTAAGGACTTGCCTTGTCTCTAAAAACCAGACCAGTTGACAGTTAACCACTCACTCCAGGGCCTTTCTGACACAGCTCCTTAAGGCAATATTCCAGTAACTACTGGGACACGTGCAGCCCTTTTCTGGTTTGAAGAGAGGGATCAAAATTGCTTCTCTCCACATGTTGGATGTTAACTGTCTGCCACATCAAATTCAAGCAATCAAGGAGGATTGCCTTTGATGCTGTAGGTAAATGTCGAAGCATGCAGTACCGGATATGGTTGTGACTGGGTGCAGTATCACGGCTCTCAGGCGGTGTCAATTCCAGCTCCCACATGGAGAAATGGTAGTTGTAAGACTCAGAATTGTTGGAGCTGAAATCCAACTTGTGCCTCTCCATAGCTGAATGGTAGTGATGAAGTGCTGGATCCTGGTTGGCACTGATCTGTAGTCTGTGCATGAGCGATGTCTCTGGGCGCTGTTTGGAGACACCCTTCTTTCAGCACGCTGCTTTTGGTAAATGACTGTGTTCACCAGAAATCCACCAGATGGTTTGCTAGAATTTCGTAGAGCAAGCGGAATAGTTGAGAGTTAACTACACATCAAGCCTTGACTCTCATGACTTAAAAGACAGTGAGTTTGTCTTAATAAACAGTCAAAGAGCCGCATCCCTGTCTGGGATTGATGAATGACACTCTATAATACTATAGGTTGCCTCCTAAGATGACCTGAAGAGTTTGGGATGGATAAGTCAGCGACATGATGGATCCCTCGTTTAATATGGTTACATCCATTCCTGGAAGCTGCCACAGTGGTCAAACACAGCCGGGTGGTGAAACAGCATCCAGTGAGCCCTGCTGACTATCTGTTTTGGTGGATCTGTGCAAGCAATCCTCCATTCAATATGTGGATCCACAGTGGGAAGTGGTCACTGGAATGAAGGTGATCACTTGCTTCCCCATTGTGCTGTGTCTTCAATTTCTGGAGGGCAGAAAGAGAGGTCAATGGCTGAGGATGATACAGTAGCAACCAATAAATGAGTGGGAATCCCTGTGTTGAGGATTCACAGCTCCCAAGACATTGAGAGGTTCTCCAAATTCCGACCCCTGGGGCTAGTATAGTTTGACCCCATAATACATTATGGGCACTGAAATCACAAGGGAGCTGTGCAATAACGCCTGCAAGAGCCTCAGATCAATTGCATCCTGTGGAGGTACAACGGGGACTAGATAGTGATCTTCTGACGCATATAAACAGCAACAGTTACTGCTTGTAGGCCAGGAACCAAGAAGAGAGCAGATGAGTAGTGTGTGTTATTGATAAACACAGCAACCTCTCCCTTGATTCTTTCCCCAGTCATGTCATCCTTTCGATGGATGGTATAGCCCCACAGCACAGGGGCATTAGTGGTTGTAAAATGTATCTCCCATAAATGTACCTGTGCCAGGAATTTCAGTTTCTCCACATGAGACATGAACCCATTTATGTTCCACTGTAGTATGGGAGGCCAACGGCCTTGCTACAGTGGTAACACCGGTTCGGATCAGATCACCGAAGTTAAGCGCTGTCGGGCTGGGCTAGCATTTGGATGGGTGACCATCCAGCCTGCCGAGCGCTGTTAGCAAGCAGGGTGCACTCTGCCCTTGTGAGGCAAACTGAGGAACTACTTGATTGAAAAGTAGCGGCTCCAGTCTCGGAAACTGACATACGGCCAGGAGAGCAGTGTGCTGACCACATGCCCCTCCATATCTGCATCCAGTGACGCCTCTGGGCTGAAGATAACACGGCGACCGGTTGGTTACTGTTGGGCCTTCACGGCCTGTTCGGGAGGAGTTTTTTTTTTTTCTTTTTTTTAGTATGGGAGCCATTTATCAAGGGGTTAGCACTTTCACTCTGTCTTTCTGTCAGGGAGGGGAGTGCATAGGGGGTGTTTGGTTGAGATGAGTGCCCTAGTCCAACATCAGGCTCCATCAACTCCGAAGACGAATCATGGGAAATGTAAGAGAGAGAACATCAAAACTGTCAGACTGCTTGCCCTCAGTCTCCATCAGTGGCTCGGTCTTTGCCTTTGTCATCAATTCTTTACCTGTGTAGACTTTGGAGCCACAACTATGGCCGTGGTGGCAGCAGCACTGGACAGTCAACCAGACTAAACCTTTGGAGGAGCAGAGAGCTCCACAATGCTGGCTACCACAGCCTTGTCTAATGTTCTGGGAGGAAGTGTAAGCTTTTAAGTAACTGAAGCAGCACAAGTGCACTGACAAACCTAAGTACCAGTGCTGACACTAACAACCTCCATTTGTATAGTAGCATCAGCCTTCTGAATACGCTGTTTAACAACTGAAGCAAAGGAGGTAGTGAACATTGCTGCATGGCCTTATATATCTTCTTGGCCTTACCATAGGGAATCTGTCTTGTTCTTGACCTCTGTATCTCCTGTTCTTCAAGGAAGACACAGCAGTCCCTACTCCAGACAGGGCTGGCATTAGTAAGGGTGCATTGGGTTGGGTATGTAGGCCTGCTCGGTTAATCAAATAAAACCTGCCCTAATATGTACTGGGAGTTTTGTGCTATTAAAAGTGAGGATGAAAGAGTCAGATTTAATCAGATCCCTCCCATCTTTTCATAATGTTCTGCATGTCTACAATGTCTTCCTGGGCCCACTCAACTTTCAGGTCTTCTTTGGAGATGGCCACCAAGTCCCTCCATGTCACAATACCTTTACTGTAGTTTAATGGGGTATGGAGTTCAGTCTCAATGGCATACTCTCTAAGGCTTTTGCAGCTTTCTGCAAGTTTGTCACTTATTGGGAACTTCAGGTTCCCACCAATAGCGAGCGTCCCATTTCACAACTGCTTAACAGATTTTAATGTACACACAATGCCCTCTAAACCCTAATGAATGTAAAAACATCAGTCTTTGACACAGCTTCCCTCTTTCCTTTTAACTAATAAAAATACATTCTGACTAGTACCATGTAAAAATGCTAATTATCAACCAGGGATAGCTCAAGTTGAAAGTTATGGGTAGTTTTATACAAGGTAGAGTTCATTTGTTATTTGTTGTTGCTGTTCAACATACAGAATGATGGCACAAGAACACCTACAAAAATTCACTACATTGATTCATGCCAAGGAACCTTTTCTAATCTTCAAGGTGCAGCTCCTAGGATGCAGCTGACAACTCTGATCATCACATTCAAGGTGGTTGTTTAATGAGTGATTCCTGTGCAGAGTTTCCTGATTTTCCTGCTGTAAAATTATCTGTATTTAAAAGAAGCAAGACAACAGACTTAATGTTCCACTTTCAACAGGAAAAAAAGGACATCAGTATTCCTGATTTCACATGATTCAAAACCATTGGATTTGTTTGAACTGAATTGTGTTTAGTTGAACTGAATTGAATTTTACTTGATCCTGTAGGATTACAATGGCTATTGTAAACGTATGGTAAATGTAAGTGTAATACAGGAAATGTCAAGAAACATAATTCCTCTGACATCACTGATTGTAAGAAACAATATAAACAACTTTAATTTTGCAGATACACTCTTTTAAAGGTGTAGAATTCCTTTTCCACCAGAGAGTCTTTAGGTTTCTTTGGAACATTACTGCATGTATATTACCACACAAGTTTTCAAGGCTGACTTCTTAGCAGTTTGACAGTCGAGTACTGAGGTACTTTTCCATGAACTGTCAGTCACTGTGGTGTGCTTCATATATTGTTCTTTCTCCGTGTGTTGTGGGTGTCTACACTGGCAGTTGTAATCCACTGTGAACCATCTTTTGGCATGTTTATTGTTGCTTTATACATGTAAAAAGATGTAAAAGTTAACATGAATAGATTTTTGAAGCTGTTCTGCATATTTCAGATGTCCTTCTATTTAACATGATTCTAAATGCTTTTTATTGTAATGTGAACACACTTTTTGTTTCTTGAATGTTGGAGTTTCCCCACACTGTCACTCCATACTACAGGTACAGTTCAAACAATCGATGGTATACTGTGCACAGAAGCTGTCTGTCTGTATATTGTAACAGCTGCCTCATTACGAATATGGAAGAGCTGAATTTCATACAAACAGAGATAATATGCTGTTTCCTACCAGCTCATTGTCCACAGTAATACCTAAGAATCTAGTTGATTGTACTTCTTCCAAATTTGTATCATCAACCTCTAAATTCATGTGCACAGACTTCATCTCTGAACACTGCATACATAGTCTTTACTAAATTTACAATCAGTTCATTTCCTGTGAATCATCAATTTGTGAAGTTTGCACAAATATATGCTCTTCTCTCCCATTAGTGTAATATCTTAGTTTTGTATAATTATCATTCACAGTTTTTATATACAGGGTGTACGTAAAGTCTGTGAACACTTTCAATTATTTATTGCACAAGAACTAAACATTGTACAGATACTATAAATATGTCAATTTTTTTCATGTATACTGCCACAGCATAGGTTGGTAATTTGCCAATAGTCAGCACTAGTTGCAAATCATGGCGAGTTCAGTTGCGGAGCAAGCTTTCTGTGTGTTGCAGTTTCACAAAAACAAGTGTGCTACAGCTGTTCAATGGATGTTTAGAACCAAGTATGGTAAGAAGCCACCAACAAGGAAGGTCATTTACCACTGGCACAACAAAATCATTACGATGGGTTGCTTGTGCCTGGCAAAGAGAAGCGGACGTCCCAGTGTGAGTGACGTGAATGTGGAGCGCGTACAAGAGACATTCATAAGGAGTCCAAAGAAATCGGTGCATTGTGCATCCTGAGAACTCAAAATGGCTCCAATGAGTGTGGAAAGTCCTGCGACAAAAACTGTCTATGAAACCATTCAAATGGGAGCTAGTGCAGAAGCTCAATGATGACAACAAAGACAACCATTTTGAGTTTTGTTCGCAGTTGCAAAAACTGAATGAGGATGGGGATGGCATTGTTGATAGCTTAATTTTTAGTGACGAAGCCACTTTTCACACTAATGGGAAAGTGAACAGGCATAATTGTCGAATCTGGGCACAAAGCAGCCACATGAATGCATTGAATTTGATTGTGATTCCCCAAAGGTAAATGTTTTTTGTGTCTTGTCATGGGCGAAAACTGTATGGACCATTCTTCTTCACCAAGAGCACTGTCATTGGATATTCCTACTTGGACATGTTGCAACAATGGTTGATGCCTCAAATGCAATCGGACTCTCTGTTCATCTTTCAGCAGGATGGGGCTCTACCCCACTTTCATCGTAAAGTTCCTGGGTACCTGAACACGGAGCTGCCGCATCCACTGATCGGCCATGCTACAGAAGGGGACAGCTGTTTCATGAAATGGCCCCCCCGATCACCATATTTCACTCCATGTGAGTTTTTTCTATGGGGACACATTAAAGATCAGGTGTATGTATTGCCTCTACCATGCAATGCAGCAGAGCTCCAGGAGAGAATACGAGAAGCGATTGCCACAGTCAACGAGCCATGCTGGGATGGGTATGGCAAGAATTCAATTACTGTATTGACATCTGCTAGGTCACTCATGGTTCGCATATCAAATGTTTGTAAAAAAACTTTCAGATTTTCTCTTCAAAATGCAATATGTATGACATCTGTACAATGTTTAGTTTTTGTGCAATAAATAACTGAAAGAGTTCCCGAACTTTATGTACAACCTGTATTTTGGTGTTGGTTAAGCATGTACACTTAAGGCACAGATTTCATATCACTTTCATCTCAGAAATGACTACTTTACACCTAACGCATTTTGGTGTAAACGCCATTGTGGATGAAATGTAAGTAACATTTTGTTATTTCTTTCACATGGAATAACAATTCAGTTCAGTAGTAAATCCATTTCACTTGAAGGCACTGATGCCATAGATGCCTTGCATGTTCCTGAACACGTGGCCTGAAATTCAGAGTAGGTTAATTACAATTTTCTACATCTATGACCATTTACAGTGATATCTTTCATCCACAAAAGTGCCACAACACGTTGTGACATGGAGTCGATTAATCTCTGAAGTAGTTCTGGAGGGAACTGACACCATGAATCCTGCAAGAGTGTCCATAAATCCATAAGAGTATAAGGGGGTGGAGATTTCTTCTGAACAGCACTTTGCAAGGCATCCCAAATATGCTCAATAATGTTCATGTCTGGGGTGTTTGGTGGACAGCGAGGTGTTTTAACTCAGAAGATCATTCCTGGAGCCACTCTGTAGCAAATCTAGATGTATGGGGTGTCACATTGTCCTGCTGGAATTCCCTACGTCCGTTGGAATGCACAATTGACATGAATGGATGCAGGTGATCAGACAGGATGCTTATGTACATGTCACCTGTCACAGTCATATCTAGACATATCAGGGGTCCCATATCACTCCAACTGCACACGCCCTACACCATTACAGAGCCTCCACTAGCTTGAACAGTCTCCTGCTGACATGCAGGGTCCATAGATCCAAGAGGTTGTCTCCATACCCGTACACGTCCATCTGCTTGACACAATTTGAAATGAGACTTGTCCAACCAGGCAACATGTTTGCAGTCATCAACAGTCCAATGTCGGTGTTGATGGGCCCAGGTGAGGCATAAACCTTTGTGTCATGTAGTCATCAAGGGTACACGAGTGGGCCTTCAGCTCCAAAACTCATATCGACGATGTTTCAGTGAATGGTTCACATGCTGACACTTGTTGACGGCCCAGAGCGGAAATCTGCAGCAATTTGCGGAAGTGTTGCACTTCTGTCACACTGAACGATTCTCTTCAGTCTTCGTTGGTCCTGTTCTTGCAGGATCTTTTTCCAGCCACAGCCATGTCGGAGATTCGATGTTTTACTGGATTCCTGATATTCACGATACACTAGTGAAATGGTCATATGGCAAAATCCCCACTTCACTGCCACTTCAGAGATGTTGTGTCCCATTGCTCATGCGCCGACTACAAAACCACATTCCTACTCACTTAAATCTTGATAAAATGCCATTTTAGCAGTAGTAACCGATCTAACAACTGCGCCAGACACTTTTTGTCTTATATAGGCATTGCTGACCGCGCTGCCATCTTCTGCCTGTTTACATATCTCTGTATTTGAATATGCATGCCTATACCAGTTTCTTTGGTGCTTCAGTGTATAACAGGTTCAATTTCTTAATATTAGTTTCTCTTTTGATGCATCTAGGTCCCTAAAACTGCAAAACCATACCATTTTGTTTTGCATCATCATTATCGAGTGCCGACATCATAATGCTAAATGTTGCACTATACCGTGGTGGTGTAAAATGAAATTAACAGTGTACCAGCATCTATTTTTTACAGTGACTTAAACTGGAAAATAAAGTTTGTTTCCTCATTTAAGTTTTTTAATGCCCATCTTGACGTACAACCATTTGCTACAGTGTGACACCATTAACTATTTGTTATCACTTCGCCACATTCTGTAATTCTGTACAGATAATCTATTGTCTTCTATTCTAAAGTAGACTGCACACTAACTCAATACATTGTTTCCTTGATTCATGTGCATTTACATTCTAGTTTTTTAAATTTTAATTTGGTTTTGTTTTATTTTTTGGTTCATGGCAACAAGTACACCACGTCAATAACTGGTGTTTACATTTAAAACATTTCACAGTTACATCAGCAGAATCATACAAGGCGTTATGTCAATGCTTCAAATGAAATTCATGCCTATGCTTCTGTAGCCATTGTCATCTAACAATTAGAAGGAAGTCAGAAGAATTCCAGTGCAAACAGAATTTCCCAGATTGTGTTTGAGCTATTGGCAGAGAGCATCGGTGAATTTTTTGCCTTGTCAACAGTGGCTCCCTGTTCTTCAATTATGAAGACTATTTCCCCAATTAAAAATTCATTTTCACTCAATGTTCCACAATGCAGAAAAGAAGACACAATAGAACTTGGGATTAAATACAGGGTTACCTTACGTAGTAAGGTGTTACCATCTATCTGTAAACTTATAAATTCTGGCAATCTGCCAGGAAGTTTCATTCTGGCAATTATTTGCCACGTGGTCTTGTAGGAGACAAGATCTTTCAACTGAATGCAAATATGATGACATCCTTTACCCACCTAGCTACAATTGCTGTCAATCAGAAAGTAATTTTAATGACCATCAATGTCACACTCAGAGTTCCTGAAACTTCTTTTTATTCTGTTTAGGTTATTTCACTTTTTTAAAAAAATGAGAATGCAGTGTAACTATTCTCCATTTCACTAATATACCATATAAACAGAGTGCACACAGTATTATTCTTAGCTGACTTCTCTATGAATTTCACACGTTCCTTCCAAGCCCTGTCTTTCATGTTCTGGTCTTTATACACTGGACTGGCTACATCAAACATACAAGGAAACTTTGAGATCATTTAAACCAGTTTTTTGTTTTGACAACTGTTAATGACCCTATTTTAGTAGATATTTTCATTGACCAATATGGTAACAAGACTGTACTTTGTTCTGCAGTGGCGGCTCCTTCCCTCTCACAACAATGTGGCAGTACAGCTTGTCCAGCCCATCATTTACCACAGACACCTGACGCAATTAAGGAAGCACTCAAAAGAGTTTTAACCTTTGTAGTACGCTGTGTCAGTTGCCACAACCACTAGTCATATCATAAGAACAACTTTTTGTGATAGTATTATTAATAAGAAAAGTACACTCAGATTGGGTATTAATATACAAGTTTCAGTCTTTGCTATAGTCTGTTATAGTTTCCATTCTATCCACAAGTTATAATCTGGTATTTTTTACATCGATGTCTGTACAGCACACATTTAGACTCTTCAGTTGGTTCATGGAATTTGTTGTTGATACATATTTTATGATGAAAAACATCTATTGAGATGTCTTGTTGTTACATTTCTCTGGTTCCTATATTCTCTGGCCCAGCTATTGTCCAGCATGGCTGGTGTGCTGTTGAACTCTAGATCAATCACCTCCTCCTTATGATTCATGATGTTAATCATTTCCTGATAGGGTCCTGTGGGAGGTAGCCAGTATTGCAACCTGAGGTCCTCTATGAAATAAGTTTCTTTCTTGAGTTCATACCTATGTCAGGGTAGTACTGTTTTTCCCACTCCCAATATCCATTTTGAGATCATCATCTCTGTTTTTTTCTGTTCTTATCATACTGCTGAACTCAAATTTTTCCCATATAATCTCTGTTCATTATGTTATGACTATTGCCACTGTCACTTTGAATGTGTCATCACTGTGCTTGTTCATATATCGATCATGTTTGGGATATTGCACAAGGTTTTTGATGGCGGCTGCTGCTACTGCTGCTCTTTCCTGGACATGCGTACCAAAAGAAGATGCTGTTGCCTCTAACTTAATTCACAGGTATTTATATATAATATATAATGCTCACATTCATTTTTAAAATTTATATTTCCCTACTATTTCTTGTGGTTCATAGTAGAAAGTTATACTAACTTTGGGTGATATTTTTCCTCCCTTCCTTAATGTCGTTTGAACAGTCTTCTCTTTGTTTGCCTTTATGTCATTTTCCTTTGCCCAAATCTCTAGTCTTTGTAGTGCTTTCTGTACGTCCTCTCTTACTGCTGATCCTATCACCATGTCGTCTGCATACAAAATTGTTCCTGCTTTTGAGTCTTCCTATGTTATATTTGTCACAACTGATGTATAGATGTTGAACAATGCTGCACTTATAGAACTTCCTTGAAGATCTCCATTCATCTTTTCTCAGAGATTTCAACACTGTTGTTAATTTGGATCAGTTTTTGTTGAGGGCATGTCTGTATACCTCTCACTAGCGAGTCTCCATCTCTGGTTATTCCTTCTCTATTTATTAAGTCAAATGCTTTCTTGAGATCTATGAAAACTATGTAGTACTTTCATCTTTGGTGCCTCAATGTGTCTTCTACCTGGTCCCTTAAGTATTTCACTGCCTGTATCGTGCTCTTTCCGTTCATTAAGCCAAATTTGCATTCCAGGACGTTTCCCTCGACTGTATCAAGTAGTCTTATGTTGAGTATTTTTGTAAATACACTGAAAGAGCATTTTCTAGCACGACTCCTTGGAACAGATCTGGGAATGCTCAGCCCCCTTTATAGTTCTCCATGCCTTCAATGGAGTCTTTGAGATATTTCATTATATGTTGCACGGACCCACCATTTTCTTGTTTCTTCCTTCTTTGATTGCTTTTCTGAGTACAGCAGTCGTTTTTAATTCAAAGGTGTATGTGGTCTCCATTGCTTCCATTTCACATACCTCGTCTATTTCCTGTTTGTTCAATATTTCCAGGAAATGTGTTTCTCATTTCTTCTTATGGATTTCTTCTGTTGTGGGTGAGACTTTCTTCCTCACTGGTGTGAATGGGTCTGATTCTGCAT
Source organism: Schistocerca nitens (assembly GCF_023898315.1). NCBI lineage: Eukaryota > Metazoa > Arthropoda > Insecta > Orthoptera > Acrididae > Schistocerca > Schistocerca nitens. Next base: position 773,010,700 of record NC_064616.1, on the reverse strand, counting down.
CTAGTGATAATTTTCTTGCCTCTTCCTCAATATATTCCGCTCTTTTCCTTTTAATTGCAGATTTATACTTTCTTCTTTTTACTGCATACACAGTTAAATCTGCCTGTTGTGATAGAATATGGGATTACATTTTTTTAGATTAACTAAGAGCAATTTCTCATAATAGAAATATATTGTTATGCTCTTGAGCCCTTATAGGCACTCTTAAAAGTTTCATTTCAGACATAGGGGAAACATTCCTACATACTGCTTCACTTTGTTACAACTTTGTTATTTGAAATGAAACACCGATGAAGGATTGGAGGCATTTTGCAGCTTCTGTGTGTATTCTTCCCAGACTGCTCAAAAACTTCCTAGATAAGGGAGATTTAATTACATCAAAAGACCGCAAGTCATTATAAAACTAGAAATGAACTGCTAGTAAGATGAAGAAACAGCAAAGTAAGAGTAATTTTGTTCAAAACCAATAAGACCATAGAAGCAATTACCATAACGGCTATCCGTATCACCTCCTATCTCCAAGGATTCCCCCAACGTCTGACAAAAGGACCATCAGAACTGTTGATCATGATTTTGATGAGTCTTAGCTATTTTGTAGAGGGACCTCTCCTGAGTATTTCGCTAGTGGCTTTTCATGTGAAGGCCCCTAGTTTCCAAGAAAATCGATGTGAAAGTTTTATGCATACTTCCTCTACCCTTAACGTTAGTCATGTTTTGACCCAGTGAGTGTAGTGCAATGGCTAAGATTCATGGTTACCACACTGGTGGTATGTGTTTAAACCCTGCTTGCATGTTTTGCCCCCTTATTTCATTGTATAGAATATCATTAAAAAATATATGTCATGCAAAATTACTGAAAAATAGTCATTTTTTGCTGAGGTAATTTGATTAATAAATCAATCATTACAGCAAACTTTTGCCAATGTGTGTTAGGTTTGTGGTTCACATTTAAAATTCTCAATGTTTGGACAGCTCCCAAGAGTTTTCAACAATATACAAAGTATTTGCAGCTGCGGAAGGATCCCAGATATAAACGAAAGTACTCACTCCTCATTTTGACCTTGATTATGTAGCTGATACTAATCAAGCCTGCTACCAGCCTGATCAACTTTCCTGCAGTAACATTAGGTGTCATGTCAACTAAGAGAATATGCAAAAAAAGAAATGCCTAAAGAAGAGTTTAAAATATGCTACCTCAACATTCAGGGTATGGCAGATAAAAACTTAATAGTCAACAAATTTTCAAATGAAAATGTGGTAGATATTCTATGTTTAAGTGAACATTGGTGTAAAGAGGATGAGCTTGGATACAAAGTATTGGACGATTACACATTACTTAGTTGCTATTGCAGAAATCTGCACTTAAGTGGTGGGGTAGCAATATATGCAAAAACACCTCTTGCACCAAATTGTGGCAGGATAGATCTCAATACCCTTTGTGATGAAATGCATTTTGAAATATCAGGTCTAGTAATTGAGAGCCTTAAGCTAATGGTAGTAGTAGTGTACAGGTCACCTAGTGGTGACCTCCATATCTTTCTGCAGAAACTTGAGGAACTCTTAATGTACATATGTATACCAAAATGGAAAAAAATACAATATTGTCAATGGAGGGGATATCAATTCAAGTTTTGATTATGTTAACTGCAAACCTACCAGAGGCTCATCCTATCTACACAACATATTTACAAATATTAAGAGAACTTGTATGTCCACTGATGTAATTAGTTTCCCTTTCTCAGACCATGATGCAGTATATCTTAGTCTTAATAATTTAACTCCAGACTGCACCAAACCAGAATCTAAAATTTTGGTTACTAGACCAGTGAGCAGAGATAGAATGGATAGGTTTAGATATGCCCTCACTTATTTCAGTTGGGACACACATTTTATTAGGCTTCAACACTGTTCAGCTGATATTGTTTTCACCAAGTTTTTCTCCATATTTTTAAGTATATTTGAAAATAAGATCCCTCTGAAAAAATTTACAGTGAATATTAGTAGTAATTACAAGAAAAGGAAAACGAAGAAATGGTACACTCCACAGTTAGGACAACTGAAAAATACTGTTATGCTGTATTCTAGTCTGTACAAAATCAGCATATCAGAACTGTATGCTAAAGGTAAATACACATATAGGAAGGCAATAAATGAAGCAAAGAAACTGCATAACATAGTAAACATTGAAAAATCTAACAATAAATGCAAAAAGGCCTGGAGTGTAATAAACTCCATTGCACACACGTAACACACAGAGGAAATCACCATTACCCCAGAAGAATTTAATAAATATTGTATTCAGTCCAATGAGGAAATTAATAGCTCAATAAACAAACTCCCTGAAAATGCACTTAGTATTATGGACAGCTGCTTTGAAAAGCTTCCCCCAAGCACTTCACTTTCACAGAAGTGAGCCCAAATAATATCCTAAAAATAGTGAAAAATTTCAAACCTTCAGTTACTGTTGATTACTATGATATGTCATGTAGTTTGTTGTAAGATGTTATTGATTGTGTGATTTATCCTTTCACTTTTTGTATTAACAAATGCATAGTTGAAAGTAAGTTCTCCGACATACTAAAAATTTCTAGAGTTGTGCCCATATATAAAAAAGGGGAAAAGAACTGTCCCACTAGTTACGGACCTATATCCATAACACCAGTTTTTTCAAAAATTTTAGAAACAATTATGTATGAGCAAGTTAGTGTCTACTTGGGTAAACTAAATATAATTAGTGATAAACAGTTTGGATTTAGGAAAGATAAATCCACAAATAGATGCAATGGACTTACTCGTAAAATTATTCCTAGATGTGTTCTAGGCTAGGGACTATGTCCAGGCTAAATTTTGTGACCTGAGCAGAGCCTTTGACTGTGTAGAGCATGACACTGTGCTGAATAAGCTACTTTTACTATGGTTTTGATGACAACAGTATAAATATGTTCAGGTCTTTTCTAGAGAACCATCAACAAGTTGTGTGCATTGGTAGGGAGAAATCAAATCTGGTTAATGTTAGGTAGGGAGTGCCTCAAGGGTCGGTGCTTGGACCTTGACTGTTTGTACTAATGATCAATGACCTGCCCTTATTCATAAATTATCACACAATATTGTATGCTGATGACACAACTTTTCTACATAAAAGCTCTGATCTAGGTACACTGAAACACTGACCGAAAATACCCTTGCTCAGTCCTCATTATGGTTCAAAGCTAATGGCTTCTTACTAAATGAAAACAAAACCCAGACACTTTACTTTAGCCTCAAAGAGATTCCTAACTACCAAGGATTAGAAAGTGTTAAATTTTTAGGTGTTACTATTGACAATAAATTGACATAGGAACCACACATTAAAAATATATTGGTTAGGCTTTCAAGAGTTATTTATCTAATTAGAAATTTAAAAAGACATGTTCCCAATGACTATGTGAGATCAGCATATTTTGCCTTCTTCCAAAGCATCATCTCTTATGGAATCTTACGGTCGGGTAGTAGCTGTCATGTAAATGACATTTTACTTTTACAGAAGAAAGTAATAAGAACAATAATGGATTCTGATAAAACAGAACATTGTAAACCTCTGTTTATTAAATTGCAGTGTCTTACAGTAGTAAACTTATTCATCTACAATGTTTTACTGTACATTAGAAACAATGTCTCTAATTTTGTGTTGAGAAGTGATATTCATAGCCATAATATTAGAAACAGAACATCTGTAGACGTGCCATATCATAGATTATCAAAAACGCAGAACTCCTACCTAGTTCTTGGACTAAGGATGTTTAATAGACGAAGAGTGCTGACTTTCAAGAACCGCCTGTAAATATTTTTAAGGCTAAATTATATAAGCTACTGGTGAACAATCCGTTTTACATCACTGATGAATTTTTTGAAGATGAAAATACTGTATTCTAATGTGTACCTATTTTATGTAAACCAATTTACATCAATATAGTAGTATATGTAGAAATATATGTTCTTGACTTTGTCTATTGCTGTAATCGGCCAAATGACAATCAAATTTTTATTATCATTATTATAATCAACACATAATAGATCCCTTGTGGAACAATGGGTGAAAACTGATTTGAGCTTAGTCATCCCATACAGTATAGTATAGCTTCATCAGGAAAGATATGCCCTTACCTTTTCTGATGTATGCAAAAACCATTTAGGAAATTTAGTCAGACTGTTCAACTAAAAGTTGACGAATTGACTCATAAATTAAAAAAATATGGAAGTTCATTAAAACGCAGCACAAAGAGTTTTTAAAACCTTTCATTCTTCCATACGTGGGACAAGAAATATCTGTTTCCTTACTGATTGGTGGGGAATGCAGATTGATCAGACATTTTACGATAAATCTTTGTACATGAAAGAAAAGCATGCAACTGTACCATAAAAATTATCCCAGCCAAACATACTCCTTTTTGCCACACCTGTGATATTTATTTCTACATGCAAGTTAAAATTTTTGTGACAAAATTCAAAATGCACCTGAAGTGCCATTTCAAGGGAAGATGCCATAAAAATAAATTCTTTAATTCTGCACCAAGGTAGTGCACATGCTTTCACAGAAATACTCAAATAAGAGTGGTCCACATCAAAGTTGATCAGAAAGAACAATCTTTCTGTATTTAAATGAAATGTGATTCCTGAAAAATCCATGTACTCAAAGCAGTAGCTTTCATCAAATGTATGTGGTGCTCTACACATTTCTTCTACATCAAATACGGCCCGGAATTATGTTCTAGCATTCTGGCATAGCAAGGGATGCAAGTGATACCAAGCAAGATTACCCTGTAATCTTTTCTGTAACAAATTGCATACACATCAAAAAATGTTTGCTGACTGATTTATTAATGAAATTTCTATGGCAAAATGACTATTTTTCAATAACCTGCATAACACACATTATTTAATGACATATTGTTCAACAGAAAACAAAAGCACACAAGTGGGATTTGAACACGTACTGTCAGTGTGGCACCCATGAAATTTAGATGTTGCACTATGGTCACCTGGTTAAAAAAATACGAAAGTTACAAGTATAGAAAGTACACATAAAACTTATACATCAATTTTTGCACACGAAGAGCCCCTGAACAGGTACTCCAGGCAGGTGTCTCTACAACATACTTATGATTCATTAAAATCTAAAATTAACGAATCTGATTCTACCCCTATAAGTGCTTGAACAGTTTTTTTGGACATAGCGAAGATTTGTACTCTTCCAGTGTCTGATCAGTGTCTCTTCAAACATCAGTCCATTAAACAAATTATTTTTAAGGAAAGTTAACTTTTAGAAGAAAAATGATACTTCATTCTGCAATGATAAAACTTACTAGCAAAATAAAACTGTGATTCAGACTGGGATTTGAACCCTATTCACTATTTTCATGGTGACAAATGTTCTGCCAACTGCGTCATCAGAAAAAATTCAAAGCCTGTATCCAAGTTTCAGTTCGTCAGTGCTTCTCCTCTACTTTTCCTGATTCTCTACCTTTTTCAAATAGCAGTTCTGGCAGAAAGGGCACTGCAGAAAATTTTCTACTTCCAGAAATTTTGATAATATTCTGGATATTTAACTATGAAACTACCTGACAGTTTAATTTCTCGAAATATTCTTATCCCTGACTTTCAATCTTAATAACACATCACTTGTGTCAGTCGATCGCACTGGAACTTATCTCCAAATGAAAAATCATTTCACTATTCTCTTGCCAATGATAGTCATAGAAGAAACCACACTCAATTAGACCTCTGGAAGAGAAACTGCAACAAACAGCCAGTGTTTTTTAATGTAACACTCACTTGACTACTGAACATGGATTGAGTTACCTTCAATTTAGCAACTGAATTTCATTATGTGGCACAATTAAACTTGCAAACTGTATATATCCATTAAAAATGATGTGTATATATCTAGCACAAAACTAATTATCTTTTATTATTGTGTTTTAAGACTTGGTGTGCTTCTGTAATGTCTCGTGCACACTTAGCGATACAAAAGATCAAACATCAGGAAATAATCACTCTCTTTCATATATATATATATATATATATATATATATATATATATATATATATATATATATATATATATATGATAAGTGGATATGAGCAAACAGAATTTGATTTTATTTGATTCTCATTCACATATCCCACATACTCTGTTCTGGTGACATCCTTTGTGCGAGCAGCACACAGTGCATGCATTTTCACAATATGTTATTTTTAAACACAAGCTACCTTTATTTCTAAATTTAATATGCATCAGAGATAGTGCAGTTAGAACAGAAAATAAAGTAGCCAGTTCAAAAATATAGATGTCACATGTGCTTGTGGGATCCAAGAGATCCACAGCACAAAGTGTAGAACAAACAAAACTTTCAAAAAGACTGGCAGGAAATGTATGTTGTAGAACTCAGCATTTCAAAAAGGCAAGGTAAAGAAAAAGATAAATTACTTGTTTCCTTCAGCTGGGAGCATAATTATGAGTGCAGAGCTCTGGAATATTAGAAATCCAAAACCAAAATTAAGAATAATGAAAGACTCTGAATTGGGGCACAAGTGCTTGCCTCCTTTCTTCAGTTGATGATGTTCTTTGATAGTTGTGATCTGCTTTGCAACTATCCCCTCACGTTCTGGAATAAGGATAAGTAAGGATGACGCTGCAATTCAGTGAGAAGTGCAGTACTCCCAACTGTTCCAAGATTGCACAAAAATTTGGATTCTTTTCCTGTGGAATTCTGTTTGCTGATCACCAACAGCACTCTTGTCAAACAAAATAACACTAGTTGAATCTCACAGTTTTGTATTGGAACTATGACGACTCTTGCAACCAATGAAACGTATGTGCTGATGATTTCAGCACCAAAGAAGTGATAATACAGTGTTCAAAGCTCTGCACTGTGAGCATAACTTTATCAGTGATGAGATACTTTGTTTCAAAAGGTTTATGCCTGAAATTGACTCACAACAGAGCACACATATGCCAATTTGCATCAGTTAAAGAGTATTCCCTCAGGCAGAAACAATAGCTACATGCAAATAAACAGTATTTGGTTACATTTTGTGTGTATTCACAGGTACTGGCTCATTTTTGATGGTTTGTAATCTTTCAGTAAATCATAAAGCTTACCTCAGTGTAAATAGCCCAGATTAAATTCCCCCAAAGTGATAAATACTTTTGTTATTGAACAAGAGTTGCATATTGATGGAGGGGTTAGAGGAGAATTTAATGTTAAAATAGAAGACTATGGCTATCAAAGGTGCTTGCAGAATCCAAGAGATCCACAGCACACATTGCACTGGTAGGGAATTTCCAAAGCACTCAAAGTTGCATCTGGAAATGTGAGGAAAAAAATAAATTCAATGTTTGCTTCTTTCTCATGGGAATGGAGTAAAGAGGGCATAAATAAGGAAATGGGTTCAATGAGGAATTGTACTGAAAGAACTGTCATAACTGTCTCCAGAGGCTAGGAACCTGAGAACAGGTTCTTCAGCTGATATTACTCACCAACAGCATGCACATCATATGAAATAATCCTATGTAAATATTACAGTTCACAATTATGAGTATAACAAACATGGCACTAAATGAAATTCCAGGGCCAGTTCCATTGGTGGGAAATGAAAAAGGAGCAATATTAAGAGTTTGCATCCTTTGACACTTGCTCTCTCCTATCCTCTTTCATTTTCTCAAATGAAAACATCTGTTTACAGATACAAACAAATGGTAGTGAACAGTCAGTTTTTATGTGAATATCTGTTTACTTGTGTTTACTCTCATTTGCGCTGGTGTAAATGACACTTGTGATTAGAGAATATAGTCCATTTGGCGACAGACTGCACATGACAGATGAAGTAAAGTTGGTATGGTTGCTTCATTGATCTGCTATGACCAACCATACAACACAATTTTGTTTACATTTCTATGGTTATGTCTCAGTTTTGCCACAGTTCTAAAAGCTGGAAACAGAACTGCTAGGAACCAGAGATTTTCTTTTGCCAAATAGACTACAGCAATGAACTAGGATGGACTGAAGTCGATTACTCATGGTAAAATTTTTAGTGTGATAATGGGAATTTGTAGAACTGTGAATTGCAGACATCATAATTAACCTGAATAGGAGATTCAATTTAGAAAAAAGCAATGTAACTGGCCATAGTTGTACTTAAACCCAACAGAAGTTGAACCAGTGCCCCTGCCAACTGTTGAATCATCACGTCATATCCAAGACCACCTGTCAGAACACCAGGCAACCACTCAAAGGCCAATTCCATTATGCTTTCTGAAGATAAGGCATAAGATTCAAAACGTCTCATCCAAAGTCATGAAATAATAATGCTACAACGCAAGAATACCAAAAAATGTACAACTTCCTCCACTTCAATTATTCTTTTAGTGTACAAAATTTTCACTGAGGTCTTAATTTCATACAGTACTGTTACTGCAAACAATTCATCCATTATTGAGAAAGCTCTCCTCCTCCTCCTCCTCCCCCCTAAAAGAAAACCCTGATGATCCTTTCTCCTATCAGCATCACTAACTTTCCAGAAGTGCCCAACACCACAACTATCAGTTAATTTTCTATACATACTCACACCTCTCCTTCAGATCACTTCTGACCAATCTCCACATTCTGCAAACTTCATAACAAAGTTTCAGCGATTCAGTCAGTAACTTACTTAGTGTCACAATATTATATTATCACATTCTCTGTATTTATGATTACTTCCTTGACACAGAGCATTCCTCTCTATACCTCTCACCATATCCTTCCTATTCACACTCCTACTTATCCTATCATCATCATCATCATCATCCTTGTACTTTCCCCGAGTTTATAACTTTAATAGTACTGATTCTACTGCTTTACCTATTACTTGTAAACATCTAATGTGAATGTATTTTTAATCAATAAATGAAACAAACACATATTTATGATCCTGAAGGGAAAATTTTCCCCTGAGGTTCTGATAACTTTCTTTGTCATTATGCAATAAATACACATTTATGTTTAATAGATTCTTGAATGCTACCTGCTTCAATAATCTATTTCCAAATAACACTGACAGATATCTGATGCTGAATGTACCATGAAAGTTTCTCAAAAATCTTACTTTATCATAATAAGTAATAATGTAATGTCTTCTTTTGAAGTACTTACCAAGAAGGAGGTATCTATGGCTTCGAAATGCTTCTAACATGAACAGTCTTTTATCAGCAGGTAATTTCTTCCACCACATACGTAATGAGCGGCCAAACAAAATAGCCGCAAATTTAGACAGGGGCCTCAAAAATAACAACAGCGCTGGAGGCAATGCACACTTTGGAGATGATGTATGTAAATATCGGTTGCCTGCATTGTTCACAGAGAAATGTACAAATGTTTGTCTTTGAGGCCTCACTTGTGGACATAAAACACCACCATTCCTCAGAACTGGGTAATACTGTCTGATATAATGCTGACTAGTATTATACTTTCTGTAATAGCATTGCCATGACACATTTCCCAGTCTATTATGTGGAACTAGGCTGTTGCATGGGTACATTGATTTTATCAGAGACTTAAAACCTACAGCTAATATTTCCATTTTACAATATACATGCCAAAACAAAGTTTATTCATTGAGCATTTAAAATTTATGTCACTGAAAGACACCAATGTACAACCATAATATCTGTGCAAGTAAGGAATAACAACTCATCCAAAGACAACTGTGTACATACACACAAAAGGTGGTTGACAAGAAACGAGTCAACCAAAGGCCACAAAGTACATCACTAGCAGGAATCCCAAACACTTATAACGCATCATTAAGCCTACTGCACTGCTTATCTTCAAGGCAAGCATTAGAACTCTTTGTCTGAAGAAAATCCTAATAAATGTCAACCATGTAGGAGATATTCTTTTTAACTCCAACTCATGAGCGGCTTCTTCATTCATTTCTTGTAACTGCAACAAAAGAATACCAAATGTGAGACCAGTAAGTAAATGTGAGCTAAAGACGAGAAAAAAAGACAATATACATTTAAAAAATCTGAGTAAATTTAGTCTCACTTTTTGTACATCCTAGTGATGCAATCAGCTGTCATGCAAATATTAATTCATTTTTTCATAATTTTCTCCACATTTGGCAGAGATAATGTGTTGGGTGCATAGCCAACAACATTCAACAGGACTTCGCCTTTATGAGTACTATATCTTTGCAATCTTTACATTCATCTTAGGACATTTTTATGGTGTTTGTGAGGTTGGTTTGGAATATTGGTCTAAAGAAACGCCTTGTATGTTCATATGGGTGTGACCTAACTATCAAATTTGTTTACCTCTTTTTCTATACATGACTGTAATGGCTGTACTGAGAGCATTTCAAAATCAGGTACCAAACTTCACATGTGAATACACTGTCACTTTCATCCACATGACACACTCAGTAATGGCTTAAAAAGTGATACTAAATTTGGAACAAAGAAATTTTATAAATAATAAATAAAACTTAGGTGGAAAAATATTGCATTTTTTATAAATTTATGGCTGTGGTGCCCACTAAGAAGAAGAAGAAGAAGAAGAAGAAGAAGTAGTAGTAGTAGTAGTACAATGCAAGGTAAGTCTAGCTGTGAATTTTCCTCCCCTCTTTACAAGAGCAAGGTTAAATTTTGGATAGTGGAGGTTATTTTTTTAAGTTTTATACGACAACACTGATATTATCTTCCAACTGTGGTTGATGCTTCATGATAAACTTCATAAGAGCTAAAAGTATTGTGATGCTACTGTTAGTTTGCCATGTTTTTCAAACAGTTGCCTATATAACGGATGAAGACAAACACCAGATATTATCCTCACAGCATGTTTTTGTGTAATGTATAATTTTTTACTAAGTCTGGGATTGCATCCAAAAATTTTTCACATGCCAGTGGACCAAGTATGCCAACTAAGCCAAGTTTCTAATACTTTCATCAGCACATTCAGCAATAAGACACAGAAGAAAATTTTTAACTTTCCTTGTAAGAATGTTGTTAGTGGTCAACATATGTACACAGAATATAACCAACTTCAGCAACAGGAAAGAAAGGAGAAGGGAACAAGTAAAGACATAAATGCAGGCCATTAAAACTGAAACATGATGAGGACATGCAACAAACGCCAAACTGATATAAAGTCTACCAAATGCTTGGGTACACAAATGATTAGCATTTCAGCACAACTGCACATAGCAGAGAAGAGTATAGCCATCTACATTTTGTATATAAGGAACTATTACGTAGTGGGCTTCTCATTCAAAAATCCCATTTGAACATTAAATGTTTGTGAGAAGGTTGTGTGATGCCTCATGTAAGAAGGAGAAACATTTAATAGCATGTGTCGGAATTTGACAGTGGCAGGTCATGAGCTTTCAAGACTGTGGTTTGTTGCTTCGTGATATTGCTGCTCACATTGGCTGGGATCCCACGACTGTCAGGCAAATACAGAATCAATGAGGTTAAGAGGGCCAAATTCAACACCACACAGAATTTCAACATCTCTGTGCATACAGTCCTGAGAAGTCAGGCATAATATCACTCAGCTATGCAGGATTATACAGTCACATTATGTACTTTCAGTCAAGAAATGCACTTGTTTCCAACAATACCAGTATCCAGATGGACAATGCAACAATATCTGGAGCACCATGGAGACGTGGATATTACGCTATGGATATGCTTATTTTGCCTGAATGGAAGCATGCATAATATGCCTGAATACTTGCACTTTGGTTTAGCACACAAAGAGCATAACATGCTTTCAAAAGCGTTTTTCCACATTCTTCCACATGACATTTCTATTTTAAATTGTCTTGTACCCAGAGCCTTAGAACTTTAGTTTCAGTAACTGATTTCAGTAATGTGTTGTAAAGATATGGTACTGTATCAAATTCTTGTACAAGTGGAGAAGAGTGGAAATTCATTAAGACAGTTTTTTCTTTTAAATTTTTTTGGAAGGTGACTGTCAAAAGCTGTCAAGTAATGTATAAAATGCATGTTTGACCATCAGCTGCTTTTATTTTAAACCCAAATATCAACAGGTTTCAGTCCCAGACCATCTCCTCAGATTTGGGTTAAAACAGTTTAATCCACAACGTCACATCTGTCATTACTTAAATAATGGCCATTTCTCATGTGCAGAGCATGTCATGAATTCCAGTATACAACACAGGACTTTTAGAAGCAAACATACTAATATCAAGCATAAACAGAGCAGTACTGAAGAAAAGATCAGAAGTATAATTATAACAACTGTACAAAATATTTTGTACAATTGTAATACTTATACTTCTGATCTTCTCTTCAGTACTGCTCTGTTCATGCTTGTTATTACTGTGCCTGCTTCTAAAAGTCCTGTGTAGTATACTGAAATTCATGACATGCTCTACAGATGAGACGCGGCCATTATTTAAGTAATGACAGATGTGATTGGCTTAAACTGTCTTAATCCTAATCCATGAAGACGGTCTGTGACTGAAACCGGTCAATGTTTGAGGTTAAAATAAAAGCAGCTCATTGTCAAACATGCATTTTATTTATTATTCTTATATTTTCGAAACAAGCTAGCAACTAGAGACATTGAAGTATCCATTCACATTTTCACAGAGATTTTGTCAGCATCTATTATTAAAATGCTGGTGTCATCAGCAAATAAGATTTATTTTTTCACTTCAATAAAGCCATTTAAATCATCAGCGTAAAGGAGGAACAATAGAGGTCTTAGGACAGAGCCTGGTGGCACTCAAGTTTTTATTGATGATTTACTGGATAGATGTGTTGTTATTGTTGATGTAAAGACATTTTCCTCTTAAAACCACCATTTGCTGCCTGTCTTCTAGATAAGAAATTATCCATTGATTTGGGATCCCCCTGACATCTTTTTCGGCTAATATGTGAATAAGGAAGTCATGGTCAACTATGTCAAACACTTTTGAGAGACCTAGAAAAATGCCAGCAGCATTGTCTGTCATCCAGTGCTTTAAAAAGAGCTTCTAAATGAACGACTGAAACAACTCACTAACGGTTGCCAACAATGACAAAGGTTTCTACATTCTTAATGGAAAGTAAACAAATTTACTTTTATAATAATTTTGCAATTTTATAAGGGGGACTATGCTCCAGACTGAACGCTGAAAGGCATAATCAGTCTTAAATGATGATGATGATTATGATGATGATGATGATGATGATGATGAATATTTGCTTCTCTGGATGTTCTGGAAAACAACTGCAGATACACCAGACCAATAACAACAAAATAAATGGAAATCGTGCTTTACTTTAACCTTGTACAGTTTTGCAATGGCTTCATATCAGCAAAGGTGCTAAATTTCAGACAAAATCTTTATTAGCTGTAACTCCGTAACTAACCATTTGCATACCTGTGTTTATATGAACTTTTTTCTTTACTTTTACTTGTAGAATAACATATTAAAATATTTGCATATCTTCATGAATTACCCTGAATACATTAGTAGTTTCATTACATAATCGCAGAACTTTTTAAATACATAATCTGACAGACCATTATGCCCACATGATTATTTGTTTTTGAGTGACATTATTTGCTTCATCTCTATCTCTGTGACTGCTTGAAGGAACACAGACTTAATGCTAGCATTTAAATAATGTGGTAGGCACACAGATCTGTCTTCATACTGATTTTGGATTAACTGATTTGCTATATTAGTAAAATACACAAACTTATCAGCTACCTCTTTTGGATCTGAAAATCCATTATTCTCAATTTGCAAAGAGATGTTCTTTGATGATGACCATTCTGTACCAGTTTCTGCTCTAATAACCTTCAAGACAGCTTTTGTTTTATTTTTTGCAGTTGAAATGTAGTTATTATTTTGTCACTTGCCTTCTTTTATCACCTTGTTGAATATTTGGATATATTTCTTTACATAATTTCTAATGTCTGGAGTAGTGTCATTGTGTGTGATGAAAGAGTGGAGAATTTTTTTTACATTTCTGCTGGAAGCTATAATACCTTTTGTTATCCAACATTTGTTTTAACCACCTTCATCTTCTTTTTGTTCACTGGAAATCCTACATGAAAATAACGCAGATACACATTGTGGAAACTGTTGAATATGCTATCTACTTCAGTTTTGATTCATTAAATTTATTAAGCATTGTCACTATGACGACATGATCACTAATCCCCGTCTCTACATTGATGCTGTCAATAGGATCAGATGTGTTTGTAGCTATACAGTCTAAAATATTTCCATTTTATGTGGGTTGTTGAACTAAAGTTCTCAAGGCAGCATTCAGAAAATCTCTTCAGAACTACTTCACAAGACTGTCTGTATACAACATCTGCACTAAATCCCAAGACGTCTCAGTCTATACTCATTAGGGAAAAGTCGCCTACAACTAATATTAGGAAATCAGAGTAGTCCTGTGCTGTTCAACAGACACAATATTTTTATCAGTTGCAATGAACATAGCATAGCTGGTTATTTGGGCAGGTATTACATTGGATGTCTTAAGACTGGTGCCTGTGCCCTACATTTATGATTTCCATTATTTTACCTTTTAACAAGATAATGCAAGACTGTCAGTGCTGTCCTGACCTACCACATCAAAGAGCGTGTTCCATCCATTGCCCTGGTCAGCATGTTCCCCAGATATATCATCCACTGAAAAAGTTTGGTTATGGGATGCTAGGTGACTGATGTGTCACCACTCACCAGCCACTAAGATTGATGAGCTCCGGTACAGAGTTGAAGCAACATGGAATTATGTACCCGCATCTGTTATCCAAGTCCAGCGTCACCCAATACCCAGCCTGGTTACAGCTGTTGTTGCAGTCACAGGTGGCTGCTCTGTGTACTTATTTTCACACCTTGTTTACTTCAAAGTTACTTACAAATTTAATCACGTATTCCTCCCACTATGCTATATACTCACAATAAGTAGAATTCCATCATTCCCACCATTCATTAGCCCTACTGGTTACAGCCGTGGTGTGAAATGGTAAGGAGAAGAGACAAAAGAAGAAATGATAGGAAAGGGAGTAGTATGTAACAAGCAGGTAGGACAAAGAGAGGGACTTAATAGGCACTACAAAAAGGAACCAGTTCAGTTGTAGTCAATGATGGGAGCCACATGCTACAGGACCTGGCCTTGTGGAAATTATGAAAAACCACTAAGTAGCAATAAAGACATCTCTTGGAGTGTGTAATAAAAATATCCTGATTCCCACCTCTACATGCAGTCTAAGCCTGATCATGTATCCATCTTAAGTAATTATGAGCAGTATAGGTTTCTATTGGCCATTACATCTGCAACACTCTTCATTTTTAAACGGTAGCTATGAAAATGCAAATAAGGGGATTACAGACACTGGGAGCTAGTTATTTACAGAAAGCCAAAGTGTGGGTTTGTTGCAGTGTGGCAAGTGCTCTTTCAGTCTGACACACCCACTATTCACAATTACATTCATACATTCAAATTTTTTCAACAGCTGCACAACTGTCATATCACATACCACAAAAAAGGATGTGGTATTTTTCATTGTGATGTGTTAGTACACACACTACAAGCAGCCAGTAGTACACTGTCGAGTTCTTCAGTGTAGTGCAGTAGTGGAAGACTTGTTGATTCTTCAGAATAATTATTTTCAAGTTCAGCAGTCTCCTCTGATGAAACTGTAAAGTGTCAATGGAAGCTGCAGATATTCCATCACACTTCCACTTCACTATAAAATTAGAACAACAGTTTGGATAAGTACAGGAGTGTTGCAGTGCATAGAACCAGCTAACCTGTTGTTGTGGAAATAGAATGACAAAGTCTCTGAGGACCCATGGAAAAGACCATTCTTCTTCTCCCACACTGACCTCCTGTGACTACATGTGTTATTCCTTTCCAGTGGTTTCTACACATCACATTACCCAACAGAATGACTTTTTTTACCTTGCTTCTGCAACAGGATATGGATGTTTTAAATGTTGTGAATAATGTATTTTTTGGCTGCATGCAATGAACTTTCTGAATGGCTATTAACAATCAAAGTAAATGGCAAGATACAAACTTTTCAAATGAATATTTATTTTTAAACATGGAATTTGTGAACACACATTCTTATCAGTTGCTCCATTATTTTATTTGGGTGCACCATAGACAATGTGGCCAAGGATGTTAGCACAGTCAAAAGCCATAACCTAAATGACCATGTACTTCTGATTTCTGATCCACATAACTGACAGTTCCTATACATGCTGTAATAAAATAACTTGCACACAAAACCTGAGAATGAGAGTGCTTAAAATGTGTTTGTAGATATCTGTTATTAACAAGTAATTATGGTTTATTCAAATAAAAGTATGTTACTATCCATACATACCATTTCAGTAATTTATTTAAAAAAGGTCTCCACTGAATATCCAATTTCTAATTTTAAAGAGAGTTTTATCTAACGCTGTGGTGATCATTCCAGCATTATTTTACTTACACTTTAAACTGTGTGTAATACACCATAACATGACTTGGGGAATATATAGGGTATCCCAGGAGGAATGCTCAATATTCAGGGATGTGACAGGAACATTCATTTGAAGCCAAAGAACTTCATATGGACATATGTCTACTCTGAATGACTTTTGAGACAGAACACATTTAATGTACATTTGTTTTTAGGCTAGTGGCACACACGTATATGTCTTACCCACCCAATCCATTTGACATTTTATTCTAACCCAAAATACCTCACCGATTTCAACCTCTTTGCTTGGGATGTCTTTCTGATATTAAACTAACCCACTGAATGCACAATTGTCTATGGTCTGTTGTGAATGAAGCAGTGCGAGGGATTGAGAGTATATCAGAGAGAAGAATTGGTTAACTGTGTTTGTGCATGCACCAGCTAAAATACCACACATCTGCACTAATGAAGAAAATGCGAATATAGTTTACGTTTATGGCTTCAGCTGCTGTTGAGGAATACTGTCGGCACTTTCCGACATGTCAAATTCCAGATTTTAGAGTGTTTACCAGAGTTTTCAGCACATTGCATGAAACAGGTATTCTCTTAAGTCTCCATTTTTCTTCTGAAAGTATAGTTCAACAACCAGTGCAGAAACAGCAACACACTGTTGAAATGGCAAAGCATAGTCCTACTACCAGCACACCACGACTTTCTGCACATATCAGTATCCCAGAAAACATGTACGCCAAACATTAAATTTTAATACCCATTACACATACAGTGTGTCCACAATCTTCACACTGGTGATGATGCCACATTACTTAAATTTTGTCCATGGTTAAGTGACGGTCATCATTTGCTTCCATTAGCACTATTCACTGATGAAACCATGTTAACACGGAATGGAACCAACAACACAACTAAGTAAGCACCAATAGTCGCAGGAAAATCCACATGCTACAGTGGAAACCAATTTCCAAGTTTGTTTTTCAATCAACTTTTGGTGCAGTATGATCAGTAACATGTTGATAGGTTCATTCATTTTAGAAGATTAAATTAAGGGGCAGCATGACTTGTATTTTTTGGAATTTGTTTTTGCTGAACACCTTCAGTACATTACTTTGACCACACAAACTGCAATGCATTTCTAGCACAATAAAACCCCTTAACGTTTTACCAGACACGAGAAGGAACATCTCAACTGCATTTATCCACATTTTTGGATCTGTTGAAGTAGCACACTTAACTGGCCAGATCTTACATTATTAGATTTCTGTTTATGGGGTTGGATGAAGTCTGAGGTATACAAACAAAAGGTGAATACATCAAATGAAGTGCTTGGTTGCAACATGGACACTTCTGCCACCATCAGGGAATGTATAGAGGCACTCAGACAAGCAACACAACACATTCTCTCAAGAGAGCATATATGCATTTGAACTTGAAGGTAGGATATCTGAACATTTATTGTGAACTGAACAGCAGCTGTTATCCGAGATGTATGATAATGCTTAGAGACGAATATGTTAAAAACATGTCTTTTTCAATTGATACTTGTAAAATACACATTGCATATGAGTACATATGAAAAAAACCATTCAGAATAGGGCATATGTCCATATGAAGGTTTTTGCTTCAAGGGATCATTCGTGTGGTATCCCCGTATATTGATCATTCCTTTGTCTAATCGCTGTATATTGACCATTCCTCCTGGAACACCCTGTAGATGTAGACAATTATATTTTCATCATCCATTAATATCAGCTCCATTTTGATGAAGTATGCAACTCACAGTAAGCATGGTTTCAACAAATGGAAGAAATATTGTCATGTAGCCACTGAAGCCTTGTACTGAATATAAGAGAAGGTTCATCAATGAAAGACAAAACTTAATTTTGAAAGCAGGTTTACTACATGAACACAAAACAAAGCACAAAAAGATCTTACTGCTTTTTGAACAGTGAGTGTGATGTCAAATTTTGTATGATCATTAAAACATTCTTCTAATACTAAGTAAGTAGAATTTTAATATATGAAACTGTTAATGTCAGCAAGAATTCAGAAATGAATCTGGGACCTGCACACTGCCAGATTACAGCTCCAAGAGTTACAGAGCACTGAACAATTCACCCACTGCAGCATTATTCCCCCTCCTGGGAAACAATGGCCTGACTTTCAAATGCTTTTCAGAATCACCTACAGAATTATGGTTATGGATTCTGTCAAATACAATCGCTACAGCAATGTGATAGCATCCTAGTGTTCTAACATTTTCACACCATTATCATAACATCTATGGCAGCCCATTCATCCAGGCTTATCAGTCAGACAGTAGGTCTTCTGGAGCTTTACATCAAAAGTTCTCATTATCAGTTTGTGGCTTAGGACTGTATCAGGACACCATTCTACTTCTGTCTTCTTCAAGTCGTAAATTGACATCTAACAAGCAGTGCAGGATTTAGTATGGACCAATGGAATCCTTTAGGACTTTTCTCACAGCCCATCTTCCAACAGTGTGCAAAAAAATTCATAAGAAGTCACCTCATCAGTAACTTTTTGACTGTTATTTGGCATTATAACACTCCTGGTCATTAAAGTGTGTGTCTAAGATCTATATGTTTATCACCTGCCTTGCTTACTCAGTTCTGGTGATAATTTGTTTGATGTAACCATCTTGAATATCTTCAGGTCAAGATGAGAACATACAATCAATTGCAATTTCTGCCAAAACCTTAGAAAATGTTCCTAGTGGCTATTTGTCAGGAGGAAGTATATAATATTCATACTTCGACCCTGTTCTGTTGGATAGTGACACTAAGACAATCCTGCAGTTGGGTATACAAATGCCGGGGGCAATATTGCAAAATGAAATTACCTGTTTTTATGAAATACAACATTTTTATCACTTATGCTTTATTGCAATTTGTCTTATTACAATTTTTATTTCCAGACACAGTCACATTTATATTTTCAGATTACTAATTTTGAGTGTAACATGTG
This sequence comes from Schistocerca nitens, assembly GCF_023898315.1. Classification (NCBI taxonomy): domain Eukaryota; kingdom Metazoa; phylum Arthropoda; class Insecta; order Orthoptera; family Acrididae; genus Schistocerca; species Schistocerca nitens. Next base: position 772,991,231 of record NC_064616.1, on the reverse strand, counting down.
GTCATTTTCAGAGCAATGTGTCCTTTGACAGAATCAAAACTAGTAATCTAAAAATATAAATTTAATTTTACCTGAAAATAAAAATATTTTTAAGGAATCACCTCTTACACTACTTTTGACTGAAACAGTTTTATATTACATGATTACAAATGGTTCTCAGTACTTCACTTCTGTAAGAAACTTGGTGATTCATGCTGCTTGGGCAATCCATATAGCATTTGCAATATCATAACAAGTAAGATAGTTAAGCAGTACGCATGTGAAAGCATGCACAACTAGTATGTTTCATGCATAAAAATGACACTTTCCAGTGCCCTACCTCAGGGTCTATTGGTGATAAAAAGATAAGGTCAAGTGTTTTGAATAGCCCTTGGACTAGGGACCATTTGTATACCCAACTGCAGGATTGTCTTAGTGTCACTATCCAACAGAACAGGGTCGAAGTATGAATATTACATACTTCCTCCTGTTTAAGCAAATGGAGCAAATCAGTCGGTTCTTTTTGCATTTGATATGGTCTACTGTGGGCTTCATGGGACTTGTGGAGGCACCATTAGTTCACGGGCGGTCCCTCGGAAAACCCCACAAAAATATTTTTTTTCTATATTTTCACCATCATCAGTGGACCAAAACTCAGTTGAGGCTCTAAGATGACTATGCAAAGCAAATAGCTGAAATTTTTACCATATATTCCTCAGATCCCACTCTTTAATAACCTTGAAAATTTTCTTGATAGCTTTATCAGTTTCCAAGGTACAGAGGTTCAAAGTTGCACTACTTCTACATGTACAATCCACTATGAGGTAAAATCTAAATAATAGATAACTTGCTCTAATTTTAACAGTATATTTTCTAGGCATTTATCTACAAGAGCCATCTCCCTGTCTTTAAAAATCTTTATCCATTATCAAGAAATGCCCCAAAAACTTGTTTTCTGAATACAAAAACCCAGCCACAGATTCAGAGACAGCTACACACAGCAAATCACTGTAATTTTTACAATGTATTCCTGAGATTTTGATCTCTAACAACCATGAAAATTTTCTTAATATCTTTTATCTTTTTCCAAGATCAGATGTTCGAAGTTATCCAACTTGAACACGTAAAATATGCACATAAAATCCAGTGCGAGGCGAAAATGTAGTTTATAAAGTGATGTGGCAAAGAGAAATGTGCTGTAAAGTGTTCTGTTAGCATCTGGGAATCCCATGTTGTAGTAGTGAAGCACATACCAAACTTTTTTGCACATAAAATCCAATCTGAGGTGAAAAATTAGTTTTGCATTATTTCAGTTTCACATAAGTAAATTATTTCAATTTTACTGACCAATACATTTCTTTTCATATGAGTTACATGCCTTCCTGCACCAGGGTAATGAAGGGAACCAGCAGAAAATGCACACTACAATGTGAATATCTCCCTGTTTATTTAAAAGAATACCTGCAAAATGGGTTAGCAACTATCTTATTCTACCTGCTTCAGCACCTTTAAAAATTTTCTCAAAAATTTTGGTGTGCAAACATTGGTTGGTTGGTTTAAAGGCGGGAGAAGGGACCAAACTATGAGGTCATGGGGCTCTTGTTCCTAATAAAACAATGCCACAAGTGTGAGAATAAAACGGACGAAACATATAATACAAAACAGAATGAAAGGAAAAGCCACAAGAACGAAGGGAAGGCAACGAACACTAAAAGGAACAAAAGAGGAAAAGAAAACAACAGAGAGATGCTAGAAACAGAAGAGAGTAAAACATGAAAGCAGATTACAGTGGCTGTCCAACCACGAGAATAAAAAGGGAAAGCCAACCACTCTGCAACACATTAAAACCTCCACCCTAAAAGCACTAGGGTGGAGGACACAGAGGGACAAAGGACATGCGCTAAAAACTACATAGAACTATAAAACCCACTCTCACGGATAAAACTTAAAACTAAAGCTGCTGTGGAGGCATTGTCGCCCAACACCAAAGGCAGGGTGCTAGTAAAGTTAAAAGTCTGCCGCAGAGCAGCTAAAAGTGGGCAGTCCAGCAAAAGGTGGATGACTGTCATTTGGGAGACACAGCAACACTGAGGTGGGTCCTCACGACGGAGTAGGTAACCATGCCAGGTATGGCCAATGCGGAGCCGGCAGAGAACAACTGATTCCCTGCGAGAGGCCTGCATGGAAGACTTCCACACATTCATAGTCTCCTTAATGACACGCAGTTTGTTCTGCGTGCTGTTATGCCATTCCATCTCCAAAAGCTGGAAAAACCTGAGGTGTAAGACAGAACGCAGGTCAGCTTCAGAGATGCCTATCTCCAGAAGCGGTTTCCGCATCGCTTTTTTGGCCAGCCTGTCGGCAAGTTCATTGCCGAGGATTCCGACGTGTCCTAGGGTTCCCACAAACACCATGGAACGGTGGGACTGTTCCAGGGCATAGATGGACTCCTGAATGGATGCTACCAGAGGGTGGCAAGGGTAGCACTGACAGATAGCTTGTAGGTTGCTCAATGAGTCAGTACACAGGAGAAATGACTCGCCAGGGCATGAGCGGATGTACTCAAGAGCACGAGATATGGCCACCAGCTCTGCAGTGAAAATACTGCATCCAACTGGCAAGGATTGCTACTCAATATGTCCTCCATGAACATATGTGAAGCCTACGTGACCATCAGCCATTGAGCCATCGGTGTAAACCACTTCAGAGCCCCACAACACGTCAAGAATCGAGAGGAAGTGACAGCGGAGAGCGGTGGGGTTAATGGAGTCCTTAGGGCCATGCAAAAGGTCCAGACGAAGCTGTGGCTGAGGCATACACCATGGAGGCATATGTGAACGGACCGCAAGTAGAGGTGGTAAAGGGAAGGACTCCAGCTCGGAGAGAAGGGACCGCACGCGAACCGCAATTGTTAGCCCGATCTGGGCCACCGATGTGGGAGATGTACTGCCACGGGCGGGAAAAGGAGACGGTAATTTTTACACACGTCTGATCTGCAATGGAGGGACACCAGCCTCCAACAGTATGCCAGTCACTAGACTCATCCTAAAAGCTCCTGTCGTTAATCGAACTCCACAGTGGTGCACAGGGTTGAGTAAATGCAATGCTGAAGGCACTACCGAACCATAAATCACACTCCCACAGTCAATTCAGAATTGGACAAGGGCTCTGTAGAGCTGCAGCAGTGTACAGCGATCTGCATCCCAATTGGTGTTGCACAGGCAACAGAGGGCATTGAGGTGCTGCCAGCACTTTTGCTTAAGCTGATAAAGATGAGGGAGCCAAGTCAATCGAGCATCGAAAACCAGTCCTAGGAGTTGATATGTCTCCACTACAGTGAGTGGATCGTCATTAAGGTAAAGTGTAGGTTCCAGATGAACAATATGATGCCGACAGATGTGCATGACACACGACTTTGCGGCTAAAAACTGGAAGCCGTGGGCTAGAGCCCATGACTGCGCCTTGTGGATGGCTCCCTGGAGGCGCTGCTCAGCAACAACAGTACTGGAGCAGCAGTACGAAATGCAGAAGTCGTGAGACGGAGGGCCCAACAGCTGCTGCTAGACTGTTAATGGTCACTAAAAAATAGAGAGAGACTCACTACAGAGCTCTGCGGGACTCCATTCTCCTGGATATGGATGGAACTATGGGAGTCACCAACTTGGACATGGAAAGTATGGAGTGACAGGAAGTTTTGGATAAAAATCGGGAGTGGTCCCCAGAGACCCCACTCATATAATGTGGTGTCGTATGCTTTATGTAAGTCAAAAAAGATGGCAATCAGGTGTTGGTGTCTGGAAAAGGCTGTTCGGATGGCAGACACTATCGACACAAGATTATCAGTGATAGAGCGACCCTGGTGGAAGCCACCCTGACATGGAGCCAGCAAGCCATGTGACTCCAGGACCCAACCCAACTGCCGACATACCATACGTTCCAGCACCTTACAAAGAACGTTGGTGAGGCTGATGGGCCAATAGCTATCCACATCAAGCAGGTTTTCACTGGGTTTGAGTGCCGGAATGATGGTGCCCTCCCGCCATTGCGATAGAAAGATGCCATCGCACCAGATCTGGTTGAAGATGACGAGAAGATGTCGCTTGTAGTCAGATGAGAGATGTTTAATCATCTGGCTGTGGATGCGATCAGACCCAGGAGCTGTGTTGGGGCTATGTGCAAGGGCACTGAGGAGCATTTGTGTTGGTACATAACTCGCCATCTATGGTAACACCAGGGACAGCTGTTGGGACCTGGTACCCGAAAAGACATTTGATCTTTGCCCAGACTTGGGAAGGTGACATGTGGCACCAAATGGTGGAGACGTATCTCTCCAAACACTCCTTCTGTTGTTTGATAAGGTAGCAAACACGGGCACTGAGCCATTTAAAGGCTATGAGATGCTCCAGGGAAGGGTGTCGCTTATGCTGCTGTAGAGCTCGCCGACACTCCTTAATTGCTTCAGTGACTTCCGACGACCACCAAGGGACTGCCTTAAGCCTCAGGCACCCTAAGGAGTGAGGGGTCACATTTTCTGCCACAGAAACAATTGTGCTAGTCACCTGCTCAACCATCACATCAGTGTTACCGTGTGGGGGAGATTCAGTGGTGACAGCAAAGGTGAAAGTTCCCCAGTCCGCCTTGTTCAAAGCCCATCTGGGCAGGCGTCCGTGTGCCTGACTCTGGGGCAATGACAAGAAGATGGGGAAGGGGTCACTACCACACAGGTCGTCATGTGCTCTCCAGTGGATAGATGGAAGAAGTCCTGGACTGCAAATCAATGGCCGAGTAACTACTATGAGCCACACTCAAATGTGTCGCGGCCCCAATATTTAAGAGGCAGACGTCAAATTGTGACAGTAAAGTTTTGACATCTCTGCCCAGGCCAGTATGCATGGTACCACCCCACAAGGGGTTATGGGCATTCAAATCTCCCGGAAGTAGTGAAGGTTTAGGGAGTTGTTCAATCAGTGCAGCTCATACATTCAGGGGTACTGCACCATCTGGAGGAAGGTACACATTGCAAACAGTTACTTCTTGCGTCATTCTTATTCTGACAGCCACAGCTTCCAGAGGGGTTTGAAGGGGCACATGTTTACTACAGACCGAGTTTAGGACTTAAACGCAAACTCCACCTGACACTTGATTATAGCTGCAGAGTGCAGCCCTTATAGCTGCAGAGTGCAGGGGTCCGCATTGCTGGAAACCAGGTTTCCTGGAGGGAAATGCAGATAGCAGGTGTAAAGCTTAACAGTTGCCATAGCTCAGCCAGGTGGTGGAAAAAACTGCTGCAATTCCACTGGAGGATGACATCTTGAGACTGGGAAGACATGGAACATTCAATGAGGCAGTTTACGCCTCAGAGTCACCTGCTGCCACCGATCTATTGCCTGAGGGTCTGGCGAGATCTAGGTCTTCAGCAGATGCCAAAATCTCCACCCTATCCTCAACCGCAGAGCTTGTAGGTAGTGACGGTATGGGTGCCACTGCAATTTCCTTGGTCTTAGGGGTTTTCTTTTTTTATTTCTCTTGCTGCTCCTTGGGTTTCCCTGGCTGAGAGAACTTCACTGGCTCAGTCTCCAGGACTGAGGATGAGTGTGAAGCCCTACGATCAGCTGCTTTTGGGTTCTTCAGCCATTGGTGGGTGTCGTCTTTCCCACTAGAAGAAACCTGCGGAGGGAGTGACCCAAGGGGACCCCTTCCTAGCGAGAGAAGCTGAAGAAGACTTGTGCTTCTCCGGCTTATGTGCAAATGTTCAGGCTTTTTTATGCCGAGAGAGAGAGAGAGAGAGAGAGAGAGAGAGAGAGAGAGAGAGAGAGAGAGAGAGAGAGAGATAGTACCGGTGGAACATAGCTGACAGTGACAGACCAGTTCTAGAAAAGGAGTGAAGAGGACAGTGCCAGGGGGTGAGAATAAAGAGAAAGTGGAAATGGGTGAGAGCCTGTGATCATGAGAGACAGAGTATATGACTATGACAATTAGTATGAGGAAGAGAGAGATAGTGACAGTGAGAAGAGATAGCAGCAGTTGGAAGAAAGGAAGAAATGAAATATTAGCAGTAATAGACAGCAAGATGGAGATAGTGACAGTGGAAGGAGACTGGGGCTGTAACAAAGGAGACACTGACAGAGACACACACAAAGAGTTAATGACAATGAAATGGGCTGAATGAGTGAGAGAGAAATGGTAATTGTGAGTGGATGGGAATGAGTGACTTACAGCAATGGGCTAGCAGGTGTGAGAAAATTACAGCTAGGGGAGCTTATGGGAGTTTGAGGCGAATTGTATGTTTAAAAAAGTGTGACTATTTTTGCATGCCAAATTTTTGAGAAAATGTTTAAAAGGTGCTGAGGAAGGTAGAATGAGGCAGCTGGTACCCCATTTTTCAGTCAGAGTCTCTTAAATTAAGATATTTACATGTTTTGTGCTCTGATAGCAGCATTTGTCCACTAGTGCACAGTATCATGCATTCATTCCCATTTGTCAACTTGCAGAACCTCAACATTGTCTATACTGCTGTGTCAACTTATAACCAAAATATTATATGATGTATCTTCAAATAAATATGATTGGCTTAGAGAATTTTTGGATTATAAGACTTAGTATGTTATACTGGAAGAGGAAATGTTCAACAGAAATGAAAGTAACATCAGTTTCCTGCAAAGGAAGACAAGTTGCACTGCTAATGTCCTCTATGCACAGAAAAAAAATATCAGATAGGCTCAGACTGTTCCCATGAAAGGCTGTTGTCCACAGAAAAGAATCACCACTAGATGATCATACAGAAATGCAGAACATAATTTCCATGTCATGTGATTAATAGCAACCCTCCAAAATGTGGATACATGCAAGTTAATGGCCATAAGAAAATGAACCCAGTAGCATCCAATACAATATTAGTGGTAACTTCTGGACTGTCACACATTGTTTTCATATCCAGGGGCTGTACTCGGAAATGGCATTTAATAGGGGTAAATCGGTGGTAAGGTGAATGGAGAACTACTCAGATTTGTTGGGAGGGGTCTAGGAAATACCACTGTAATTCTGATGGAATTTGAAGTGCTTGTCAAGTAAGTATGCCAGTAGAGCCTACCCATCAAACAAAATTTACAGACAAGCCGCTAGAATCTTAACAGGTCAATACAGCTCATGCAAAAGTGTAATAGCAAAATCAAACAATGGAAAATCCAGGATGGAATGTAAAAATATTACAAAAATTATAGCTGAATAATAGTCTAGACTGCTTATGAATTATTATTTACTACATTACTTCATAACATGTGTTGGCTACTGTCTTTATCAGATCCAAACTAACTTCTGAAACATGGTCCGTGTAAATGTGAGGTAAAACCTATGGCCCAATAAATGGATCACAAGTCCAACTGACACTGTGCTGTGGTGTAGTATTACAGTAAAAGAGACACTCTCCTGAACCTTCTACACTAAGAATTTTATTGGATGCCCTACAACTCTGTAGTCATACATTCAGTGGCTCTTGCATGTAATTTGTGTGAGACAGTGGTCACAGTGACTTGCTGGCCCTTTTAAGAAACCCTGCTGGTAAAAGTTCATATAAAATTAGGAAGTAGCCATGGTTGACATCACCACTACATGAGGACATGAAATGAAAATATTAAATGTCAGCCCAAGTTTAAAGATTGGATGTATCCTCAGTTCTATTCAATCTTTGTGATTTAGTTCAAATCTGTAATTCATGTTACAATAAATAGACAGATCAACATTTACAGATAATAAACAAGCAATTTTAGTTATCCGAAGCAGTCATAAGCTGCTGTCAGGTGCGCATGAAAAAAATTTTATGTTCTACACAATAAAAAGCCTCAGCAAGGTTATAGAAATACCAACAAGACTTTCTCCAAGTTTCATTTTGCCAGAACTTCAGTTATGGGAGGGGGAAAAAAAAAAAAAACTTACTGTTGAGAGAAGCCTTGTGGAAGCTGAATTGAGAGATTGTTAATATATTACAGCTAACTTTCTCAAAACTTTTGTATAAAAAAATTAAAACTGCAAAAATTAGAAGCTGTGAAATGTTTGTAAACAGATATTCTGTGCTTGTTTACACTTTTACAAAAGGGCATTACAAATACGCATTGCAGACTGTCAGAAAATGCCACTGGGTTGTTAACTGGGGGCACAGATTTGTGATAGCATGTCACATGAAATGTAGCACATGAATTTAATGCTTTGTCAGAAACACCCTTATAGCTGGAATCAATACTGTTATTTCATTAATAAATGGTTTCTATGGTATTTTAGAAGGTTTTGTCGCAGAAACTGCTACCTGCCTATGCTCTCTGCAACATTACAGCTAATTCAACTTGGATCTTTTCTACAATATGATGGAATGCATTTAGCCTAGAGGCAAGACCTTCATTCTATAAGTGAAAAGAATTTTCAGCATGCAGCTATCAATTATGTTTACTTTTCATACCAGCTTCAGAGAATTACAGCTGGATTTTCTCAATCCAAATAATTTATTTAAAATATTAGGGTTTTCCAAGTACTACACTAATAGCACATCAGAGTAATGAACCATCAGTAATTAAAAAGAGTAAAACACCTTCAAGAAACTGCATATGTTGATCCCAAATAGGCACCATATACAAGAATGAAATTAAAAAGATGAGATATATGAGTGACAGATGATGTTTACCTCCGTCCCCCCACCCCCATGATTGTCAAGGGACTGAACCTCATTTACATCATCATTTTAATGTTTATTACATAATAATAGTTCACATCAGTATTGCATTTTTCCTTTTTATTATATGGTGTAGGATTGCACAGTATTAATTGTAATTTAACTTCAGTTCTTGATAATAGAAGGAAGGAATAACTAGTGTTAAACATCCCGTTGATAGTAAGGTCATCAGATATTGATCACAAGCTCTACTTGGTGAAGGATAGGGAACGAAATAGGCTGAACAGTATGTTTCACTATTATTATATGACCCTCTCACTATGTTAAATCAAGCATTATGGGCTTAATATCCAGTTCATTAAATACTGCAGAACCTAAAAACTGTCCGTGGCAGTCATGCTTTGTCCTTGAAAACAATGTTACTGTGAGGTATTGGCCAAAGCAATTATAATTACATTAGTAATTATAAATCTATACAATAAAAAAATTCTGGCATAAAATTATCATAAAAGCCACCATGTATCCATGACTGCCCAATTACTTTTGCTAAATATTAACACACTTGACAAGTGACTGGTATGGATTGGAACATACCCTTCTAGCAGTGGCTTGTTCTGGAAACAATTCCTAGACTGTGGCTAAGCTATTTATCCACAATATCCTTCCTAGAGTGCTAATCTCACAAAGAGTACAGGAGAATAATTGAGAAGTTTGGAAGGTATGAGAAGAGGTACTGCTGGGAGTAAAGCTATGAAGGTAGGTCGCAAATTGTGCTTGGGTAGCCCAGTCACTAGAGCACTTGCCCACAACAAGCAAAGAGACCAGGTTTGAGTCCTAGTCCAACACATGAGTTTGTTATGTAAGTTGGTAATTAGAGCACACTCCACTGTAATGTGAAAATTCATTCTGGAATATAATTACCTATAACACACTTGAACATTTCAGCCACAAATAACAAAAATGTCTTAAATTTGCTTTTAAATGGTTTACCATTTATTAACTACCACATAATCCAACCAAACCGTGCTATATTCTGTTGGAATTATGAACAGATGTACAAATTTTATTGGGTAAAACTTTTAGGTACTCACATTAATTGCAAAGTACCATTCACACCTGGAATAACTTACCTCTGGTATCGTATCTCATGCAGAAACAGTCATTGTGAACAATGACTATCTTCAGGTGCCTATTGTGTGCTATTCTGATCCTATATTTCATTGGAAACGTTTGTTCAAGACAATCCTTATACATTAACATTTCCATTGCATGAAAAAAAAGTCTTTGAAAAATTGTCCTTTTTTTTTACCCAGCTCTTAGCATTTATGATAGTTAAACTGAAGATTAAGTACAGAAACTCTAAGTGAATCCACGAAGACTTTACAAAGAACTCTGCAGAGTCCATGCCACTAAATTTTTTTATTATTTTATTTTATTTTTTTATTGTATTGCCAATATAAGGAAATGTATAGATTGCAACTCACAATAAAGATGACCCCTTGAGATGCAGACAGGCACAATGAAAAGACTGTCACACATTTAGCTTTTGGCCAAAGCCTTCTTCAGCAAGGCAACAGAGATACACATTCATTCACACAAGCAATCACACCTCATGCACACACACTGCTGCCAGTCCAAGCTGCCAGAGATGGTTGTTATGTGTGTATGAGGTGTGTTTGGTTTGTGTGCATGTGCATGTGCTTTCCTTTCCTGAAGAAGGCATTGGGTGAAAGCTAAATGTATAGCAGTGTTTTCATTGTGTCTGTCTGCATTCAAGATGTCACCTTTCCTTATATTGTTGATATTACAATCTGTAGTTTTCATTGCTTAAAGTTTTTTTATATGCATGATAATGACATTACCAAAACAATGTTTCTTTTACTTTCAGTAATTAATGTATTATTATGTAGGTCTACTATATTATTAAGGACCAATGACAAAGCCAATTTATGTGCAAGATAAACAATAGACAATGCATTTTATGTACAATCTTAGATTGCTTAAAGTGAATTCTAGGATGGCATAGTTGAAGAGCCTGCACAGGATTTCACCCATTGAAACAGCATAATCCCACATGATTATTATTATTATTATTATTATGTGTTGTTGTCAGTGTGGGGGCACAACAGATTGGCCTTTAGTGCCTGTGAGCAACCCCAGCATTCACCTTAAGCAACCATGGAAAACCTAAATCTTGATGTCATACATGTGTTTGAATCTTGCTTCTTCTAAATGCAGGCATATTACTCAGTTTTAATTGTGTGTATATAAAATCAATGTTTATAACTGTCCCACCCCCACACAAAACATTGTTTTATTTTATTACTTTATTTTTAAAATTATGGGCCTGTTAATTAAAATTTTTATGATTCTAACAGCACATGCCTTTAATTGTGCACATGTTTTGTCATTCTGCCTCTCATGAGAAACTGCTAGGGAAAAACGAGGTTAACAAACATAAGATTTTTTGTACATCTACATCCATATTCCACACACCACTATGAAGCGAAGTGCATGGCATAGTGTGCTTCCCATTGTATTAGTTATTAGCACTTCTTCCTGTTCCATTCACATATGGACCACGGGGAGAATGGCTGTTTAATCATCTCTATGGGCACTGTAATTAATCTAATTTTATACTTGCAACCTTAAGGGAGCATCATGAAGGGGATATAGTATATTTCTAGACTCATCATTTAAAGCTGGTTCTTGCTAGTAGGCTTTCTTGGGATGGCTTGTATCTATCTTACGGTATTTACCAGTTTAGTTACTTTTGCATCTACATGAAACTCTCCCAGATATCACACAAATCTATGCACATTCATGCTGTTCTCCTCTGCATACATTCAAAATTCTCCATAAATCCTATTTTGTAGAGGTATATTTGAGGAATATTCTAGGATAGGTCACGTAAGTGTTTTGTAAGCAATAGCCTTTGTAGATCGATTGCATTTCCCTAATGCTCTACCAATGAACCAAAATCTGCCACCTGATTTACCTATGACTGAGCCTATGTGATTGTTTCATTTCATATCCAACGAACTGTTACACCCATATATTTGTATGAGTTGACCAAGTCTAATTATGAGTCACTGATATTTTAGTCACATGATACTACTTTTTTTCCACTTTGTGAAATGTACAATTTAACATCTTCAACATTTAAAGCAAGTTGCCAATCTTTGCAATACTTTGAAATCTTATCACGATCTGACAGAATTTTTGTGCAGCTTAAAAGACAGTATTTGATTATACATGACTGCATCATGTGTGAGAAGTCCGAGGTTACTGTTAACATTATCTGCAAGGTCATTAATATACAATGCGAACAGCAAGGATTAATGCACACTTGAAGGTACTTCTACATCTGTCAATAACCCTCCATCCAAGATAACATGCTGCAGTCTCCCTGCCACGAAATCATCAATCTAGTCACAAATTACACTCAGTACCCCATATGAACATACATTCGATAATAAGCATAGGTGTGGTACTGAGTCAACTATTTGTTGGAAATCAAGAAATACTGCATCTAACTCGCTGTATCATCCATGGCTTTCAGCATGTCAAGTGAGAAAAGTGCAAGTTGGGTTTCACATGATAAGTGTTTTCGGAATCCATATTGGTTGGGATGAAGGACGACATTCTGTTCTAGATACCTCATTATGTTTTAGTTCAGAATACATGTTAAGATTTTACAACAAATGGATGTCAAGGGTACTGGGCAGTAGTTCTATGGATCATTTCGGCTAATCCTCTTACAAGATTGTGATCTGTGCTTTCTTCCAGCTTCTGGGGATGGTTTTTCGCCTGAGGACTCTACAGTAGATTATGGTTCAATGAGGGGTTAACTCTGCCACAAATTCAATATAGAACCTGATAGGAATTCCAATGGACCTGGTGTCGTGTTCAGTTTTAGCATTTTAATCTGTTTTTCAACATCACTTGACTAAATCTACTATATCACTCATATATGCAGTGGTCAAGAATTAAAGTGGAGCAATACTCCTGGATTTTCCTTTGTAAAGGAACATTTGTAAATGGAATTCAGCATTTCTGTTTTTCCTTTGCTACCCTCAGTTTCATTTCCTGTCATCCACATGGGTCTGGAACTAGTCTTGGAATGATTAATAGCCTTCACACACAACCAGTTTTACTGTGGACCTCCTCAAAGGGGTCAGGTGTCTTTGTTGCACTAGATTTAACTTATTTCCATCACGAATGGGTTTCTGAACTATTACTCTCATTATTTTTCAGAGAATGCATTTTGCAATGAGTCACAGGATATTTGTCTCCTGTCACAAACACCACTTACAAAAACTGGAACTTTTGCCAAATGACTGTTGAATGATTTATGCCTTCTCTGACGATGACAGTGCAATTGGTGAAGTTACATCTGGAGGTGAGTCTGGTTGTTGATAGAAGGATCTGATTATAAGATTATGCTCACCTTTATTAATGAATCTTGCAGAGAAAATCTCATGCTCAGTTTCATTTTCTGTCTCAGTGGATTTGAGTTTCTTGTCTACTGTGAAAAATACACTTCTATTTCCATTTCTATATCATCTCAATACACACTTCAATTTTCCTCAAAAATCTCACTGCTATCAATTTTGGGTGTTAACCACCTTTCTGTAACTAGTATTACATGAGCTCCATTGTTTTTCCAGGGAGCTTAAAACTATGACACTTTGTTCTGAACACTCCAGCAGTTTCCAGAATGAGATTTTCACTCTGCAGCGGAGTGTGCGCTGATATGAAACTTCCTGGCAGATTAAAACTGTGCGCACTGCCAGGAAAATATATATATTTAAAGATATCTGTCTGCTTGTGTCTGTATATGTGTGGATGGATATGTGTGTGTGCGCGCGCGAGTGTATACCCGTCCTTTTTCCCCCTAAGGTAAGTCTTTCCGCTCCCGGGATTGGAATGACTTCTTACCCTCTCCCTTAAAACCCACATCCTTTCGTCTTTCCCTCTCCTTCCCTCTTTCCTGATGAGGCAACAGTTTGTTGCGGAAGCTTGTATTTTGTGTGTATGTTTGTGTGTCTGTCGACCTGCCAGCACTTTCATTTGGTAAGTCACATCATCTTTGTTTTTAGATATATTTTTCCTACGTGGAATGTTTCCCTCTATTTTATATATATATATATATATATATATATATATATATATATATATATATATATATATATATATATATATATGGCAAAGGTCCCGAGTTCGAGTCTCGGTCGGGTGCACAGTTTTAATCTGCCAGGAAGTTTCACTCCAGCAGTTAATCACAAGAATTTTAATAGTATCACCTGTAGGGGGTTTTTCTTTTTTTTTATTTTATTTTTTTATCTTATAGTGACACTTCAAAGCCTCTACAGCTATCATTATCTAGACTTTTTGGAATGTCATCTAATCTAAAAAAAAAAAAAGGGTGCACCCCCAAAAAAATCAACTATCTGGAAAGCAGTCTCTGAAGGTTTAGCGGGGACCCTATTGTTCTCAACCCTGTGACACTTGTCCAGGGAGTCACAGTCTAGCTTGTCGCAGAACCTTCAAAGTCTCTGAATCAGTCTCTCCATTCCGATCAGAATCAGGCGGTCACAATGAGTTCTTGGAGCAACGCTGCAAACTGTGAGCTTCACTGAAACTCTGTGATCAAGACTGGTCTTCTCATCCTTCTCCGCCAATTGCTGGAATGATCCAAGTCTGACCTTGGAGCCCAGATAACAGGGATCATTTGTTCCAATGTGTGCCACGATCTGTAATTGGTTGCACTCTGTTCTCTGAATGGCTGTTGGAACAGGCTCTTGAATGATGCTCCCAGATATTTACACTGAGTGCTCCTGGTGTTTCTTCTCATCCCTTGCCATCATTTTCCAAAGGAGTACCATTATAGACCATACATTTGAACTGCTGGTGATTAATACACCCCAACAATTTGTATTTGCCTTTTTTTGCCACAGAACACAGTAGGTTTCCCAACAAGTGAGATGAGTCTCACTGGCTCAGTTTTTATTTCAGTGGAAGACAGCACCTCAAACTTGTTGGTTAAGGGGATAGTTGATAGTTGTAACAAAACACCTCAGGTTTTCCCTGGGCCCTGTCTCCCCTGTAAAGGGTGCCTAGCTCTAACACTGACAAAGCACTCACAGACAACTGGATAATATATATGCACCACTGCTGATCTCACAATTCAGTTGCTCGAGGGCTCTGCTGTTACTTCTTGCATGAGGTCAATGTTTAAGTTACAGAATTCCAACCTAAGACAGCAAATTCTCAGGGCTGAAATTTTATTTGCTATCAAAAGATAATATAGCACACTGCTAAAAGTTTTCTGATGTATTTGACCTCATATTTAAGTTACAAGCAACAAAATTTTGCATTTGGTTGTCACACTTTACAAAGCTTGTAATAATAATTCTGCCCCTCTTAATTACTGTGATATTCACTCACTTTCAATACTCATAACTGGCAGCAGCAGTGGTATTACAGACAAAATGGGAAACTTGTCTATTTACTATTATTAGAGTACAAAAAACAGCTTGCTCACTAATTTCTAAGAAATGTATTGGATATGGCTGAACCCACAATGTCACTTTTGATTAGTACACAAACTGAAATATACCTTCACATTCCAAATGCTACTGTGGACTAAAATTTCTGCTAAGGTCATATCTTCAAGCTGTATTTGCCCATTGTTATATTCCAATGTCTCTCCCATTGGAACTCATTTGTATGAACACTGACATATACAAAAACAAAAGTATTCATGAATATGCTAGAATCCATCAGGTTTGACCATTAATGTTATCAAACACATTGGTGATTACGAAGTCAGTCAGTTTCATGTTCTACAGATCATTTTGTACAATAAATAGCAATGTGGAAAAAGTCATTTTACATTCACATTGCAAATTAATTTGTAAATATGGCTGCATGCTGAACATTGATTTTTTGTTAAAAACAGAAAAAATAAAGATAGAAACAAAAAGAACAACATACAGATGTGAGTTAGTAATTGCTACCCACCACCTCTTACACGTTACAATAACAGAAATTTTTCTACAGAGTGGAGTTGTCATGGAGAAACTTTTCAGTTTGTTTTTAAATTTAACTTTGCTGCTGCCAGACATTTTATATCTCCAGCTAAGTATTCAAACATTTTTAGCTGCAGCATTATACAGCCCTTTTTGTGCTAAACACAACCTTAATGTCGAGTAATGAATGTCATTTTTTACCTTCTGGTATTGTGTAATTTTGTATATCACTTCCTTTTTAACTGCAATGAATTATTTACAAAAAAACTTCAGGAGGGAATAAATATGCTATGAAACAGTAGTCAGAACGCCCAACTCCTTAAACAGATGCCTACTACATGATCGTGGGTGAGCACCATATATTTCTTACAGCATGTTTTTGAGCTATGAAGACTTTCTTTCTTAAAGTTGATTTACTCTAAAACATAATTCCATATGACATTTTTGAATGAAAATATGCAAAATATGTCAACTTACTGATTTATCTCTCCCTAAGATTTGCAACGATTCTAAGTGTAAATGTGGCTGAACTAAGTTGATTTAGGAGGTAGAGAATGTTCTTTTCCAAGTTTAAATTCTCATCAATATGCACACACAAAAATTTCGAAGTTCCCACCAAATTTATTATTTCCTCACCAGGTGTTACATTTGTCATTGGAGTAGTACCCCTTTTTAAAATTCAGAGAGAGACCATTTGCATAAAATCAGTCAATGATACTTTTGAAAACATTGTTTACCATTCGTTCTGTTTCTGTACATATACCTGGATTAATTACAATACTATTGTCATCTGTAAAAAGAACTAATTCTGCTTATTGTATATTAGATGGAAGGTTGTTTTTATGAGAAACAATACTGGACTTAAGACTGAGCCTTGTAGAATCTCACAAGTGATTTCTTCCCACTTGGAATAACACAGCCCGACTGTATTGGCTGGATTACTAAGTACAACTTTCTGCATTCTTTTCGATAGATATGACATCCACTGGTTGGCTATACCCTCAAATGCCTAAAACTTCAATTTATCTACAAGAATACTGTGATTCACACAGTCAAATGTTTTAGATAGGTTGTACAAAATACCAACCAGCACTATTTTACTATTTAATGCATGTAAAATTTTGTGAGTGAACATTGTCATTAGAGAATCTCTTCTTAAATCCAAACAGTAATTTGCTGAGGATATTATTGTTCCTCAGGTGAGATACCTTCACAAAAATTTTAGAAAATGTCAGCAATGAACAACTGTACAACCACCATGGTGAAACTATAAAATCTGTAAAGCCAAATGAAGTGAATGCATTAAAGATGAAAGGTAAGAGTTAACAATAAATCAAAAACTAGGCACAGAACTCACTTTATCAAAGCTCTGTCGTCACATTCATCAAAAGACATGTAAGGAAACTTACTGCTCCTGTTACCATAGTCTATCATCCATCTCATGATTACCCTCACATGATCTATCTTCCAATATGATAGACTGCAATAATTTATGGAATGTCTTGTTGATGATACAGTCATTAGAGACAGATATCAAGCTTTTCAAATAAACCAGTCTGTATTTCATCTTAAACATTTCAGGGAAATTATACAAAATCTAGATCTCAGTGACTAGACAGGGATATGAACAGTGTCTCATCCAAATGTGAGTACAATGTCTGAAACACTGCACTATTTCATTCAGTGAGTAATCTGAAATAAAACTGGTAAGACATAACAGCAGAGTCAGATTTATGACTAAGCATACATCACGTTTCCAGTACACCTAGTTATTGGAAGTATTACATTATACTTTGTGAATACCAATATCACGAAACCAAACTCTTTTATGGTGTATTTATTTATTCATGCACACTTATGGGTTTTAAGGCAATCAATAGCATTCTTAGTAACTTAAAATATATTTTACAATGGGAGTTGACATGTTACAAAGCTTAGCTACATACAGAATAGTATCAGTCCCTGCCAATGACAGTACACATGACAAATGGAGAGAAAGGAAGATCAAAGATTCAGTGAACATTATTTCTCAATTCTGTACAATGTGGTTAATGGTTAAATGTTGAGCTGCATGCTGTTAAGTATGTAACTTCACATACATGACAGAATACAACAGTAGAAAATACAAATAGCTTAGAAAGAACATACAATTTTGATATTTTGAAATGTTAAATAAATAACATCATCTTTTGAACTATTTTCAAATTTTGATATTCAAAACTTCCAAAAATTTAGACTGTTCTAAGAAATATCTGGAGAACTGCTGGATGTAACTTCCTGCCACATTGTTTCAGGGTAGAATCTTCTGGTCATCTTCTGGTACATAATCACTCAATATCAAGTTTGGACATAGGTTGAAAATAACATTCCTCCAAAGCCCCCCTCCCCGTCCGTATAGTCAGCTGATTATCTTCAAACCAAGTATTATGTAACTTAATAAACACTTTGTTCCGTGGTTTTAGTATGCTACACTTTTGCCAAAAATAAAAACATTGTCTGGATTGAGTCATGTAAACCATTAAGGTGCCTGTATTGTAGGGCATGTCATTTAAAACGATTATTAGTAGCACTGGTCCATGCAATAATCCTTGTGGAACATCTCATGAGAGATTCCAGACCTATGCCTTCTGGTTACAGTGCTTTCTGTTGCTGAAATTAGTTTTAATGAGGGCAAGTTAAAAATGTAAAGCTGTTGTGACACCCATATGTCAGTTTAAACACCACAGTGCTTTGCTAGGTAACATCCTATTGGAGGTGGTATGCTGTTGCCTTCGTCCTACAACTGAGACTACTTAGCCAGACACTTATGGTGAGTGGGAGTGGAAGTTACAGATAAACATTCTAGATTGACTGGGGACCGAAAACACGAGCTTTAGATCAGTAGTCTGGTACGTTAAGACTGAGTCACATAGGAGTAATTCTATTTTACTCGGCTTAACACTGGCATGGTTGTTGATAACCAACGGGCTAAGTGGAACGAGAAGTAGAAGTAGTGGTAGTAATGTCATTTGAAAATGTTTCATAACTTCTACCTGTACCTAATACTGTCTTAACGATCCTCATTGCACACATGTATTTATTATCGTAATTTTCGATGCAGTCATTTATCCTACATTTGATCGTCATGTACCATGTATTTAGTCTTTTCAGGTTAATGAGGGTGCTTTATCTATACTATCAATATTTACCGTATCACGACAAGTTACTATAAACAACCCTAGTTTTTGGAGATAAGTTACTACCAACTAACGTAAAATTTCGTGGCAAAGTTTCCCAACTGTTGTTTTCAGTATCAGTTCCAGCAGCTTATTTGTCAATAATTTTACAAATATTTGGACACGATGAATTACAAATGCCTCAGAGAATGTTGATAAACTCATCGATTCCACGACCAGGCGATAGAAATATTCTTTACTTGGCTATTTTCCCTAATTTACACGTCAAAGAAATAGATCGACTGGAAAATTAATTAAACTTTTATTATCCAACAACTTACATTTAGGACTTCCACCTATTACTACAGGGAGGAGTGACCAAATGGTAAATCAGATTCAATTCTACATCGTAAACTTCGGTCGCCACAAAATTTCACAAAACATCATTTATTGATGTTCACTAGCAGAAAACATATTAAGACTTGCTTTCGCTCAAAGTCATTCGCTCACAGAGATATTCACTGGACAGAGTATTCCTCAGAATACGTAATAGTGTAAGTAATCAATACCGCATTGACAAGCAGCTTAAATATCATCAGTGTTTGCTTGGAAAAAATTATTTTTGTATTTAGACAACTGAAGTCAAAAAATTTAAGTAGATAACGAATATTAATTAAGACTGTCTTAACAGCAGAACTACCAAACCTCAAATATTCTCAAACTGATTAATTTAAAATCCTACTTTCGTAATGTGTAAATATCGAAATATTTTCCTAATGAACTAATAGAATACTGTATAAAAGTTTTATATAATATTGATAATTTTAAGTTATCCAGGAGGTCCGGCATTCTTATTGATTCTTCAGTACATTACAAAGAAAGACAAAATTTTAAACATTGGACTAAACTTTGTTTTGGAGTTGTTCTGTAGAGTTGACTGGTCTGAATACTGTGTTTATAACAATCTGTAGAATTCCTGGATACACTGTAACATAGGTGTTCGTATTTAAAGTCCAATGTCTCTTGGAAAAATTCAGAAACGTGGTAATAAACTTAAAATAAAATGTATTAGTTGAAACCAGTGTATCATCGAAATTCCGTGACTTCACTTAAAAATCTGGTTTCCAGTTAAATTTTTCTGAAGGCACTAGAAAAACCAGCAGTGCATTGGTATTATTATCTACAAATGTGACAACACAAATAAGTACTGCTCAAACCATGTATTTCAAATCATTCATTTCTGGTATTGAGTCCCCAAAATCAAATAAATTATAGACTCCAGAAATGCATAAAAAAGGAATTTCAGCAAAAGTAACATGGATATTCCTAACAGTAAAGTAAGTGTTGTAAGGTGACCTGTAGACCACTATAGGTCAAGCATCAGAAACTATGACAAGTTCCTAAACTGTTTCTTAACTGTATTCAATTAATCTTTTCCTACCAGAACTTGGCAAAAGAATGTAAGCAGCAAACTTAAGTGGATTACACCAGAAATAAAAATCTCTACTATCAAAAGGAAATAGCTTCACAATGAACTAAAATCAAACAGAAATCCTCATTTTAATATCTACATTAAATGCTAAAATCTGTGTTCAGGAAAGCCGTGTGGTCAGTTGTTCAGTCAGAATTTGGAGCCAAAGTCAAACGTCAAGCAATTTAGAAAACTGGATCTGATTATACTAAACCCTGTTCCAGTGTCCAGTTATGTAAACGAATTATTGTTCTTAAATGTATCAAGATCAGATTCAGAATGGAAGCCTATTAAGACAAAGTAAATTTAATAATTTTGGAAAACAATCAGAACATATCATTTAAACAATTTGAAAAAATCCCCCCCCTAAAGGATGCGGAAAATGAAGTATTGTTTATAAAAATTACCTCATTTTGCAGAAATGAAATACACGTATCTGTAATCAAGGGTTCCATGGTAGTGTTTCAATACTACTGTTGATTATTATAAACCAGCACATATTTTTTCCAAATCTATTGAAATATGCTGAGATAAAAACATTATTCAAAAAAGGTTCGAAAGAAGATATGTAAAATTATTGCCTCATTTCTCTTCTGCTAGTCTTCTCTAAAGTGTTTAGAAAGATTGCAGGAAAATATATTCTTTTTTTTTTTTTGCTGTGAGTGACATACTTTTCAAAAATCAGTTTCGTTTCCAAAATGGCAAAAGCATTGTAAATGTCCTCAGAAATACGCTCCACATTAGATAAGGATAGAAAGGTCACAGGCATATTCTATGATCTGACAAAAAGCATTTGATACAGTGAGCTACACCTCACTCCTACACAAACTACAGATATATGGAATCAGGGACATTGCTTCCAATGGTTCAACTCTTACTTAACAGATAGAAAATAAAGATTAGTGTAACTGTAACTTCAAATTCAAACAATTACTCCTAAAACTGGAAAACTGTTTCCCAAGGAGTGCCACAAGGTTTGATATTTGGTCGTTGTCTATTGCTCTTCAACATAAATGACCTACTGCTTGTAATTGCAGTTCATTCAGTTGTATTTGGTGATGACAGATCAGCTTTAATTGAAAATGAGGTACCTGAAATAATCCCAGAAAGTGTAAAAATATTCTAGAAAATCCTGAACCTCAATTTCAACAAAATGGACTGAAGCTAAAGGTAACTAAAAGTAAAATGTTGCAATCTGAAACCAAATCGTTAGGCTAGAGTGAAATAAAAATAACTTGCCATGATCAGGACATCACAGAAGCAAATAATGTGAAGTTCGTTGGTGTAAATTTTGATAATAATTTGAATTTGAAGGTATACATTGACTACATAGCAAATAAATTCAAGAGCTTAGCATTTGAAATATGTATTTTGTCATGTGCCACAAACACAAACACCAGAAAGATAGTCTACCACTACCACTTTGAGTCAGTTATACATTGTAGCAATAATTAGGAACAAATGTGTTGCAAAACAGTGGGTATCATGTGGACCACTGCTAAAAAATTTAATAATATTATCCATTTCATTTCTTTACATGAACGATGTGTTGATTTTATTATACAAAAAAAGAATGTGCAACTGAAGTTTTTCATTTCCACCACAACTCATCACAAAGAAAGTTTTTAACCTCCAATACACTTTTTAAAGCTGTATGCCCAGACACCAGAATACATGAGGTTAAAAATTTACAGTAAAGTAAAAGGCAGTAATAAATGAGATATGCAGCTGGTTCACTAAAAAACATTGCTCTTTGTTTTCTCAGGTGAGAATGTGCCACTATTCTATTGAAGAATGCATTGAGGCCCATTTTTCTTTTTATTTTGTTTTATTTTACTGTGTGCTGAAAACTGTGATAAGTATTTGTGCAACTGTATCTCCAAAATGTATATAAAATAATGTGAGCTTCTCTTCTGTGAATTTCTTCTAAAAATACGACATGTCTCCCACACAGAAAAATCAAAATATTTTTAAATTGTATGTAATGAGTTGAATAAATGACATTTCATATTTCACTGGGGAAAAATCCATTCCTCAAATGACATAGAGTACGATGGAAATACTTTTGCTCAACATTAGGCAGCCACATAAATATTGCTTGTCCCATTGTATCCATAAATCTGAATATGGGAAATGCTAAGAGATGGATAACATCAAACATTATAAAATAAAGGGTGGACTGCAAATGGCAAATCATGGTTCATAAACAAAACTACAGTCAACACTGACACTTGCAAGGACAAAAAGACAACTTATAGGAGGATAATAACAGAAACTAAATCTAGTTTTTACTAAACTGGAATTTCAGTTTCCAAAAACATTTCTAGGACTGTATGGACCCACTAAAATTGGTATGGGAATGGCTTTGATAGTAAAGATAACAGTAATATAAATTTAGAGAAAGATGGGAAGGTATGTAGAAATCCAAATGATGCCAGCAATAATTTTAATTAACGTTGTGATGAGGTAGAGGAAAAGCACGTAAAAGATGCCAATAACTCCCAAAAATCACGAAATATAAATAATATCTCCAGTGTAGCAGAATGCAGAGATAGCAAAAATAATACATACTGTAAACCACAAAAACACATAAGGTTTTGACGTTATACCTATTTGTGTAGTAACATGATGTGGTTATTGATTAGAAAGACCTATGACTGCTTTGATTGACTCAGCTAAGGAAAATAGGATATTTTCTAGATGCTTCTAGAACAGTAAGATTGTGTCTCTTTATAGTAATGTTGTAAGAAAAGTCCTACAAACTATAGCCCAATTACAGTTACATTAGTCTTATCTAAAACTATGAAAAATGCCTTCAAGGAAAGATTATTATATATTATACACGAAAATAAGGTTTTAGAAAAAGTATGTCTACTGCCACACCTAAGTTTGTAGCTGATATTATTAGGGCATTAGATGAACAAAGAAAAGTCTGTGGAATTTTCCTTTACCTTTGAAAGGCATTTAATTGTGTATCTCACAGCAGATTAATACAAACATTAAACTGTTACAGCATTAGAAGCAAGGCAGCTGACATCATAAAAGAATTAGTGGGACACAGAGAGCAGAGTATAGTAGTAAAACAATAAGTGACACTACTGTAAATACATGCTCTAATTATCAGCTAGGAAATTATGGTTTACCTTTAGGATCAGTTCTGGGAACCAGCCTTTTCATTCTGTATGTAAATGATATGACATCAGCAATGGGTGATGATGTAGTAATGTTTGTAATGTTTACAGATGAAACTTCACTCACAGTAAAAAGTGACTCAATAGAAAAACTGGTATCAAGTACCTTTGCAAATCAGAGGGGGCTTACAAATATTTCAGTGAATACAAGTTCTTTGTAAATGCAAATAAATAATACAATATACATATAATCACAAACAAATAAAACTACAAAGATTAACAACATTTGCCTTAAACTTGGTAATTCAGTTCTCAAAGAAGTAAGGAGTCACACGTTTTTGGGTGTTACCATTGATAAACACTTGGAAACGCAGCATCATATCAGCAAAGTATGCTCAAAAATAAGCACTAGCATATTCTTCTTGAGAAAGATGCCTGGAACAGCAAATAAAGACAACAATGTAATTTTGCAATCTATTCCCACTCATCATACTGCCTTATAGTCAAGGCATGTGCTGCACGTGTGCAGATACATATGTTAAGTGAAGGTTCAGAAGAAATGTGTTGTGCATTGGAAATTTGACCCCAAGACAATCGTGCAGAAATAAGTTTAGAGAACTTAATATCATGACAGTCACTTTACTATATATATAGTAGCAACAATAATGCACACAGAAGAAAATAGTACAGCTTAGTTAAATATAGACAAGCTTGATTACAATATGTGAAGTAGGTTTCAAAACCTCTCCCTATAAACTTTCCAAAAACAGTTAGTTGCATTAAAAATTGATATAGAATAAAGTGTAATCAATGATATTGCAACCAAACACACAGTAAGTCATGATACAAAAAAATGGCTTGTGTCAGACACTCCTACATCTATGGACCAGAACACAATGAAGAACTTAAAGAAGAAAATTACTGAAACTAACAACATTCTCATGAAACCTGCTAAAAGTAGTGCTTTGGTTCTCGTGGGAAAAAGTGATTATGTTGAGAAAGTGAAACAAGAATTCACACCAAATTCTTACCACATTCTGACCAAAGATCCCACCAAAACCTTTAATGAAGAAATTAAAGGCTTAACCAAGACCTGCAAAAGCATAATACCTGAATATGAAGATAAGTAAGTATCTAATCAATATGAAACCAGTAGCTCCTAAACTACACAAGGAAGGTCAACCTTTATGACCTCTTGGACCAACCCGCAATGTATCATACTACAAAATTATCAAAGAATTACATTTCTGTTTCAAAGCCAAAACAAAATTTAAATCTAAATTTGGAATCATAAATTCTGTGGACCGCATTAACAAAATTAGAAACATCCCTATTCCACATAGTGAAAAACTAGTATTTTCTCAAGTTAGCAGCTTATTTACAAATATACCAGTCAAAGAATGCCTCAATAGTTTGACAGAACTACTATACACAGCATGTGTTAACCATGTGCAAGTAGAAGACATAAGACTGGCCACTGAGATATGTTAACAACAAAATTATTTTCAATTCGAAGGTACTCTACACATACAGTTAGCTGGCTTGCAATGGGGTCTCCACTCAATCCCATTTTAGCAGAAATCTTGATGGACCATTTCAATAAACAGTTCCAACATACGAATCTCTCAGTGTCAATATCAAATATTGGTGAAGGTATGTAGATGATGTACTGTTTGTGTGGACTGTTACCAAAAGACAGTTGAACACATTCCTATAATCTAATCTTGCATCACAAAAACATACAGTTCACCATGGAGATTGATGAAAAAACCATTAACTTCCTAGATTTCAATATAGATGTGACTAAAAGTATACATAGTTTCAAAATTTATAAAAAATTCATAACAATAGACATGGTAATACGCTCATGTTGAGAACATCCAGCTATAGACAAAAATACTGTCTTCCATTCCATGATACATCATCTTACATCCACAACAATGAAAATGTTATTTTCAGACAGAATAAGACGTCATTAAATGCATTGCATCTAACAGTAGCTATATCCCTGACGTAATTGATAACATTCTACATATGAAAGAAAGAAGTAAAATGTTGCCCTACGTGTATGCCCCCTCTACAGCAATGGTGTATTACCACATATTTACAAAAACTATCCAACAAATTAGCCAGCACTCTCAAATCCTGCAATTTAAAACTTCATTTTATGTAAGAGACACTAAAACCCATATCTAATTCAAAAGCAAGGACGAAACAGATTTATCAAGTAACAGTTGTATTTATAAAATCACTTGCAGTTACTACTAAAAACTGTATATTGGTGAAACAGGCAGGATTGTACATTAATGCAGTTGGAGATCGCATAAGCCAGATTCCGCCACCTTTGCTGAACATGAGCTGAAGGAAGGAGACAGACACCAAGTCCATACAAAAGTGCTACATATAGCCAACAAAGGAAGAAAACTAAGCCTGTACGAAGCACTTGAGATAAACGAAAACTTGGTTCAAAACATTCTAACTGCATCTAAATACTCAATTACAGCTGAGTACATCCGCTCTTTTAAGCGTCACATGATGCAATCAACCAGCAACCTGTCCACAGACAGTCATAATGACACATACTGCTGCATAAAATTCAAACACAAAAGAATTTCAAATTCCATATCCTACTTACCTCACTAATTTCAACATTATAGCAACATTACATGACTGTGTTTAACATTGTCCATTGCATAAACTATAATTTACAATGCAAAACGTGGTTTTCGTACAACATAAGTGACTAGCACTGAACTAGACAGTTCTGAACCAAAGTCATGACCACAAAAACTATAGCATCTTAACCATAGAATCTGTTATACTGTAATATTGTATAGTGTAATTATTTATTACATTTCATAGCGTCCATTGCATAAACTGTGATTTACGATGTTAAAAAACAAGTTTGGTGCACAACTTTCTCTGCTTATAAGGTTTGGTTACCTAAGAACCAGTGCCCCTTGGGGATGCTAGTCAGTTATTTCTTGAAAGCGGCCCAATAAGCCGAAAACTAGCTAGAAATAAACAAAAATCAGTAGAACAAAAATAATCTTACTTGGTATTCAGCCTTAAATATGGAATTATTCTATTAAGAAGAGATGGAAGAATCAATAACTAAGAAATGATTACTATCTGTATTGTAAGTGGTGGAGGAATCCGCAAATAATCTACATTGAAGTGGTTGAACTGAACTGATAGCGATAGTACTGCTGGGCACATTTCATACAATAAATTATCACTCAGAATTAAAATGGATGGAAAAGATATCAGTATTCAAAAATAAATTAAGAAGTTATTTAGTCTCTTCATATCTATATAGCCAAAAGATTAGCTAGAATGTAACAGTATAGAGGATCACCTTCAAATAAGAAGTTATTAAGGCAATCTGTGTATTGACAAACCAAGAATAATAAATAAATAATGTGTTTACTTTCTCATTATATTATAATAAACCTGTTGCTGCTTGCTCTTTTTTCTTGTTTGTTCAAGGTGTCCTAAACACACATATTGCTACAAAGTCAGGCTACCAGAGGTAAGTTAGTGAACATTAGGGAGTACATGGTTTATGTTGCAAAAATGAAATGGTGAGAGTTCATAATTGTGAAAATATGAGGATGAGTGTGTGAAACACATAGACATCATGGTGTAATTAATTATATTTTTATCGTATCCAGCTTAAGGTAAGGAGATCTTGGAATAGTGTTGGGTATTTATCCAAGGATTACTTCATTAAGTTTTGGCTTAGTTAAGATATTTCTATGTTACATAATGTATATAAGTAAAATTGAAACTGTTTATGTCCTGACTACTTCGATACATTGAAATTTGTCTGCACTTGAATTAATGAATAAATAAATAAATCGTTGATTAACTATGTACGTTCTGTTACAATCAACATGTTGCATCATACAGAACTGAGCAAGAACCTTCGACCTGTCGACTAAAACATTCCATTCAAACATTCAAATGATAACTTGTTTCCAAGTTAAATTACTGAAATTGTGAAACACCAATAAATGACGATTATACGAGTAATTTTCGAAAGTGCCTAGTCACATTATTAGATTAGATTACATATATTTTTTGTACTATAGATTACAGTGAGGAGATTCTCAATGATGTAGAACATATCATAAATCAAGAATACATAACACATATTCTTAAAAAAAGAAGCATCTATTGTCCCTTCCACAGATCTTAAGTGAATGGTCCTAGTGGATGTGGAGTAAGTCAAAATGGTCCTAACGGATGTGGAGTAAGTTAAAAAATCTTAAACATATTTTCATTTAAGAGGAAATAACATATCTGTCACAAGACATATGTGTAAGAAGAAGTTAAATGAAAACGAGACAGACTAAATAACAAGCATGGCATGGATGTCTTAACGAAAGTAGGTGTGTATATGGAAATGAGCTATGTCGGGAATCAGAAAGGAAAAGCATGAAGGTTCACCACTGTGAAATTTCTTTGTACTAGTATGTCTGTACTTGTAAGAGATGGTTACAAGGACTTGAACTATTCAATATGAGATGAAAAATAAAACACCTGCAGTCATCCCTTTTGTATTTGATTTATCTATGCAACCAGATTCTGTGTTCCATTACACCATCTTCAGCCCCCTTGACCAATGTAAATTGGGAGGAATCCAGTCTGGTTTGCAGTCATCAAAGGAGCCAATGTTAAATAACTGGTGTCTGTAGATCTCTGCTTTACATGACACTATGCCTTCATTCATCACCCAATGGCTGTCAGGACAACATCCAAACCAGAACGACTCTGGTTTGAACAGTATCCTCACAGTTGTCATTTGATGAACAAAGGGATAGTGTTTTGTAAATCAGAGCTCTATGGACACCAGTTATTTCATGTTGATTCTTGTTCTGACTGCAAACAAGATTGGATTTCTCGTAATTTACGTTGGTCAAGGAACCTAAAGATAATGTAGTGGAACCCGGGTGCAGGGGAACAGGAGCACAGTCATAGACAATATTTTTATTCATTCTTCATTACTAGAGGGGCATTCTGTTATTAAAAGGGTGACTGGCCTTTCAGACCATGATGAGAAAATTTTAACACTTAAAGGTTTTTGCACTCAAACAAATGTTATATATAATTACAAACTATGTAGAAAAGCTAATTCAATGACAATAGAGAGTTTTTTAAACGTTGTTAAGGAACAAGAGTGACAGGATATTTATAGTCTCAATAACATAGATGACAAATATAACGATTTCCCTAATAATTTTCCATACTCTTTGACAGTGCTTTCCATTAGAACGTTCTAAACAATCTACTAGCAGTAAAAGGCAATCTGGGTGGCTGACTAGTGGGATAAGGATATCGTGTAGAACAAAGCGTGAATTATATCAAAATGTTAGAAGTAGTCGCAATCAAGTTACAATAGCCCATTACAAACAGTATTGTAAGATGCTTAAAAATATTAGGAAGGCAAAGAGTATGTGGCACACAAATAGAATAGCTAATTCACAGGATAAAACTAAAACCATATGATCAGTCATGACAGAAGTGTCTGGTCAGCAGCACAAGATCGATGATATAAAGTCAGTTCACAGTAGAAATATTGCTGTTACTGATATGTCAGACATATGTACAGCATTTAACAATCACTTTCTGAGCATTGCTGGTGAATTAAATAAAAACTTAGTTTCTACAGGGAATTATATAACTTTCTTAGAAAATACCTGTCCCAAACTGATGTCTGAAATACTCCTCTGTGAGACTGACAAGGGGAGATAGAGTCAATAATTAAATCACTGAAGAGTAAGGACTCTCATTGATATGATGAAGGCCTTGAAGAATATTAAAGTACTGTGCTGCACATGTTAGCCCTGTACTGAGTAATATTTGTAATTTTTCCTTTAAGAATGATCAGTTTCCTGAACGATTAAGGTACTCAGTAGTAAAGCCACGTTATAAAAAGCGAGAAAGGGGTAATGTAGACAATTTTAGACCGATTTCTATGCCATCAGTGTTTGGGAATGTTATTGAAAAGGCTGTGTATGTAAGGATAATTGATCATTTTATTTCACATAATTTGCTATCAAATGTACAGTTCAGTTTTAGAAGTGTTTTAACAACTGAAAATGCTATATTCTCTTTTCTCGGTGAGGCAGTGGGTGGATTTAACATAAGGTTTCGAACACTAGGTATATTTTTTTGATTTAATAAAGGCATTTGATTGTGTTGATCACAAAATATTGCTCCAGAAGTTGGACTATTCTGGAGTATGGGAAGTGGCTCACAGCTGGTAAACTTTTTGCTTTAACAACAGACAGCAAAATGTCATTATCCACAGTGTCGAGAATGGCTATGATGTGGGGTCTGAATGGGGCACAGTCAAATGCGGGTGCCCCAGGGATCAGTGCTGGTGCCACTCCTGTTCCTTATTTATATAACTGATGTGCCCTCCAGTATTACAGCTGATACTAAAACATTTCTGTTTGCTGATAACTCTAGCTTAATAGTAAAGGATATGGTGTGCAACATTGGCACTATTTCAAATATCAGTTCATGACATCAGTTCATGGCTTGTAGAAAATAATCTATCGCTAAATCATAGTAAGGCTCAGTTTTTACAGTTTCTAACGCACAATTCAACAAAATCAGACGTTTTAATTTCACAGAATGGGTGTATGATTAGTGAAACTGAACTGTTCAGATTTCTAGGTTTTCAGATAGATAGCAAACTGTTGTGGAAAGCCCATGTTCAGGATCTTGTTGAAAGAGTTAATGCTGAATTTTTGCTATTCAAACGGTATCTGAAGGAAGTGATAGTTCAACATGGACAGTAGTCTACCTTGCTTATTTTCATTCGCTTGTGACATATGGTATTATATTTTGGGGTAACTCTTCCCATTCTCAAAGGATATTTTTGGCTCGGAAATGGGCGGTTCAGGCAATAAGTGGTGTAAGTTCGCAGACCTCTTGTTGACTCCTGTTCATTAGTCTATGTATTCTCACATTGGCTTCTCAATATATATATTCTTCACTATCGTTTCTTGTTAACAATATCACATTATTCCCAAGAATTGGCAGGTTTCATTAAGTTCATACTAGGTAGAAATTCAATCTGCATTTAGATCACACTTCCTTGACACTTGTGCATAAAGGTGTGCAGTATACTGCTGCATCCATTTTCAATAAGCTACCACAGGCATTCAAAGGACTTTGCAGTAATCCACATGCTTTCAAATCGAATCTGAATAGTTTCCTCATGGGTAACTCCTTCTGTTCTGTCGAGAAGTTTCTTGAAAAATAAGCTGATTCCTGTGTTATATTGTTGATTGCATTTACATAAATTTATGGCTTGTATTTTTTTGTGTGTGTGGGGGGGGGGGTTCATAAATGTAAGGCCCTGCCCACTCGTCTTGTATAGGGTGCATAAAGGATGCTGCGTTCTCGGAATGCTATAAAATAATTCAAGCAAATAACATTAACAGTTTTTATTACAAATAAGAAGATTGACAATACTTAACTTGTATTTACAACAAGTGGTTGCAAGCGATGGGCGACATGCAAATAAGTGTTCATGCAAGCAATTGATATGGATCACATGTCACTGCTATCATAGCACTCTCTGATAGGCCTTGCTAATAATGTCCGAATTCTGAGCCTATATTGAAGGCGGAGGCCGCTCCTGTCGTGATGTGGTCCTAATCAGAGGACCATTGGCCAACGTCGTTTCACCGCCTTCTATTCTCTTGCGTTCTTCATCTTCGTTCCGGCGCTTGTGGTTACACCAGAACATTCCTCCCCCCCCAAAAGCAACATACCGTCGTCGGGTAGGGAGTGCGACCACGGAGGCAGGAGTGTGGGCGCATCGCTGGGCCAGAAGCTGTGGCTGCAGGGGACGTCAAGCTTCTGGCCGTACCCCGCCATCAGGCCTGTGCTCTGACGGAAACGTCCCCCAGAAAACGACCAGAAGGGGACACGTCCACCTGCTGCTGGCATGAACAAGATGAAGAAGGCGGCGTCTGCTGCGGTGTGGGCGGGTCCAGCTCCATCGGTAGGACGAGAGGAAATGGAGGAGGCGAAGGCTCTGTCTCCATGGGGTCGTCCTGCGGTGTCGTGATCCTCTGGCGGCTGCTGTGGCCGCGCTGTTCTCTGGATCCGCGAATCTGGGGGAAGTGACACTGAAATATCATCGTTTACATGACAGAGGCGAAGATGATTTTGATGGTGGCGCTGCAAGCCATGTGGACCTGAAAGAAGATACATGCAAGTGCCAAGTCTACAGACGATATCGCTTCTCGCCCACCGTCTGATGCCACTAAAAACCTGTAAAAGACAATACCATGGGGCGCGAACCGATACTTGCGGCCTTCCTTCGGCGCCGGATGCTGAGGAGGGTGGAGCAGAATGCAGTGTCGGATGGCGGCGGCCGAGAAGCAATTCCACCGGCGGTGGTCCATCTCGTGGGTACGAACGATACGAGGCGAGAACAGTTGCAATGCTTGATACCTGGTGTGTGCAGAGCTTCGCCGTTTGACTGTGGATGGAACGGTGCAGTAGTTAAGATGATGTATGCCATCGTGTTTACAGAATGTTTCAAATTCATTTGACGTGAACTGAAGGCCGTTGTCTGACTCTATTACTTCAGGTAAACCTTCGAGGCAAAAAATCGATGACAACACCTGAGTTGTTCTACGTGACGTTGTCGAGTTCATGGGCACAGCAAAAGGAAACTTGCTATATGAGTCAACCACAATCAACCAACGATTGTTCCAAAAAGTCTATGTGGACACGTTGCCAGGGCGATTGCGACTTAGGCCAAGCAGAGAATTTTTGTGGCGGAGCAGAATGATTTTCCGCACATGCGTGACACTGTGACGTCATCTGTTCTATTTCGGTGACCATACCATGCCAAGTACAGTGTCGATGGGCTAACTGTTTCGTACGAACAATCCCCCAGTGTCCTTGGTGAATTAACTGCAACACTTCTTTCTTGCAAAGTATTAGGGATCAACACACCTGACTGTCCACTGTCATTCTGAACAAGAATCACACCTTTCTGTACAGCGAGGCTAAACCGACGGCCGAAGTATCGGCGCACTACAGGGTTCTGTATGCTACGCAAGGAACGAGGCCAAGATGTGTGAACGTATGTTAGCAAAATGTTCAAATCTTGATCAACTTCCATGGGCTGTGCAATTTTCTTATATTTCAGCAGAAAAGACAGAAGCAATTCAGAGTCCTGAGCACCGATGTGACAACAAGATGCAGCAGAAGCGTCAAAGTCTGTATCATGCCAATCAAAAGACGTGAAAGTGCGTCCGCATTTGCAATTTTTGGACAGTTCGTACCGGAACTAGTTTCGTCGGATGAAACAAGGACTGCAAAGCCTTGTGAACCGTTACGAAGTAGAATTTTCTGCCATGCAAATAGTGGTGAAATTTGGTCACACCAAACACAATAGCCAAAGCCTCTATGTCGATATGTGAATAGTTACACTGAGCTTTGGACAACACTTTTGATGAGAATGCAATAGGCCTGTCTATCACCAATTCTGTGCGAAAGCACTGCACCGATTCCGTAAGAGGAAGCGTCAACTTGAAATACAACTGGTTTGGCAGGATCAAAGTGAACTAAGCATCGATCACTGAGCTATGCATCTTTAAGTTTTTGAAAAGCTACTTGGCGTTCATCTGTCCAAACAAAGGCGACATTCTTGCGACGCAAGCGATGCAATGGAGCCGCGATTTGTGTAGCGTTCGGTATGAACCGAATATTATAGTTTGTTTTCCCTAAAACTGACTGAAATTCTGTATTATTGTGAGGAATTGGCAAGTCGCGTATGGCTACCAAATGCGACTAAAGAGGATGTACGCTTTGACTGTTTATGACAGGATCAAGATACTGCAACTCAGGTTTTAAAAAAATCACACTTTTCCAGTCTACACGTTGGTCCTGCATCAGATAATACACCAAACAAAGCACGTAAATGGCACCATGTTCTTCAGGTGTACGAGCTGCTACGACAATATCATCCAAATAGTTTGAACAGTTTGTCACTTGTGTAGTCAGCTTTTCCAAATACCACTGGAAAATGGCGGGTGCGGAAGCACTGCCAAAAGGCAAACACAAATATTTAAACAAGCCCAAATGAGTATTTACTACAGACACTTTTTGAGATTCATCATCAGTAACCGAGCGGTTTTAGGCGCTTCAGTCTAGAACCGCGCGACCGCTACGGTCGCAGGTTCGAATCCTTCCTCGGGCATGGATGTGTGTGATGACCTTAGGTTGGTTAGGTTTAAGTAGTTCTAAGTTCTAGGGGACTGATGACCTCAGATGTTAAGCCCCATAGTGCTCAGAGCCAGTTTTTAGATCCTTCATCAAGCGGTATTTGAAGATACGTGTCATGCAAATCAATTTTTGTGAAGTAGCGTCCAGCGCCTAATTTGTCCTTGAGATTCTCTGGGAGTCGCAATGGATAAGTATCAATGATAGGTTGTGGGTTGACTGTAGACTTAAAAAGTCAACACAGAGGCGAATGCGACCTGAAGGTTTTGGGAGCAAAACTCGTGGACTTGCCCTTAACTAGCTGATATGGGCGCAATAACTCCATTATCTTGCAATTCTTTAAGTTCAGCAGCGACTTTGTTCCATAATACAATGGGAACAGTTCTCGCCCAGCAAAATTTCGGCTGAGCGTTGTCTTTCAGAATAATATGTGTAACAAAATTTTAGCTTTGCCTATACCTTCAGAAAAGAGTTCTGGAAATTCTTGTAGCTAGCTAGCTACACTGTCTTTTACATTGAATGCAGACACTGTCAACACATGGTCCTGAGTGCTAAAGCCAAACAAACCGAAAGAATCAAGACTAAATATGTTCTCACACTCATGGGACTGTAGCACTGTGAAATCTGCTGTTCGCATATGCGAGTGATACATGGCAGGAAAAGTACATGTTTTGAGAACGGTAATGTCTTGTTCATTACAAGCCGTCAGTTGCATGTTAGTTTTAGACAGGTGTTGTGAGCCTGTATGACGTCGTGGTCTCCTGACCTTCATTGCTTACATATTTCGCCCTCACAATCATATTCCGCACATCAAGACGCTTCATTCGAACCCAAACTCGATAAGATAAAGTCAATGTTGCATGAATTCGTGTAAACGATATGCAAATAACTAGTAAATCGCAAGTGCGCACCGAGATTGAAATACTCGAGGCTGGCGTACACACACACATTCAAGACACGACGGTCGCAGGGGCTTTTAGTTCGGGAGAGGCAAAATGCATGCCGGGGGGCCGGTCCCTTCAGAAGACGAGTCAACCTATCTACGTCGGCCGGCGACCGCCCGTAGAGCAAACAGCGTTTGCCCGAGTGAAAGGGAGAATCACCCCCTGTTCGGCTTAAAAGCAAAATCCGCTACATTGTGTGGGAGCGCCCAGCCTATGCATTCTTTACAAACATAGCACGCAGTTTCAGAGGTTTTCACAGGGAGACAGCAAACGTCAAACGCCGATGCTACAGATTTCCGGATTGGTCGCCTTAAATGAAACGCCGCTCTCCCATTTTAGAAGAGCAATGCTGATTGGCAGACGATATTCCTGACGCCTTGAGCTGAATGAGTAATGGAAGAGACTGAAAGATATACCCCTTCATGTCTGGTTCCGTGGTCGCTCTTGGAGCGAGAACACGTAACGAGAGCGTGTGCGCTCGTACATGTACTCAAACAGCGAGGAACAAGTCTCTCCTCAGTACTTCACTGGGAGAGCACCTCTGTCAAGAGAGAATCGGAGTGCGACTCTATATTGAGTCCTTACGATTAAGCGTTGTTCACTGTGTTGGCCGTCACACTTACTGTGCAGTGTGAACAGACAGAGTTATAGTTAAACGCCTGCGAGCGAATTTTTGAGTGGCATCACAGTGGACTGGTTATCTGACTGGTGTACCACGCCAATAGTTAGACTAGAGGCGAATAGGAGTCCTTGACTTCATCAAGGCGTAGGTAGAGTTTGATTGGCGAAGATCAATCCAGATAGAACGAGAGTTATCTTATTTGTCAGCAGTGAGTGGCGCTGAAAGCAGTCATCGCAGCTTACGGTATTGTGCGCTACAGCTCTTGCGAACCCCATATTTCCTCCACAACAGTACACTTCACTGCATTTCACACACGACAGCCTCGCCCATACCTAGCAACATTCTAACGGATAATTGTTCAAGTTGAGTAGGTGCGGCTCTGAGCCATTCTTCCAAGTCAATAACAATCTTAAACTTTGTATAGAAATTTCATTAGCGAATCCTATCCTTAAGAGGTAACTTCACATTCTGAAAAGAACCCGGAAATAACTTGTTCAGTTCATAACTAAAAGTGCCATTGTGATTTCTCAGAATTTTAGCAAAATAAATAATAATTTTCGTTAGTTTCATGTTTTTCTTACACTAACTAGCACTACTCCAGTACCCAAGTATCCCACTAGTTACGTAAGAAATTTTGTGAATTTTTGTGTCATTTCATTAGAGCGGACGACTCCAGAAGGTATTTATTGCTGAAAGTTTTTCAGGCATTTCTCTTTAGAACGTTAGGAGCGTCTGTAGTAGTGTGGGGGTGGAAATTTCATCTTGCAGGAGCCACAGGGTAAAGGGTACATCTCAGATTAATCCGTTGTGCAGAATGACGGAATAGCACCCCGTCGCTCACAAGCCTAACAGTTCATATGTGTGACGATTGAGCAATGTGACAGAGGCACCCGTGTCCAACTGATATTTCATGTTTCCCACAAATAAGTAAATGAACAAAATGTTTGTCTGACTGGTGTATCACTGAAGAAACTGCACGCTTGCTAGTGTTGCTAATGCCTGTTGCAGACTTTGGATATACTGCATTAATGATATGGGCTTTAAGACTAGATTTTTGTGAGTGGGCCGAATTCTTCCGTTGCAAACATGCGGACTGTACATGTCCCTTCCTATCACAAGCGTAACACTGAGCTTGTCTGGAGAGGCAGTCTTGGCGTTTGTGCTGTAAATAACACCGAGCGCAAGACTTAATTCTGGTCGCCTGTGTAGCCACCTGTTTAGCGAACTGCTTACGCAGCGTGCAGCGTTGTTTACTCGTCGAGGCTAGCGCAAGCCGCCATTGAGGAATGGGGCGATCATAAGCAAGGGACTCAACCCAACAAATAGCTAGCTGCTCATATGTATGAGCCGAAAAGGCACAGGAATCGTATTGATCTAGTATTTGCACTACCTGCTGAAATGATGGATCAGACTGTTTCAAAATTTGTTCTCTGAGTTTGACATCAGATAAATTGTACACGATCGCATCATGCAACATAACATCTGAATAAAAAGCACCGCAACCACATTTGAATTTACAGTTCCTTGTCATACCCTGCAAATCTGTTATCCATTTGCGATAAGATTGTTCTGACCGTTTCTTGTAATTAAAGAATTGATATATACCTGCTACCACATTCACTTGTTGGTTATAATGGTCAGTTAACCACTGTACCACCTGTTCATAACTAAGTTCACTTGGAGTGGAGTTAGGGAGAAGTTTTTGTAGGAGCCTAAACACTGCACTTCCTACTTTTGACATTAGATAGGGAAGTTTCGCAGTATCTGGTAGATTATGAGCGTGGGAATGGGCCTCGAACTGTGACAACCACTCGAGCTTCTCCTCTTCTTGTTCACGAAATTGTAGAAAAGGTGGTATAGCAGCTGCGGTAGGCAGTGCTTGTTCCGTCGGGCACGCAGCGTTGGCCAATGCAACGTGTTGAGTAACGTAGAGATCTGCTATGTCTGGAACTGAAACGTCTGCATTAGCTGTGTGGCTTCTAACGCTCGCGGCTGCGGTGCCGTAGCAGGAGGCGGGACAGGTGGGGTGGGCATGTCGGAAGACACAAATGCAGCAATAGACTAAGCAAAGAAAATTTCTGCAACGCCCTCCTGAAAACACCGATTAGCAAAAACGACAAGAAACTGTTAAAACAAATAAGCGCCCCTGCAAAGTAAAGACAAAGAGAGAATTAAGGCGCCAGCACAATATAAACAAAAATGCCGCGGCTGTCAGGCACTCGGTTCGGTGGATACTCGTCGCCACACGTGAGGTTCTGCCCACTCGTCTCGTATACGGTGGCTAAAGGATTCTGCAGTCTCGTAACGCTATAGCCGGCCGAAGTGGCCGTGCGGTTAAAGGCGCTGCAGCCTGGAACCGCGAGACCGCTACGGTCGCAGGTTCGAATCCTGCCTCGGGCATGGATGTTTGTGATGTCATTAGGTTAGTTAGGTTTAACTGGTTCTAAGTTCTAGGGGACTAACGACCTCTGCAGTTGAGTCCCATAGTTCTCAGAACCATTTGAACCCATTTTCGTAACGCTATAAACAATTCAAGCAAATAACATTTATAGTTTTTAATACAAATAAGAAGACTGACAATGCTTAACTTGTATTAACAACAAGTGGTCGCATGAGACTGGTGACATGCAAATAAGTGTCCTTTGCTATATGCAATGTTCATGCAAGCAATTGATATGGATCACACGTCAGTGCTATCGTAGCACTCTCTGCTAAGCCGTGCTAATACTGTCCGAACAATGAGTCGATACTGAGCGGCCGAGGCTGGCAGGAGCGGCGCTTATATTCTCCTCTTGTAAAGGCTGTGGTGCGGTTCTAATCAGCGCACCATTGGCCGACGTCGTTTCACCGCCTTCTCTTCTCTTGCGGTCTTCATCTTCGTTCTGGTGCTTGTGGTTATGCCAGAACAATAAACATGATATTTTATCTTTTATTACTTTTATGTTGTAATTTAATGTACTGACATGTTCCATGACCCTGGAGATTTGTTCCTCAATTTGGCCCTACAGAACTAGATGTGCGAAACAAAAAAATAAAATAAAATAAAATAAAATAAAAAGCACCAAAACTGCTTGTGTAAATAAATTAAATGGCAAAAGAGATGGCTGGAGGTGTTTTAATTTTCATTTCACTGTCCCCTTTGTCTGTTAGATATGCTTGACTTGAAGTCAGCTAGTCATGTGTATGTCCAAAATCACTGTGGAGGCCAGGTGAGAGGAACAGTGAGGTGCACTACAGTCGCAGGTTCGAACCCTGCCTCGGGCATGGATGTGTGTGACGTCCTTAGATTAGTTAGGTTTAACTAGTTCTAAGTTCTAGGGGACTGATGACCTCAGAAGTTAAGTCCCATAGTGCTCAGAGCTATTTGAGCCATTTTGAACAGTGAGGTGTATAAAGCTACGCTGATTTAGGTGAACTAATCAATCGCTATCGTTACAAGGTAAGATGAATTTGTTGCATGGCTGAACAGTAGCAGGTACAGATTTTAGGGTGTGCTGTGGTAGTTCCAGTTTCTGGCTAGGTGACTGATAACGAATGAGTCCAAGTACAAAGACCAGCAGCAAAGGACCGGATGTGGGTAAATCCCTGTACAAGGAATTTTGGGGGCAGACAGTCACTTAGGAGGGCAGACAATGCTCC
The DNA here is from genome assembly GCF_023898315.1 of Schistocerca nitens. Lineage (NCBI taxonomy): Eukaryota > Metazoa > Arthropoda > Insecta > Orthoptera > Acrididae > Schistocerca > Schistocerca nitens. The sequence goes on along the minus strand of NC_064616.1, from coordinate 772,952,334 downwards.
AAGAAATGGCGGAGAGTCAGACAGTGTTAAAGTTGGGTACGTTACTGCTCTCTGAACTTCGGCAATAAATCACAGTTACATATTGAAGAGAATCTGAACATATCCACGATCTCAGAAGATGAGGCACCTCCAATGACACAACAACATTTCAGTATCTTTAAAGCTATAGACGTTAATATTTCACAGCGAGTAAACATTTACACAATGAACCTTTGAACCAATGAACTTTTAATCGCTTCATGCGAGTGCAACAAATGATATTTCAGATGATATCATTGCACTATAGCTATCATCTCTGAAAGCTACGTATCTGTATCTGTTTTATTTATTGATTTATTGCGTCTTTTATGTCTCTTTTTATTACAAATTTGTTTGTCAGAACATCATATTCTCCACATTTACACAGCTAGTAAATACAGTATGAACACCTCACATAGTGTCATACTTGTGTAGTTAATTAATGGACAGTTTATTATTTTGCCAGTAATTTTATTTAAATGTTGATTGCAAGTGCTATTAAAACACTTTGTAGCTTTTAAGCAGTCAATCTCATGTGTTACCAGACGCCACGATTGAAAAGAGAACCAAAAGACGCTTCTGTTAAGATGGCGATGACCTGTAGTCATTTAATGTGGGTGCACTAGCGCAAGAATACTGGCTTATTTATTCATGAACCAACTATTATTTATACTCACTGTAAATGATCCGAATGTAACCGACTGTTTATAGAATTTCTTTTATTTAAATATTGTTGTGGTCAAAATGAGTCAAATCATGTTTGTAGTGCGTAAGAGGGATGTATTTTTGTTGGGGGTGGCCTTCAACCAATGGAGAAGCAGACAGTAGTGGAACAACAAGAAAACGTCACGTGGAGACTGTGGACTTTTCGAGTGAAGAGCTCAAGAGAACGAGTCTGGACACTTTTACTTTTGTTCTTGAAGAAGGCAGAAAAATTTGGAAATTTATGGTAAGGTCTTATGAGATGAAACTACTTAGGCCATCGGTCCCTAGGCCTACACACTACTTAATCTAACTTAAACTAACTTTCGCTATGGACAACACACACACTCATGCCCGAGGAAGGACTCGAACCTCCGACGGGGGAAGCCGCACGGACCGTGACAAGGCCCCTTAAACCGCGCGGCTCCCCCGCGCGGCGAAGAAGACAGACTTGCCTGTGATGTAGTGCTTCATTTGGTCATGTGGTTAATAGATTCTGGGTGGTGAATGGCCGATATAAAACTAACTTTTACATTACATGTCGAAGAAGGAGGACACTTTATGTCGAGTTCTGGAAGAAGGCAGACCTGCCTGCAATAACGTGCGTGATGTGATCTTGTAACTGACATTCTGGGCAGTGAAATGACTTGCATTTCGAGAGGTCTGAATGGGTAAATTGTACCGCTTGACTCATGGAATTGTGCGTGTGTTAATTTGCGAATCATCATGTTGAACTCTGAACTATTTTGAGGAGGAGAATCTTTCGTGTATTGTAATTACAAAATGGACTTAGTTTTCACATATATTCGGTGACTATTTAGTTTGGGGATTTTGCGACCATTATCATAGCTCTTTCAATGTAACTTTACTGCATTTGATAAGGGTATTTTATGTCTGTACTTATTTGAATACCGTAGAATCACTTCCCATTTACAGGGTGTTTCAAAAATGATCGGTATATTTGAAACGGCAATAAAAACTAAACGAGCAGCGATAGAAATACACCGTTTGTTGCAATATGCTTGGGACAACAGTACATTTTCAGGCGGACAAACTTTCGAAATTACAGTAGTTACAATTTTCAACAACAGATGGCGCTGCAAGTGATGTGAAAGATATAGAAGACAACGCAGTCTGTGAGTGCGCCATTCTGTACGTCGTCTTTCTGCTGTAAGCGTGTGCTGTTCACAACGTGCAAGTGTGCTGTAGAGAACATGGTTTATTCCTTAGAACAGAGGATTTTTCTGGTGTTGGAATTCCACCGCCTAGAACACAGTGTTGTTGCAACAAGACGAAGTTTTCAACGGAGGTTTAATGTAACCAAAGGACCGAAAAGCGATACAATAAAGGATCTGTTTGAAAAATTTCAACGGACTGGGAACGTGACGGACGAACGTGCTGGAAAGGTAGGGCGACCGCGTACGGCAACCACAGAGGGCAACACGCAGCTAGTGCAGCAGGTGATCCAACAGCGGCCTCGGGTTTCCGTTCGCCGTGTTGCAGCTGCGGTCCAAATGACGCCAACGTCCACGTATCGTCTCATGCGCCAGAGTTTACACCTCTATCCATACAAAATTCAAACGCGGCAACCCCTCAGCGCCGCTACCATTGCTGCACGAGAGACATTCGCAAACGATATAGTGCACAGGATTGATGACGGCGATATGCATGTGGGCAGCATTTGGTTTACTGACGAAGCTTATTTTTACCTGGACGGCTTCGTCAATAAACAGAATTGGCGCATATGGGGAACCGAAAAGCCCCATGTTGCAGTCCCATCGTCCCTGCATCCTCAAAAAGTACTGGTCTGGGCCGCCATGTCTTCCAAAGGAATCATTGGCCCATTTATCAGATCCGAAACGATTACTGCATCACGCTATCTGGACATTCTTCGTGAATTTGTGGCGGTACAAACTGCCTTAGACGACACTGCGAACACCTCGTGGTTTATGCAAGATGGTGCCCGGCCACATCGCACGGCCGACGTCTTTAATTTCCTGAATGAATATTTCTATGATCGTGTGATTGCTTTGGGCTATCCGAAACATACAGGAGGCGGCGTGGATTGGCCTCCCTATTCGCCAGACATGAACCCCTGTGACTTCTTTCTGTGGGGACACTTGAAAGACCAGGTGTACCGCCAGAATCCAGAAACAATTGAACAGCTGAAGCAGTACATCTCATCTGCATGTGAAGCCATTCCGCCAGACACGTTGTCAAAGGTTTCGGGTAATTTCATTCAGAGACTACGCCATATTATTGCTACGCATGGTGGATATGTGGAAAATATCGTACTATAGAGTTTCCCAGACCGCAGCGCCATCTGTTGTTGAAAATTGTAACTACTGTAATTTCGAAAGTTTGTCTGCCTGAAAATGTACTGTTGTCCCAAGCATATTGCAACAAACGGTGTATTTCTATCGCTGCTCGTTTAGTTTTTATTGCCGTTTCAAATATACCGGTCATTTTTGAAACACCCTGTACAAACATGAAAAAACGTTTTGCACCACCTCAGTTCTGAGAGTTTCGGAACCTGTACATAAAACTGGAATAGAGATCAACATAAACATCATTTCCGCCATTTTTATTGCTCATGAAAAGCACACATAGCATATTGTACCACCCTACAGCAAGACTTTCAGAGGTGTTGGTCCAGATTGCTGTACACACTGGTACCTCTAATACCCAGTAGCATGTCCTCTTGCACTGATGCATGCCTGTATTCACCGTGGCATACTATCCACAAGTTCATCAAAGCACCGTTAGTCCAAATTGTCCCACTCCTCAACGGCGGTTCGGCGTAGATCACTCAGAGTGGTTGGTGGGTCACGTCGTCCATAAATAGCCCTTTTCAATCAATCCCAGGCATGTTCGATAGGGTTCATGCCTGGAAAACGTTCTGGCCACTCTAGTCGAGCGATGTCGTTATCCTGAAGGAAGTCATTCACAAGATGTTCACGGTGGGGGCGGGAATTGTCGTCCATGAAGACGAATGCCTCGCCAATATGCTGCACTATCGGCCGGAGGATGGCATTCACGTATCGTGCAGCCGTTACGGCGCCTTTTATGACCACCATCGGCGTACGTCGGCCCCACATAATACCACCCCAAAACATCAGGGAACCTCCACCTTGCTGCACTCGCTGGACAACAGAGTGTCTAATGCCTGACCGGATTGCCTCCAAACACGTCTCCAACGATTGTCTTGTTGAAGCCATATGCGGCATTCATCAGTGAAGAGAACATGATGCCAATCCTTAGTGGGCCATTCGGCATGTTTTGGGGCCCATTTGTACTGCGTTGCATGATATCGTGGTTGTGAAGATGGCCCTCGCCATGGACGTCGGGAGTGAAGCTGCGCATAATGCAGCCTATTGCGCACAGTTTGAGTCTTAACACGACGTCCTGTGGCTGCACGAAAAGCATTATTCAACATGATGGCGTTGCTGTCAGGGTTCCTCCGAGCCATAATCCGAAGGTACCGGTCATCTACTACTGCAGTAGTAGCCCTTGGGCGGCCTGAGCGAAGCATGTCATCGACAGTTCCTGTCTCTCTGTGTCTCTTCCATGTCCGAAAAACATCGCTTTGGTTCACTCCGAGACGCCTGGACACTTCCCTTGTTGAGAGCCCTTCCTGGCACAAAGTAACAATGCGGACGCGATCGAACAGCTGTATTGACCGTCTAGGCATGGTTTGAACTACAGACAACACGAGCAATGTACCTCCTTCCTGGTGGAATGACTGGAACTGATCGGCTGTCGGACCCCCTCCGTCTAATAGGCACCGCTCATGCATGGTTGTTTACGTCTTTTAGCGCATTTTGTGGCATCACTGAACAGTCAAAGGATCTGTGTCTGTGATACAATACCCACAGTCAAAGTCTATCTTCAGGAGTTCTCGGAACCTGGGTGATGTAAAACTTTTTTTGATGTGTGTATTTGAGATGTCCATTCTTGAATATACATTATTCAACACAATTCTACATCAATTATAGACGATCGAACAGAACCTTTGTTATGATTCATTTAACTTGAATTTTGTGTTTCTGTGTGTTGTATTAACTCGCAATTCTAGCCAATTCAGAGACTGTTTGGCTGCAGGAACACAGCTACAGGTTATTATTTGCTGCAATTAGCTGTGGAGTATGAAATCAGATACGCATGGATCGACCCTGGGACTACATCCAGGCATTCCTTTTAAACAGAGCCGTGAACAGCCGAAGTACCTGAAGTATGAGTAGCCACAAGTAAAGACAGGACTACATCCAGGCATTCCTTTTAAACAGAGCCGTGAACAGCCGAAGTACCTGAAGTATGAGTAGCCACAAGTAAAGACACAACTGTTGTGGTCATATGGGATGCTGTTTTGGAAGAACAATTACTCAGCAGTAACTGTTAGGTACCGTCATAGGTATAGTGCGGCTTGACTGTGGAGGGAGTGTCAGGAGGTGAAATTCATGCTTGAGTGTCTGCCATGTATGGCAAGCATGCTATGTCACTTGTACATATGTTTGCATGGAATAAACTATTTCGAGAAGATCGCGTGTCATTGAAAGATAGCAGTCAGTCAGGGCTGGCTCATCATGTCGTTATCCCTTCTGTTATTGCTGCATAGTATGTTGCTGTCAGAATTGACCAATGGCGATGGTGGAAGACATTGAGCTCATGTTGGAAATTCTGAAATTTGTGGTAAGTTTCCATGGAACCAAACTGCTGAGGTCATCGGTCGCTACGCTTACACACTAGTTAATCTAACTTAAATTAATTTACGCTGAGAGCAACACACACACCCATGTCCGAGGGAGGACTCGAACTTCCGACGGGAGGAGTCACGCAAAACCGTGACAATGCGTCACGGGTATGAGTCGTGGTACCACTCATGCCATAATGACAGAGTATTTGAAGCTTCAAAAAATCTGTGCATTGCGTGTTCCCTACAGCCTGATTGACACGCAGAAGTTGAACAGAATATCAACACCACTGCAGCACCTGGAATGGTATCACAATGAAAAATATCGTTTCCTGTCCCATATTGTCACAAGAGATGAAACATGGTGTCTTCATTTTCAGCGAAAATGCAAGTGTCATAGCCAACAATGGAAGTACATTGACTCACCCCCAGCCAAAAAAAATCCAAAACTGGCCATTCCAATTCTTGGAAAGTTATGGTTCCCATGTCCTTTGACTACAAGGACCTGCTGTTCATTGACTTTCAGAAACATGGCACCACAATTAACATACAGTAGTACACGGACACTTGAAGAAATTGAAGTGCAACAAACACATAGTAATGTTGAAAGACAGCATCATTCTGTTGCAAGATAATCCCCACCTACATGCTGCCAAGATTGTTTCGCCTACACCGTAGAAGTTTCGCCGAGAAGATCCTACATACAGTCCCCATATCTTTCCATGTAGTTTACATGTACTTGGAGTCCTGAAGAAAGAAATTTGTGGCCATCACTTTGCTTTGGACGAAGAGGTGCTCGCCTGGGTACAATCACGGTTCCATAGGCAACTGCTAACATTTTTCCATGCAGGTACTAATTGGCTTGTGTCTCAGGGGGATAAATGTATTAACAGGTATGGTGACTACTTTTGAAATAATAAACAGCTGACTTACTGTTTTACATCTGCCTCATTTTCATTTGACAGCCACTTATACAATGCACTGAGGCCCATATGATAATTCTTTAGCTATTGCAGCCACGCAGCAACGGATATAAAATACTTTACAGTACTTACATTGATCACATTATGACACTGATGTGTAGGAGCCCTGTTTTATACAATAATCGTGTTGGTCAAAAAGATTTCGGGTTTGCAGCCGGTCGTCGTAAACTTCATTGCACGATATTTCGGCTGGACAACTGCCAGTCATGTCCTTGATCGGCTCACCTGAAGATGGCTGGCAGTTGTCCAGCCGAAATATCGTGCAATGAAGTTTACGACGACCGGCTGCAAACCCGAAATCTTTTTGACCAGTTGATTCGCCGGGAAAATTTCAAATTTTACAATAATCGCGTTATTTGATATTTTCAACACTATATACACATCAGTCAATTCTACAAGTAAATTTGTAAATTGAGCAGCAGGTGTAGGCCACGAATGTACCATTTAGTTTATAGCTGCTGGCAAATTATTGAGAATGTGAGTAATGGACACTTTCCTGGACTTAAGTAAGTAACTTTACACTTTTATGCTCATTTCACTTATGCCTTGTATTGATTCCATGAACTGAACTGTTCGTTTTAAATAGAGATATGTTAATTATGACAGATTTCATTAAGGAACTGACATGCTGGCAAGCAATATCCCCATATTCTTGAACAGACAACTGCAGGACATTCTTGAGTTCAAACCACAAAATATCTGTATTATACACTTATGTGCTCAGAAAACTTCAGCTTCAATTGATGGGTTATCGCTAACAATGATCCCAAATGATATTATCGAATGAAAGTTAGCAAAGCAAGTTAGTTTTTTTCCTTTTATATCATCTACGAGAACATAGTTTTGAATGGCAGCTTTCTATGATAAGTTTTCTCAGAGTTCCTAGAGTGCCAGATTTGTTGGTAAAATCAAGCTTTCAACGATTTCCTCTATCATCATCATCATCATCATGATCATCATCCTGAGTTATGTCATATTTATGGGCTTTTAAGTAAAAGATTAATCCTGACTATGATGACAGAGGAAATCAGTGAAAGTTTGAGTTTATGAACAAATCTGATGTGACAAAAAATTATATCACCTGTGTGTGACAAAATTTGTTTACATGCTTCAGCAGTCTGTCATATCACAAACTATTTTATATTCTGGGCAACTGCAGCCACTGATAGGCATGATGTTAGAAAGGACTCCGCTCTCAGCTGGTAAAATGGTAGTTTATAAAAACACGATCGGTTTCCGGCTTTAAGCTGCATCAGCAGGCGAATAATGTTAAAAGATCATAGGCATACCCATCAGTCCTAGTCAAAAGTTACTATATTCTCTGAATAGTATCTTTTGACTTGGAGTGATGAGTATACATATGATCTTTTAACATTGTTCACCTGATGATGCGAGTTAAAGATTCTAGTCAAAAGATACTATTCAGAGAATATAGTAACTTTTGACTAGGACTAATGGGTATGCCTATGATCTTTTAGCATTGTTCACCTGATGATGTGGGTTAAAACCGTGAAACCGGTCGTGCTTTAAGGAACAACAGTTTTACCAGCTGTGAACAGAGTTCTTCCTAACATCAAGTCTGTCATATGCTCCTCCCAACTGAATTTAATATCAGGTTGTATAACGAAGAATTTAATATCGTCTACCTCTTCTATCTGCATGACATCATATTTTAAGCGAATATTGGGAGGAAACCTCATACAGGTTCCCAGCCACACATGGTACACCTTTTCAAAACTGGTTTGTCAGCAGTGCCACTGATAGGCAATGCTCAACAGTGGCGCATCTGCATTAAGGTGGTGGTAGCCTACCATTAAGCGTCACAGAAGTGCAATCACAATGCATGTCTCATGTCATCTACCAATACTTTGCTAGCTGTAGCACCACCAAGAATTACTTCTTGGTGACACTGTATGAAGGGGCTCTAAGCACATACATGTTCCCAGAAACACAGATGATGCAATCCCTTTTTTACAGCAGTTTCTATCGGAACAGTTAACACAAAGTATGAATGCATTTATGTTAAACATAACTGACACAAATAGATGTTGAAATGGTTCCACATAAGAAATATCGCTAGCCATTCTACGTTTAAGAAGAATATCTACAATATTGTCTGTCCATTTACTCTGAAGTCTCAAGGCAATGCGCTGTGTTACGAATGCAGAACACTCACAAATGTATTTCACTTCTTTCCTTCGGCTACCGAGCCACTCCAGCTGTTGTCAGCATTGTAGTAGTGTTGCAGCACAAGCAGTGTGCCATTAGCAGAGGTAGGAGCGCAGGTTGTAGGCATATCGCAGCATGGCCGCTGGCGTGGCTGCATGCACCATGGCGAGGGGCACTCGCACTTTGGGGTCTGTGTGCAGAAGCCACTGCAACTGTGATCCGCCATCCGCTGGACACACCAGCCAGCAGCTCCAAACCAGGGCCCTGCACACCAAATCCAATGTCACTCCATATTATCTTACATATGCTCAATGCATACTCGCCTCCATCAATGAGGTAACTCATGCATACATGTACAATGCTAGTCAGCTCAGATGTAGCTGGTTTAAATCCTCTAATTTCCAATATCAATATGTGGTCTGCATGGGAAGAAGAATTGGTGGCATGTGGATTCTGATCACTGTACTGGCGCCAATAGACTGGTTTAAAAAGATAAACGTGTCATCAGCCTGAAATTTTATTTGAACACAACAGTGCTTTTCTAGGGAAGGTCTTCCTGCAGGTGGTATGTCTCTGTCTTTTCATGGCCTAAAATTGACTTATCCAGCCAGCTACAGGAGAACTACAGTTTAATATGACCTCCAAACCACGATGACACTTGTTATTTTTCATATTAACAAACACTGCCAGAGATGAAAAACGTTACAAGCGACAGGTAAAAATCCCAGCACAGGCAGGAGATCAAAACCCACACCTTTGAATCTGTTGCTGGGCACTTTATTACTGAACCACAGAACCTGGACTTCATCCTGTAGTTATCCAGCCATCTCATGGAATAAGTCAATGTAAAGCTATTGATGGTAATCCATGTGTAGCTGGAATTGCAAGATCAGAGCCCCCATTGGCATTACTCGCACTTAGAAATATTAGATTTTAACGTTATGTCATCACAGACAAAGAGTAGAAAGGGGAAAGAAAGAGTGGAAGAAAGAGGAAAGAAACCTCCACTGCTTGTTCAAGGCAGTATTCTGATTTTCGCTGGAATTTATGAAATCCATAGCAATCCTAAATAATGATGGCCAGACAATTATTTAAAACCAACTTTTCGAACACAAGTTAAGTATCTTGGCTGCTGCACTTCACCTTGTAGTGTTCCTCGAGAGAGTAGTTTGTGAATGCCTTCCTTTAATTTTAGGAAGTACAGATGTAGTATGGAAGTGTAGACTAAGGAGTCCACTCGAGATATTGCCATCTAAATCGGGAGCATTCTATTTTTTTCTTGAGTTTTGGTTTGAAATGTCACTTTTTCATGAGTGCTTGTGCATTGTAAGGGCGTGATTATGCCCCGAACAACAATGAGAAGAGGTAGTGTGAAGGTCGATGCAAGCATGTAACTCGCTATTCACAAATAGCACTAAGGGGCCATCAGGTTTGACGAACCTACTATACAGATCACCATTAGTAATGCCAAAGGTACATCTAATTGAATGATTTTGGCTTTAAACCGAGACCCTTAACATATAGTATAGTGATAAAGAAATTTAATGTCATGCCTTTGCTTCCCTTTATTGTCCACCAGTATTCAGTCTCAAATTCGAACGCCACCACACAACCATACATTAATTTCTTCTGCTTTAGAGGGTGCACTTTCATTTCATTAATGATGTATAACAACACAAAAACGACACACCATGCTGAAAGACTCATTACAATAGTTCACATGGCACAGATCGCCCTATGAGGACAGAACGTGGGCTTTACCTCAATATTGCAGCGTGTTCTAGGTACAGGCTTGACAATGTGTCACTGTGTTTGGGTTCGAACTAACGACTAGGCGAGGCACACTGAAAGATAACTGAATTATGAAAACTTTGCCAATCAGAAAACTTGGTTAAAAACAAATATTATAATCGTGGTAAATTTCTGCACAACCAGTGTCATGGGAGGAGAAAATGATTTTTCATTGCTTTGTAAAGGACAATAGCGAGAGTGCAGTGGGTGATTTCTGATCCAGCATGCACAAGAAGGATATATGCTAAACAACAGAGCTTTTCCAGTAAACTTGTGCCATGCTTCATGTTTGTTCATTAGCAGGAATGGTGACTGGATGTTATGGAGGGAAGAACGTATCAAATCACACGCAAAGTAGCAATTACAAGGAATAGGAAAGGTTAGAATCTAACGTCCCATCGAGATCTATGTCAGTACAGATGGTACTCAATCTCCATTGGACAAGAATGGACAAGAAATGGATGTGGCATTTTTGTAGAAACCATTACAGTATTCACATGAAGTGAAACTTCCTAGAACGCAGTTCAGGTTGACCAGGTATGGTCTGCGACCTGCTTCATCTGGACGATCCAGTGTCATTAGCTCTGTATTAACCTCTTCTGTTTGCACTTTCATAGAAAACAAAAATTCGAAATATGCTGCTATGATGTCCTTGGATAAAATCATTTTGGTACTCTTGTGATGTAAAATTTGAAGAAAATTACTTGCAGAGTATTCAACACAAGAAGGTATTTGATGGCGACTAATATATAAAGATTCTCCTTTTCATGTGGAGCACAGTAATCAATCTAGTGACTAACTTACGAGTTGTTTACTGTCATTGCGAGTACGTCATACTTGTTACACAGCAATACAGTCTACCACCGCCCAAGTTCACTTCCAGCCCAATAAGTCAGCTTCCTGATTTCACTCTCCCCCAGCCAAATTCCACCCAACACTATAGAGTGAATAAAATAATTTTGTCATTGACATTTGCAGTGGTACGGTAGTGTTGCCAGTGTGCAGCCAGCCAAGTTTGACAAGGTTCTACGTGTACACACCAAAGAAACAGACAACACAGCATGTGTATGTGTGGCGCTCAAGAAAGGACTTTAAGTGGTGATTGGTCCTACCATTCGACTCACTGAGACGCCTGTCACAAAGTTATTTTAGTAGATCTCCAGACTGTGGACAAGGGAGAAACACCAGGTATGTCACCTGGGAAGGTAAATAAAAAATTGGAATTAGCTGCTAAGCTTGTTGCAACTTACACGACAAGAGATAAAAATTACAACACCATAAAAGTTGACATGCAAAAAACGTAAAATTGTCATTAAATTCATTTCATACTTGGACAAGCTAATGATTAGCATTTCAGCCCATTCTGTGCAAGTAGGTAGGAATATCACCATATGCATTCTGTATATATGGAAAAAATTATGAAGCAGGGGTGTCACTAAGAAACCTCATTTGAATGTTGATTGTTTGTGAGAAGATCGTGCTATGCCTCCTGTAAGATGGACAGATATCAGTATTGGTATTTGACAGTGGCACATTTTGGCTATCCATGACACAGCTGTTCGTACTGACGAGGATCCAACGACTGTCAAGCGAATATGTTATCAATGGTTTTAGGAGGCCACACTCAATTCCACGAGGGATCTCAATGGCCTCATGCAACCAGCACGTGAGAGGATGGATACATATTTCTCCCTTAGCTGTGGAGGAAAGTACAGCCATACCACGTAACTTGAGTCAGGAAATAGACTTGTGTGTCCCCATTGACAGTGTGATGACGCCTATAGTACCACAGACTGACAACAAGGCAACCATTATTGTGGCTTTCTTTGATGTTACAGAGAGTAAGCCACATCGCCAGTGGTACGCCAAAGGACAATGCTGGACACATTGTCATACAAGCTGAGCTCCTGGCATGATGGTATGCTGTGTCACTGGGTACACAATAATACTTCTGGTTTTTAAAACTAGTAATGTGGATAGCACCTGTTACATTACTGACATGTTTAGGCCACTGACTTGCCCTCTCTTTGAGGCGGCCTTCTCGTTATTTATCAACAAGGCCACGCAAATCTGCTTTTGCCCACGTTGTGCTTACTTACCTTGATACAGAGGACCTTCTGCCATGCACCATATAGTGGCTTGTGGATTATATATGCAGATGTAGATGTACATGTAGATGTAGAGGATGTTCGGCTATTGACCTGGCTATCAAGTTCTCCATAACCCTCGCTAGAGCACTGCATCTATGTGACGAAATCATGTGAGCAGCATGCCCATTACTCGCTTCCACGCACACGCAATAGCATGTGGCCGACTGTTTCCACATTCGGCATCGCATTGTTTCACTTGGTATCATGCAGCGCTCACTCACCGAGTGCTGAGTGACAGCTGCATGGCCCTTTTGTACGGCTAGGAATCATTAACACAGCCTCATCACTACGCAGCGCCACTAATGGAGCCAGCATGCGGTGGAATGCATTTAGGATAAGAATTTATTTTAGGCGCCGATTTTCCATGTTTTCTATGGAGCAAGTGACTGCTGTATATATGAGATTCATCAAGTGTTACGGTAGCACAGAGACTGAGTATGATTATGTATAATGAAACTTACTAATCGAATATTGAGTGTTATAGCAGGACATTGATTTAACTGTGGAAGTACAAATTTGTGATAATGAAAGGTGATGCAATAATTCTCACATTCAGTCTCCAGCTAAAATCGCACTGGTATGGAGACATATTTTTGACAGAACAAATGAAAGGGATTTATGTTGATGGACATGACAACTGATTATACTTGTGTACTTTGTTTACAATTAACAAAAAATTTCAGTCCAGTTATGTTGTAAGTTCTCTTAAGTAAATCGAGCAAATGAACTAATAAGACTTGTTACAGTTGATAATATTAACTGTAAAGACCACAAAGAGAAAGGAAGTACAAGATATTGTGGTAAGAAGAGATGAGCATTATTCTAATAAATTTCTATCTGGATAATTACTGTATTCGAAAAAATGGATCATTCAAAAAGAATTATTCGCTAATAAATAATGAATATCATATATTGCCATTGCATTTCGTTGTTTACTTTTTGCGCAGAATTCTATAACTAGTATTTATTTCCTTGACTTGGTGCAGCTGCTATTTGAAAAATGATATATTAATGAGTTATACAGAAATTTGTTTCAGTGGCACAGTGGTTTAAGTTCCAGGTTACCAAACTAAAGGTTTGGGGTTCATTCCCCTTTGGGTTTTATGATTTTCTCCGTTACTGATGGCTTCTTTTGCCTATAACAATGAAAAAAATGTGGAGTCAAATCGCTCCATTGACCTGGCTATCAATTTATCTATAACCCTCGCTAGAACACTGCATCAATGTGTTGAAACCATGTGAGTAGCATGCCCATTACTCGCTTCGCATGCACACGCAATAGGATTCGTTCGTTCGTGTTTTTAGTGCTAGAAAATGAGTGAGCTAAGCAGGAACTCAGTGGTTGCTAACGATTAACATGACCAGACGTTTAACCTAAACTCCCCTACAGCATATATGGAATGCTGCTGACCTTTTGCATGCACACGCAATAGCATTCGTTCGTTCGTGTTTTTAGTGCTAGAAAATGAGTGAGCTCAGCAGGAACTCAATGGTTGCTAACGATTAACGTGACCAGACGTTTAACCTAAACTCCCCTACAGCATATCTGGAATGCTGCTGACCTTTGGAAGTCATTCGAAAATGTTTTGGGATGAACTCAGAGAAAGTTTCTGTTAGAAGATGGCATAATTTTTCGATGCAACATGTGTGTATGAAGTTACATACAGCTTTGAGGCTCAAAAATTTCAGAAAGGACACTGGGTTTGGATAGACAAAAGAGCTCATAATATTGCAGCGCAGTGGCAACGTTTTTTTATAGTGGAAGACTTTTTATGCCTTTCTACACCAACCGCAATTATTGCAGCATTGTCTTACGCACAATTTAAAAATAAATAGTTCACCTGCATAGATGTCTATGATCGAGGGAGCTTACAACAAAAATAGACATATAATAACCAAAGAAATATCAAAGAAATTGGGTCACAAGTTTCAAATCATGTTATGTCTTCAAAAGAAAATGTTATTTTGAATATGACTTGAAAGGTGAAGATAACGAGGAATTATTACGAATTATTTACAAAATAAAAATACAGTAGAACTGACGATTTCTCAGTTTTTGCTGAAGAAAATTGTGATTTGAAAATCTTGTACTGTTATCTTGAAATAAGGGCGACTTCAGAAGATACTCTTCACATGTGTGGAATACGTTTTCTTTAGTGTCTCACAATAGCAGATATTTGCAAATAAAGTAAACATTCTGATGAGATGTAAAAAAGAGTTGTTTTGAAACCTAATTTAAAAGGAAAAAAGTACATTTGTTTAACAAATAACAACTGGCGTACTACGTGTTGCTCCATTTTAATTTATCTATTATTTGCACAGTCTTTTATCCATAGATGGTGAATAAAAATTTTTGGTTACATAATGAATATTATTTAGAATAAATATGTTTATTTGATATTCATGAATAATGAATAACAATTTTAATCTGTGTTCATCATTTGTCATTTGAATAAATGAGAGCGAAAAGCAGTGCCCATGTGCACACTGCAGATTCACATTCTACGAGGGCAGTTCAATAAGTAATGCAACACATTTTTTTTCTCGGCCAATTTTGGTTGAAAAAACCGGAAATTTCTTGTGGAATATTTTCAAACATGCCCGCTTCGTCTCGTAGAGTTTCATTGACTTCCGACAGGTGGCAGCGCTGTACGGAGCTGTTAAAATGGCGTCTGTAATGGATGTGCGTTGCAAAGAACAGGCAGTGATCGAGTTTCTTTTGGCGGAAAACCAGGGCATCTCAGATATTCATAGGCGCTTGCATAATGTCTACGGTGATCTGGCAGTGGACAAAAGCACGGTGAGTCGTTGGGCAAAGCGTGTGTCATCATCGCCGCAAGGTCAAGCAAGACTGTCTGATCTCCCGCGTGCGGGCCGGCCGTGCACAGCTGTGACTCCTGCAATGGCGGAGCGTGCGAACACACTCGTTCGAGATGATCGACGGATCACCATCAAACAACTCAGTGCTCAACTTGACATCTCTGTTGGTAGTGCTGTCACAATTGTTCACCAGTTGGGATATTCAAAGGTTTGTTCCCGCTGGGTCCCTCGTTGTCTAACCGAACACCATAAAGAGCAAAGGAGAACCATCTGTGCGGAATTGCTTGCTTGTCATGTGGCTGAGGGTGACAATTTCTTGTCAAAGATTGTTACAGGCGATGAAACATGGGTTCATCACTTCGAACCTGAAACAAAACGGCAATCAATGGAGTGGCGCCACACCCACTCCCCTACCAAGAAAAAGCTTAAAGCCATACCCTCAGCTGGTAAAGTCATGGTTACAGTCTTCTGTGACGCTGAAGGGGTTATTCTCTTCGATGTCCTTCCCCATGGTCAAACGATCAACTCTGAAGTGTATTGTGCTACTCTTCAGAAATTGAAGAAACGACTTCAGCGTGTTCGTAGGCACAAAAATCTGAACGAACTTCTCCTTCTTCATGACAACGCAAGACCTCACACAAGTCTTCGCACCCGAGAGGAGCTCACAAAACTTCAGTGGACTGTTCTTCCTCATGCACCCTACAGCCCCGATCTCGCACCGTCGGATTTCTATATGTTGGGCCCAATGCAGGACGCAATCCGTGGGAGGCACTACGCGGATGATGAAGAAGTTATTGATGCAGTACGACGTTGGCTCCGACATCGACCAGTGGAATGGTACCGTGCAGGCATACAGGCCCTCATTTCAAGGTGGCGTAAGGCCGTAGCATTGAATGGAGATTACGTTGAAAAATAGTGTTGTGTAGCTAAAAGATTGGGGAATAACCTGGTGTATTTCAATGCTGAATAAAACAACCCCTGTTTCAGAAAAAAAATGTGTTGCATTACTTATTGAACTGCCCTCGTACATGCAAGTGACCGTGAGCATGTAATATCTGTGTGTCTGTGGATAAGCATTTGACATTTGCATGGACACAGCCAAGTGTTCACTCGCTTGAGTTGTTAGGTAAGGAAGCAGAGGTCATAATCGGCAACTTCCGCCAATTTTCACAAAATCTATATTGTCCGCAGCTCGTGGTCGTGCGGTAGCGTTCTCGCTTCCCACGCCCGGGTTTGATTCACCATGGGGCCAGGGATTTTCTCTGCCTCGTGATAACTGAGTATTGTGTGATGTCCTTAGGTTAGTTAGGTTTAAGTACTTCTAAGTTCTAGGGGACTGATGACCTTAGATGTTAAGGCCCATAGTGCTCAGAGCCCACAAAATCTATTCTCAATCCCTGCTGCACACTGGAGGCATAAGCAGACAGTGCAGATAGGCTACATGCTTGTAGGACCCTCTCATCCATGGGAAAGATCTAGTCATAGGTTGCTGAGAGACTACATCCCAACCAATCGCCCATCACTATAATTGATGAACTCTGTCAAAGAGCTGAAGCAGCTTGGAATGATAGGTATTTGTCATCTAAGCCCAGTTTGGCTTGATGCCCAGCCAGGTTAGAGCAACTGTTGCTGCTATAGAGGGCCGGTTTGTGTACTAAATTTCATATCCTATATACCCTCAAATCATCTACAGATTTAATGTGGATTCTTTCTACCATACTATTTCACTGCCCTGCAGTTTATGTAAACGCAGAAATTCTATATCCGTTTCTAGATGTGTTTCTGTTTTACTTGTTGCATGGGAAAACAGAAACCTCTTTGGTACATGCGTTTTCTTGATAATACTATTCTTTTTGTGTAATTTTGAGACAACAATATGTTAAAACAGTTACTCTTCTTGATAATGAAACTGCCATCTTTTCGTTATTGCTTATATTTATAAAAATGCTTTGAAATTAAATAACATATAGCACATAATTTTCAGTCTTTGCAGTGCAAAAAGTAATAACTACCTGCTTTAAGTCTGATTTGCCTTCCATCATGCATTGCTGTTTATAGTATGTAGGCAAATTATCGAAATTTTCCAGTCAACTATAAATAAATAGATTTCACATACACCACACCCCCCATGCACCACACCAAACATTCTCATACAGAATATGTAGGTATAAATCACTAGATCAGATTGTTCAAGATAAAAAGCTGGGATTTAGGCAAATAAAACACTCAAAGCAATTAATATGTTAGTATAAGGTTAATAGCAGAAACCTTTTTGTTTATCGAGATACAAAAGTAACTTTTTTAAGTTGAACTATATACTTTTTTAACAGTAGTTCATATCTCTCAAAGAGGGAATAACAGTGATATACAATGTGTTAGCGTGAAAGTTTTCATAAAATAGTAGCTGTACAATTTTCCACACAATTATTACATAAAAGCAACTGGTACAATTCAAATCAGTAGCTGTTTCTCGACTCTGGTGCAGTAATTGTGATTTTTGCTATCAATGACATCACTTTCAGTGGTGCTGGAGTCGCCTCTACCCCATCCCAACACTTGGTAGAAAAAAATCTAAAATATTGGGAACAACCATTTTGTGCTCTGCAAAACATAGTGAGAAATTAAAATTAATATCCACTGTGTCAAGCTAAAATTAAAAATTAGTTGTGAAGGAGGGGTGTTCTCTCCCTCTTGTGCCATGTATCAAGATGTTTGAATTTGTTTTATACCATCATACACTCTTTAGACTTGAAGAAGATATCCTGCAAAAATTTCCCTGAGCACATTCTGTCCTCTTTGAACTAGTGATCCTTACTTGGGGTTTTCCACCAGAGGGGTCATGGGTTTGCATACCAATTATGACATTTTTCATCATAAATACGTACTTTTCGTGATTTTTGCATTTTCATGTATTACACAAACATTTATTACACATTGGCACATCACAATCGTCATGGCTTACATGCCTGAACCCCAGAGACAACATTGCTTTTAACAAACTTCTAGAATTTCACAATTTACACACTCTTTACATATCAGATTAGTCCATCTTTGTGGATGTCGATCCTAGGGCAAGTAATTAAGTACTGTTCTGGATCTGAGTCCCAAGAACAGTAATGGCAATGGTTAGCCAACTCCCCATTTCAACTTTTGTGAGGCTTTTGGCAATGACACAATATTTTATTTTAAAGCACAAGAGACTTTAATGATATAGTCTACACTGAGACTGCAATTTTTTTTAGCATTTTCTAAGTATTAAATGGTTGAGGCGATTAAAATATGACAGTTATGAATAAGGCATAGGGTATAAGATTTGGGATATGGCTCAAGGTTTCTTCATGAATAAGAATACAGAAATAGTGCACACATATCATTTGTTTCACAAATTACATACAACATCATACATTATCAGCCTATAATAATATCTTATACAGTGGTGTCTGCAGACAATAGGATTTATTAATGTTTCATGTGTTATAGCGGACGTTAAAGTTTTTATTCGATACAAAACTCAGACAATCTCGTTTATGCACACAGCATAATAATGTCAAAACGATCCTCACTAATTAAATTGCCAAAAACATTAGGAGACTTCTTTTTCATGGCACTTCTGTCAATCACTTCACTATGGCCACATTCGTAGAATGTATTTCCTTCCACTCTTTCCCATCTTCGCAACACACAACTCAAGCTTAATTTTAGCTTCACACAATGCACATTAATTTGAATTTTCCATCATGATTTACATAGTATAATTTTTTTCAACATCTTGGATTTTTCGTGTCAAGTGTTGAGGGAAGGTCAAGGTGACTCCACCACCACTGGAAATGATGTAATTCGTATGGAAAATCGGAATTACTGTACTAAAGTTGGTAAAAAAGACAAGCTGTGTCCCTGTATTCTGTCTTTGAGAGCCATCAACTACTGTTAAAAAAGTATATAGTTAAACTTAAAAAAATAAAGGTGCATCAACATTTCGATAAAGAAAAGAGTTTCTGCACTATGGCTAGGATCTGAGAAATGTATTCCCTTCTACTCTCTCACATTTTCACAACACTGATTACAATCATTTTTGTGATGTTAACACCCTCAGTCCTATTTATTGGCAGTCTTCTTTAGCATGCGTCTCATTTACAATGAATTCACAAGGTTCATAGTATCAGTTGTGTGCTTTGAACCCATGTTTTCCACGCAAAGGTGGTATCTCTATTACACAAATACACATACATAAATTGTTCCTAATTGTCAATCAATCAATCAATCAAATTTTACTGTCGTTCAGCTCATAAAGAAATAGACAACGTCAAGATAATTAACATTAATTACTAAATACAATTTAGTTTGGATTACATAAGGCCATCTGCTAGATACAGTGTTGAAAGACAGTATTTCAGTTTTAAAAAATTCGTCGACTGTGTAGAAAGGATTTTTTACTAGTATTCTGTACAACGTAGCTTTGAAGATATTTACAGGTAACTCTTTTAAATCTAATGCTTAACTTATTGTACAACTTAAGTCCAAGAACTAAATATGAATTCTGTGACTTGGATAGTCTTTGATATAGTACATCTAAACATGATTTGTTCCTGGTGTTATGGCTATGTACATCCCTTCTTAATGATATATTTGAAATATTGTTCCTAACATACAATAGAACATTATAGATGTAGAAATTTGTTACCATCAGGCATTGCAATTTAACAAACAATGGTTTACAGTGCTCTAACTTATCTGAGTCAGTTATTATTCTTACTAATTTTTTTTGTAAAAGTAGAATGCCCTTTACCTGACTGCTGTTGCCCCACAGTAAGATTCCATATGATATGATACTTTGAAAGAAAGCAAAATATGCTGATCTTATATAACTATTAGGGACATGTCTTTTTAAGTTTCTAATTAAATAGATAACTAATTAGAGTCTGGCAGATAAATGTTTGACATGTGGTTCCCATGTCAACTTGTTGTCTACTATAATGTCATCGGCATACAGTATTGTGTGAGAGTTTACAAAAGATGGCAGGTAATTAATCATAAGTAAAAACAATAGAGGTCCAAGTACTGAGCCCTGTGGCACGACAGACCTAACATTAATCAGATCTGACTTCTCCCTGTTAATACATACAACTTGTTGGCGGTTCTCAAGGAAGGATTTAATCATATTTATGCTGCTATTAGCAAAACCATAATAGGATAGCTTATTCAGTAAAGTATCATGGTCCACACAGTCAAATGCTCTGCTCAGATCACAAAATGTAGCCTAAGCAAATCCCCTAGTCTCAAACACATCCAGAACAAATTTTACAAGAGAATCCATAGCATCTGTTGTGGATTTACCTTTCATGAATCCATATTGTTTGTCACTTATTAAGTTTATGTTATCTAAACACGTGCTAACTTGATTATACATCATTGTTTCAAGAATTTTTGAGAAAACAGGAATTAACGATATTGGTCTGTAACTAGCAGGACAGTTCCTATCACCTTTCTAATATACTGGGGCCACTAGATATTTTAGTACACCAGGAAACTTGTTTTCAGCTAGACATATATATATATATATATATATATATATATATATATATATATAGGGTTATTACAAATGATTGAAGTGATTTCACAGCTCTACAATAACTTTATAATTTGAGATATTTTCACAATGCTTTGCACACACATACAAAAACTCAAAATGTTTTTTTAGGCATTCACAAATGTTCGATATGTGCCCCTTTAGTGATTCGGCAGACATCAAGCCGATAATCAAGTTCCTCCAACACTCGGCACAGCATGTCCCCATCAATGAGTTCGAAAGCATCGTTGATTCGAGCTCGCAGTTCTGGCATGTTTCTTGGTAGAGGAGGTTTAAACACTGAATCTTTCACATAAACCCACAGAAAGAAATCGCATGGGGTTAAGTCGGAAGAGCGTGGAGGCCATGACATGAATTGCTGATCATGATCTCCACCACGACCGATCCATCGGTTTTCCAATCTCCTGTTTAAGAAATGCCGAACATCATGATGGAAGTGCGGTGGAGCACCATCCTGTTGAAAGATGAAGTTGGCGCTGTCGGTCTCCAGTTGTGGCATGAGCCAATTTTCTAGCATGTCCAGATACAGGTGTCCTGTAACGTTTTTTTCGCAGAAGAAAAAGGGGCCGTAAACTTTAAACCGTGAGATTGCACAAAACACGTTAACTTTTGGTGAATTGCGAATTTGCTGCACAAATGCGTGAGGATTCTCTAACGCCCAGATTCGCACATTGTGTCTGTTCACTTCACCATTAAGAAAAAATGTTGCTTCATCACTGAAAACAAGTTTCGCACTGAACGCATCCTCTTCCATGAGCTGTTGCAACCGCGCCGATAATTCAAAGCGTTTGACTTTGTCATCGTGTGTCAGGGCTTGTAGTAATTGTAAACGGTAAGGCTTCTGCTTTAGCCTTTTCCGTAAGATTTTCCAAACCGTCGGCTGTGGTACGTTTAGCTCCCTGCTTGCTTTATTCGTCGACTTCCGCGGGCTACGCGTGAAACTTGCCCGCGCCCGTTCAACCGTTTCTTCGCTCACTGCAGGCCGACCCGTTGATTTCCCCTTACAGAGGCATCCAGAAGCTTTAAACTGCGCATACCATCGCCGAATGGAGTTAGCAGTTGGTGGATCTTTGTTGAACTTCGTCCTGAAGTGTCGTTGCACTGGTATGACTGACTGATGTGAGTGCATTTCAAGCACGACATACGCTTTCTCAGCTCCTGTCGCCATTTTGTCTCACTGCGCTCTGGCGGCAGAAGCCTGAAGTGCGGCTTCAGCCGAACAAAACTTTATGAGTTTTTCTACGTATCTGTAGTGTGTCGTGACCATATGTCAATGAATGGAGCTACAGTGAATTTATGAAAGCGCTTCAATCATTTGTAATAGCCCCACATATATATATATATATATTGAAGGACAAAAAATTATAAATTATTTGTATCTGCAAATACGTGATATTTGAAGTTGGTAGAAGGAGTAAATTAACATAAAAAGCCATACACAATCTCTGTTCACAAGCGCTGTGATGGTACTATATAATCAGTCCACAATGAGTCATTTTCACTTTGATGAAAATGTACAGTTTTAGGCCATATTGCTGCCTACTCTGTGTTCCCCATTGTATAGTATTTTGAAACTCATACATATGCACTCATACTAACTGCCGGGTGTTCCAAATAAAGTGCCGGGAGTTTGAACAAGTGCTAATGAAAAGCTTTTCTACTGAGGATAAAATAAGCGAGTTTTGTTTATCATGTCATATGGGGCCGAACATTGTCTTTGACATCTGCCAAAGAGTTGTGCACTGTTGTGCCGCCACTTTGGCTCACATGCCATTATCATATGCTGTTGACAGTGCAACAGAGGGCACAGTGCATTCTTTGGTACTCTGAGTTTAAACCAGCTGTTAATGTGTTTCGAGATACAGGAAGCGTGCTGAAAGGACATTCACCCAGCTCGCTTAGACCAAGTGACGACAAAGTTGAAGAAATCCGGCAGTCTTGTGTCAGAAGCCTGAAAAAAGATCTTGCCCAACGAACTCTGCAGTTAAAGGTACTTAAGAGAACACTTTTCATGCATGAGAGGTTAGACAGCATGCCTACAATGATCAGATTGGACAAGAGATAAAACTGGCATATCGCTCTAAGTGTAAAATCTTTGCTAGTTTAAAGCTAAATAAAATTGATGACAATCCAAATTATATTAAAGATGTGCTGTTTACAGACGAAGCAACATTCCATACAAATTGTGGTAGTAGTAGTAGTAGTAGTAGTAGTAGCTTTATTCATCTGTAGATCTCTTTTTACAAGGATGTAGGACATTTGGACATGTCAAAGTATTTACAAGCTTAGACCAATTTAAAATAAGCTACACATGTATTTACAGACTTCCAGTTAGAGACAATCATTATATTTACTCCTGGTATACAATACTTTATTTACAAATAACTTATTAAATAATGTAATGCAACACTGTTCACTCAAATATCATTATGAGTCACTGCACACACTATATGCACATTGTTTCATAACACTATACCCATCCACCCACCCACCCATCCACCCAACGACATACACACACACTCACCCTCACACACACACACACACACACACACACACACACACAAACACCACAAACACTGGTGATCTCTGAGCTATTTACTGTACTGCAACTTCCCATTTGCTATCCTGAAAAACTGAGTAAGCATCGCTCCATATTGAGTGATATGTTGGGCTCAGAAAGTGGAAGAGGTGTTAATAGTCACAGTTGCCAGATATGGGGTTCAGAACAACCTAACATTGTTGATGATTCTTCAAATGGAGGCTTTTCCTTCCTTCTACCCTAGTATCATCAACACTATGAAAAGGAGGCAATTTTTTCTGAACTTGTTGTTCCATACAGAGTGATAAACCACTGTTCTTGGTATACAAGGCGAAGATTAGTGTTTTTATGTCCTGTCGACTTCGAATTTATTAGAGATGGAACACAAGTTTGGATTAGGGAAAGATGGGGAAGGAAGGCGCCCATGCTCTTCTCGAGGAATTATCTCGGCATTTGCCTTAAGCAGTTTAGGAAAATAATGGCAAAACTAATTCAGGATGGCGAGACTTAGGTTTGAACTATTGTCCTCTCGAATGTGAGTCCAATGTAGTAACCACTGCGCTGCCCCACTCGGTTTGTTATATGAGCCATTAGGTTACACCAAGTCTATCCCTGAGATATATTGTGGAGTTATCGTGTGGAATGTCTGAGAAATCTGTATCATCGATGTCTTAATATGTCAGCTATTGGATACCTCTAACAAGCTAAGGTTGTTACATGACTTGTCTGTATAAATTGTTAATTTCCAAGTATAGCATGTAACTTTCATTGATAACTGAGTTAAACGATCTCTTCATTCCATTGTTATCTGCCTTGGTGTATCTATGAAGACAATTCAAACCTTATGTTCAAAAAATAATACCATGGTCATGTGGCATCCAGATCAACATGCATTTTCTTGAGCATTTTCATCTCATGCTTAAGAGTTGTACAGATTAGTGCTGAAAGAGGGATATAAAATACTTTGCTGTGTTACCAGTCTGCTTTCTATTCATGCCACACAGTCCCACTGTTCTCTCCTAAGGTAAATGTAAACTCTGGTGTACAATTCACACTGGGATATACTGTACACGATTAATTCAGACTATTCACGCCACACAGTCTCAGTGCTCTCTCCTAAGGTAAATGTAAACTCTGGTGTACAATTCACACAGGGAGACATAAGATTAAATCAGACTAGCCATCAACACATTAAATGGAATCCCAACACACAACTTTACTTAGTTCAGTACTGAACGACAAAAGTCTGAAGATAGCAACAGAGTTAAGGAACTAGCAGTGATGAAGTTCATTAGTGGTCGAAAGTAAAATTTGTAATGGATGTTCTTGACATAGGGTGTACAGTAAACCACCGAGAAGTGAAACAATAGGAAAAGTTTCGTCGAAACATAAACGATATGTAGAAGGTAATCCACAGAGTCTTTCAAACTTTTGAATTGTTTTTATTTTCCTTTCTAAGTATCAACTAACAAAAAACTTTTCACTAGCATGCTGCATCCTCCCTAGCAAGAAATCCTCAGTCCAGTCACAACCCCATAACATCATACCTTTTATAAATGCACAGTGTAGGGTTTTTCTTTTTTCAGGTATTTGGTTACAGTTATCTGGCCTATTTCCTGGAATGACGCTGATAGGAAAAATATCCAAGTAATTATGGAACCTTTATCATATGTTACGGGGAAAAAGCAAACACTGAAAACAAAGACTAAGAAGAAACAAAAGCACAAACTCTAAAACTATACTATCAGACCATGTCTGGAATTGGTAAATTTTCGATGTCAGCAAACGACGTCATTGCTCCCCACTAACAACAATGTCAAAACTTTCTTGCAGAGAAACCTTGATGACACTCTGTTTCGTTGATAGCCTATATGAATGCAGCCATTTAAAATACATTGTGGAATGTTTTTATGTTATGTTCAGTCAAGAACAAAATGCTCTTGATTCGGCATCTCAGTCTCTACCTGAAAAATATATATATTTCTCAAGCTATCGCTATCACTTCAAAACATTAAATAGAATCAGTTCATTTGCATGTATCAAATGGTCCAAGGTTAAAGACCTCCTTATCTTTCAAGGTGCAAGGTAGTGCATGACTGAAGAAATTTAGTTTAACTGTCCACACACTATGTAACCAGTTTTAAAAATTTACAGACTTTTACTCACCATAAAACCCTATAACTGAAGGATAATTAACAGTTTTCTCCAAATAGCTTTAATACATGATATAGTACTTAAATATGTTCATATTTACAACTGCTGTACAAAACAGAATATTATGTCTCACAACCAAATAACTGTAGAAAATGCCAGAAGCAGCTTATGGCAATTTCTAGTAATCATTCCTTCCATTCCTTCATGTGACTGTAAAATGTGTTACTAGATTGAAACACCTACCAGGAAACATCATGTGTTTCTAGGTACACTATCCTCTATGAACAACACCCTCCACTACCCGCTATCAACAAAGAATCTGACATGGATCATGAATGTACAAGTAGAGCTGGCAAACCATAGGAAGCTTATTAAAGGAAGACATATAGGCAAAAGACCATCCATTAAGGAAGAAAAAACATTAAAGAACTGACTTCCTAAATGTAAGTGGAAAGAAGCATTACTCCCCTGATTTATAAGCTCATATAGACATAATTGGCAGATCACTGTTCACATCTGAAGTGCTTCATGAATTATTGATAGTTATGGTTGCATATTTCGAATTTGTACTTTGTAAATTATGATGTTATCAGAGTTGTGAGAGTTTGTTGCTATTATAGTTAATACTGTGACACATATGTACTTCTAAAACTTTCAGACATATGCTTTTCAAGGACTACATATTTCTTAATTGTAATTTCTTTGACATTTTGCTAAAGCTATGTATTGTTGTTGTTGTTGTTGTGGTCTTCAGTCCTGAGATTGGTTTGATGCAGCTCTCCATGCTACTCTATCCTGAGCAAGCTTCTTCATCTCCCAGTACCTACTGCAACCTACATCCTTCTGAATCTGTTTAGTGTATTCATCTCTTTGTCTCCCTCTACGATTTTTACCCTCCACGCTGCCCTCCAATGCTAAATTTGTGATCTCTTGATGCCTCAAAACATGTCCTACCAACCGATCCCTTCTTCTAGTCAAGTTGTGCCACAAACTTCTCTTCTCCCCAATACTATTCAACACCTCCTCATTAGTTATGTGATCTACCCATCTAATCTTCAGCATTCTTCTGTAGCACCACATTTCGAAAGCTTCTATTCTCTTCTTGTCCAAACTATTTATCGTCCATGTTTCACTTCAGTACATGGCTACACTCCATACAAATACTTTCAGAAACGACTTCCTGACACTTAAGTCTATACTCGATGTTAACAAATTTCTCTTCTTCAGAAACGCTTTCCTTGCCATTGCCAGTCTACATTTTATATCCTCTCTACTTCGACCACCATCAGTTATTTTGCTCCCCAAATAGCAAAACTCCTTCACTACTTTAAGTGTCTCATTTTCTAATCTAATTCCCGCAGTATCACCCAACTTAATTCGACTACATTACATTATCCTCGTTTTGATTTTGTTGATGTTCATCCTATATCCAGCTTTCAAGACACTGTCCATTCCGTTCAGCTGCTCTTCCAGGTCCTTTGCTGTCTCTGACAGAATTACAATGTCATTGGCAAACCTCAAAGTTTTTGTTTCTTCTCCATGGATTTTAATTCCTACCCCAAATTTTTCTTTTGTTTGCTTTACTGCTTGCTCAATATACAGATTGAATAACTCATCATGTAACCATACAGTAAAGCTGCATGCCCTTGGGGAAAAAGTACGGCTGTAGTTTCCCCTTGCTTTCAGCTGTTCACAGTACCAGCACAGCAAGGCCATTTTGGTTAGTGTTACAAGGCCAGATCAGTGAATCATGCAGACTGCTGCCCCTGCAACTACTGAAAAAGGCTGCTGCCCCTCTTCAGGAACCACACGTTTGTCTGGCCTCTCAACAGATACCCCTCCATTGTGGTTGCACCTACGGTACGGCTATCTGTATCGTTGAGGCAAGCTATGTGCTACTCACTTATTATTATTATTATTGTTTATCATATTAAAATATTTTATGGTAGTTAAAAATGGATTATTATAATTTTAATGCATGTTATATATTTTACTGTTATAATCAACACTGTACACGTCTGTGGCACATTAAATGTGAGGGGAGACAACAAAATACATTTCAGGGGAAAGGTCGTGAAAGAGTGACACTAACTATGACCCCGTCCCCCTACAGAACCGAAAAATATATCCACACCAGCTCTAGTCTGCTCTATACAAGCATCTTATTAACATACGTAATACTTGACTAATTTATTACAAAACGTCCATGGTTCCATTTCAGGCAAAATAAAAAAAAACGGGAGTGCCAAGACATTGGGTGTAGACAAAGTTCCTCAAACTGAAGAACTGTCACAATACATAATGCATAGTTTTGCCTTTGTGTCTTGTTGTCTGCTCGCATTCAGTGTTTGCTGAAGTTCTGTTACTCCTTTAAATAGTACACACATGTATTATGTGCTTGGAATTTCAGTCCAAGTTATACTTCTACATCTATCTACGTGATTACTCTGCTATTCACAAGTAAGTGCCTGGCACAGGGTTCAATGAACCACCTTCAAGCTGTCTATCTACCATTCCACTCTTGAACAGTGCGTGGGAAAAACGAGCACTTAAATTTTTCTGTGTGCGCCCCGATTTCTCTTATTTAATCGTGATGATCATTTCTCACTATGTAGTGGGTGCCAACAGAATGTTGTAGCAATCAGTGGAAAGAGCTGGTGATTGACATTTCATGAGAAGATCCCATCTCAACGCAAAACGCCTTTGTTTTAATGATTGCCACTCCAATTCACATATCATGTCCGTGGCACTATCTCCTCTATTTCGCGATAATGCAAAACGAGTTGCCCTTCTTTGTACTATTTCGGTGTCATCCGCCAGTCCCATCTGATGCGGATCCCACACTGCACAGCAGTACTCCAGAATAGGGCGGACAAGCACGGTGTAAGCAGTCTCTTAGTAGATCAGATGTACCTTCTAAGTGTTCTCTCAATGAATCACAGTCTTTGGTTTCCTCTATCCACAACATTATCTATGTGCTCGTTCCAATATAGGTTATTTGTAATTGTAATCCGTAAGTATTTATTTGAATTTACAGCCTTCAGATTTGAGCGACTTATAGCGTAATCAAAATTTAGCGGATTTCTTTTACTACTCATGTGAATAGCTTTACACTTGTGCCTCTTTAGCAACATCTTCATTACCTGTGATTCCACTCTGTGATTTCACTAAAATAATGGTAACGGACTGGACTTCTTGTCATATCAACATTTACACTTTAGTGATATTGTATGCAATACAGTTATCAGTATCGCCAGCGCTAAAGTTTTGCCAATATGTAATAGCAGGCAGAGAATCACTGAGTATAAAATATTTAGATCCAATCATCGACGAGCAAAATTATAGTCCTTCTAGCATAACCTGGTGTTGATTGAACTGTCAGCCCTAACTTTCTTTCTTCCCTCTATCATGACTGCAAGTTCCACAGTATTTATTGGTAATGTTAACCAAGTAGATTAATGCAAACATGGAAGATCTTATGGTATAGTATTCTGGGGTAAAACTAAATCACACTTAATAGATGCCTTCAAAGTGCAGAAAAGAGCTATTTGAATAACAACACACAATAATCCAAGAACTCGCTGTAGGCCCCTCTTCAAACAGTTACAAATACTCACATTACCATCACTGTATATATTTAAAAGCATTCTATGTGCAAGACCACACCTGAACAATTTACATACCAATGAGGACTGCCACAGTTATAATACTCGCAAGTGTCAAAATTGACACGTAGAAAACAGAAACCCAAAAGCCTGTAAGTTATTTTGGAATGAAGCTTTACAATGCTTTGCCAGTGTCCACGAAAGAAATAACAGAAGAAGTAAAATTTAAGACTGGGCTTGAAAATTACCTTTTAAGCAAAAGTTACCATGACATAGCTGAGTACTTTGAATGTGGGTAAAATGATTGTCTTAACATTTGTGTATATGTTCATGACAAATGCTGTACTCTCAAAAATGTATTTAAAATAGCTGTTTAAGTGATATTCTGTTATTATGTTTGTATTACATGTACTTTGCATGTTAATTAAACTTGTGATGATAACTATATCACGTAAATGATTTACAGAAAGACAGTAAAGTTAAAAAATATGAATGAAAAAAGTAGAAAACTCTTTCAACAGAGCCAGTAGCTTAGGTACTATCAGGGTGGATATGACTTGTTTCAGGGGACTGTCTTGAAGGTTGTGTCAGTATTTTACTATTTAAGTATGTGCTATGTTAAAAAGGAATGACTCTTACTACTTTCACCTGCAATATGTTTACTGAGAATGTGTGTTAAATCTGTCCAGTTGAGGTGGCCTCATTATCTGCCCATAATCCCACTGACTATTTACGTACAATTTATCTAATGGAGAATGTAGTGTCGGCAGACTTGCCAACACTACGCACACTAATTGCAAGAGGCGGCCAAGATGCACGCGCTACCTCACGAAGGATGGAGTGAGGTCTGAAACAGGAGACTTAATGAATGCTATAAAGAAAAGTACGTAGCTTCGGGAATATACTTAACTTTTAATCAATCCTTGTGATACATCTCTCTTGACTATACAAATGAGACTCGTAAGATACATGCACTGTGACAATTGGCGCCTTGCTAAGTCGTAGCCATTAACTTAGCTGAAGGCTATTCTAACTGTCTCTCGGCAAATGAGAGCAAGGGCTTCGTCAGTATAGTCGCTAACAACGTCGTCGTACAACTGGGGCGAGTTCTCGTACGTCTCTCGAGACCTGCCGTGTGGTGGCGCTCGGTCTGCGATCACTCAGTGGCGACACGCGGGTCCGACATGTACTAATGGACCGCGGCCGATTTAAGCTACCACCTAGCAAGTGTGGTGTCTGGCAGTGACACCACAGAGAAACAGTCCTAGTTATCCAGAGGCGCCCAATTAACCATTTTGAGGGTCAAACGTGAAACAATCTTTCTGGGAGCATTCTGTTCAACTTGAGCTCATGTCAAAAGGAAATCTGCATTGATGCATCACCAGCTTAGATGAGTCCGTACCTCATGGCTTCAATCAACAACACGCAGCATATTGATATTTATTAATTGTGTCAAGACAGATGGCCATGGCCAATCCATGACAACCAGCGCCAGAATCAGTAACTGCACATTCCATAACCTGTTTATGCAATTGAGATGTACAGACATTAAATGTCTCTCATTGTATTGAAAGATCTCTCAGACATCTTGACAACTTGTGATGTTTGTATTTGACTTCATAATCCTTATATACTGTACATTTATTGCAACACATTCTCCCAACCTCAGATATAAAAACTACGCATCTTGAACAGGCTAACACTCCCAGAGTCTTAAATTTGCTTTTACGTGTAGGTCTCTGATTAAATCCAATTTCTGTCATCTCCCTTCGCTCTTCCTCATCTGCCTTCTACATATCAGGTATTGCTACTCCTACTCTTTATAAATATCATAATCACTTCTGTGTTCAACATAAACTACAACTCAGTTCCACCATATATATTAATAGCCTATGCTCTCTCCACTTCCTCTTCATTTCTACGAAATTTTCTGTCCAACAGCTTGAAAGGGTCATTCAGGGGTTGTCAACTAGCTTGACTAGCTTGCAGTCATTTTATCAAATCTGTATGGCTATTTGACAAAAAATAAAAGAGAAGCACCTAATTAGCACAAATAAGAAATTAAAGCTAGTGCACACCCTAGATTATCGAGCTATCTACTTGAAGTGTTGTGTGAGTTTGAAGTAACCTCTTTGGTTCGATCCAGCTGTTTAGCTGTGAACTGTGACAGAGTGGAGGGACACATGGTTTCTGGCTACTTGGTACACAGTGGTATGACACAGTTGTTTGTGGGTTGCCACTGGTGGAGCTGGAATGCTGTCAGTATGTATAATAATAGTTTAGTGAAACTGCATCAGTGTAGCTAAGCTTGTGCATAAAGGAGTTTCAAGTTTGGTTTCCTACCTTTCACAATTATAGATCTCCTCTACTATGGTTTATTGTTTTCAATAATCTTGTCATAGTAAATGCATAAGTCAACTACAAATGTTAAACTTTTACCCCAGAGAACTGCATGGCATTCAGTCAAATAAATAATTAAATTTTGGGTCCTCTCAAATTTAGATCCACGCTACCAATTGTTTGGTCATTGCTTTATATTACTTAACGATGTGTAAATTAGCATCACATGTTTGGAACTGGAGTTTCTTGACAAGTTGCTTCGTGTAGGTTCATGTGGCCTTTGTCACTGGAGTTTATAAATGCTTTCAGTACACGTTTTAAATTATTTTTGTCGTGAAGGGACTTTGTAACAGCCGAGTTTGCGTTCTCCATGATCTTTAGGAACAGTTTCACTCATTCTTTGTGTAATCATATTTCATGTCTGAGAGTTGTTGGGAATGAATTCTTGTATAACACTGATGCTTTTTCAAAGTAAGTGTACGTTTATTTAAGAAAAAACTTGAATGTTCAGAGATTTTGATGTTGTCTGTCAATCAGTGGGAGTTTGAGAAAACATGCCCCTGCTCCCCTCCCCCCCTCCCCCATGTCATGATGGCGTTAGGTATCCATAACTAATATATGTCAATACAGTTCAGATTTGTTCTAAAAGGAAAGCTTCTTTTGAAAGTGGTAAATTTAGAGCATGTGACACAATGACTAAATATACCATTGTTATAAGGAAATTGGTGTCACATTAGTAATTATTGATAGACTCATCTGTTATTCAGCCGCTGATTTGTCCTTTTGGAAATATTATAAATGACTGTATGCTTTGCCAGTTTATATCAATTTTAAAACACCAGAATTTAAAATTCATTTTTAGACATTGTGGCATGGGTTACTGAACGATAGAACTGTAATGTTTTCTAACATGTTACAGTACATGCATGCCACTACTTTTATTACAGCCAATGTTTGCATCACAGTTGTAAGTGCAGGTCAATCGAGAAGCATGAGCTGATTAAGACTTGCATGGAAGACGTTTTAAGTGGACAGGTTATGTTTAAATAATTGCACTAAGTAATGGAAATATGTGCTCTTTTGTTAGAATCAGTAGTTTATTCAGCAATCAACATTAAGCAGATAGTTTAAAATCCACTTCAATACATAATATGTTTCATCTTACATTATTAATTATGGTAGGTTTCATGCTTATCTATTTCTTTTTTATCTCGGTGTACACTCTTGCCACCTGCTGGAGCAAACCCATCAACTTTCACCTGTCATAAATGGAAATAATGCCACCAACAGCAAGAAGCAACTAGCAGCATTGTTATTCTGTGATACATTAGCGTACAAAACAGTCAGTTTTTAAGTTAATAGTGTTGATGATAGGTAGCAAATCGGTCAGTGAACAGCTTCAATAATTCCATGTTATGGGTCTAAAATTACGATAGCATCAACAACATAATATGGACCACATAACTCCAAAAGAAAATACATAAACAAGTATTGCCCCACACACCAAGCAACTGGGGCTCATCGAAAAGGCCATATAGATTCGAATCTGTGACTAACAAAGTGGCTATAATCATAATTGTGCATAAAATGGAACTCTCATATTTGAGAAATTACAGATCATTTTTCCGAGTTTTTAACATTCTGATGGGAGCAATGGTAAAACTAGCATCCTTCCACTGCAGACACTGACACCACCTCTAACGTGATGGCAAAGGGTGACCAATCACAAGTGGGCTACTGGTTATGAAAGACCCGCAAAGAAGTAGTTATGACAGTGAGTTTCTTCTGACATTAACTATAGAGGTAATAATCAAAAGATCCAGTTTTCCTCAAATTTGATGTGGCAAAAAGATCGAAAACATTGTACACAGGGATGTCGTCGTGAGAATCTACATTCTCAATTCTAACATGAAGTTTATTGGATGAGTCACCTGGTCAGCCTGGAGGGTGTGAGGCTTGGTGGTGCGATGGTGGTGGACATAGGGGCGGCAGCAGCTAGCCAGCAGGCACCCAGGCGCATCCATGTCCTGGCAGACACCACTGAGCGACGCGTGATGGCGCCGATGTACACCTCCTGCTCCGCCACGTCCGTCTGGGCTGTCACCTGCATCACACACAGTGTGGCTTCCTCAGTTTTTTTCGCTCACATTAAGCAAACTGGCAATATACCACAAGAATGTAAACGCTGTAAGGTAAGCACTCAGTGCTCAGTAGTGATGGTATGCCCTGGTGCGCCACACAAGTGCCTCTGACGAATAAACAGCGTTAAAATAACGTTTTAAGAAGTTAAAATTTTTAAAAAAGCACCCCAAGGAGGTCACAGTACTCGAACACCTTTCCTCACAAATCAAGCGCTGGAACACTATATTAAAAATCTGGAAAACCAACTGATACCTTAAGAGCTACTGGCAATGTAGCAACGTAGGCTTCCAGCAAAACAGAGCTGCATAAATTAGTTTCTGTCACTCACCACCTACATTGAGGGGGATTTAAAGAAATTAAAAAAAAAAAAAATACACTCCTGGAAATGGAAAAAAGAACACATTGACACCGGTGTGTCAGACCCACCATACTTGCTCCGGACACTGCGAGAGGGCTGTACAAGCAATGATCACACGCACGGCACAGCGGACACACCAGGAACCGCGGTGTTGGCCGTCGAATGGCGCTAGCTGCGCAGCATTTGTGCACCGCCGCCGTCAGTGTCAGCCAGTTTGCCGTGGCATACGGAGCTCCATCGCAGTCTTTAACACTGGTAGCATGCCGCGACAGCGTGGACGTGAACCGTATGTGCAGTTGACGGACTTTGAGCGAGGGCGTATAGTGGGCATGCGGGAGGCCGGGTGGACGTACCGCCGAATTGCTCAACACGTGGGGCGTGAGGTCTCCACAGTACATCGATGTTGTCGCCAGTGGTCGGCAGAAGGTGCACGTGCCCGTCGACCTGGGACCGGACCGCAGCGACGCACGGATGCACGCCAAGACCGTAGGATCCTACGCAGTGCCGTAGGGGACCGCACCGCCACTTCCCAGCAAATTAGGGACACTGTTGCTCCTGGGGTATCGGCGAGGACCATTCGCAACCGTCTCCATGAAGCTGGGCTACGGTCCCGCACACCGTTAGGCCGTCTTCCGCTCACGCCCCAACATCGTGCAGCCCGCCTCCAGTGGTGTCGCGACAGGCGTGAATGGAGGGACGAATGGAGACGTGTCGTCTTCAGCGATGAGAGTCGCTTCTGCCTTGGTGCCAATGATGGTCGTATGCGTGTTTGGCGCCGTGCAGGTGAGCGCCACAATCAGGACTGCATACGACCGAGGCACACAGGGCCAACACCCGGCATCATGGTGTGGGGAGCGATCTCCTACACTGGCCGTACACCACTGGTGATCGTCGAGGGGACACTGAATAGTGCACGGTACATCCAAACCGTCATCGAACCCATCGTTCTACCATTCCTAGACCGGCAAGGGAACTTGCTGTTCAAACAGGACAATGCACGTCCGCATGTATCCCGTGCCACCCAACGTGCTCTAGAAGGTGTAAGTCAACTACCCTGGCCAGCAAGATCTCCGGATCTGTCCCCCATTGAGCATGTTTGGGACTGGATGAAGCGTCGTCTCACGCGGTCTGCACGTCCAGCACGAACGCTGGTCCAACTGAGGCGCCAGGTGGAAATGGCATGGCAAGCCGTTCCACAGGACTACATCCAGCATCTCTACGATCGTCTCCATGGGAGAATAGCAGCCTGCATTGCTGCGAAAGGTGGATATACACTGTACTAGTGCCGACATTGTGCATGCTCTGTTGCCTGTGTCTATGTGCCTGTGGTTCTGTCAGTGTGATCATGTGATGTATCTGACCCCAGGAATGTGTCAATAAAGTTTCCCCTTCCTGGGACAATGAATTCACGGTGTTCTTATTTCAATTGGCAAGATTGTGGCAGGCTCCTTCAATTTTACATCACAATGCGGCAAGTATTTGTGGATGAATATTTCGCCTCCAAGCTGATATTCAGAAGCGAAGTAACCTTCCATTTATCTGGAAAGGCTAATCGCCACAATGTGAGAGTGTGGGACAATGAAAATCCTCATGAGATTGTGGCTCATGAACGGTATTCGCCGAATGTTTATGTTTCCTGTACAGTGTCACAGGCGAAGCTGTATAGACCGTTTTCCCTCTGTGAGAAAACAGGGACGGGCACATCAGTGTTGCGATCGTGGTTGTTTCCATAACTGACTGCTGATTCCGAGAATTTCATCTTTCAACAAGACGGGACACTCCCTCATTGAAGCATCGATGTTCATCGCTACCTAAACGACGAACTTCCCCATCGCCGTATTGGGCGTAATGGTGGAGATGGTGTGGCCACCCAGGTCACCTGACTTAACGCCTTGGGTTTTTTTTTCCTTCGGGTATACCGCAAAGAACTCTGGATTAGCTCAGAGAACGCGTCTATGATGCTGTGATGACCAATGACAGGATGTTGCTACATAAGGAACGAACTTGACTACCGCTTGAACGTGTGTCGTGTGACTAGAGGGGCACTCACAGAATATTTGTAGAGTACAAAACTCAAACTTGGTGAGCTTACAGTTCTAATCATGCATCATTCATATTTGTACATGTAATATATTGTAAAATGTAGAGCTCTGAAAATGAATGAATTGTTGTGTCTAGACCATACAGCCCAGACACAATGCTGTAGCCGATAGGGCACGCAAGGCTAACGCAGACGGGCGTGAAGTCTGGAACATGAGACTTATAAATGCACTAAAGAAAAATACGTAGCTTTTTTAATACTTAACTTTATTCTCTTGTTGGAATACATCTCTCCTGCATACTCGTAAGCTATTGGCACTGATACAAATGGCGCCTTGCTAGGTGGTCGCCATTTAACTTAGCAGAGGGCTATTCTACTGTCTATCTCTCGGCAAATGAGAGCAAGGCTTAGCACGTCCAATCGCTAACTATGTTGTCCGTACAACTGGGGACGAGGTCTCCTCAGTCTCTCGAGACCTGCCTTGTGGTGGCGCTAGGTTTGCGATCCCACAGTGGCGACACGCGGGTCCGACATGTACTACAGGACCGCGGCCGATTTAAGTTACCACCTAGCAAGTGTGGTGTCTAGCGGTGACACCACATGAATCATTTGTAGTGATCCTGTAAATACATAAATAAATAAATAAATAAAATTTCAGAACAGTTCTCATCACAAAAAATCGTTACCTGTTAATTGATGTACATGTAAACCATCTTTCTCAGTAGGCACAC
Source organism: Schistocerca nitens (assembly GCF_023898315.1). Lineage (NCBI taxonomy): Eukaryota > Metazoa > Arthropoda > Insecta > Orthoptera > Acrididae > Schistocerca > Schistocerca nitens. The sequence continues at coordinate 772,915,514 of NC_064616.1, read as the reverse complement.
TGTGACTTCAATAACGCAATATATAAGAAACTATCAGCCTCGATTGCGGTAATGAAACCAACCTTTACCTAGGTTTCAGCCCAAATAATTGAGCCTTCTTCAGAAGACATACCTGAATCTATAATTTGTCTAAGAGGGCATGGTCTAGAAATAAAACTAAACAGCCTGAATAGGCTTAGTCACATTTTAAAAATACGGTACATAAATGTGACTACGCCTATTCAGGCTCTTTAGTTTTATTTCTAGACCATGCCCTCTTAGACAAATTATAGATTCAGGTATATCTTCTAAAGAAGGCTCAATTATCTGGGCTGAAACCTAGGTAAAGGTTGGTTTCATTACCGCAATCGAGGCTGATAGTTTCTTATATATTAGATTATCACGATTGCTGACTAGGCTGCAGTGTTGAAAGTACAAAAATACTTCAATAACGAATGGAACCATTCGGCTTGTTTCCCCCGTTCAATCTACCAACGTGGCTCAAAGCGCCCAGTGTCATTTTACAGCAAGAAAGATTGCCAGCACCGCAAGTTGTTCGGCGAATTGGCGTACGGAACAGCGATGTCATTCGAACGTAGCTTAGCTTAGAGGTACGGTATCGGGGATGATAGTGATAATATGCAAGGGGTAGCCAGGTAGGAGAATGTGTATACTTACAACATAACAATTACCACACTGAAATTTAAAAAAAATGCTGTTTTTGAAAAAAACAACTGACACTGTATCTGGCGGCCGCTCGACTATGTGCAAGCAACTGGCCGCTTGGCTACCTGCAATGCTAATTAATTCGGGAAGGCCGCAACGTATCAGTTTCTTTCTTAACAATCATTTCTCAGCACAATCTATCCTGCAACAACCTTACAAGATTTTCAGACTGTTTCCGACCACCTTGTATGCGGAACTTCCATCGTCAGAAAACTGTAGCGATGTGGAAGATATCTTGCAGCTGACCAACACTTAATACAAGTGTTGGCAATTCACATATACACATGGAAATGTAGTAACACTCTTGTAGACAGACGAAAAGATCCGATATTATTTGAATCGACAGTCAACGAGCAGTGAGTCGGAATATTTAAAAGCTACCACTTGGCGCGATTTATTCTGGAATGACATCACAGATGAAGCAGTGATAATCGTCAGGTGCACATGGACTCATTAGAGGAGCCTTAATGAACTGCAACACATTCACGAAGAGTTCACTTTCAGAAGTTACCACAATCAATTCTTGAGTGTTGTTCGTCGGTCCAGGAGTCCTCGTGTGGCTCACCAACTTCGATTAACAGATAGAGCAGATTCAGAAAAGAGCTGTTTGATGCATCATACGTTCGTTCAGTCACCGTGAAAATATTATAGATACACTCTATGTATTCCCCTTGGAACATTACTAGAAAACCAAAAGTGTTGCTACATCAAAAATATTCCTTCATATCACATTCAGTTTGTCTTTGTCCAGCTAGTACTTCTACTCAAACGATCTATGGTACAATCTTTCATCTGTGAATATGTTAAATAATGGTGCATGTTGTATCTATGCATTCCACTTTGAAGTGTGTTGTAAAACTCAACAGTGTATCGATTACCAAAAGGAAGTGGAGAACACCGATATTCTCTTGGAAATATTGGCTGAGATGTACTGATTCTCGATCTTATTACACATCTACCCAGGAAAGTTTTGCGAATCATTTTGTGCAGCTATTGGACAACTCCTCCATGATTATGTGATGTCAACATAGTTTAGAAATAACTGGAATTATTTTATTGCTCTGAACCGTATTCCAAATTGGTGCCACCAGAAGCTTGCACAGTGCCTTGTTGACATCTTGGGTTCGTGGGGTCTGCGCCACACTCGAACCCAACCATCAGTTCTTACTAACTGAAATCAGGACTGATCTGACGAGGGCACGATTTTCCAGTCGTCTAGGGTCCAACTGAAATAGCCACGAGCCTAGGAGAGCCGCTGCAGGCGACGTCGGGCTGTTAGCAAAGGCACTCGCGTCAGTCGTCTGCTGGCATAACCCATTAACGCCAAACGTCGCCACACTGTCCTAACAGATATATTTGTTGTACGTCACACATTGATTTCTGCGGTTATTTCACGCAGAGATGCATGGCTGTTAGCACTGGAAACTCCACGCAAGAGCCGCTGGTTTCGGTCGTTAAGTGAAGTCCGTAGGCCACTGTGTTGTCCGTGGTGAGAGGTAGTGCCTGAAATTTGGTATTCTCGACACACACTCGACACTGTGGATTTCGGAATATTGAATTCCCTAATGGATTCAGAAATGGAGTCTCCAGTGCATGTATCTCGAACTACCATTCCGCGCCCAAGTCAAACTCACTTCGGAAACTTTTTCACACGGATCAGCAAGTACAAATGACAGTTCCGCCAATACACTGCCTTTTTACACCTTGTGTACGCGATACTTCCGCCATCTGTATATGTGCGCATCGCTATCCCATTAGTTTTATCACCTCAGAGCAAACTGTCGGAATGAATTTGTCATGGATAATAAGAAATAAATGCAGTCACTACGACCCTGGCGTCTAGCTGCACATAGTCCAGAAAATAAAGTTCCTGTAACACCTCCATATGAATATGAGCCTGCAGTGGTTCGAAAACTAGTTATTGGTACAATAAATCGTTTGAAAGTTAAGAAAAGCGACTGTTTGCGTATCATTCCTACAAAAACCCCCAGTATAAATCTTAGTTGATGTTCGTCACGCACAGTTCAAATGGTTCAAATGGCTTTCAGCACTATGGGACTTAACATCTGAGGACATCAGTCCCCTAGAACTTAGAACTACTTAAAACTAACTAACATAAGGACATCACACACATCCATGCCCGAGGCAGGATTTGAACCTGCGTCCGTAGAGGTCGCGCGGTTCCAGACTGAAGCGCCTAGAATTGCTCGGTCACAGCGGCCGGCTCACCCTCAGTGAATACAATAAATTCTATAATATGCCTTGCGTCAGTAACGCCGAGAAAATCTTGTAAGTTCCTAAATCTAGAGTGCTCATTTAATTAAAAACTACAAATTAACGGCTATCGAGGGCTGCCACGCACTTGCGCCACACGTACCTGGTGCAGCCGCGAGCGCGCCAAGTCGGAATCCCAATGCTGCGAGCCAAACAGAATGCTGTCCAGGACTCGCCGAGGTGCCGCCTGCACGCCCACCTGCAGTATTCACCAGCTTTAACATCTCCACTCATTCACCACAACATATTGTCGTAACGATGTAGTTCCAGTTAATGATTGGATACACTCATAATAAAACAAAATTGCTGCTCACTGGCATTTAATATTTTATAATTCCTATGGATTAATAGTAATTAACCCACCCGGGTTTCTGTGCTTATGTAAGTGCTAATTTCGGGAGAGGGTATTGCGCCGGTACCGAATCGGATCCGCCCAGTGGAGTAATGAGGTTCCGTGTGCCGGCCAGCCTGGATGTGGTTTTTAGGCTGTTTCCCACATCCCACTACGTGAATGCCGCGCTGGCATCCGTCTTGCCTCAGTTATATGATTCACAAATGTTTAGAAAAGTTTCGCTCACTTTCACACGAATAACACTACATGCAGACAGTTGGGGTACACATATTTCATCCTTACGGGGTGGGGGGGGGGGGGGTAATGGGGTGGCGGCGGAAGGGCATCCAGCCACTCTTAAATTAACCATGCGAAGTCCGTTAATAACGATGCTGACCCTGCTCCGATGCAGAACAAAGGCACTAGAAAAAGAAGAACGCATTAATAGTAACTAGATATCCCTTATCCACATTCATTTATACACCGAGGTTACAAAAGTCATGGGATACCTCCTAATATCGTGTCGAATCTCCTTTTGCCTGGCCTAGGGCAGCAGCTCGATGAGGCATCGACTCAACAAGTCGTTGGAATTCCCCTGCAGAAATATTGAGTCATGCTGCCTCTACAGCAGTCCATAATTGGGGAAAGTGTTTTCGGTGCAGGATTTTCTGTCCGAACTGATCTCTCAATTGTCCCATAAATGTTCGATGGGATTCATATCAGGCGATATGGGTGGCAAAACCACTCGCTCGAATTGTCCAGAATGTTCTTCAAACCAATCGCGAATAATCGTGGCCAGGTGACATGGCGGACTGTCACCCATAAATATTCCGTTGTCGTTTGGGAACATAAAGCCTATGAATGGCTGCAAATGGTCTCCAATAGCCCAAGATAACCATTTCCAGTCAATGATCGGTTCAGTTAGACCAGAGGACCCAGTCGATTCCATGTAAACAAAGCACACACAGTGTAAGGTGGCTATAATTCCGCACCGTACAAGCACTCATCCACATACTTTGCCGTGATCTACAACCATAGTTAGGTATCATGTGATAGGTTGTACATCGTATATATGAATAGATATAGGAGACTGTCATTGCCACGTACGCCTTGTAGATAATAGTCAACGCTTATTGCGTGAAAGGTGACGGATTGTCTTTATTATCAGAATGGTGTAATGAATGATTGCCTATACTAGTAGAGGTTGGAACGCCAGTGGAGATGAAACGGCAGGCAGAACTCAAGCTCTGGGTGGAAGGCCCGCACAGGTGTTGGGCGTGCTTAAAAATAGGAAGTACACTCCTGGAAATTGAAATAAGAACATCGTGAATTCATTGTCCCAGGAAGGGGAAACTTTATTGACACATTCCTGGGGTCAGATACATCACATGATCACACTGACAGAACCACAGGCACATAGACACAGGCAACAGAGCATGCACAATGTCGGCACTAGTACAGTGTATATCCACCTTTCGCAGCAATGCAGGCTGCTATTCTCCCATGGAGACGATCGTAGAGATGCTGGATGTAGTCCTGTGGAACGGCTTGCCATGCCATTTCCACCTGGCGCCTCAGTTGGACCAGCGTTCGTGCTGGACGTGCAGACCGCGTGAGACGACGCTTCATCCAGTCCCAAACATGCTCAATGGGGGACAGATCCGGAGATCGTGCTGGCCTGGGTAGTTGACTTACACCTTCTAGAGCACGTTGGGTGGCACGGGATACATGCGGACGTGCATTGTCCTGTTGGAACAGCAAGTTCCCTTGCCGGTCTAGGAATGGTAGAACGATGGGTTCGATGACGGTTTGGATGTACCGTGCACTATTCAGTGTCCCCTCGACGATCACCAGTGGTGTACGGCCAGTGTAGGAGATCGCTCCCCACACCATGATGCCGGGTGTTGGCCCTGTGTGCCTCGGTCGTATGCAGTCCTGATTGTGGCGCTCACCTGCACGGCGCCAAACACGCATACGACCATCATTGGCACCAAGGCAGAAGCGACTCTCATCGCTGAAGACGACACGTCTCCATTCGTCCCTCCATTCACGCCTGTCGCGACACCACTGGAGGCGGGCTGCACGATGTTGGGGCGTGAGCGGAAGACGGCCTAACGGTGTGCGGGACCGTAGCCCAGCTTCATGGAGACGGTTGCGAATGGTCCTCGCCGATACCCCAGGAGCAACAGTGTCCCTAATTTGCTGGGAAGTGGCGGTGCGGTCCCCTACGGCACTGCGTAGGATCCTACGGTCTTGGCGTGCATCCGTGCGTCGCTGCGGTCCGGTCCCAGGTCGACGGGCACGTGCACCTTCCGCCGACCACTGGCGACAACATCGATGTACTGTGGAGACCTCACGCCCCACGTGTTGAGCAATTCGGCGGTACGTCCACCCGGCCTCCCGCATGCCCACTATACGCCCTCGCTCAAAGTCCGTCAACTGCACATACGGTTCACGTCCACGCTGTCGCGGCATGCTACCAGTGTTAAAGACTGCGATGGAGCTCCGTATGCCACGGCAAACTGGCTGACACTGACGGCGGCGGTGCACAAATGCTGCGCAGCTAGCGCCATTCGACGGCCAACACCGCGGTTCCTGGTGTGTCCGCTGTGCCGTGCGTGTGATCATTGCTTGTACAGCCCTCTCGCAGTGTCTGGAGCAAGTATGACACACCGGTGTCAATGTGTTCTTTTTTCCATTTCCAGGAGTGTAGTTTAGCGGACGTCGTGGCACCTGAGCTCTGGAGCACAATACGGTGATAGCCGGTCGCTATTGTAGCAGGACCGAAACGATAACTCGGAACTCTGCAAATCCTGGACGCAGGTGAGAGGAACGAAGAAGCGGCACCATGCAGGCTGGGTTATTTCCAAGCATTTTTACTCAGAAGCGTACCATTGTAAGAGTATAGCTTTTTCCTCGCAAACTTTCCGCGCTGGAGGACAAAAGACTAAAATATGGTTGGTCGGCGTTCAGAAGAATCTGTATAGAGGGAGAATATGCCGTGGTTTCGGAAATATGATTCGTTTTCGGAATTACGAGGGTGGGGAGCCGAACCTTGCTGGGAAACCAGCAGTGGAGAGACGAGGTCTTCCGTTGTGAGCGCCCGTGTGTGACGGTCGCTCGGTATCAGCTTTGTTGGTACAGACTGACTTGCTGTCTTTACTCTCAGGAGAGTTTATAGTTAGAACAGTTAGGCACTGTACTGTTGCGAATCTTCTGGCCTTCACCTTCGGGTTGGAAGTCGTCGTTGAGTATGCAGCGTTCAGTAATTGAGAGCGCTTCTTCTGCCTATACTTACGTTGAGACGTTATCTGAACTCCGTCCTTGTGGCTGGGAGTTCGCGTTTCTCGTCTGTAGAACACAGAGAGGAGAAGACAGTATTGGAGTATATTAGTCAGATTACCGCCTTGTGTCGTCCTAGTGTTTGAAAGAGTTTATTTGTGGCTGGAGTTCTTCCATCGTCGCAGACGAGTACGAGAACCACCACTTCGACGCAACGGACGCAGTACACTTGGTGACATCGCAAATTGCTTCGGCTTATTAGGGCTATAAAGCTAAACAGCTGTGATCACGTTAGTTTATTTCCACTGAGGTTCCACACCACCGTAGATCATCTTTGAAAGTAGTGTCCTCTAGTGTTTGGTACGTAGATGATGTCAGTCATTTCGCGTTAGTGATATTAGACCGCTCAGCCACAATAAAGGGCAGAGTCGGGCAATTGATTAATAATTTTAGTTAGGAAATATAGACAATTGTACTTAAATGGTTCATTTTAATCTATAATAAATATATACTGAACAACAACGTTTATCATATAGTAGTATTAGTTGCCTTCATCATTCATTTATGTTTAGATTGTAATTTATATGTAAGAAAGAGCATTAAGAGATCCGAAGATCTGCTTCAGGGGGTAGTCAGACGGGGCCAAATCATCATTTTAGCGTTTATTATTTTCCGTTGCGCACATTCATTTTTACACCCGCCTGGAGTAGATCTTGGAACTATTATGGAGCCACCACAAGCTTGCACAGTGCCTTCTTGACAACTTGGGTCCATGGATTCGTGGGGTCTACGGCGCGCTCGAACCCTACCATCAGATCTTACCAATTGAAATCGAGACACATCTGACCAGGTCACGATTTTCCAATCATCTAGCGTCCAAACGATGTATTCACGAGCCCAGGAGAAGGCGAAGTAGTGCTGTTAGCAAAGGCACTCGCTTCGGTCGTCTGCTAGTATAACCCATTAACGCCAAACGTCGCCGCACTGTCCTGCCATATGTTATGCGGTTATTTCACGCAGTGTTGCTTGGCTGTTAGCATTGACAACTCTACGCATATGGCGCTGCTTTCTGTCGTTAAGTGAAGTCCATCGGCTACTGTGTTGTTTGATATTCTCGTCACAGTCTTAACACTGTGGATCTCGGAATATCGATTTCTCTAACTATTTCCGAAATGGAATGTCACATGCGTCTATCTCCAACTACCATTCCGCGTTCAAAGTCTGCGAATTCCCGTCGTGCGACCATAATTACTTCGGAAGCCTTTTCATATGAATCCTCGGGGTACAAATGACAGCTTCGTCCATGTACTGCCCTTTTATACCATGTGTATGCTGTACTACCGCCATCAGCATATGTGCATAGCTGTATCCCATGATTTTTGTCACCTCAGTGTGTACTGAGGGCCGTGAGTAAACACTTGCATTTTTGTAACATAATAAACAACAAAAATATTACGTCATTCACAAATGAATTCATATCATCGATATTGATACGTTGTAGAATTTTTGAGCATATACTGCGTTCCAACATCATGCAATATCTCAAAGAAAACGATCTATTGACACAAAATCAGCTCGGGTTCAGAAAGTATCGTTCTTGTAAAACACAACTGGATCTTTATTCAATGAAGTAATGAGTGTTATCGACAGATTTCTAGCTGATTCCATATTTCTACCTTTCCAGAAGGCTTTTGACACAATTTCTCACAAGTGACTTCTAATCAAATCGCGTGCCTGTGGAGTATCGTCTCAGTTGTGCGACTGCATTCGAGATTTCATGTTAGAAAGCTTACAGTTCGCAGTAATTGATGGGAAATCAACTACTGAAGACGAAGTGACATCTGGGCCTACCCGAGGAAGTGTTGTAGGCCAGAGCCGGCCAGAAATTCTGCACGCGTGCGGTGCTCCTGCACATGTGCAACTTCCGGCTCACAGCGTGCAAGCCGCAGCCGTCAGCGTTCATGTAGTGTAGGTTTCTACATACAGATGTCGCTTTATCCACTTGCTGCGATACTCTGTACCGGGGAATTCTAGTGCTCTTTCCACAGCTTGCAAGCCAACCATGGGAAGGTATTTCGCGTATTAAACATTTAAAATACTGTCACAGTCTACTCATTGAGACGTCTACTTTTATGTTAACAGTTTAACCCAGTAAGACAAGTAATACAGTTAACAACCGTGGGTTTTTATTAAGGCAGCTTAACTGACGGCACGTAAATACGAGTAATGTTTTTGATCTAGTATTTAAGAAAGAGAGCACTTAGCGACTTCCAACGAACCTTATTCATGATTTCAAATAACATTAAACTAATGCAAGGTTTCCTATAACTAATTCTCGGTGCCCTCAGTTACACCCACATAATTTCTGTCTCACTGACCTCTGAACAGAATGATAACCGCAGACCTCTCGATGATTACCTGTTATTTCAATACCATTATTGCTACATCTTTCATCAGCTCCGTCTGAAATCTGCATAATAACCGACAATTAGATGAATGTTACGTTTTATCGACTTCAGCTGAGCGTAGCCCTTCACACATTAAAAAAAAAAAAAACGTAAATGTAAGTATACATTGGAACAATCGGTTTAATGACTAACTTTCCTGATAATAATGTAACATGGAGCAGAATGAGACACTAATGCACAGTTAGTAAACAATAATTTTCAATTATGAAAGGAATAAATCCAAACACGTTTATCACTGGTCATGAGAAACGATAATCGAGTTGATGTGTCTCATCCATTTTCTTAAGGACATTTAATTTTGCTTGCTGTTCTTCACTCTTGAGTACACTACACTCGTCTTTGTGATATGTATTGTAGTGTCTTTCAATTGAAAACTTACGCTGGCCGCCTATTATTCGGCGGCATAGCAAACACTGTGAGTTTTCACCAACGGCTACAAAAAAGAATTGCAGTTCCCAGTCATTTTTAAACGACTGAGAACATAGATCTCCCGTCCTTCGCTTCTTCACAGTACCTGCCATTTCTCAGTACTTCTCTGTTAAGGTTACGGTTACCAGGGGTAAACGAGACTGGGTATGTTGCGCTCTTGCTTGTACCACATAAACAGGGAAGTGAAGCCGCCGCCGTTCATTTAGGGGACATGTCTAATAACAGATGTCGCTGTCGCTCGCTGTCGCACACGTGCGCACATGTGCAGCACTTCCGCACGTCTGCACACAGTGCAGCTTTTGGCCGGCCCTGTTGTAGGCCCTCTGCTGCTCTTAATCTGTGTAAACGAGCAGCGCTCTTACTTTGTTTGATAATGACGCAGTCGTTTACCGTCCGGAAAAGGCGCAATGAGATGGAAAGTAATTGCAAAAAGATTTATACAAGGTATTGCTGTTGTGCAAAAACCAATGAAAACTTTGAGGTCCTCTACACGAGCAATAAAAAATTCCGTTAAATTTCGGTTACACTATAAACGACACTAATTTAAAGGCGGTAAATTCAGCTAACTATCTAGGGGCTATAATACGGGTGGCCACTACGAGGTTCGCGGACCGCGTGCGCTTCTTGCTTCAGAGTAGTGAGGCGCTTGCATAAAGTATCAAAATATCGCAATTTTAACAAGTAAAAAAGTGATACACACTTCTACAATGAGGTGACAAAGGTCATGGGATACCTCCCAACATCGTGACGGACCTCCTTTTGCCCATGGTAGTGCGGCAAGTCGACGTGGCATGGACTAAACAAGTCGTTGGAAGTCGGCTGCAGAAATATAGAACCATGCTACCTGTATAGCGTCCATAATTACGAATGTGTTGCCAGTGCAGGATTTTGTGCACGAACTGACCTCTGAATAACGTCCCATAAATCGATGGGTGGCCAAATTATTCGCTCGAATTGTCTAGAATTTCTTGAAACAGTCGCGACAGTTGTGGGTCGGGAAGGTGCGTTGTTATCCATAAAAATGGCTCTGAGCACTATGGGACTCAACTGCTGTGGTCATAAGTCCCCTAGAACTTAGAACTACTTAAACCTAACTAACCTAAGGACATCACACACATCCATGTCCGAGGCAGGATTCGAACCTGCAACCGTAGCAGTCGCACGGTTCCGGACTGCGCGCCTAGAACCGCGAGACCACCGCGGCCGGCTGTTATCCATAAAAATTCCATTGTTGTTTGCGAACATGAAGTCCATGGATGGCTGTAAATGGTCTCCAAGTAGCCGAACATAAACATTTCCAGCCAAGGATCGGATACCGAACGAGGTGGCGCAGTGGTTAGCACACTGGACTCGCATTCGGGAGGATGACGGTTCAAACCCGTCTCCGGCCATCCTGATTTAGGTTGTCCGTGAGGTCGGCCGCTGTGGTCGAGCGGTTCTAGACGCTTCAGTCCGTAACCATGCGGCTGCTACGGTCGCAGGTTCGAGTCCTGCCTCGGGCATGGATGTGTGTGATGTCTTTAGGTTAGTTAGGTTTAAGTAGTTCTAAGTCTAGGGGACAGATGACCTCAGATGTTAAGTCCCATAATGCTTAGAGCCATTTGAACCATTTTGTTTTCCTTGATTTCCCTAAATCGTTTCAGGCAAATGCCAGGATGGTTCCCTTGAAAGGGCACGGCCGATTTCCTTCCCAATCCTTCCCTAATCCGAGCTTGTGCTCCGTCTCTAATGGCCTCGTTATCGACGGGACGTTAATCCATAATCTCCTCCTCCAAAGATCGGTCCAATTGGACCAGAGGGCCCAGTCTATTCCATGGAAACAAAACCCACACCATTATGAAGCCACCACCAGCTTGCATAGTGCCTTGTTGACAACTTGGGTCCATGGCTTCGTGGCGTCTGGGTCACACTCGAAATCTACCTTCAGCTAGTACCAACTGAAATCAGGACTCATTTGATTAGTCCACGACTTATCCAATCGTTTAGGATCCAACTGACACCGTCACGAGCCCCGGAGAGGATCTGCAGGTGATGTCGTGCTGATACTAAGGCACTCACGTCCATCATCTACTGCCAAACCACTGTCCTTTTATACCTTGTGTACGCGATACCACCGCCATCTGTATATGTGCATATCGCTATCAAAAATGGTTGAAATGGCTCTGAGCACTATGTGACTTAACATCTGAGGTCATCAGTCCCCTAGAACTTAGAATTACTTAAACTTAACTAACCTAAGGACATCACATACATCCATGCCCGAGGCAGGATTCGAACCTGCGACCGTAGCAGTCGCGCGGTTCTGGACTAAAGCGCCTAGAACCGCCCGGTCACAGCGGGCGGCCATATCGCTATCCCATGACTTGTCATCTCAATGTACACTACTGGCCATTAAAATTGCCACACCACGAAGATGACGTGCTACAGACGCGAAATTTAACCGACAGGAAGAAGATGCTGTGATATGCAAATGATTAGCTTTATAGAGCATTCACACAAGGTTGGCGCCGGTGGTGACGCCTACAACGTGCTGACATGAGGAAAGTTTCCAACCGATTTCTCATACACAAACAGCAGTTGACCGGCGTTGCCTGGTAAAACGTAGTTGTGATGCCTCGTGTAAGAAGGAGAAACGCGTACCATCACGTTTCCGTCTTTGATAAAGGTCGGATTGTAGCCTATCGCGATTGCGGTTTATCGTATCGCGACATTGCTGCTCGCGTTGGTCGAGATCTCAGGAGAGAAATGAAAACTCGGATACGAGTATCAGCCGACGACGACCCGTTTATCATTCGCATTTCTTCTTGATGTAGCAATTTTAATGCCCAGTAGTGTATATGGCTGCGTCCACGCTGCACGCGCCGCGCCGCGTACAAACGCGCGATTCAAAGCAGCACTGAACGGCGCATAGCAGGGCAAAGGTAGAGCAGAGTGTTCGTAGCAACGCAGGAATGTTCCAGTGTGCGCGTGTGGGTCTCATTAAAAGTAGAAAACAAGAAACGCCGTCCTAACAGCGTCGCGCACGAACGAACCATTTCCTTTGATGCACCGACACTGTGCGGAACTGACTCATTGCTGCCCAGAGAGGCGCGCTTTGCAGCACACACCTGACGCGCCGCGCAGCACTGCGCCGTAAACCACTTTTGTTGGTTTTGCGCTTCAAGGAGCGGCCGGTGTGGACGCGGCCTTTACAAAAGGAACTCCTCGCATAAACTCATAAGCGTGTAACGTTCTTGTCGATTTGACAATGCACGCCGCGCCGCACATGTATGTAGCAGCGCCGTATCGACGTGCGGCAGTCAGTAGCCGGTCACATTGCAGCTAATAACGTGGTAACTTTCCTGCGAGCAGTGACGTTGTTTAAGTAAACTTTTGATTATTGCTGGTGTGCTAACAGTTACAATGTTATCTAAGAATCGTAAGAAAAGGAGAGAGAGTTTAATAAAGAATGGCAGGAACAACTCCTTTTTATAGAGAGGAACGGTACACCAATGTGTCTTTTGTGTTGTCACAGTACAAGGCTAGTAATCACAAACGCTGTCATTACACTAATCACAGTGGTTTCTGCAAAGACTTTTCCTCTTCGTTCTCAGTTTAGGAAAGCTAAATTTTCGTCATTAAAGGAAAAATTTGAAGGGCAGAAGAGGGTTATGACATTGTTTACCAGGGAAGTAAATTTAACAACCGACGCTGGCTTAGTTTTGGCTTCTAATATAGCAAAATCAAAGAAACCATACACAAGGGGCAGTGTGTAGAGGTCATTATTGCACAAGTTGTTGCTATTTCAGACCCCGAAAGTAAGAAACTACAAAAACTGGTTAACCAAATGCCCGCTTCTAGACATACAATAGAGAGGCGAGTTTCTGTTAATAGTGACGATAATGTAAGTGAATCACAAAAAATATAAGTGACTGCTTAGCAATGAGTCTGACTTTTGATAAGTCTACAGACATCCAAGATAAACCGCAACTTGCAATATATATGAAATATATATCAAATAACTTGGAGGCAGTGTAAGAGCTGTTAGACCTTGTTCATTGAAGGATATTACTCTAGGTTGTGACATGAAAGGAACCCTGGATGGTGTTTCAGTGAACGATTCAGAGCTTACTGGAAAGATTGCCAGTATTTCCACCGAAGGTGCACCGATTATGACAGGTAAAAACTAAGGCCTTGTGTGTGTTTTAAATACTGACACTTCATACACTGACTTCTTATCTGTCCACTGTATAATTTATAGAGAACATTTAGCATATAAATACTTTCAATGCCCACACGTTATGCAGGTGGTGCTAAAAATTGTCAGCTACATTCGCTCAAATGCCAAAACACACCTACAGTTAAAAAAAAATGGTTCAAATGGCTCTGAGCACTATGGGACTTAACATCTGAGGTCATCAGTCCCCTAGAACTTAGAACTACTTAAACCTAACTAACCTAAGGACATCACACACATCCATGCCCGAGGCAGGATTCGAACTTGCGACCGTAGCAGTCGCGCGGTTCTGGACTGAAGCGCCTAGAACCGCTCGGCCACAGCGGTCAGCCCAGACAGCTCAAATCCTTCACAGAAGAAATCAGCAATGACGACCTTCCTGATGACGTGTCTTTATATTGTTTAGTAACCTTCTAGGCTGATTTTTCTAATTACTGAATCCAGTCAAGTAATTTCTTCAAGAAAAAGGAAAATCTTTCCTGCAGCTTGACGAGCCACTGTGGTTGTTAGATATGGCCTTTTTTAACGATATTGTTCAGCATTTACAAGCACTAAACACATCGTTATAAGCAAGAGTTAAAATTATTTCTGATTTAGAGCAATCTGTGTTCAGCTTGTTCAGCTTTCATACCAAATTAAGACTCTTTCGGAAAGACCTTGAGACTAAAATATTTGCTCATTTCATACGCTTGAAGAAAATTATTGAAAGCCTTCCTTTAGTTCAGTTGCAAATACAAAATTGTTTAAGTAGAATGTCTGCCCTTGCTGAAGAAAAAAATGTCATGTTTAATGATTTGAGGGCACTGAAACCTTCATTTTCATTCACGGAAAGTCCTTTCCTTCTTGATGCTTCCTAAGATTATTAAGGATACAGCAGTTGTGCAGATGGAGCTACCGGAACTTCAGGAGGACTATAATCAACACTCAAGTTTATCACATCTAAATATAGATCTTTCTGTCTCATGAACATTTAAGTGAACTTGTGCAAACTGTGCTCACCAATTATCAGCCAGTTTTAAAACAGCTCACAACAAAAGTAAACACTCCAAAAAGCATATCACAAATGTAGCTTTCAGTTCCTTGTTGTGAAATAAAATAATTCAATAATGACATTTTTAAAATAGTGTTTCTTCGTTGATGTTTATTATTAACCCCTAAAAAATGCGGCTTGCTTCGAAACAGCACCATAAGTTTGTGACTCCCAAAGCTAAGGTAAATGGCCACCCCTGGGCTGTAAGTTTTAAGATTTCCCCTTGTGTTCACGAACCAGCCTGCGACGTTACCTAATGAATTTTCTGCTGAATAGTTCCTCTCTAAACAGCGTCACACAGGAGCAAACCAGTTGCGACTTTACCTGTTGATGCACGCACCTTAGGTGATTGGACTATGAACAGCTGTTTTTAAGAGGAACAGCTTAATGTAGTCATGGGGTCGAGCCGCGAACCCCTGCTATCATGCTTAGCAGTTAACTTGCTGCAAGTAATAATCTGTAGCTATGATACTGCAGTCTGATAGTCTATGCATCGGCTGGAATTGCGAATTAATAAAATATATAGATACATAAAATAAAGTATAAATGAATTATTTAATAAAAAGGGTTCTATTCTAAGGTCTGTAATTGAGGTAGACGATAGAGAATTATGCTGAATAATGTTTAGTCACGAATGTACATCTCAAATAAACGGAAAGTGATCCTATGGTTTCCAATTACAATACACACAGAAATAACCTTATCAAATACAGCAAAGTTACGTTGAGAGCATTAAGAGAATGGTAGCAGAACCCTCAAGCTAAATAGTAATCCAAGACGCGCAGAAACTTAGTCCATTTCGTGATCGCAATACACGAAATATTCACCAGCTCAAAAGAGTTCAGAGTTCAACGTAAGCGGGATAACGAGTTGAAACTCATACTCAGCTATGCTCAACTCCGTAATGCATTTGGAAAAAAGTTAGAGTATCGTACTAGCCATTCATCGCTCAGAATCAGTCACCTACACGACTGAATAACTCACGTCACCTTGGGGAGATCTGCATACTTCCAGAACTCGACATAAAGTGTCTCAGAGTTAAAGTCTGGTAGTAGCCATTCACCACTCAGAATCAATCACCCATACGACCATAACACACACGTAACCACAGGCAGGTCTGCTCTCATCCAGAACAAAAATAAAAATAAAAGTGTCCTCCTTCTTCGAGATCTAACGTAAGAGTGCCACGAACCTTTCCCGTCAGTGCACCACTCGAAAAGTGTCCATCTCCACTTGACTCCAATCATAATCCTTCACTGCCTGCTTTTCCATTGGCTTAAGGCCATCAGCAGCAACAATATATCATTCTTACGTACCACAGACGTGATTTGACTCAACATGACAACTTCCTGCGCTGCACTAATAAATTGTTGTTGTCGTCTTCAGTCCAAAGACTGGTTTGATGCAGCTCTCCATGGACTCTATCCTGGGCAAGCCGCTTCATCTCTGAGTAACTACTACAACCTACATCCTTCTGAATCTGCTTACTGTATTCATCTCTTGGTCTCCCTCTGCGATTTTTACCCTCCACGTTTCTCTCCAGTACTAAATTGGTGATCCCTTGATGCCTCAGAACATGTCCTACCAACCGATCCCTTCTTCTAGTCAAGTTGTGCCACAAATTTCTCTTCTCCCCAATCCTATTCAATACCTCCTCATTAGTTATGTGATCTACCCATCTAATCTTCAGCATTCTTCTGTAGCACCACATTTCAAAAGCTTCTATTCTCTTCTTGTCCAAACTATTTGTCGTCCATGTTTCACTTCCATACATGGCTTCACTCCATACAAATACTTTCTGAAAGGACTTCCTGACACTTAAATCTATACCGATGTCAACAAATTTCTCTTCTTGCCATTGCCAATCTACGTTTCATATCCTCCCTACTTCGATCATCATCAGTTATTTCGCTTCCCAAAAAGCAGAATCCATATAGTACTTTAAGTGTCTCATTTCATAACCAAATTCTCTCAGTATCACTTGATTTAATTCGACCACATTCCATTATCCTCGTTTTGCTTTTGTTGGTGTTAATCTTAGACCCTCCTTCCAAGACACTGTCCATTCCGTTTAACTGCTCTTCCAAGTCCTTTGCTGTCTCTGACAGAATTAAAATGTCATCGGCGAACCTCAAAGTTTTTACTTTTTCTCCATGGATTTAAATTCCTACTCCGAATTTTTTTTTTTGTTTTCCTTACTGCTTGCTCGATATACAGATTGAATAACATCAGGGACGGGCCACAAACCTGTCTCACCCCCTTCTTAACCACTGCTTCCCTTATGTGCCCCTCGACTCTTATTAGCTGCGATCTGATTTCTGTGCAAATTGCAAATAGCCTTTCGCTCCCTGTATTTTAGCCCTGCCACCTTTAGAATTTGAAAGAGACTATTCCAGGCAACATTGTCAAATGTTATGAAATGCTATGAACGTACCTTTATCATTCCTTAACCTATCATCGTAGGGTCAGTATTGCCTCGCGTGCTCCTAGATTTCTGCGGAATCCAAACTGATCTTCCTCGAGGTCGATTTCTATCAGTTTTCCCATTCTTCTGTGTTAGTATTTTGCAACCGTGATTTGTTAAACCGATAGTTCGGTTATTTTCATACCTGTCAGCATCTCCTCTCTTTGGAATTGGGATTATTATATCCTCCTTGAAGTCTGAGGGTATTTCGCCTGTCTCATACATCTTGCTCAACAAATGGAAGAGTTTTGTCATGGCTGGCTCTCCCAAGGCTATCAGTAGCTCTAAGGGAATGTTGTCTACTCCTGGGGCCGTGTTTCGACTTAAGTCTTCCAGTGCTTTGTCAAATTCTTCACGCAGCATCATATCTCCCATCTCAGCTTCATCTACATCCTTTTCCATTTCCATAATGTTGCCTTAAAGTACATCTCCCTCGTATAGACCCTCTATATACCCCTTCCACCTTTCTGCTTTCCCTTCTTTGCTTGGAACTGGTTTTCTATCTGAGCTCTTGATATTCTTTTCTCCAAAGGTCTCTCTAATTTTCCTGTAGGCAGTACCTATCTTACTCCTAGTGATATATGCCTCGACATCCTTACATCTGTCCTCTAGCCATTCCTGGTTAGCCATTTTGCGCTTCCCGTCTATCTCATTTTTTAGATGTTTGTATTCCCTTTCACCTGCCTCATTTATTGCGTTTTTATTTTATAAATTTAATATCTCTTGCGTCAGCCAAGGATCTCTACTAGCCTTCGTTTTTTTTACCTACTTGGTCCTCTGCTGCCTTCACTATTTCGCCTCTCAAAGCTACGCATTCTGATTCTACTGTATTCCTTTTTCCTGTTCTTGTCAGTCGTTCCCTAACGCTCCCTCTGAAACTCTTAACAACCTCTGGTTCTTTCAGTTTATCCAGGTCCCATCTCCTTAAATGCCGGCCTTTTTGCAGTTTCTTCAGGTTTAATCTCCAATTCATAACCGCTAAATTGTAGTCAGAGTCCACATCTGCCCATGGAAATGTCTCACAATTTAAAGTCTGGTTCCGAAATCTCTGTCTTACCATTATATAATCAGTCTGAAAGATTCCAGATGTCTTCCACGTATACAATCTTCTTTCATGATTCTCAAACCAAGTGTGTGCTATGGTTAAATTGTGCTCTGTGCAAAATTCTACCAGACGGCTTCCTCTTACGTTCATTTCCTCCAGTCCATTTTCACCTACTACTTTTCCCTCTCTTCCTTTTACTACTTTCTAATTCCAGTTCCCTTGACTACCTGAATAATTTCTGTTATCTCATCATACATTTCCACCATCTCCTCCTCATCTGCGGAGCTAGTTGGCATATAAACTTGTACTACTGTGGTGGATGTGGGCTTTGTTTCTATCTTGGCTATAATAATGCGTTCACTATGGTGTTCGTAGTAGTTTACTCGTGTTCCTATTTCATTATTAATTATTGAACATACTCCTGCATTACCCCTATCTGATTTTGTATTTATAACCCTGTATTCACCTGACCAGAAGTCATGTTCCTCCTGCCACCGACTTCACTGATTCCCGCTATATCTAGCTTTAACCTATCCATTTCCCTTTTTAAATTTTCTAACCTACTTGTCCGATTAAGCGATCTGACATTTCACGCTCCAGCCCTTAGAACGCCAATTTTGTTTCTCGTGATAACGACATCCTCCTGAGTAGTCCTCACCCGGAGATCCGAATGGGCGACTATTTTACCTCCGGAGTATTTTTCCCACGGCGTTGCCAACATCATTTAACCATAGAGTAAAGCTGCATGCCCTCGGGAAAAATTTCGGCTGTAGTTTCCCTTTGCTTTCAGCCGTTCGCAGTACCAGCACAGCAAGGCTGTTTTGCCTGATGTTACAGTACCAGATCAGTCAATCAACCAGACTGTTACCCCAGCAACTACTGGAAAGTCTGCTGCCCCTCTTCAGGAGCCACACGTTTGTCTGGCCTCTCATCAGAACCCCTGCCTTGTGGTTGCACCTACGGTACGGCTATCTGTATCGCTGAGGCAAGCAAGCCCCCCACCCCCACCACCATTACCAATGGCAAGGTCCATGGTTCATGGGGAGAACTCATGTATTACAACTATATTTAAATAAAGAAATGTTATAAACATTCAGTATCACCCAATTGATTCACAATAATTACAAATAAAGCTTTGTTCATAAATAAATAAGCTAGTATTCTTGCGCAAGTGCATTCACGTTAAATGATAACAAATTGTCATTAAATATTGTTTAAACAATTATTTAGATCTGCTTGTTAGAAGCGTCTTTTGGATCTCTTTTCAATAGTTATGTAAAATAACACGTGGGATTAACCACTTCTTAATTTACCATGGTTCTGTATTAGTAATTGTAATCAACAGTTAAAAAAATATCTGGCAAAAGTAATAACATATTCGTTAAATTCGACAAGATATGAGGTATTCGTGCTGCATTCAGTTGCTGTGTTATTGTGGAGAATATGATGTTCTGACAGACATTTGCATAATGAAAAAGATCTAAAAAAGGCCCAATAAATGAAATAAATACAGATATGCAGCTTTCAGGGGTGGCAGCTGTAGTACGAAACTATCATCTGAGATGACGTTTGTTGAAATCACATGAAGCATTTAAAAGTTGATAATTCAGAGGTTCCTTTTGAAAATGTTTTTAAAGATAATGAAATTGTTGTTGTGTCACTGGATGCGCCTAATTTTTTTTGAGATCGCGATGTATTCATATTTGGTTTATTATTTGACTGTGATATATTGCTGACGCCGTTTTGCAGATTATCTGACAAACCGCCATTGCTGGTGCATCGCCGGCCCTCTTAAGAGATCGACCGTCGTTCAAATTCCCCGTACAAGAATTTACCCTCATCTGGCCCGTCGCTGACGTGTCAGCACCTTGACTCACCTGGAACGGTCGCTCCCGCGGCTCTTTGGCTGAGCTTGACACGCCCACGCGCTGAGCCCCGGGCCGGCTAGTATTCAGCCGCACAAGCTAGTTCATCTTGCTTCATATTAATTGTAAGCGGCCGAATAGCTTGCCTGCAAAGGCGTAAGGTTAGAACTCCCCTTAAATTCGGACCATCTCAGAGATAATGTAGTGAGGGATGTGAACCAAAGACTGCATTTCATTGGCAGAACACTTAGAAGATGCAATAGGTCTAGTGAAGAGGTTGTCTACACTACGCTTGTCTGTCCCCTTCAGGAGCACTGCTGCACGGAATGGTATCGTTACCAGCCAGGATTGATGGAGGAAATCGAAAAAGTTCAGCTCTTTTCGTATTATCGCGAAATAGGGGAAAGACTGTCACCAATTTGATAAGCAAGTTGGGGTGGCAATCACTAAAACAAAGGCGTTTCTCGTAGCAGCGAGATATTTTAAAGAAATTTCGATCACCAACTTTCTCCGCCAAATCCCAAAATATTTTGTTGCTTCTCACCTGTATAGGGAGAAATGACCATCGAAATAAAATAAGAGAAATCAGAGCTCGCACGGAAAGATCTCTGTATTCATTTTATACATGTGTTATTCGAGAGTGAAACGGTCGAGAAATATTCTGAAAGTGGTTGTGCGAACCTTATGCCAAAGTGTAAAGTGCAGAGTAATCATGCCTACGTAGATCTAAATTACTCAAAATAAGTTTTGCACTACTCCAATGATTTCGATAGTTTGTGTTTTTTATTAGGTCTACAACTTTGCTTCCGCCGTTTTACAAAGTGGGGTTCCGGTGGGTGCTCTTAGGTGTAATACAATAAGCTTAGGCATCTATAAACATAATGCCATAAAATATTAGTCGATTTGTGATTGAATGATAGCATTATTCTCGATTAAGTATGTCACCTTACGTACCCATTTCTCGTCATTTGCGGGAAGTTTTAATTTTCTGCTTTAACATGAAGAAATCTGCGGCTGTGGCTCTTAAAATGCTGGGTAAGAGCAATGGTGAGGGAACTATTAGAGGAAGAACGTGCAGAGAATGTTTTCAACGCCTTAATAACGGTGATTTTGATGTCGAGGACCGGCATGACGTTGGAAGACAGAACGTTTTCGTAGCTACTGAAACAGACGAATACAGTCACAGGACATCATTATCGAAAGCAGTTGATGCGTTCGAGCCCAGCACTGAAACACAAACGGCCACAATACAGCGATAGACACGTAAAGGTAATTTTGCAGCACGTCAGTGCTCGACCCCATGTCGCAAAACCCGTCAAATGGAAACGTTGAAATGAGAAGTCCTATCCCTCCCGCCGTATTCTCCATACCTTGCACTCTCTACCACCTTTTTCGATCAGTGGCATACAGTCTGGCTGACCAGCGCTTCCGATCATACGAACAAGTGCAAAATTGAATCGATTCATGGATCCGCACAAAAGACGCCCAGTTCTTCCGCCATGGGATTCGTATGCTATCCGAAAGATGGAAGAATATAGTGGCCAGCGATGTGCAGTATTATGCATCATAATTTTTTTGTAAGTTTTTCACAATAAAGCCTCGAACTTCGAGAAAAAAACCGGTGGAAGCAAAGTTGTAGACCTAGTAGCACAGGAAATCGCCACGTACAGCCACCTGTATAAGGATGGTAGAGTACAAGGTTAAGTAGAGCGCACTTTATCTCCAAACGTAAATAGAATACTGTGGCTTGTGTACACTTTTCAGTCCGCTAATATGCCTCATAGCGTAATTTCAACCTTAGACCGAGCTTGCAGGAAGAGTTGTCAGCACGGGAAGTTGCCCGCTTAATTGGTGCCCACTATAGAGACGTCAAACAAACATTCAACTGTCGTGAGATACAAAACCTTGAAAATGTACCTCGTTGTGGTCACCCGCGGTCGACATCATCAGCTGATGACTGTTACATATTACACTGCCTGACAAAAAATGTGAAGCATACATAAGGGGAGGAGGAAACGAAATGTGACTTCGCTGTTTGAGAGGATATGTTTTGTTACCACAGTGATCAAAAAATCGGGTCAAATTTTCAATGAATTTAGCAATACGAGCCCACTTAGCAGTATGACGTTGCACTCTCTCTGGCCTAGATAAATGCACTGATTTGGATGATAAGTGTGTCATATAGCTTTTATGTCATGCCCTGAGCTAAACTGGCTTGCAACCGATGTAACTGGTCGTTGATATCCTTGATACTGGCACTGGGACGCAGTTGACGTTCGAGTTGGTCGAGTTGATCTACTGGGCATAGATCTGGGGATCTTAATCGCCACGAGAGTACCTCGAGATCACGCAGACAGTTCATAGCGATATGTGCCATGTGCGGGCGAGCATCGTCCTGTTGACGACACTGTTGCGTGAGAGGTAACACGTATGTCTGTGACGTACCGTTGTGCCATTAGAGTTCGCTCATTCACTACCAGCTGTGACCTGAAGCCATCCCCTATGGTTCCCCACACCAGGACGCCAGGACTAAACACCACTGTGCCTCTCCAAAACATTGGAAGAATGGGTCCTCTGCCCAAATCGCCGCCACAGGTACCGACGATAGTCATCTGGGGTAGTGCAGAACCGCAATTCATCGCTGAACACAAAGCGACGCCGCTCATCCGCAGTCCACGCTTCACAGTCACGGCTCCACTCCAGACGCAGCCGTTTCTTTTGTGGTGTTAACGGCAGCTTACGTATCGGATGATAATTCCCTAATCCAGCTCCAAATTCAGAAGAACGCAAAATTCTCAAGACTGGCTAAGTTCCACGGAAGCTCGAAATTTAGTGCGGACGTCAATGCGAGATGCTTTTGGTAGTTTCCACAATGAAACATTGTCTCAAAATATGGTAGAAGACCCAAAGAGCTTCTGGCCGTATGTAAAGTACAACAGTGGCAGAAAACAGTCAATACCGTCACTGCGCGATAGCGATGGAAATGTTACCGATGATGGTGTCCCTAAAGCGGAGTTACTAAATTCAGTTTTCCGCAATTCCTTCACGAAAGAAGGCGAAGTAAATATTCCAGAATCCGAAACCAGAATAGTTGTTAGCATGAGTGACTTAAAAGTAGATATCTTAGGTGTTGCGAAACAACTCAACAGGTTCCTTTCAGAGTATGCAGACACAATAGCGCCTTTCTTAGCAATCATATACAACCGCTCACTTGACGAAAGGTCTGTTCCTAAAGACTGGAAAGTAGCACAGGTCATACCAATATTCAAGAAAGGAAATAGGAGTAACCCATTGAATTACACCCATATCACTGACCTCAATTTGCAGTAGGATTTTGGAGCATATACTGTATCGAACATTATGAACCACCTTGAAGAAAATTACTTATTCATACATAACCAACACAGATTCAGAAAATATCGTTCTTGTGAAATACAGCTAGCTCTTTATTCCCATGAAGTAATAAGTGCTGTCGACAAGGGATCTCAGATCGATTCCATATTCCTAGATTTCCAGAAAGCTTTTGATACCGTTCCTCACAAGCGACTATTAATCAGATTGCGTGCATGTGGAGTATCGTCTCAGATGAGTGATTGGATTCGTGATTTCCTCGCAGACAGGTCACAATTCGTAGTGATAGACGGTAAATCATCGAGTAAAGCTGTCCGGTGTGGCCGAGCGGTTCTAGGCGCTTCAGTCTGTAACCGCGCGACCGCTACGGTCGCAGGTTCGAATCCTGCCTCGGGCGTGAATATGTGTGATGTCCTTAGGTTAGTTAGGTTTAAGTAGTTCTAAGTTCATAGTGCTCAGAGCCATTTGAACCATCGAGTAGAACAGAAATGATATCTGGCGTTCCGCAAGGTAGTATCATAGGCCCTCTGCTGTTCTTGATTTACATAAATGATCTAGGTGATAATCTGAGCAGCCGTCTCGGATTGCTTGCAGATGACGTTGTAATTTACCGTCTAGTAAAATCATCAGACGATCAGTTCCAATTACAAAATGATCTAGAGAGAATTTCTGTATGGTGCGAAAAGTGGCAATTGGCACTAAACAAAGAAAAGTGCGAGGTATTCCACATGGGTACTAAAAGAAATCCGATAAATTTTGGGTATACGAGAAATTGCACAAATCTAAGGGCTGTCAAGTCGACTAAATACCTAGGAATTACAATTACGAGCAACTTAAATTGGAAAGACCACATAGATAACATTGTGGGGAAGGCGAAACAAAGAGTGCGCTTTGTTGACAGTACACTTAGAAGATGCGACAAACCCACTAAAGAGACAGCCTACATTACACTTGTCCGTTCTCTGCTGGAATATTGTTGCGTGGTATGGGATCCTTACCAGGTAGGATTGACGGAGGACATCAAAAAAGTGCAAAGAAGGGCAGCTCGTTTCGTGTTATCGCGCAATAGGGGTGAAGTGTCACTGATATGATACGCGAGTTGGGGTGGCAGTCACTGAAACAAAGGTGGTTTTCTTTGTGGCGAGATCTATTTACGAAATTTCAATCACCAACTTTCTCTTCCGAATGTAAAAATATTTTTGACACCCTCCTACGTAGGCATAAATGATCATCATAATAAAATAAGAGAAATCAGAGCTCGATCGGAAAGATTTAGGTGTTCCTTTTTCCCACGCGCCATTCGAGAGTGGGTGGTACAGAAGTAGTATGAAAATGGTTCGATGAACCCTCTGGCAGGCACTTAAGTGTGAATTGCAGAGTAACCATGTAGATGTAGATGTAGATGCTAGTCTCCTGTCACTGGTGCAGGATGAAACAGAATGTTGCAGGGCGTTCGTTCCCTGTTCTCGGGCAGCAGGCGCAAACGTGAAGGGGTTACGACGTGCTTCGCGCATCATATGGCGATCCTCTCTTGAGGTGAACTTGACGACCAGTATGCATGTCCTCACGTTCTCTTGCAGTCCGACATTGGCCCACGTCAAGGTACGTGAAGGTGGACGACTGAATACTTGGAAAGGGACCTGCCTTAATGATGACGCTCTCTATTCACCGACGCGTTCAGGGTTTGTCTGACGCCCGATGATCGTCGTAGTAGACTATGGAGATAGCCAGGTACCAATGTAAAGGCTTGTTATAATTTAACTTCCGCTACTTCAGAAGGGTCGCAAGAAAAACGAGTGATCGTAGGACAAATGAAACTTCCTGGAAACATTTATAACGACTTGCGAGGGAGGAATTACGAATAAACAATTGAAAGAAACACAGTTTCGACACGAGAGGGTAATATTTGTTAATTGAGTGCCATGTTATTCCAGGTTACAAACACTGTTCGATGTAACGGCCATCCGCATCCGCAACAGCCTGGATCCGCAACACAGATACAATTTCACAATTTTTCTCAGCACTTTTAGAACGGTGGACCATGTAATGTTCAGCTGTCGTGACACATCTCGAGCACATTGCGCCCAGCATTCTCAGCCACAGCAATTTGTGACACAACTGGCCGTTGGCCTCTCTCACAGGAGCAATTCCTAAATCGCCAGTTAATTCGAACTTTCGAACCGTGTTCTTCAGCCCCAGTGGGGAAAGAGAACCTCTCCGTATTCCTTCAATACGTCGATACTCGCAAGGAGCAGCAGCACTATTGCTGTTGTTTTGATAAAACACTTTACGAGTAAAGCCCTGCTCGCCTTGTCCGGACCCATGTTGATTCTCATCCCTACTTCGTCGTACCAGGACCGGCGCCTAACCAGTAACAAAGTAAATCCTGCAACGCACAGTCTGAACATCATTTCTACAAATTTGGGTATCCATCCGGTAAATACGAGGGTTGGAACTTTAATGGTGGCAACTATTTATTTACAGCTCGTACAAAATAGAAACGTGTTTCAAAGTTTTACTGACCTTCAAAGTGGTCACCAGCATTGTGTATAACCCGTTGCCAGCGGTGTGGAAGTCGTAGGATACTCTTAGCAGTGCCAGTAGTGTTGAAAATTCGAGCGGCGCGGTCTATTGCCCGACGAATTTATAGCAGTTCTGAATTGAATGCCGAGAAGTGTTTCCTTCAGTTTAGAAATCGAGTTGAACTCACGAGGGCTTAAGTCAGGGGATTGCAGTAAGTGGTATAGCACTTAGCAGCCCCATATGTCAGACAAATCAGTAACAGCTTGCACTGTACGTGCTTGAGCATTGTCCTGCAAAATGATGTTCAGGTCCTGCAGAAAGTGTCATCACTTCTTTCTCTATGCTGTTTTTGGAACACAACCTACGACCAGCTTAGAGACAGAAGTGATGACACTTTCTGCAGGACCTGAACATCATTTTGCAGGACAATGCTCAAGCACGTACAGTGCAAGCTGTTACTGATTTGTCTGACATATGGGGCTGCTAAGTGCTATACCACTTACTGCAATCCCCTGACTTAAGCCCTCGTGAGTTCAACTCGATTTCTAAACTGAAGGAAACACTTCTCGGCATTCAATTCAGAACTGCTATAAATTCGTCGGGCAATAGACCGCGCCGCTCGAATTTTCAACACTACTGGCACTGCTAAGAGTATCCCACGACTTCCACGTCGCTAGCAACGGGTTATACACAATGCTGGTGACTACTTTGAAGGTCAGTAAAACTTTGAAACATGTATCTATTTTGTACGAGCTGTAAATAAATAGTTGCCACTATTGAAGTCCCAACCCTCGTAGTTTTCCGTCTACGTTGGATCACATAGCGGAAGTTTAATTACAATCACCCCCTACATCTCAGGCATAGAGTCCCACGGTTTCAGCAGCGAGCTGGTCAGAAATGGGTTTGACCGGTATTTTGTATGAACATTGGACACCTCTCATCACTATTGGGGATAATTTGATAGCTTCACATTATCGCGACAGCATCATTTAACATACTGCGCGCTTTAACTAACCTAGTATTTTTTCGCATTGTATGGCTTGCAGTGTAATATAGGTCGTAGTAAGACGTTTCAATGAATAGTTTATTTCTATTAGCTGCTTAGAGTTTATAATTCTTTCGTACTATAAGCTTATTTCGGCGTTATTGCCATTTCCTAGTACAACCTACAATCATTATACATTGAGGTGGCAAAAATCAAGGGATACTTCCTAATATCGTGTCAGATCTCCTTTTATCCGGTTCAGAGCAGCAACTCGGCGTGGCATAGAAATACCCTGCAGAAGTACTGGCCCATGCTGCCTCTACAGCCATCCATAATTGCATAAATGTTGCCGGTGCAGGATTTTGTGCACGAACTGACCTCTCAATTATGTCCCATAGATGTGAGGTGGAATTCATGTCAGGCGATATGAGTGGCGAAATCATTCACTCAAACTGTCCAGAACGTTCTTTAATCGCGAACAATTGCGGCCTGGTGACATGGCGAATTGTCATCAATAAAGATTCCAGCATAGCTTAGGAAAATGAAGTTCATGAATGGCTGTACATGGTCTACCAAAAACAAAATATAAACATTATCAGTCAATGACCGGTTCAGATGGACCAGAGGACCCAGTTCATTCCACGTAAACACAGCCAACACCATTATGGAGCCACCACCAGCTTCCACAGTGCCTTGTTGACAACTTGAGTCCATGGGTTTGTGAGGTTTGCGACAGACTAGAACTCTACTATCAGCTCTTACCAACTGTAACCGGGACTCATCTGGCAAAGCCACGGTTTTCCAGTCGTCTACAGTCCAACTGATATGGTCACAAGCCCAGGGAATGCGCTGCAGGCAATGTCGTGTAGTTAGCGCAGTGTTATAGCATGACTAGAGCGGGTGACGTGGTCGGGGTTGTAGGGCGTGGCGGGCTAGAAGAAGGTGGCTGTTTTTAGCAATCTTCCTCTTTATTGTTGGTTCTTCCAATACATTTTCCGGTAGCTCAGCCCCACCGCTCGTGTCGTGGTGGAGACGTGCTGATATGCACAGCCCAGGGTACGCGACGCCTTGCTCGGTCAGCGGCTGCGCAGGCGGTAGGAGGTTAGCAGCACAAGGCCCAGTCTAGCTCGCCTCCTGCAGACGCTGTGGCTCGTGATGACGCCGGGAGTCGCCGGTGCAGCAGCGGGCAACGCCATCCGCCGGCTGGTCCTCGGGGACAGTGTCACTGATGACGACGGCGTAACAGCGACCGAACGCCCAATCGGTCGAACCGATGATGATGCCCGTCTCTGATGCCCTTAAATAGTGCAGACCGCTGCTGAATACGCCGGTTATGCGGCGCCGTGTTTATTAGAACGTTCTCGATGTGTTGGCTAACGCAACCGCGCCACACGCGGCCCTCGCCTGCATAATTCTGCTAATGCTGCATTCTGGCTGTTGTTGGCTGCCGCGCACGTACGCACATACCGACGCTCGTTGCAAAAATGGCTCTGAGCACTATGGGACTCAACTGCTGTGGTCATAAGTCCCCTAGAACTTAGAACTACTTAAACCTAACTAACCTAAGGACAGCACACAACACCCAGCCATCACGAGGCAGAGAAAATCCCTGACCCCGCCGGGAATCGAACCCGGGAACCCGGGCGTGGGAAGCGAGAACGCTACCGCACGACCACGAGATGCGGGCACGCTCGTTGCAAAACTGTGTCACCTGCATAACGCGCCGACCAGCTTTCGTCCGCCGTCGGCCGTGAGTCTGGCGCATCGCGCACTGAATCACAATTGCGCACCATATTTCCTAAAAATAACCCCTTGTCCTCTGCTGCCATAGCCCATTAATACCAGATTTTGTCGCACTGTCCTAACTGATACGTTTGATGTACGAAATGGTTCAAATGGCTCTGAGCACTATGGGACTCAACTGCTGAGGTCATTAGTCCCCTAGAACTTAGAACTAGTTAAACCTAACTAACCTAAGGACATCACAAACATCCATGCCCGAGGCAGGATTCGAACCTGCGACCGTAGCGGTCTTGCGGTTCCAGACTGCAGCGCCTTTAACCACACGGCCACTTCGGCCGGCTGTTTTATGTACGTCCCACATTGATTTCTGCAGTTATTTCACAGTATTGCTTGGCTGCTAGCATTGACAACTCTACGCAAACGTCGCTGCTCTCGGTCGTTAAGTGAGGGTTGTCGGTCACTGTGTTATCCGTGGTGAGAGGTAATGCATGAAATTGGTATTCTCGGCGCACTCTTGGCACTGTTCATTGCAGAATATTGAATTCCCTAACGATTCCGAAATGGAATGTCCCATTCATCTAGCTTCCAACTAACATTTCGCGTTCAAAATCTGTTAATTCAAGTCGTGCGACCATAATTAGGTCAGAAACCTATTCACACGAATCACCTGAGTGCAAATGACATTTCGTCTAATGCACTGTCCTTTTATACCTTATGTACGTGATACTGTCGCCACCTGTATATGTGCATATCGCTATCCCATGATTTTTGTCACCTCAGTGTATATAGTATAGATGTCGTCAATTAGATGGTATTTTACATTTAATACGTTCAAAGGTACTCTTACATGAAGTTGTTCATAACATATGTACATACTGCAGCTGTGTCTGGTCGCTGTTTTCTTGCTATCTTATATTACGAACAGTTGTGTATTTTTCTTAAGATTTGACAGTTGGTTCTATTTTGACAATTTATTAACGTTACCAGGTTTACTTACGTTCAGTTGTTATAATGTATTTATATACTGGATTTGTACATGGTCGTGATTTTCTTGCTGTCTTACATTGTGAAAAATCACATATTTTTCATAATATTTGACAGTTTTGTCTAGTATCTGGATTCAGAAAGGAATGGCATGAATATTTTAGAAGGATTAGAAATTTACTTACACATAATAAACAATGCACAAGATATTCTAAACGAACAAGCAGATCTAAAACATAAACACTGTTTAGGAAACGTTATTAACATTTTGAGGCTATAAACCAAATTAAGACATATACCAAAGATTACACAAACAAGTCAAACCACAATATCTAAGCCGGCCGGTGTGGCAGAACGGTTCTAGGCACTTCAGTCTGGAACCGCGTAACCGCTACGGTCGCAGGTTCGAATCCTGCCTCGGGCATGGATGTGTGTGATGTCCTTAGGTTAGTTAGGTTTAAGTAGTTCTAAGTTCTAGGGGACTGATGACCTCATATGTTAAGTCCCATAGTGCTCAGAGCCATTTGAACCATTTTTTAACCACAATATACAGGGTGTTACAAAAAGGTACGGCCAAACTTTCAGGAAACATTCCTCAGACACAAAGAAAGAAAATATGTTATGTGGACATGTGTCCGAAAACGCCTACTTTCCATGTTAGAGCGCATTTTATTACTTCTCTTCAAATCACATTAATCATCGAACGGAAACACACAGCAACAGAACGTACCAGCGTGACTTCAAACACTTTGTTACAGGAAATGTTCAAAATGTCCTCCGTTAGCGGGGATACATGCATGCACCCTCCGTCGCATGGAATCCCTGACGCGCTGATGCAGCCCTGGAGAATGGCGTATTGGATCACAGCCGTCCACAATACGAGCACGAAGAGTCTCTACATTTGTTACCGGGGTTGCGTAGACAAGAGCTTTCAAATGCCCCCATAAATGAAAGTCAGGAAGGTTGAGGTCAGGAGAGCGTGGAGGCCATGGAATTGGTCCGCCTCTACCAATCCATCGGTCACCGAATCTGCTGTTGAGAAGCGTACGAACACTTCGACTGAAATGTGCAGGAGCTCCATCGTGCATGAACCACATGTTGTGTCGTACTTGTAAAGGCACATGTTCTAGCAGCACAGGTAGAGTATCCCTTATGAAGTCATGGCGGTGAATCGAGGCAGTACAGTACATACTGACGAAACTAAAATGAGCTCTAACATGGAAATTAAGCGTTTCCGGACACATGTCCACATAACATCTTTTCTTTATTTGTGTGTGAGGAATGTTTCCTGAAAGTTTGGCCGTACCTTTTTGTAACACCCTGTATATGATACAGATAAACAAATATAAAGACAGAGAATCTCTGTATCAAGCTATAAAGGTGTCAATATAGAACCAACTGTCAAACCCTATAAAATACGTAATTATACACAATATAAGACAGCAAGAAAATTACGACCATACACAAATTCAATATTCGTATAAAGACGATATAACAACGTAAGTAAACCTTAATCAAGTTAATAAGATGTCAAAACATAACAAACAGTCAAATCTTATGAAAAATACATAATTGTTCTTAAGACAGAAAGAAAATAGCGACCAGACACAGGAGTAGTATGTACATATGTTAGGAACAACTTAAAGTCACTACGTATTTGAACATATTATATGTCAATTACTATCTAATTGACAACATCTATACGATGCATAATGATTTCAGGCTGTATCAAAAAGGGGCAATAACGCCGAAATAAGCCATAGTACGAAAGAATAATAAATTATAAGCAGCTAACAGGAATTCACTCTTTATTGTCAGAGCGCTGTCTTCTCCGTTCCTACAGGAGCGACAATAGGCTGAAGAATGTCTCTAGACTCTTTTCCAAATACCAGTGCATGAAACTCTGTAAGTAGGCTTCCGCAGGATAGTTGACATTATCTTCAAGCGCGCGTCAAATCTTGTTTTTCAGAATTTCCGTGACGCCTTCCTGTGAATCAAACAAACCTGTAACTATTAATGACGCCATTCTTTTGTATACGTTCAGTATCTCTTGTTAATCCTGATTGGTATGGGTCTCATACATTTGACCAATATTCTAACACTGGATACCCAGTGAACTGTAAGCAGTCTCCTTTGTAGAGTGACGAGTTTTCCCAGCAGCATGCTAATGAACCGAAGTCTGCTACCTGCCTTTTCCACGACCTAACCTGTGGGATCATTCCATTTCATAGTCCTCTAAATTGATAAACCCAGCTGTTATGTTAACCCTCATCATCTACACAAGATCTTCTCGAGGCCACAACATCCTGAAGATGGTTTAGCAATTACATCATCCTCTTCTCGCTTCTATATCACATTGCCGAACCAGTATATATTGAGAAGTCATGAGAATATGCACACACACACACACACACACACACACACACACACACACACATTTAGAGGTTTTCAAAGTGATTATGGCCGCACCACTGGAATTAACAGACTTTCAACGGGGAGCTAGACGCATGGGACATTCAATTTCGGAAATCTTTAGGGACTTCAGTATTCTGCGGCGAACAGTGTCAAAAGTGTACCGAGAATACGGAAGTACTATTTTTTTCTCTAAAGAGAAATAAGTAAATTGTGACTTATCGTTTTAACCCCTGGCCAATTATTTTCAAATATTATTAAAAATTAACTATCACATTTGTTTTTGAACTCACCTCAAAGTAATCAACAATTTTTCTTCCGGAGTTACACAAGCTCGCATACGTGTATCAGTACCCGTTATGGAATTTCTTATATTTTTCAGAAGGTTATCAAAAGATTCCACTGACATTCTTGTATTGTTAAAAAAACCATCCGGATAGTTTCGAAGATCCTTGAAGTAATTTTTAAATAAACCCTTTGTTTGTCGCTCCAGCAGTAGAGGATGAATCCATTATCTCTGTTTGGCTCTGCGTTTCTTCTGAGACAATAGGTGGACAATTATCGCGTCTTCCACGTCCATCTCGCTCGGCCAATTCGTCACGACTGGCCATCAGCTGGCTGCTGATGCTGGTTGCTCAAAACTGCGGCTGCGTCAGCCTGGCTGCCTAGTGCGTTACCGGCCTTAGTGCCACGCAGTCGGCCCGCCAGTACAGGGCGACCGACAATTGTTAGTACCCTTATCACTTACAGCGCGTGCAGGGCTTACTAGCGACAGACTTTCCACATCGCGAGCAGTTTTGACGCTGGTTTCTTCGCCAGGCTACAACGATTCCGGGATTTGTGTCATCCATCCTATTCGCCGATGAGGCTACCTTTACGCGGAGTGGTATCTTCATTTTTCATAACAGTCATCTACGGGATAGTATGCAGAAGCCGCATGGTATGGTGACAGCGAATCATCAGCGCCGGTGCAGCTGGAATGTATGGGCCGGGATAATTGGCGAACGTATTTTGGGACCAGTCTTCCTTCCATGTCGCCTAACAGGTCGGAACTATCAGCTCTTTTTGCGGGTGGCTTTGTCTCTCCAGCTGGAAGAAGTGCCATTGATGACTCGAATGATTATGTGGTTGCTACATGATGGTGCTCCAGCCCTCTTCGCCGTCAACGTCCGGACGCATCTCAATCGTTTCTTTCCTGGTCGATGGATCGGACGACGGGGTCCAGTTGCATGGCCTGCTCGTTTACCAGACCTCAAAACGTGCGATTTCTGGTTATGGGGCCATCTCAATAGTATCCTGTACACCAGATGTGGAGACACTGGAGCAGCGTATTCATGCTGCCTTTGACACTGTTCGGATGCAGCCTGGCCGAAGTGAACGTGTGATACAAAATATGCTACGGCGCGTACACGCTTACGTTGAGGCACATGGAAACCATTTTCAACACATACTGTAACTGTAGCTGCATGTTATCGAGCGTTTTAGAACGCAGTCAACAAGTCGTTGGAAGTCCCCTGCAGAAATTTTGAGATATGCTGCCTCTATAACCGTCTATAATTGCGAAAGTGTTGCCAGTGCAGATGTACAAGAACTGACCTCTCGATTATGTCCCAGAAATGTCAGACGATCTAGATGGCCAAATCATTCGCTCGAATTGTACGGAATGGTCTTCAAACCAACTGCGAGCAATTGTTGCCCCGTGACATGACATCGTCGTTTGGGAACATGATGTCCATGAATGGCTGCATATGGTCTCCAAATAGCCGAATATAACTATTTCCAGTCAATGATCGTTTCAGTTGGACCAGAAGACCTAGTCCAGTTCATGTAAACATAGTCAACAGCATTATGGAGCCACCTCCAGCGAGCACAGTGCCTTGTTGAAAACTTGGGTCCGCGGCTTCGTTGGGTCTGCACCACACACGGATCTTACCATCAGCGCTTACAAACTAAATCGGAACTCATCTGACCAGACCACGGTTTTCCAGTCGTCTAGCGTCGAGCTGATATGGCCACGAACCCAGGAGAGGCGCTGCAGGTAATGTCGTTCCGTTAGCAAAGGCACTCGAGACGGCCGTCTATTGCCATAGCCCAATAACACCAAATTTCGCCACACTCTCCTAACGGATGCGTCCGTCGTCCGTCTCACATTGATTTCTGTGGATATTTCACGAAATGTTGCTTGTCTGTTAGCACTGACAACTCTACGAAAACGCCACTGCTCTCAGTCGTTAAGTGAAGGCCGTCGGCCACTGCATTGTCCATGGTGGGAGATAACGCTTGAAATTTGGTATTCTCGGCCTACTCTTGACACTGTGGATCTCGGAATATTCAATTCCCTGTCGATTTCCGAAATGGAATGTCTTCTGCGTCTAGCTCCAACTATAATTCCGCGTTCAGAATCCGTTATATCCCGGCCGGCCGTAGTGGCCTAGCGGTTCTAGGCGCTTCAGTCTGGAACCGCGCGACCGCTACGGTAGCCGGTTCGAATCCTGCCTCGGGCATGGATGTATGTGATGTCCTTAGGTTAGTCAGGTTTAAGTAGTTCTAAGTTGTAGGGGACTGATGACCTCAGATGTTAAGTCCCATAGTGCTCAGAGCCATTTTTTTGTTATACCCCGTAGTGAGGACATAATCACTTAAAAACCTTTTCACATAAATCACCTGAGTGCAAATGAGAGCTCCGCCAATACACTACCCTTTTATACAATGAGTCCAAAAAGTATTCGTCTAGCTGCATATCTTTTAGAAAACAAAGTCTATGTAACATGAAAAGAAATGTATACAAAATGTAAAGAACCAGTCTTGTAAAAAGTACCTTGGTAAGTCATTTTTGTTGAAAAGCAAGGTAAGGAATACACTACTGCCCATTAAAATTGTTACACCAAGAAGAAATGCAGATGATAAACGGGTATTCATTGGACAAATATATTATACTAGAACTGACATGTGATTACATTTTCACGCAATGTGGGTGCAGAGATCCTGACAAATCAGTACCCAGAACAACCACCTCTGGCCGTAATAACGGCTTTGATACGCCTGGGCATTTGAGTCAAACAGAGCTTGGACGGTGTGTACAGGTACATTCAACACGATACCACAGTTCATCAAGAGTAGTGACTGGCGTATTGTGACGAGCCAGTTGCTCGGCCACCATTGACCAGACGTTTTCAATTGATGAGAAATCTGGAGAATGTGCTGGCCAGGGCAGCAGTCGAACATATTCTGTATCCAGAAAGGCCCGTACAGGACCTGTAACATGAGGTCGTGCATTCTCGTGCTGAAATGTAGGGATCCGCAGGGATCGAATGAAGGGTAGAGCCGCGGGTTGTAACACATCTGAAATGTAACGTCCAGTGTTAAAAGTGCCGTCAATGCGAACAAGAGGTGACCGAGACGTGTAACCAATGGCACCCCATACCATCACGCCGGGTGATACAACAGTATGGCGATGACGAATAGACGCTTCCAATGTGCGTTCACCGCGATGTCGCCAAACACAGATGTGACCACCATGATGCTGTAAAGAGAACCTGGATTCATCTGAAAAAATGACGTTTTGCCATTCGTGCACCCAGGTTCGTCGTGGAGTACACTATCGCAGGCGCTCCTGTCTGTGATGCAGCGTCAAGGGTAACCGCAGCTACGGTCTCCGAGCTGATAGTCCATGCTGCTGCAAACGTCGTCGAACTGTCCGTGCAGATGGTTGTTGTCTTGCGAACATCCCCATCTGCTGACTCAGGGATCGAGACGTGGCTGCACGATACGTTACAGCCATGCGGATAAGATACCTGTCATCACGACTGCTAGTGATGTGAGGCCGTTGGGATCCAGCACGGCGTTCCGTTTTACCCTCCTGAACCCATCGATTCCATATTCTGCTAACAGTCATTGGATCTCGATCAACGCGAGCAGCAATGTCGCGATACGATAAACCGCAATCGCGACAGGCTACAATCCGACCTTTATCAAAGTCGGAAACGTGATGGTACGCATTTATCCTCCTTACACAAGGCATCACAACAACTTTTCACCAGGCAACGCCGGTCAACTGCTGTTTGTGTATGAGAAATCGGTTGGAAACTTTCCTCATGTCGGCACGTTGTAGGCGTCACCACCGGTGCCAACCTTGTGTGAATGCTCTGAAAAGCTAATCATTTGAATTTCACAGCTTCTTCTTCCTGTCGGTAAAATTTCGCGTCTGTAGAACGTCATCTTCGTGGTGTAGCGATTTTAATGGCAAGTAGTGTACATCCAGATCGACAGCAAGGTTAACAAAATAGAAAATGTAATACAAGAGCTAGTTCATAAAGTATTCGTCCACCATCTGAACATGCCGAAATTCTGAGCGCAGTAATTAAACTATAACGTTGACCCACTGAACACACTAGAGTCAACCGTGCGCGGCCCCACTCTATCGCCTGCTGTGGTTCTGAACAGCGCTCATACAGTGCAATTAGCGCCATGGGCCGTAAGGGTAGTGAGACGACGCTGGCCAAAAGGAAACTTATTCTGCGCATACATAATAAGTGCAAATCTCCTTACGAGGTTGCTAAAGTAGTCGGTACACCTAGATCGACTGTTCAGTCGGTAATAGATCGATTTTGCGCAACAAAATCATTAAGATACCAACCACGTACCGGACGCCCTCACACTTTGACTGTTGCAGACGTGAGATTTACCATGAGGGAAATGAAGAAGAAACCTAAAATCAGCGTTCCTAAGTTGGCTGGGGAGTTAAGAGTCTAGGGGAAAGAAGGTATGTGGCAACATAATCAGAAATATCTCCAAACGAATGGGTATCCCGGCCGGGTAGCGCGCAAGAAATTTTGGATCAGTGAACAGAATCGAAAGAAACGTCTTTATTTTGCGATGGAACATAGATTCAAAAACGAAGACTTCTGGAATAGAGTAATATTTTCTGCCGGCCGCGGTGGTCTAGCGGTTCTAGGCGCTCAGTCCGGAACCGCGCGACTGTTACGGTCGCAGATTCGAATCCTGCCTCGGGCATGGATGTGTGTGATGTCCTTAGATTAGTTAGGTTTAAGTAGTTCTAAGTTCTAGGGGACTGATAGCCACAGATGTTAAGTCCCATAGTGATCAGAGCCAAGTAATATTTTCTGAGGAGAGTAAATATAACGTATTCGGGTCGGATGTCAGACGAATGGTGTGGCGTAAGAAGAATGCGGAAATGTTGCCACGCAATCTTGTGCCACACAGTGGTGGCTCCCTGATGGTGTGGGGCTGTATGAGTGCTGCAGGTGTTGGAAAATTACATTTCATAGAAGGTACAATGGATCACCGTATGTATATCAATATCGTAAAGGACAATCTGAATCCTAGCGAAATTAGGTCTGAAAGGAAATTACATTTTTCAACAAGATAACGACCCAAAGCTAAATACAAGGCTGTGGCTCCTGTACAATACCCCAAAACAACTTAACACCCCTCCTCAGAGCCCAGACATTAATCCTATCGAACACCTTTGGAAAGTACTGGAAGGTAGCATCAGGAGAAGACACATTTCTAACAAGAGAGACCTAAAAGAAGCACTTCAAGACGAATGGGACAAAATTCCAGCCTCGACTACAAGCAGTAATAGCTGCAAAGGGAAATCCCACTAAACATTAATTTTTGTAATTAAAATCATATTTTCAGATTGTAAATAAAAAAAAATTAGTAGACGAATACTTTTTCAAGTAGCCCTCCATTTTGTGAAATTTGTTGTCAGTATAGAGGTACTTATTTCCTCGTCCATTAATAAAAATGCCTTACCAAGTTTCGTTGCATATGACTGGATGTTCACATTTTATGTGCCCTTCCTTTCACGTGACATATACTTAGTTTTTAAAAAAAATTACAACTAGACGAATACTTTTTGGACTCACTGTACCTTGTGAACGCGATACTACCGCCATCTGTATATGTGCATATCGCTATCACACCGCAGAGTACGTCACACAGATTCGTTAGGTACATTTAGAAACTAGCAGAAAAAGTCTGTTCTGCGTTGCAGTGTAAGCTGAAGTCAGCGAATGCTTCCACCTTAGAATGCAGCTGGGCCTGAAAGTTGCAAAACAGCAGTGAGACACCGCGTTCCAGACCTCATTTGTGGCGGTTGCACGCACAGTTGATGGCCGCCGGCTTCCTAGAAACAGCTGCGTAAAACTGGGTGTCGCAAGGCTGCTGCATACTGCGCCAGTAGCTCAGCTAAGTGGCGAATGATTTAGTACCTAGGCGTCTCGGGACGGCATTGTTTAGTGAAGTAGTGTAGTAAAACAATTTAATGGGCCCGTTCCTGTAAGCTAAGTCTGCAGATACGAATACAGGGTGGTCCACTGATAGTGACCGGGCCATATATCTCACGAAATAAGCATCAAACGAAAAAACTACTAAGAACGAAACTCGTCTAGCTTGAAGGGGGAAACTAAATGGCGCTATGGTTGGCCCGCTAGATGGCGCTGCCAAAAGTCAAATAGATATCAACCGCTTTTTTTTTTTTAATAGGAACCCCCATTTTTATTACATATTCGTGTAGTACGTAAAGAAATATGAATGTTTTAGTTGGACCACTTTTTTCGCTTTGTGATAGATGGCGCTGTAATAGTCACAAGGCCGACCGGTGTGGCCGATCGGTTCTAGGCGCTTCAATCTGGAACCGCGCGACCGCTACGATCGCAGGTTCGAACCCCGCCTCGGGCATGGATGTGTGTGATATACTTAGGTTAGTTAGTTTTAAGTAGTTGTAAGTTCTAG
The DNA here is from genome assembly GCF_023898315.1 of Schistocerca nitens. Lineage (NCBI taxonomy): Eukaryota > Metazoa > Arthropoda > Insecta > Orthoptera > Acrididae > Schistocerca > Schistocerca nitens. Next base: position 772,876,648 of record NC_064616.1, on the reverse strand, counting down.
GGGACTGATGACCTCAGATGTTAAGTCCCATAGTGCTCAGAGCTATTTGAATTTGAATAGTCACAAACGTATAAGTACGTGGTATCTGTGGTGTCACCGCCAGACACCACACTTGCTAGGTGGTAGCTTTAAATCGGCCGCGGTCCATTAGTACATGTCGGACCCGCGTGTCGCCACTGTGTGATCGCAGACCGAGCGCCACCACATGGCAGGTCTAGAGAGACGTACGAGCACTCGCCCTAGTTGTACGACGACGTTGCTAGCGACTACACTGACGAAGCCTTTCTCTCATTTGCCGAGAGACAGTTAGAATCGCCTTCAGCTAAGTTAATGGCTACGACCTAGCAAGGCGCCATTTGTACCATTGCATGTATCTCAAGATAGTCTCACTTGTATCATCAAGAATGCTGTATACCAAAGGACGATATAAAAGTTAAGTGTTCTAGTAGCTTCTTCTTTTCTTTATCACATTCATTACGAATCCTGTTCCAGACTTCGCGCCAGTCGGCGTGTGTGTACGTGTGCCCTCTCGGCTACCCGTCACTGTGGACTGGCTGCCTTGTCAGTCCACTACAGTATCACGTAACATTCCGCTAGTGCGGACGGTATATGCTTCGTGATACATTACCCGTGTTAAAATGGACCGTTTACCAATTGCGGAAAATGTCGATATCGTGTTGATGTATGGCTATTGTGATCAAAATGCCCAACGGGCGTGTGCTATGTATGCTGCTTGGTTATTTAAGGAAACAGGAAGTGTTCAGCCACATGTGAAACGTCAGCCACGACCTGCAACAAATGATGATGCCCAAGTAGGTGTTTTAGCTGCTGTCGCGCCTAATCCGCACATCAGTAGCAGACAAATTGTGCGAGAAACGGCAATCTCAAAAACGTCGGTGTTGAAAATGCTACATCAACATCGACTGCACCCATACCATATTTCTATGCACCAGGAATTGCATGGTGATGACACTGAACATCGTGTACAGTTCTGCCACTGGGCACAAGAGAAATTACGGGACGATGACAGATTTTTTGCACGCGTTCTATTTAGCGACGAAGCGTCATTCAGCAACAGCGGTAACGTAAACCGGCATAATATGCACTATTGGGCACCGGAAAATCCACGATGGGTGCGACAAGTGGAACATCAGCGACATTGGCGAGTTAATGTATGGTGTGGCATTAAGGGAGAAAGGATAATTGGCCCCCATTTTATCGATGGCAGTCTAAATGGTGCAATGTATGCTGATTTCCTACGTAATGTTCTACCGATGTTACTACTAGATGTTTCACTGCATGACAGAATGGCTATGTACTTCCAACATGATGGAAATAAAATATTCAAACGTAACTACGTTCTGTATTTTAATTTAAAAAACCTACCTGTTACCAACTTTTCGTCTAAAGTTGTGCGCCATATGTTTATGACTATTACAGCGCCATCTATCACAAAGCGAAACAAGTGGTCCAACTAAAACATTCATATTTCTTTACGTACTACACGAATATGTAATAAAAATGGGGGTTCCTATTTTAAAAAACGCAGTTGATATCCGTTTGACCTATGGCAGCGCCATCTAGCGGGCCAACCATAGCGCCATCTGGTTTCCCGCTTCAAGCGAGACAAGTTTCGTTCTTTGTAGTTCTTTCGTTTGACGTTCATTGCGTGAGATATTTGGTCCGGTCACGATCAATGGACCACCCTGTGTACTCTGCAAACCACCGTGAAGTGCATTTAATAGACTGAATTAGTAGCTTGTTGCCCTCTCTCTTGTCAGTCAGTTTCTTGAGAATGGGTAACATGATTCGTTGCAGTGATGATACGTTGGTGAAGTTTGTTACGGCTTATGTAGGATCGGAGCCTTTGAGGAATGTGAAATGTCCCCAGAATAAAAATAAAAGAGACAAAGTAGCCGCAATCACTGAGTTGGAAAAGGTGTTGGTGATACCATGTTTCGAGAGAAGGCTAGTAAACAGAAAAGTAAAAGCATCAGATTAGGAAAACAGAAACAGTTGATTCCCTTAGTCGAAAGAGTCAGGTTATATTTCTCAAAGTAATGCCTTCGTATCTATTATGTGAAAACTCTTGGAGCTTTGTAAATGAAACAAACGTTGTTAACATTCTACATCTTTATTCTTCATTATACTTATTTATGTCTCAACATAGTCACCCTGGCGACGCACATGTTTCTCCCAATGAGAGACCAGTTTGTGGATACCTTCACTGCAGAATGTTTGACTTTGTTGACATAGTCACAACCTCACCTCTGCATGCACTGCTTCATCACCATCAAAGAGAAGTCCTCGAGGTTGTTTTTTTAAGTTTTGGAAACAGATGAATTAGGATGGGGCCAAGTCAGGACTGCACGGAGCATTATTGATGGCAATAACCCAAGGCGTCGGATTTCTTCACATACCGAAACGCTCGTGTGTGGTCTGGCATTGTCATGCTGAAGAAGAGGGTGTTCCCTGTGTGGACTAACTCTTCCAATTCGAAACTCGATTATAGCACAGTGTTCCATATGTACAGACAAAGTTATGTAACCCACTGTCATGTTGCTCGCTACAATTCGGATCGTTCTAGCGGCATAGGGCTGCAAATTATGTAGACATGAAGAATAAAGATGTAGAATGTTAATGACATTTGTGTTATTTAAAAAAATTTAAGAGTTTTCACAATAAATTTCGGAGGCAGTACTTTTCAGCGCGCCCACGTAGTATTCACTATGTGTGTTTTTATTTCCTTTTAAAAATAATTGTATTTTATCAATCAGGGATTGGAAAGGGGGACAGGTCATCCCCGTTTTCAAGAAGGGACGCCGAACAGATGTGCAGAACTATAGACCTATATCTCTAACGTCTATCAGTTGTAGAACTTTGGAACACGTATTATGTTCGGGTATAATGACTTTTCTGGAGACTAGAAACCTACTCTGTAGGAATCAATATGGGTTTCGAAAAAGACGATCGTGTGAAACCCAGCTCGCGCTATTCGTCCACGAGACTCAGAGGGCCATAGACATGGGTTCCCAGGTAGATGCCGTGTTTCTTGACTTCCGCTAGGCGTTTGATACAGTTCCCCATAGTCGTTTAACGAACAAAGTAAGAGCATATGGATTATTAGACCAATTGTGTGATTAGATTGAAGATTTCCTAGATAACAAAACGCAGCATGTCATTCTCAATGGAGAGAAGTCTTCCGAAGTAAGAGTGATTTCAGGTGTGCCGCAGGGGAGTGTCATAGGACCGTTGCTATTCACAATATACATAAATGACCTTGTGCATAACATCGGAAGTTCACTGAGGCTTTTTGCGGATGATGCTGCAGTATATCGAGAGGTTGTAACAATGGAAAATTGTACTGAAATGCAAGAGGAAATGCAACGAATTTACGCATGGTGCAGGGAATGGCAATTGAATCTCAATGTAGACAAGCGTAATGTGCTGCGAATACATAGAAAGAAAGAGCCTTTATCGTTTAGCTACAATATAGCAGGTCAGCAACTGGAAGCAGTTAATTCCATAAATTATCTGGGAGTAGGCATTAGGAGTGGTTTAAAATGGAATGACCATACAAAATTAATCGTCGGTAAAGCAGATGCCAGACAGATTCATTGGAAGAATCCTAAGGAAATGCAATCCGAAAACAAAGGAAGTAGGTTACAGTACACTTGTTCGCCCACTGCTTGAATATTGCTCACCGGTGTGGGATCCGTCCCAATTGGGGTTGATAGAAGAGATAGAAAAGATCCAACGGAGAGCAGCGCACTTCGTTACAGGATCATTTAGTAATCGCGAAAGCGTTACGGAGATGATAGATAAACTCCAGTGGAAGACTCTGCAAGAGAGACGCTCAGTAGCTCGGTACGGGCTTTTGTTGAAGTTTCGAGAACATACCTTCACCGAGGAGTCAGGCAGTATATTGCTCCCTCCTACGTATATCTCGTGAAGAGACCATGAGGATAAAATCAGACAGATTAGAGCCCACACAGAGGTATACCGACAATCTTTCTTTCCACGAACGATACGAGACTGGAATAGAAGGGAGAGCCGATAGAGGTACTCAAAGTCCCCTCCGCCACACACCGTCAGGTGGCTTGCGGAGTATGGGTGTAGATGTAGATATCGCAAGCTAATATGAGGTTTTCTGCTGGTACACAACTTTTTTAGTCAAAATGGTCCAGTGTAAAAGGCCAGCCTACTATCTCCTATGATACCCGCCTCAAAGACCATTGATAAAAGTTTTTGTTGAAGGAGAAAAAGGAGACAACGAGGGTATAGCTGTTCTCAAGCTATTTAATCACCTCATGGTGAAGATCATAGTGTGATTCGAAAAGTTTCTGGACACACCATTATCGTACTAAGCATCATGTTGTGCTATGTATGAGAGACTATAAATGCGAGCAAAGTGCGTCGTCGATTCAGAAATCGCGTTTCCTGACAGAATGAGTCCACAGAGAGAACTGATACGTCCGAACGAGACACGGTTGTAGATGCCCATCTTCTTCGAGTGCTCTGTCATAGAGATGCCAGACAGAGATTCATTGGAAGAATTCTAAGAAAATATTATTAATCTAGAAAAGAAGTTACTTGCTAAACAGTCGTTACCGATCCCTACGAATTGCTCGTGACTCTGGGACCCTTAACTGACAATATTAATACAGAAGTCAAAGACGATCGAAAGAAGGATGCCGGCCTGGGTGGCCGAGCGGTTCTAGGCGCTACGGTCTGGAACCGCGCGAACACTGCGGTCGCAGGTTCGAATCCTGCCTCTGGTATGGATGTGTGTGATGTCCTTGGGTTAGTTAGGTTTAAGTAGTTCTAAGTTCTAGGGGACTGATGACCTCAAAAGTTAAGTCCCATAGTGCTCAGAGCCATTTTTGAAAGAAGGATGGCGCGCTTTGTCACGGCTTCTTTTAGTATGTGCAAGATCACTATGGAGATGCTATCAAAATCAAGCAACAGATGCTTCAAGAGAGACATGGTGTATCACAGAGAGGTCTATTGTTAAAATTATCAGAGCGTACATTCCACGGAGAGTCAAGCAACATATTACTTCCTTCCACATTCATCTAGGCCCCACGACGAGAAAATCTGAGAAATTAGAGCTCATGCGGAGATTTACTGACAGTCGCACTATTTGCGAATGGAACAGTAAAGTTAGAAAATTATGATAAGGAAAGTACGCTCAGATACCTACCGTAATGTCGTTCATGCAGAATACAGGGTGTTAAAAAAGTATTCCAAATGGCTCTGAGCACTATGGGACTTAACAGCTATGGTCATCAGTCCCCTAGAACTTAGAACTACTTAAACCTAACTAACCCAAGGACATCACACAACACCCAGTCATCACGAGGCAGAGAAAATACCTAACCCCGCCGGGAATCGAACCCAGGACCCCGTGCTCGGGAAGCGAGAACGCTACCGCGAGACCACGAGCTGCGGACTAAAAAAAGTATTCCAGGAGAAGTTGTATATGGGTCAATACAGGAAAAAAATGTCCAGTAAACGTGGGCTCTGAAATGCAAACCTTAAGAGTTGTGAATAGGGTTGCCAGACTGAACTCGAGGCATGCCCGGAGACCAACCAAGGGGCCACGGACATTTGAGTAATTGGGGACAGAATACGTTATACAGATTTTTGAGTGTTGTTACAGTTACAACTTTTGCTGACATAATAAAATTTGCTTCTTCTACTACTACTACTACTACTATCTCATACTAATGCTGCCATTACAACTAACCGAACCTATACCATGCCGAATAAAAAAAATTACTGTTACAAACTTGTTGAGGATCTCGCTGCATTCAGAAGAACCTTGGTTTTAAGAGCCACACAGTAGAAATCTTCACGTGTCATTTTCAAGTACATCCGAACACAATTCTCGGATTGCACAAGTACAATTGATATTCTGCTTCTAGTATCCGACAATAACGCACTCATTACATCAGACATACGCGGGGCGACAGTGCGGGCTGCGCGTGGACCCAAGCTCGACTTCTCTCGGCTTTGCTCGGTCCTTATCGGAAGTACCCGTAAAGCGCATTTTTATTTAGTATTGCCGTGCGGCATTTTCCAGCCGACTGACTGTCTTCAGTTGGGCAGAATCGTTGTGTCAGCGCTCTTCACCCTTCGTTATTTGTTCGAGGTGTGATGGACTTTCACAGGTACAATGGCTGTTTGCACAAAATGAGGCACGCTAGCGATCTATCGTCAAAAGCCTTTAAAAATGGACGGGAGTGGTAGAAGAGAGGGATGAGAGTTCTCAGTATCTATTACACATTTGAATATTGACATGTATTGCAAATTCGTTATCAAACGACATTACAGCACCGTGCAGAAAGAACTAAAAGACTTATTCGCCAATGAAAAAATAAAGAATTACAACGTTCGACAGAGAGTGTGTATTGCTCTGTACATCGAGAAGCACTTTTGTGCTAAATTTGCAGGCACGGAGCACATGAAGAAATTGAATTGAATTTCTGAAGTCGCACGCATTATTCCGCTATCTCTTGCAGCAGTTTTCGATGGATTTGAGTGAAGAGCATGGAGACTTTATATATTTCTGCAAAGTATGTTTGTTAAGCCAATGAGCATGCCGGGCACGATTTTTCGATTAAAAGCGCGCTATTGTTGAATTTGGGAAGGAAAAAGGAGTGCAGGAACGAGAATTAGAACATCCGGAATGGGTTTTTAAGTGTACTTGACTGCACACTGCTCATAGTAAGACACAGCAAGGTGAGATACTACTTATTTCTAATTTGATGCGTATGCACTTAAAAGGAAAATCGCATTGTAGAAGGGACTAATTCTGACAAAAATTCAGTGCAGTTCCCTACAAAAGTTCAAAGGCGTTGAAGAACACGTGAGGTTTGAAGAATTCATTGTGGATTGCTTTTTCTACACTGTCTGCGGTATGTTGTTCTATCTGTAGGTGTTGAAAGAATGTTGATGGGTTGCGTTCAGTGTTTCTAGTGTGTTCTCTGTATCTGATATTAAAGTTCCGGCCCGTCTGACCTATACAGAACTTATCACAATCTTTACAATGAATTTTGTATGTACCTGGATTCGAGTGTATTGGTAATTTAACTTTTCCCGATCTAATTTTTAATTTTTTTTTAAAGTGTGGTATACGAGGCGTACATTTGTTTTCTTTAACATTGTGTTTAGTGTGTTCGATATGTTGCCTATATATGTTGTCGGTATATATGTGAATTTCTGTTTGGTTTGTGTTTCTCGCTGCTAAGAATTCCATAAGTGTATGGTTGTCAATCTCATATATGACAAGTAGGCTACCATCTGCCCTAGAAAATAGTATATAATAAAACCATTGCTTTCAAATCGCCTGAAGATAGCAATAGTGCTGAAACAGGCCTGTCGTGATTAAATAAACATCTCAGAATAGAAGCAGCTTTTTGGATTTAATTCATAATGTCTTTACACGACTTATATCGAGCTGCGGGCCCATTGGAAACAATAAAAATTACAAAAAAAAAATTTGTGGCTTTGAAAGAATTACAAGGATAGTTTTCTAAACATTTTTGAGGACACTGTCTAAAATCTGTTTTCGAACTGTTTTCGAAACCGTTTACTGTTTCAGCTGAAAGTGCTCCTGTACTTTGTACGTATGTGGCTGACTTATCTGCATTGTAATTGCCGTTTTAAATACAGACCCCTTTACGTTAAAACTGCGCAGGACGTCTCTATTGTTTCCCTCAGGGACAGTTTCCACGTCTCCATAAGAGTTTGCAGACGCGATAAAATGTTTCTATTATGATATGTGTATGAAAGGCGTTATTACGTGGCAACCCGAGTGCGGAATTATGTGAAATTGTCGAATTATGTGAAATTGTCTCCATCTGTCTGTATCCCGATAGTTAGCATCAGATAAAAATTATATTATTTCTTCAGCGTGCCAAAAATAATTAAGATATACTGAAAACGTGTTTCGTTTGTGGTCTCCGTTTTTGAGAAATCAAATCGTATGCAGTACGACTGCATTACCATTGAGATATGACGCGTTCGCCATTTACTCGTCTTCCCTCTCTTCCCGCTCAGCAGCGTGGCGCGGCAGTGGGAGAAATAATGAGTTTGACTGGAGCACTATGTCACGCTGCTTAGGACATGGCTCGCGAGCCGAATTCTTGGCCACCCTTGCACTGAACGCTCGTTCAACGTGCACGTTACTAACAGAAATGGCGAGGACATGCTGCATTATTTTGAACAGGTTTGGTGCATTTGCATTTTCGGAAAACTCACTCCACGCATTACAACAATTATTGTCCATCCTATCAATATCTGATACTACCGGTTCCAAAACATACAACTCAAGATACCATTCGTTTCCATCGATACTAATTTTCAATTTCTTTCCCACTTCAGCCAAGTCATTAAATGAATAGTTGACATAAATCTAACATGGGCATAATTTTATACACATTTTCATTGCCACTAAATTTTTACCATTAGTTAAAACAGTTTAATGATTCGTCGTAAACAGCTGCACACTCTTCTACTAGAATATTCTTTTCTTCTTCTGTAAGAGTTCTAAAGACATATTAACTTAAAATTCATAAAACTTATCGTCCTTATGACCAGCTGTTTGTTTCATCTCTTCCAACATAACCTTGTGAACACTTGTGGAAAGTGTGTCCTCTTTTACCGAAAGTCTAGTTGCTTTAGAAAATGCAGGTGAAGTTGTTTTTAAAAATACAGAGAACGCTCTGGTAAAGTTAGTGAATACTCGTTTATTTCGTCTTATTCTAAACTAATGAATTTCCAAATTACGGGGTGTGTTTTTTCTTCGCTCCATGCTACACAGTATACCTTTAAAACTCGCCGCAGCTTAAAACGCTCCACCGTTGACTGCAAAGACAACAATGACACAACAGTGTGTCACAATATTTCACCATAGTCATTCTGAGGACTCTCGCAAAATGTGTTTATTTCTTGGGAATTCTTTTATGTCCGCAGCTCGTGGTCGTGCGGTAGCGTTCTCGCTTCCCGCGCCCGGGTTCGATTCCCGGCGGGGTGAGGGATTTTCTCTGCCTCGAGGTGACTGGGTGTTATGTGATGTCCTTAGGTTAGTTAGGTTTAAGTAGTTCTAAGTTCTAGGGGACTGATGACCATAGATGTTAAGTCCCATAGTGCTCAGAGCCATTTGAACCATTTTTTTTTTAATTCTTGTATGCCGAGGAAAAGTCTGAATATATTTTAAAAATTAGACTTCTACGTCATATTTTAGAAGCTTGAATCCAAACTTAGCACATTTATGTAATATATAACAACAGCAACTGGCTTTGATTGAGTTTGCGTTTTCTTTTTTTAATCTAGTAAAGACTAAATTAGTTTTACCGTACTTAACTTAAGCATATACGACTGAGTAAGAAACTGCATTGCAATAAAATATATTTTAGTTTATTTGGATTGGCTTTTACAGATTCATTTGCATCTTGATAGAAATCAAGAACTTCGTCACATTTTCCCTTATCTTTGGAGACGTTCGTTACAACTATCGGATAATGCTTTTTATTGCTCTTATTTGAGCGTCTGAACCTAATGAAAATGAAACATTTTGCTTTAATTCCCTTAGTAGCTTCTCTTTTTAGGATAAGGCAGAAGCACATTTTTTACCAACGCCTCGCTTTTAGTTCGGCGCGCATCTTACTTTTGTTGTTACAGAGGAGTCTCTGAAAACATGTGGATATAAATTATTACCACAATCTTGACAATTGTAGGAATGGTGGTGTCCATCAAAGTTAATGCCATTGCAGTGATTTTATCGTCTTATGCAGAAAATTACCTTGGCAAGTATTTAAGAAGAGAATGATTTTTCTTTTGTGTGATAATTTTCGCTTTGTATCTTTCTGATTGCAAACGTTTATTCACGCCCTTCAAGCCGTCATATTTAACAGTAAATGAGATGCTACAAATTCTGCACTTACACATACACTCACAACTACCAACTTTATGTAACCACTCTCTATAATTTTTATCCTGCAACCATTCACGGAACGCACTTATATAGTGTCTTCTCATTTCACTGTTATTACTCACTGTTGTGAATTATGAAGGCTAGTCTATTCACGCACTATTCTAGCTTTCCAACAACTGCTGGTAAACTGATAAATGACAATAAACGAACGAAAAAAAAATAGGCATTGCCAGTTGACATGTTGCCGCGAATAACCAGTGTTCCTTTAATAATGTGCTGGCCGTATATTACAAACGCAAGAATGAAAAGTTGTCATAATAAGAATAGAATCGCAGCGTTCTGTTACAATAAGAAATAAACATTGGAAGAAACTTATCCATTAAAGGGTAGGGACACATTCAAGCTCGTAAATTAAAGTCATTGTCCTGAAAACGTGGAAAATTCATTTCAAACTCTGGTACTCCGGGTAGCACACAGTGGCCAACTAGCTTCAAAATCTGGACAGGATAGAAATAGAAAAAGAGACGCGCGTTCCGACTTCAGTCACACGAAATCTTGTGTAGGTACTGGTGTGTACTTCTCCAGTGCTGCTGTAGCATTCTAGCCATAGGTCGAAATAATACGTAGTGTCACATCTGCTGGTAAACAGTGAGTCGGTCAACGACACATTTTTCATATGTTGTTTGTGTGGCCTGTTTAACATATGACAGCGACCTAGCCCAGTTTTCAGGATAAAATAAGATGGGGAGCTCTCCAGAAAGTACGTTTATTATGTTTTAACCGATATAATGACGTATATCGACTTAAAAGTTTAATGGTATCCATTTTATCCGAAATTTCCTCTGCGTGGATACACTTTTGTAAATAGCTCTCCTACTACCTAAATAGTCTAGATAACTAGTTCAAAGCCGGCCGCGGTGGTCTCGCGGTTCTAGGCGCGCAGTCCGGAACCGCGCGACTGCTACGGTCGCAGGTTCGAATCCTCCCTCGGGCATGGATGTGTGTGATGTCCTTAGGTTAGTTAGGTTTAAGTAGTTCTAAGTTCTAGGGGACTGATGACCACAGCTGTTAAGTCCCATAGTGCTCAGAGCCATTTGAACTAGTTCAAATGTGTTTTTCGAGCTCTTATTTTCTCGTGTTTGGTGTACGGTGAAGACAGTTATTGTGCAATAATGCACAATAATTAATATTTCAATTAACAATCAATTAAGTAATTGCTTAACTACTGACCTGAAAATTTGTCAATAAACTGTGTGTTGTAGATAATTCTGCAAGGAACATTTTGAATGATTTCTTTTTCAGCATCTACTTCCAGTTCTAAAGCTTGCACACATATGCAAATATTTGACTTTGTGGCAAGATGTATAGCGCCAGACACTGACAGTCAATTTGCGGCTGTGCAGTCAAAATTGTCTCAAGTCGTAGGCACTCCGTTTCAGCTGACTGCTGCAAATGAAAAGCAATTGCGATTAATTTTGTTGAAACTGTGGACGAGGTGGTACCAGGCTCAACGGAAACGCGACCTGTTTTGACGTTCCCAATAAACAGTGGTTGGACGGATCAATTACATTTGTTGTGGGTACCGTCCGCATTCATACTATCGTTCATTTCAACACTTTTTGATTTATAGTAGTGTGATAATACTAATCTTGCATTATAGAATGGCGTAGCCACAGAACAGCAGCTCAAACAGAAGACTGAAAGAAAGACTTCTGGTCGGACTCGTTCCGTATCAGACGACTGTACGGAAAAAAGTAAGCGTCACAAGATGCAGAAACTCAGATCATCGATCAGCAGAGCCGAGTTGGTGTACGCTAGACAAATGAGTCTTCGTTCGGACGGTCCCCTGCAGCCTCCAGTTTATTGAAAGTGGTTACAACAAATTCACCGGAGCGAGCCGACAAATACCAGTGCTGAACGAGATATCCGCCAACTTAGCTCTGAACGTTATTGTCTCGGATAAAATTACTAAGGCAACATATCACATGGTACGAGATGTGACGGGTAAGAACCGTTGTTCCTCCATGTATCCATCGTATGCCAAAATATTGTCAGATAACAAACGTTGTTATCCACCAAAAACGAGTATCAGGGTAACTGAGACCACAGCAGAAGTGCAGCTACAGGCACTGCCGGACCATATTGCAGTGAGATTGATTGGCGTGGCGAAAAAAAAAAAAATTATCACGACAGATTCCAACTTTCTTGACAGTTGTACCTTGATTTGTAAGTGGGGTTGGAACAGACCAGTAAGTCAAGTATACAAGCAAACGGTTGTCAACGAGCACAGTCGTGATGCAATTGTGTTCTTCACTTTGTTCGTACCTTTGGACTTACATCGACATCCAAATCTACGACGATACTCCGCAGCCCACCTTACGGCGCGTGGCGGAGGGTATTCCTTACACTAATAGTAATTTTCTTTCCTGTTCCACTGGTCATTACGTGCGATGTATGTTGCGGGCTACAGAATCATTCTGCAGTCAGCTTCAAATGCAGGTTCTATAAATTTTCTCATTAGTGATCCTCGAAAAGAACGTCACCTTCCCTTCAGTAATTCCCATTTGAGTTCCCGAAGTATCTGCGTAACACTTGCGTGTTGTTCGAACCTACCAATAGCAAACCTAGCAAAAAAATGGCTCTGAGCACTATGGGACTTAACTTCTGAGGTCATCAGTCCCCTAGAACTTAGAACTACTTAAACCGAACCAACCTAAGGACATCACAAACATCCATGACCGAGGCAGGATTCGAACCTGCGACCGTAGCGGTCGGGCGGATCCAGACTGTAGCGCCTAGAATCGCTCAGCCACCCCCGGCCGGCCAACCAACCTAGCAGCCCGCTTTTGAATTGCTTCTATGTCTTCCTTAAATACGACCTGATACAGATCCCAAACACTCGAGCAGTACTCAAGGATAGGTCGCACTAGCGCCCTATTTGCGGTCTCCTTTATAAATGAACTGTACTTTCCTAGAATTCGCCCTATAAATTGAAGTCGACTGACTATTCGCCTTTCCTACCACGATCCTCACATGCTCGTTCCATTTGTATAGCTTTGTAACGTTAAAACTACGTGAATGTGTCAAGGAGGACACTACTAATGCTGCATCCGAATATTCCGGGTCTGTTTTTCCTACTCATCCGGATTAGCTTCATATTTCTCTACATTTAGAGCTAGCTTCCATTCGTCAAGCCAACCAGAAATTTTGTCTAAGTCGCCTTGTATCCTCCTACAGTCGCTGGACTTGGACACCTTACCGTACACCACAGCGTGATCAGCAAACAACCGCATATTGCTGCCCACCCTGTCCGCTAAATCATTTATGTATATAGAGAATAACAGTGGTACTATCAAACTTCCCTGGGGCACTCCTGACGCTACCCTTGTCTCTGATGGACACTCGCCGTCGAGAACAACACTCTTGGTTCTTACTGCAGTGTCTGACAAAGGAGGTAAAAGTGTTATTTGGAAAAATCCGAATCCATCATCGACACGTTTTTGCAGACTGCAAAGATTCCAAGTTTTGAAAGAGTCTGTTGACAATATTCGTGCTGATAAACAAGGTGTGAGAAACCAGATTCATTTTCTTGTCAATGACAGAAATATGGTGGTTAAATATCACTTGGTTTTGACTGCGGTCGATGGCACAGTGAAAACTGCTGTGACGGACACTTTACTGTTGGCTCATCGTTGTTATATTTGTAAGGTGACAACCAAACAGTTTAATAATGTTGATTCACTTGTGGATAAGAGGATCAACTCCGCAAAACTTACTCTCGGAATGTCTTCACTCCAGGCCTGGATAAGATTTAAGGATTGGTTTACACATTTAGGTTGCAGAACTGCTATGACGAAACGGAGAAAACATGGCAGGCTCGGTCTGTAGAGCGGAAATAGCCTCTCGCAGCTCTCAAAGTGAAAATTCGATGCGGTTTCAGACACAATCACGGTTGGCTCATCGACGATCCCAAACAATGACTGGGCATAACAAATGATGGTACAACGGTTAAGTGCATTTTGACGACGTGCCCTTAATTGTACAGATTTTGGGGATTGATGAAGAGCTTACGATGAAAAGCAAATTAATCTTGCAGACAATGTCAAGCGGGTGTGCCACTGATGTCGAGAAATTTAAAACGTATTGCTTTAATGTCCCCAGACGCACCATTACGTTTATTAAACTCATGGCTCGCGATGCTGACATCTGTCCAGTTTTGATTCACAGATATGCCATAATCTAAGCTGCTCCGTTGCCGATTAGCCTGCTGTCTGCAGATGCGCAGAGAGCTCGACAAAAGGATATCCTGTATCGCCGAGAATATGTTACGCGCAAATGGTCTCACGAAAAAACGATGTATGAGGTATTTCATCATCGGCTTCTGGCGTCTTCAGATCCACTCATCTAGAACTTTCGTAAATTACTGGAGAAGATAAATGAATACCACCTGAGGTAAAAGATCTTGTTTTCGAACCATGTCTCAGTGAATAAACCAACAGCGACCCTCGTAACAGCAATAGTGACGCAAACCCATTATGTGGTGCCCAGAGATAATGACAATACTAGCTATGAGCACTTGTTCATTTTCACTACTGTGAAATATATTTTTTCTCCTTCAAGCTCTTTGGTGTTACGAAAGACCTACAAAATGCATTAACAAATGAGGGAACATTCATCTGTTAATGTCCATGGACACAACATGCAGCAAAAATCTATTAGTATTGTTATTGAGAACTGTATGCGCTGTTCTGCGTAAGTATAGCGCTTACGTTAGTTGTAATGGGACCAGTCTATGTTGTGTTTGTGAAATGCTTCTACACTCCATTACTGAACACAAAAATTCTTACGACTTCAACAACTACAGAATATGCGGCTATATGTAGCAACAAAAACATTTGAAAAAAAAGCGAAGCGATATCGTTTTCGTTCAGGCACAAAACTACAGCGCTGGCAGTGAGATAAGTAGGAAACGAACGTGAGGGAGAGAGGGAAGCATTTACAGACAAGGACAGAAAAGATGTCGTCCCGTAATACAAAATATTCTCCGCCCTTGGTGGACAATACCGGCAACGCAACGGCAATACGGCGGCAACTCTCTGCAGCAGCATTTAACATGAGCAATATTGCACAGCCATAACGCGTAACTGCTGTCTGTTGCAAACACATAACAGCACAGCTATTCCGGCCAAATACTGCCGTCAAACACAGCCCATCTAAACGCACCTTAACGCTGTGCGGCGATAACTGCTCACTAGACTGGGCCGTGTTCATACTCCAGTGGCAGTAAAATTTTATTCACTGTTGTCCTCAGCAACGCTTTGTAACTATTGGCATTGCGGAATGTTGCTCCCTATTTCTCCCACCACGCCTAAGCGCAGTCACGTTGGTATCCCACCGACGCGGGACTCACCACTGAAGGCGACTCTACTTCATCACATTGCACTGGTGCCAGTTGAGTCTATCAATAGATGGGGTTTCACTGGGCATGGCGTGCACCTCAATAAGTATGGGAACGGGAGGCTGCCAAAGCTTATAGGTGACAGTGTAGTGGGAGGGTGGTGGGATCACACATGGAAAAATTCCTGTAGTAGCTGGTGTTAGAGCTGCACCTTTTTTAGATTACAGTCAGCTGGTAGGTATACCTGCTTCAAGGAAGACCCTTTAACAAAGGAATCACTTTCAGAGGAGGTTAGGTATCCAAGTAGAGAATGAATCAGCACATTCCATCAAAATATAAGAGGTATAAGAGATAACGTTAGTGAACTGCTTATAGATGTTGACTCTGACATTATTGGCATATCGGAGCACCACTTAAATAATTTGACAATTTAGAGGTTTCCTTTATCAGGATACAGATTAGCTGGCTGTATTTCTAGGACTTCCTTCGGGAGTGGGGTAGTGGCCATGTACGTAAAAAACAGTATTCCATTTGAGTCCGTAGACGTATCGCGGCACTGCACTGAACAGATATTTGAATGCTGTGTAGGGGCAGTTGAATTTAGTGAAACTAAACTTCTAATTTTTGTTGTTCGTAGGTCCTCTAACTCTGACTTCAGAGCATTTCTGCTCAAGCTAGAGAGGATTCTTAGTTCGCTTTGTAGGAAGTACCAAAAATTAGTTATATGTCGTGACTTCAGTATTAATTTCGTATGTGATTGTGCAAGAAAAAGGATGTTGGTAGATCTCCTAAACTCATATGATCTGATGCAGCCTGTGTTTTTTCCAATCAGGGTGCAAGGTAATAGCAGCACAGCCATGGACAATATTTTTATTCATTCTTCATTGCTAAATGGGCATTCTGTTAGTAGAAGGGTGAATGCCCTTTCAGACCATGATGCACAAATTTTAACACTAAAAGGCTTTTGTACTCAAACAAATGTCACAAATAATTACAAACTATGTAGGAAAGCTAATCCAACGGCAACAGAGAGTTTTTTAAACCTCATTAAGCAACAAGAGTGGCAGGGTGTTTATAGTGCCGATAACATAGATGACAAATATAATGCTTTCCTTAACACATTTCACATGCTCTTTGATCTGCTTTCCATTAGAACATTCTAAACAGGATACTAGTAGTAAAAGGCAGCCTTGGTTCCTGGCTAGTGGGATAAGGATATCGTGTAGAACAAAGTAGGAATTATATCAAAATGTTAGAAGCAGTCACAATCTAGCTACAGTAGCCCGTTAAAAACAGTTTTGTAAGGTGTTTAAAAATGTTATTAGGAAGTCAAATAGTATGCGATGCGCAAATAGAATTGCTAATTCACAGGATAAAATTAAAACCATACGGTCAGTTGTGAAGGAAGTGTCCAGTCAGCAGCACATGGTCGACGGTATAAAGTCAGTTCGTAGTGAAAATATTTCTGTTACTGATAAGTCAGATATACGTACAGTATTTAAGAATCATTTTCTGAGGAATGTTGAGGGAATTCAGATACTGACATGGGGGAGACAGAGTCAATAATTAAATCACTGAAGACTAAGCACTCTCATGGATATGATGGAGTGCCTAGCAGGATATTAAAGTACTGTGTTGCACATGTTAGCTCTGTACTTAGCCATATTTGTAATTTTTCCTTTAAGAATAGCCAGTTTCCAGAACGATTAAAGTACTTAGCAGTAAAGCTGCTTTATAAAGAGGGAGAAAGGGATAATGCTGATAATTTTGGACCTATTTCTATGCCATCAGTGTTTGCTAAAGTCATGGAAAATGCTGTGTGTGTAAGGATAATTGATCATTTTACATCATATAATTTGCTATCAAATGTACAGTTCGGCTTTAGAAGTTGTTTAACAACCGAAAAATGCTACAATCTCTTTCCTCTGTGAGGTACTGGATGGATTAAACAAAAGGTTTCGAACGCTAGGCATATTAAACTTCCTGGCAGATTAAAACTGTGTGCTGGACCAAGACTCGAACTCGGGACCATTGCTTTTTGCGGGCAAGTGCTCTACCAACTGAGCTATCCAAGCACAACTCACGCTCCGTCCTCACAGCTTTACGTCTGCCAGTACCTCGTCTCCTACCTTCCAAAGTTCACAAAAGCTCTCCTGCGAACCTTGCAGAACTAGCACTCCTGGAAGAAAGGATATTGCGGAGACATGGCTTAGCCACAGCCTGGAGAATGTTTCCAGAATGAGATTCTCACTCTGCAGTGGGGTGTGCGCTGATATGAAACTTCCTGGCAGATTGAAACTGTATGCCGGACTGAGACTCGAAATCGGGACCTTAGCCTTTCGCGGGCGAGTGCTCTACCAACTGAGCTACCCAAGCACGACTCACGCCCTGTCCTCACAGCTTTACTTCTGCTGTGGCCACATGTAGTAAACGTTGCTTCACGCAGTGCAGAATGGCAAAACAGAGGCACGCCGCCAGCAAGGGTGGCCGAACGGTTCTAGGCGCTACAGTCTGGAACCGCGCGACCGCTACGGTCGCAGGTTCGAATCCTGCCTCGGGCATGGATGTGTGTGATGTCCTTAGGTTAGTTAGGTTTAAGTAGTTCTAAGTTCTAGGGGACTGATGACCACAGCAGTCAAGTCCCATAGTGCTCAGAGCCATTTGAACCAAGAGGCACGCCAGCGACCGAGGCATTGCGAAGTAGGCAGGCACAGATAACCTTGCTGACAGCAGCAGTCTACCAGCAGTCTGACGCAAGGACGCACACAGACCGAGTGCCGAGTGAAGCCTGGAGAGTGCTGAGTAAGGGGAAGTGAGGCCAGCACGCTAAGTTACGCTGCAATATACTGCGGGAGTAATAACAAAAAGCTACCACCGAGGGTAAACATCGTCCTCCTGCCGGATGTAAATAGTGGAGCGCAGGCAGCAACAGACAGAAGCCATTAGGAAGCAGTTCAGATCTGAGGACGGACGTGGTCCGTGTCCGAATGTTCAGTCTTCGTAGGTGACGATTCCGGAAGTCTGTTCCAGCTCGCAGGAGTCATCCGTTCGCCGCCAGATGTCAACTTCTGCTCTGGAGGTCGGCCCGAGTTCGGTCGGCACCATGGCTGACTAACTACAGCGACAACTTCCAGCAGGACCGGCCGCAGCGCGGTCTTGGTCACAGGCGCCGCCGGGGACTGACGCCCGGACTTCACGGCACCCGGCTCCATGGCGCGAGGTCCGTCCATGACGGGACCTCGCGGACATCGCGACTGACGGCTTCCCAGACGCCGGTGCAGCAGGCGTCGGCAGCTGACCTCACGGAGACGCGGCTCGAGCGGCGACGAGTTCATATCAACCACAGGGCATCCTGGCTTCAGAGGAGCACTGGTGGCCTGAGGCTCCCGAGTGCGATCAGCGGCGCCCGTTGCGCGCAATGTCGGAGAATCTGCACAGCAGCAGCCAGGCAGAGGGATCCGCAGGGCTGGGCAGCGACGATGAGGGAGAAATTGTAAAGAAAGTTCAATAAATAATTGTAAAAGTCCACGCTGTCTCAGTCTTTGGCGCAGTCACTGTGTCTGCTGCAAACAAGTTGTGGAGAAGTCGTAACACTTCCGCCAGTACCTCGTCTCCTACCTTCCAAACTTCACAGAAGCACTTCGTAGAGCACTTGCCCGTGAAAGGCAAAGGTCCTGAGTTCGAGTCTCGGTCCGGCACATAGTTTTAATCTGTCAGGAAGTTTTATATCAGCGCACACTCCGCTGCAGAGTGAAAATCTCATTCTTCTAGGCATATTTTTTATTTAACTAAGGCGTTTGATTTCGTTGATCACAAAATACTGCTCCAGAAGTTGGAATCCGCAGCTCATGGTCGTGCGGTAGCATTCTCGCTTCCCACGACCGGGTTCCCGGGTTCGATTCCCGGCCGGGTCAGGGATTTTCTCTGCCTCGTGATGACTGGGTGTTGTGTGATGTCCTTAGGTTAGTTAGGTTTAAGTAGTTCTAAGTTCTGGGGGACTGATGACCATAGATGTTAAGTCCCATAGTGCTCAGAGCCATTTTTGAACCAGAAGTTGGACCATTATGGAATACGAGGAGTATCTCACAACAGACAGCAAAAGGTCATTACTCACAGTGTTGAGAATGGTTGCGATGTGGGGTCTGAGTGTGGTATGGTCAAATGGGGGATGCCCCAGGGATTATTGTTGAGGCGACTCCAGTTCCTTATTTATATAAATGATATGCCCTCTAGTATTACAAGTAATCCTAAAATATTTCTGCTTGCTGATGACACTAGCTTGGTAGTAAAGGATGTTGTGTGCGACATTGGCTGTGTTTCAAGTAGTGCAATTCATGACATAAACTTCAGGGTTTGTAGAAAGTAAACTAACGCTAAATCACAATAAGACTCCGTTTTTTTATAGTTTCTAACACACAAATCAACAAACCCCGACTTTTTAATTTCACAGAATGGGCATGTGATTAGTGAAAGTGAACAGTTCCGATTCCTAGGTGTTCAGATAGATAGTAAACTGTCGTGGAAAGCCCACATTATGGATCTTGTTCTAAGACTTAATGCTGTCATTTTTAACTATTCGAACGGTATCTGAAGGAAGTTATAGTTCGACACGAAAATTAGTCTACTTTACTTAGTTCCATTCGCTCTTGTCGTATGGTATGATATCTTGGGGTAGTTCTTCGCATTCTCAAAGGATATCTTTGGTTCAGAAACGGGCAGTTCAGGCAGTAAGTGGTGTAAGTTCGCGAACCTCTTGTCGACCCCTGTTCGCTAGTCTTGGTATTCTGGGATTGGCCTCTCAATATATATATTCTTTACTGTCGTTTCTTATTAATAATATCAGCTTATTTCCAAGAGTTAGCAGCTTTCACTCAGTTAATACTAGACAGAAATCTAATTTGCATTTGGATCGCACTTCCGTAAGTCCTGTGCAAAAAGGTGTGCAGCATACTGCTGCATTCATTTTCGATAAGTTACCACAGGAATTAAAAATCTTAGCAGTACTCCACGTGCTTTGAAATCGAAACTAAAGAGTTTCCTCATGGGTCACTCCTTCTATTCTGTTGAGAAGTTCCTTGAGAAATTAAGTCGATTCCTGTGTTATATTGTTGACTGCGTTTACTTAAACTTATGGCTTGACTTTTTTCGGGTTCATAAACATTTTATTTTACACTACTGGCCATTAAAATTGCTACACCAAGAAGAAATGCAGATGATAAACGGGTATTCATTGGACAAATATATTATACTAGAACTGACATGTGATTACATTTTCACGCAGTTTGGGTGCATAGATCCTGAGAAATCAGTACCCAGAACAACCACCTCTGGCCGTAAAAACGGCCTTGATACGCCTGGGCATTGACTCAAACAGAGCTTGGATGGCGTGTACAGGTACAGCTGCCCATGCAGCTTCAACACGATACCACAGTTCATCAAGAGTAGTGATTGGCGTATTGGGACGAGCCAGTTGCTCAGCCACCATTGACCACACGTTTTCAATTGGTGAGAGATCTGGAGAATGTGCTGGCCAGGGCAGCAGTCGAACATTTTCTGTATCCAGAAACGCCCGTACAGGACCTGCAACATAAGGTCGTGCATTATCCTGCTGAAATGTAGGGTTTCGCAGGGATCGAATGAAGGGTAGAGCCATAGGTCGTAACACAGCTGAAATGTAACGTCCACTGTTCAAAATGCCGTCAATGCGAACAAGTATGGCGATGACGAATACACGCTTCCAATGTGCGTGCACCGCGATGTCGCCAAACACGGATGCGACCATCATGATGCTGTAAACAGAACATGGATTCATCTGAAAAAATGACGTTTTGCCATTCGTGCACCCAGGTTCGTCGTTGAGTACACCATCGCAGGCGCTCCTGTCTGTGATGCAACCTCAAGGGTAACCGCAGCCATGGTCTCCGAGCTGATAGTCCATGCTGCTGCGAACGTCGTCGAACTGTTCGTGCAGATGTTTGTCGTCTTGCAAACGTCCCCATCTGTTGACTCAGGGATCGAGACGTGGCTGCACGATCCGTTACAGTCAAGCGGTAAGATATCTGTCATCTCGACTGCTAGTGATACGAGGCCGTTGGGATCCAGCACGGCGTTTCGTATTACCCTCCTGACCCCACCTAGTCCATATTCTGCTAACAGTCATTGGATCTCGACCAACGAGAGCAGCAATGTCGCGATACGATAAACCGCAATCGCGATAGGCTACAATCCGACCTTTATCAAAGTCGGAAACCTGATGGTACGCCTTTCTCCTCCTTACACGAGGCATCACAACAATGTTTCACCAGGCAACGCCGGTCAACTGCTGTTTGTGTATGAGAAATCGGTTGGAAACTTTCCTCATGTCAGCACGTTGTAGGTGTCGCCACCGGCGCCAACCTTGTGTGAATGCTCTGAAAAGCTAATCATTTGCATATCACAGCATCTTCTTCCTGTCGGTTAAATTTCGAGTTTGTAGCACGTCATCTTCGTGGTATAGCAACTTTAATGGCCAGTAGTGTATATGATATTACTTCTATGTCGTAATTTCATGTAGTGACCCGTTCCATGACCTTGGAGATTCAATTTGGTCTTACGCAACTAGACGTGTAAATTAATTAATTAGAAAACTCAGTCAATGAGACACCCACGGCGAAGACTTGTCTAGAGGTGTCTTGGACAGCAGTGGTACACCAACATTACTGTCGTCTGCCATACGGCATGACATACAGCAGCGATGGTCTGGGGTACAATTTATCTTCTCTTCACAGTAGGATCCGTTTTGATGTCATCTGCGGTATTCTTATAGCACTGAGATACATTGATGTTATTCTACGCCCCATTTTGTGATCCTTCTTGGAAAGCTATCCTGCGCTTACCTTTCAGCAAGATAAATCGCGCCAGCACATAGCGAAAGTTTCTGCTGCTTTTCTTCGTCCGCGCCAAACCATAGATTGGCAGCAAGGGCGCCGGATCTCTCTCCAATTGAGCAAGTTGGGAGCATTATGGCTAAGGACATCCAACCAGCTAGGATTTCGAAGATCCTACACTCCAGTCGGACAGAATTTGGCACGTTATCCCTCGGAAAGACATCCAACAATTCTGTCAATCAGTGCCAGGCCAAATAAATGCTTGCATAAGTGCCAGATGTAAACCATCTTGACTTGCTTATTCAATTTTTCTGAAACTGCAATCATTTGTTTGTCTGTATATGTACATCACATCTACCAATTTCCATTTCATTAGAATAATTCTTTCATGGTGCGCCGTTTTTTGTCTTAGAGTGTAATTCTTGTATTATCCATGTAACTGACATAATATTCCAATTCGCAATGTCATTTTCTTTTGGAGGGGGGGGGGGGGAGATGGGCAGTCCTAAAAGTGGACGAGGGAGAGGAGGTTGACGTACGAAATGTTTGGCTACAGTACCAAAATACTTAGAGCTGTCACTGTGTCTACATAGTCACAATCATACTTTGAACCAAAGCGGTATACACAGCTGCTCGTGAAAACTGCAACACCTCGAACACAGCATGCAACAAACACCACATTGGAATGATGTGTACAACAAACTTTGCTACCGAATTGATTAACATTTCAGCACAACCATACAACTGTATGGACCACTCTCTAGTAGCACCTCTGTAGGGGCTGGAGCGAATTTGGTGATAGTGTAGGTGGTAGTGCACCAGTGGAAACGCTGTGCACAATTAAACAACATAACTTTATTTCATCTTCAATTCTACATGAAGCAGGCACGCGTCTCCTCGTGAGCTCCGGACGGTGCAGCTGGCTTCGGCTGCTAGGACGGCGCCCGGCTATCCTGCGTCAGGACTCTGTCCTGGTTGCGAAGGCGAGGCCACGGCCAGTTGCGACGGCGGCGCTTCCCCGGCGGAGCGACCCTCCAGGGTGCCTATTCTGTATCTTTCCGCCATTGTGCCGATCGTTTCGGTACTCAAGAGCACCGAACGGTCTAGTACTCGAATTAGAGTCCCTGCATTATTCAGTATGCATTTCGGTAGCGATACCGTTCAGGTCTAGAGAACCGAAGCGCTGTTGTCGGTTCGTGTCGCGCAAGCCAAACAAAAGCAAGCGGCCGCAGATCCGCGCATGCGCACTGCAGCGCGCACAGCGCCACGAACACAAAGCAGATAGCAGACGACGCAGGCGCGCTATTCTTCCAAGTACCGAAAATTGTGTTTACCTTGCCATAACGCATGACGCCGCATTTCATCAAGCTGACGTGCCCGCCTTCATCGCCCTTGCCTCCTCCTTAACAGTACCAGGTGCAGTATATCCATTTCCGTGATTCTCAGCTGAAATGCATATCAATTTTTACAACTTCTCTGACCGCATGTTTCCGTGCATGCATAATAACGATAGCGTATTTGACTGTATTTTGCAGATTGTCGTAAATACCGCATTATGTCATCTTATTCTCATTCACACAGACATCGTGTTTTGGATTTTACATTTCGGAAAATGAGTTAGGAATAGTGTGTAGTACTACATTGTACTAATACATCTATAAAAACACCCGAAAAATTGATTCTGAGAGTTTCAAGATGTCAGACTGAGATTCATTGCAAGAATCCTAAGGAAATGCAATCTGAAAACAAAGGAAGTAGGTTACAGTACGCTTTTTCGCCCACTGCTTGAATACTGCTCAGCAGTGTGGGATCTGTACCACATAGGGTTGATAGAAGAGATAGAGAAGATCCAACGGAGAGCAGCGTGCTTCGTTACAGGATCGTTTAGTAATCGCGAAAGCGTTACGGAGATGATAGATAAACTCCAGTGGAAGACTCTGCAGGAGAGACGCTCAGTACCTCGGTACCGGCTTTTGTTAAAGTTTCGAGAACATACCTTCACCGAGGAGTCAAGCAGTATATTGCTCCCTCCTACGTATATCCCGCGAAGAGACCATGAGGATAAAATCAGGCAGATTAGAGCCCACATAGAGGCATACCGACAATCCTTCTTTCCACAAACAATACGAGACTGGAATAGAAGGGAGAATCGATAGAGGTACTGAAGGTACCCTCCACCACACTCCGTCAGGTGGCTTACGGAGTATGGATGTAGATGTATTTGTAGGAAAAAAATACACAAAAGCACTAGTAACGTCAGTTCACACTCATGTAATATACGCAAGCAGAGCCGATGTCTTGATATTTAATGATCTTTAAACTCTTATTTGCATAAAAATAACACGCATTTTGAGAGAATATTGACCGGAAACCTTTTTGTGTTGTGATCATTCACAGTA
This sequence comes from Schistocerca nitens, assembly GCF_023898315.1. NCBI lineage: Eukaryota > Metazoa > Arthropoda > Insecta > Orthoptera > Acrididae > Schistocerca > Schistocerca nitens. Next base: position 772,852,045 of record NC_064616.1, on the reverse strand, counting down.
ACAACCTAACCTAACCATATTTCTAACAAAGGAAAATAGACTATTATGAACTCACTTTCCAACCTGATGCGTCCTCTCGTGATTCTTTAGTAACACAATCACTAAATCCAAAGCTAAAACCGCAAAATATGTTTAAAACAACAAATTATAGGTGTACATAAACCACAGATCACCGATTGACGGGGCCAGACCGAAATCCAAAACCTTTCGCTACAATTGTCGTAAAATCGGTGGGAGGACCGTTCGGTAACAAGTCTCAGAAGCTTACTGAGTAAGATATTTCGATAAAGAACCGAAAATGACGTCACTACCGAAACTAACGCACTACACCGATCGGTATGAACAATACAGAATAGGGCCCCAGGAGACGGCCCCGGTGCTCTTCGCTGCGCGGTTGCGGAGAAGACTGTGCGCGGGTCTCCACCCATGCCCCACAGACAGGCGGCAGACGGCGGCTGACGTTGTGACGTCGAGTCCCTCCCTGAGTTCGCTGTTTCAGCATCGGTGGCAGCAGACACGAACAGCAGGCGGCAGACACAGCCTGGTCTCGAACCGGAGGCTGCTGCTGGCGATGCCCAGTCGTCTATTGGTCCAGTGGTGCTCCAGCATCATAGTGCGGCTACTCAGCAATTACAAAGTCCCTGAATCGGATAACTTCCTGTCCTCAAATTCAGCCTCATTTATACTCCGTTACTGCCCATTTGTTTCTCTAACACCTGGTGTCTAGTCACATTTCCCATAACAGAGAGACCTGCTTGAGTGCAGTGGCAATAACCAATTACTACATCATTCTTTGCTGCATGGGGCAATTTACCGTTGCACTCAGCTACACTTGCTTCACAACTCATGCATCTGTTATTGTGCCCTACTTGTCGATGTAGCATGGCTGACAGCCAGCGCTGTCACTGCAATACTCCGTGGTGGCCTCCATGCTACTCTCAGCGCTTACAATAAAGATTTAATACTTTTACCAGAATTCTGGGTAGTGTTACTACGCACTGTAGTAGGAGTAACACTATCTACAGTCTGTATATGTGGGTGTCTCACTCAGAATGTTGTTTGCTTGTTAGATGATCGTGTTATGCCTCATGTACGAACAGAAACATCTACCAGCATGTGTCAGAATTCGTCAGTGACAGCATCGTGAACATTCGAAACAGTGGTTTATCGTTCCGTGATATCACTGCTTCCGTTGGTTGGCATTGCACGATTGTCAAACAGATATGGAACTGTGGCATTCAGTAGATCCCTGTTCAGCAACATGAGGGATCTCAACACTCACATACATCTGATGCCCAAGATACAGACATTTTGTTCACTCAGCTGTGAAGGGTCACAAAGTAACTATACATGCCTTGAATCAGGAAATAGGTTTATTTGCTACAGGACAAATATCCACACGGAGAGTGCAGTGACGTCTCGAGCACTATGGACTATCAGTGCAGAAACCACTACTGCTGCATCCCTCCACACAGCAGCAGAGGGAGGCATGGTGACAACACTGGACACAGGAGTGGCACCATGATGCCCTTTCTGCATATAGCTTCATGGTTTCCATAAGTCCCGTCATCACCATATGTGCCGCACTAGCATACATAATGCTACTGAGGGCCATAGGGTACAGGACATGTCCACTTCTGGTTCTCATAAGTATTGGAACACGGGTGACACCACACCAAAGTACCGTTATCCAAGATGGCGGCGATGACGTCAATCAAGATGGCGGATTTTGGAGGGAAGTTTGAATTTTGGCGGGAAAGTGCCAAGCCCCCGAACCCAGAAAAAATGGCGCGAAGTTCAAATTCCACCATGGCAATGTATCACAACCCCACTATCTCTACTAAGCAAAGAAAATGGTGGGAAAAAAGGACTTGTCTTTATTATTTAACAAATTTCAGACTGGTGTGTTCTCCACTGGGTCTGGACTGCAACTGACAGAGGGTGCTCTCCTGACATCAGCTGATGACGCAAGTACCGTCATTAAAGATGGCTGCACCCAGTGTGTTCACCGTGAGCTCCAGAACCCAACTGGGTTAGTTCATATCGGCGCCACTGGTGGGCGCTCTCCTGACGTCAGATCGTGACACAACTACCGGTATTGAAGATGACGACACCCAGTGTGTTCACTGCGAGCTCCATAGCCCAACTGATTTCGTTCATATCGTGCCCACCAGAGGGCGCTACCATGAAGTTACGTGATTACACAAGATCGTCTGCTCTCTCTCACGCATGCGCGTTATAACTAGACACGCGCCGTGCCACCGGCCCACGGGAGTCCGACCGCTTACGTCGCACACCCTCAGCCGCCACCTCCATACACGCGCCGGACATAGTCTTCTGTAAATACGCTAACTAAAGTAACACCCACATCACGCATATAACCTATCAATTACCTAAGTACTTAATTCCATTTCAATTTTAATCATATTCAATAATTGAGTTTACAATTTCAATATTCAATTATCAAATGAGAAGTTCCACGTTTTCCCACTATTTTCATTCATGACCTAGCACCCCCCACCCCTAGAATGCTGTACTAGTATTGGCTACTGCATTAGTCACGTGATTCAACTTCATGTATGTAAGAAAAGGTGTTCACTATACTTTCAACTACCTGGTTTCAACTACTTTTCAAGGTCCAGACCGTCACCTCTTCCTAGGAACCACCGCCGAGTTTGAGTTCTGGCAGTAAAGAAAGGTCACTTGGACTTTCGCTACCAACCTAAGAAAACTGTTCCAAAAGAAGCTCATCACCACTAACCGAAGCCTCCAGGCGCAACCTCTTGCTGGTAAAAGGACTCAACCCACACTAGGCTGATGGAGAGAGGAAGGAGTGTACTTTATTTATTTGAGAGTAATTTATTTGGGGATGGAGTATATGTATCACAGAACACACGCTCTGATAAGCCCCACAGCATACAGACCTGCAAACTACTCCTACATAACTCACGTATAACGCTCTACACACACTCTTGCTAATTGTAAACCTTCAAAAATAACATATTGCACAACCTACAGACATGCGAACCACTCACAAACAATGCAATGCATTTACGTCAAGACAGCCAAACAACCCCTAAATTGTCAAAATAATAATCCATCTAAAACACTCTGCTTGCTAATCGTCAACAGTCGAAATCATACACCAGTCTTTATTTAAACAATTAGAGCCAGCACCACCACGAAGTGTATTCGCCACTGAGTCCATAGTCCAACTGACTTAGTTCATATCGATGCTACTAGGGGACGCTGCAGTGACATCAGGTGATGACGCACGTACCATAATCTAAGATGGCTGCACCTAGTGGGTTCACCACGACTCCAGACCCCAGCTGGCTTAGTACATTTCGTCGCCGCCAGAGGACGCCACCGTGACACCAACTGATGACTCAAGTACAGTTATCCATGATAGCGGCAAACAGTGTGTTCTCCACGAGGTCTAGCACTCAGTACCACCAGCAGAGGACACTGTCGTCCGTTTCCTGACGTAAACCAAGATGGTCAGGGAAAATGGTGGCAAAACGACTCAGCCTGCTCTGTGCTGCTGGTCAGAGTAAGGATGGAGTGCACTCTACTTATTTTCAAACAACTTATTTAAGGATACAGTATATCTATCACACTCACACAAAACATCCATCCCGATGTGCCTGGGGTCACGTTCACAGCCCACAGACACGCAACCAACTCGTAATTTCAGTACACAATAGCAAACTGCTCCTAAATAATTCTTCACACTGATGTGTAGATACGCTCAGTACTCGTAAACTGTCCAAATAGCGCATAGCGGGAACTACAGAGCCACTTGCGAAATAATGCAATCAACGCGCACAAGCACAGTCCACTGCCCCCTGTTCAATAGAGTACACAGGAGGTAGCGATAAGTGATGCATCCGTCACACGTGAAACCGCGTACAGCCCCTGTTCGGCTTCCGCAAGCATGAGGTGGCAGCACCCCCATTCATACGTAACACATGAGAAATTACTATCCACTAGACACCGATGATGACGCGATCGCACGTACGGTCGACGCGGCTGTCAACTGTCAAACCACGCACAGGCCCCATGCCCACGTCCCGCATGTAGCGGCACCCCCATTCATACGTAACACCTGAGAAATTCCTATCCAAATACGTCTTCACCTACACACACGTGCTGACGTGATCGGGCGGAAGCGCAACCGCGAGCTGCAGCCGAACGCAGGCCAAAGTTGTATGTAGGCGCTGTTAATGACCAAGGTCTTATTCACAGTGCGCGCACTCTAAGCAGAGCCGTGCGCGTTCGGCATTCCTTGCTACCCGCACTCTACCTGCAGTCCGACGAAGACGCTGCAGAATTCCGTTCCACAGTAGCAGAACCTGCTTTCTCCTTAGCAATTCTAGTGGACCATACATCACGTTTGACTCACACTTCACCGCGTGTAGCTACATACCATCGCCAACGCATCTAGCAACGTTATCAATCTTTTACTCAAGTCACATTGCTATCTAAAATAATAACCAAGTCTAACTCTACTAAATTCTATGGCCCCCCAGAAATAGTTAACACTCGCTTTCTTATTATCTCAGCTTGTATGTGCCAAAATTCCTGCCCTAACAGAACCTATTTACCAAAATATCGCCGAATCCAGTATTCCTTCCCCCCAGACATAAAGCAATAGCGTTCCTGCTCTCAACATACGCAAATGTTCTGACCGCTCCTAAATCCCACCACAATCAATCGAGCATTTTCTTTGTGGTGCTTTCAGTCGTTATTTTGCAAAGATTGCTAACTTGCACCGATAGTTCCCTCAATCTACACACGCCCAACCTGTTCTTTCTTTCTACAGACGCTACACTCATTGGTAATAAACTATTTTATACTGATCACCATTTTGCACCAACAACTAAACATCGCAAAGTTGTCTGCATCAAATACATGCGATACTCGCAAGAATATTGGAGCATCAAACCGATCTCCAACCAGGGAATATTTCACCGAGTACTGTCTCGATCTAGTAAACATGCAATTCATATCCCCCACCATACCAAATCATCCCCTTTGCATCAGCGAACCGAAGTCACTCTCTCAGAACTGATGTGAAAGACAAGCTCGTTCCCCCCCGGCACAAACGAGTTACTATTTCACTTTCTTGCTCGCATTTCTACAGACATCTCTAGACTCTTCGATTAAAAGAACAACCATATTTTCGCCATGATATTATACAATTTTCGCCGTACTTCCCGACATGAAGGACACAGCAGTAGCCTCCCGATCGCTAACGCAACATAATGCACAAGATATAGACTACACATTATTTCTCCACAAACACCAATTTTAGCGAGGTGTAGCGTGCTATAAACCATTGACTAACTAGAAACAAATAGAGTAAAATAATATTTGCACTTTCGAATACCGAAGTCAGTGATGTAACAGATTCCAGATAATTAATGTTGCTTACAAACCAAGTAGGGTCTTTCCCACGTCTAGAGAACAGGTAAACATGTGTCCAACACACCGCAATCGATATTCCCTCAGCTAAATAAAGGCACCAAATGTGCAGAAGCAGTCGACCGAACAATTTACAAGGGAGGGAATAACACTCCACCGCAAACGCACCATCTCCTCAAAGTTACACTTGATCACGAAAGTCGCCCAGCACATACTTAGTTCGCTATTCGGTCGTCTAGAAGATGGTAAAGTTAACTATGATACATTCCTACAGTCAAACAGGCCTCTGCATTTGGAAGACTGCTACCATTAACATGGGAACGCGTATCAATACCACCACAGACTTTGCATACACGAACACATTCTAGAAAACCCCTCACATATTTCTCGGTGCTGTTACCTAGGAAGAGGTGGCGGTCTGGACCTTGAAAAGTAGTTGAAAATAGGTAGTTGAAAGTATAGTGAACACCTATTCCTACCTATATGATGCCGAATCACGTGACTAATGCAGTAGCCAATAGGAGTGCTAGGTCATGAATGAACACCGTGCTGATAGTGGGAAAGTGTGGAGAGAGAGCAGACGATCTTGTGTCATCACGCGACTTCATGGTAGCACCCTCTGGTGGGCATGATATGAACTAAGTCAGTTGGGCTATGGAGCTCGCGGTGAACATACTGGGTACCGTCACCTGGAATATTGGTATTTGCGTTGTGATCTGACATCAGGTGAGCGCCCTCCGGTGGCACCGATATGAACTAAACCAGTTGGGTTCTGGAGGTCGTGGTGAACACACTGGGTGCAGCCATCTTGAATAACGCTACTTGTGTCATCAACTGACATCAGGAGAGCGCCCTCTGCTGGCACCGATATGAACTAAACCAATTGCATTCCAGACCCAGTGGAGAACACACCTGCCTGAAACTCGTTAAATAATAAAGACAAGTCCTTTTCCCTACAATTTTCTCTGCTTAGCAGAGATAGCGGGGGTGTCACTCATTATCTTGGTGGCATTTGAACTTCGCGGCATTTTTTCTGGGCGACAGGGGCATGGCACTTTCTCGCCCGCCAAAATTCAAACTTCCCGCCAAAATCCGCCATCTTGATAGACGTCATCGCTGCCATCTTGGATGACCTCATCGCCGCCATCTTGGATAACAGTACTTTGGGGTGATGTCACCTTTGTTCCAATACTTTCATAGTCATCGTATTTCCGACTCCTTAAGGACAGTGAATTGCCTTATCTTTGATGTCTCCAAAACTTTATCTTTCCGCAAGATGATGCAAGACCACACGTAACCACACTGCACAAAATGTTCAAATGCGTGTGAATGTGTATGTGACCAAACTGCTGAGGTCATCGGTCCCTAGACTTACACCCTACTTAAACTAACTTACACTAAGGACGACACACACACACCCATGCCCGAGACAGTACTCGAACCTCTGGCAGGAATAGCCGCCCAGTTCATGAAATGGTGCCTCTAACTGCACGGCCACTCCGCATGGTCCACGCAGTCCAAACCTACCTCTATACAGGGGGTGTACAACTGTAGTCCTGCCCAACACATTCTCGAGATCTCTCGCCCAATGAATACATTTGGTCACGGGTTCCCGAAAGACTAGCATTTTTGCACTTGACACTATGATTGGCATGTAACTGAAGGAGCATAGCGTGCTGAACCCATACCTCTCACACAAGCTCAGTTCAACTCAATGCCCAGCCAAATCAGAGCCATCGTTGCTGCCAGAAGAGGCAATTCTGTGTACTGCTTGGGCCACTCATATTAATGACAAAAGCCTGAAAGACCACATTTTGGAATGTGAGATGTGCAGAAAGAGTCAGTGACGTTGTAGGGATACAGAGAGGGATGTTGAGTCATGCCGACTCCAGGGCCGTTGCCAGCTGAGCTAAGTTTCTCGGTTGTGGCTCCATGGTGGGATCGAGCTAGTGCCACAGATTCTCAACTAGGTTCAATCCGGCGAGGTTGGCGTCCAGGGCAGTACAGTAAACTCATCCTAGTGCTCCTCGAAACACGCACATACACTGCAAGCTATGTGACACGATGCTTTGTCCTGCCGGTAGATGGCATCGTGTCAAGGAAAAACAAAATTCATGTAGGAGGCAGATGGATATCAGTATTTTGTTGAAATATTGTGCCTCCAGAAAGATGAGATTACCCAGGGAATGCCATCGAAGACATGCTCCAGATCATAACGCTCCCTCCTGGTTGCAGGGTGTTTCCTTTCAGACATTCCTATGGAACATGATACGTGATTCATCTGAAAAGGCCAGCTGTCGAGACACTCAGTGGCCGCCAGTTGAAGTATTGGCGTGCAAATTACAGCCTTTGTCGAGGATGAATAGCAGTCAGCATGGGTTCATGAACCAGAGACCTGCAGCAGGGCTCATACACAGCGAAGTTCGCTGAACTGTCGTAGAGGAGACACTGTTGCTACCTCTTTGGGTCATCTAGGTGGTCAATTGCTTAACAGTTGCACGTCTATTGCCCCATACACATCTCCGCAGCCGTCGTTCATCTCTGTTATCTATGACCCGAGGTGCACCACAGTTGCCTCAGTGCCGGTTTTGAGTGCACGGTATACTGCAACCACAGTGGCACATGAACGGTTTACAAAAATAGCCATTTCGGAAATACTTCCACCCTTGGTCCGAAAGCCAATGATCATGTCCTTTTTGGGCATAATATAAATCACTCCATTTCCGCATTACGATAACGACTGCATTGTTTTCCGTATCCCCCCGACACTGCTGGCGGTGTCACCTGTCACCTCATGTCATGAGTGGTTATTGCATGTTGACGTCGAACATAGGCGGTGGTCACATTAATGTTACTGCACCGTGTAAAATTCGGAACCTGTATACTTTCAAATCACCTACAGATTTATTCACGCATTCTTCCTACTAAACCGTATGCGCACTATGAGTAAAATGTCATTATTTTCTATCCTTCCTGGTGAGCAGTTTCAATGGCCAGCAATGTATTTTCGATCGTTCTTGCAATGTGCTACAAGGGTATCATCAACGATTACCGCTGACTCTGCTTCTACTGAAATCAAATCTAGTATCTTAAGCAGATATAAATTATTGTTCATTTAACACATCAGACTGAAGAAGGCAAATCTATATTGGCGCTTTGCACACCTATTATCATCATTAATAATTGTACACCAGCCTACTGCAACGTTACCCTGTTTTAAAATACAAAAAAAGTAAACTAGAAATAACTACACAGGCCAACAACAAACAGTTGTGAAATCAGCTTTCCTCTATCCGCTATTATTTTGCTGATCATTGTTATTTAACATGCACTTCTACACGAATTGTGTAGTTTCATCTCTGATTTGTGCGCTTTTAAATCACGTGAATGAGGATTGGTCCCTGTATGTTTGCCCTATTGTCAGTCTGCTTCCAAATTAGTTCCAGGAATATCCACCAGATAGCGTTGGAGGTTACTGTGTGAGCTCCCGCGGTACCAAACAGAGCGAGGTTGGCTTCGCATGATAGTTTGGTTAGGAAGCATCTCCGATGTAGACTTTTGCATTTGTATTGTCGAATAGATATAAAATAACTTTAAGTAGAAGAAGTTGCGTAAATCACATTGATGGTTTTTGCTACATATGCAGAAAATAAACGTTGAAAAGAAACCGAAGACCTATAATTGGCTTTGTAAAGACGTTTGCTATAAGTATGTAAAACTTGTATAGAACACTTACAATCGTGGGCTACCGGGAAACGAAAACGTCTGAAACAAAAGCCACTCCGATAGCTTTTGTTTGGAAGGACTAGTGTTGTCCCTCTGATTCTAATGAAGATGACAGTGATTATGCGGATATGGCATGAATCGCTTAAGGATTAAACTCAGATGAGTTAATAACTCACCAGATATCTCTGTCAAAAGAAGCTTCTGAATTACTGACTTCATACAAAAATGTACTGGATCAAGGAATCAAAGCTACCTTTTATCATACAACAGAAAAATGTATGCTACTCTTCTTGCTCTTGAAATTGTCCATCCGAAAAAAAATATCCGCGATGAGCCATTCCAGTTGTAATAAGTCTCTACTGTAACTACGTATTAGCGCACTTATTCGAAAATGTTATGCATCTTTTTAGCTAAAGTTCTTTTCTGCTATTTTAGTCAACGAAACTTCATGAGAAAAAGGCTCTTTCAAGATGTGATTAAACAATTTGTATAATAAAGGTAAATACTCATTTTGTTTCAATGAGAAGCGGCAGCCCTCGTCTAATTTTGGTATGAATAGGTCCTTAGATTGTTTACTAGCTAGTGAAGATACTACTTCTTAATATTTCTTCTTGTTTTATTTCACAATTAGTTTGTCACCCGTAGTAAAACACAATATGCAGTTTTTTCTTAGTGTCAACATTTTTACCAATCAACAAGACAACAAAAACGTAGTTTCATTACCAAAACCTCTTTTTACATGAAAGGAGCTCATTTTCAAGTGATTACACACGATGTGTCATTTACAAAAACCTATAAGTTAAATCAGCTAACTATTATGTCCAGTATAATTTGGCACACATCCAGTTCAATATAACATAGAATTGTTGTCCAGAATGTTCTAGAATTTCCTTTGTCAAAATAATTATTATAATGACATCTGGTTTTACAAACGGTGTCATTATGTAAAAATTGTATATTTTATGGTTACAAAAATCTGAGTTACAAAAGAAGTTTTATATACCAGGAATAACTATCAAGATAGGGCACATCCCAAGATTTGTTTACATATTGCAATATTATATTATTTACATCATCCGAAATTGGAATTAATTACGATTTTTCAGTATACTGAAGACTATTTTCTGATGAATGATAATTACGATTTTTTACAGCTCATTTGAGATTTGGAATTTTGGTGAATACATGTAATATTCAGGAAAAACTGTATATATGAAACGAAATCAAATAAAAACCTTTGAAGTTAACAATTCTTTTTAAACGTAGACTTCGCTAAGCTAAATCTGTAGGATGATCAATTTTCGTAATTTTATGTTTTCATGTTTTAACTCGCAATGAAAAGGTAAATTTGGAAAAGAATATTATTTCATAAATACTTCGAAGTGTTGCATACGTATGTAAAAGTCGTAAATCCCATACTTTACGATCTAAATCGGAATAAATGTTACCCAAACGGGTGTGGAATCGTATATTTCGGTTTAACCAGACTTGTGTCGTAACGTCTTTTCGAGCCAGAAATCCCTTAATTTTGATTTGTTATACTCTCAAGAAGACAATCTCGTGCTGTGTTCCGAAATTAGAGGACTGCTGAGAATATGGGTCTTCCTGGATGTTTTCTAGATGATTTTCTCTTTTCTATGCGCACCTCAAGGGAAGTTTGGAATTTGTACTTATACACAGTGGTAACAAATATAGTTTAATATCAGCTGCTCACTCAATGAAAATGAAAGAAGAACATTAAATCGTAGCTTTGATCTTTGAAATTATTAAGTATCATAAACATCAATGGGTGGTTTGTCTAGACTTATAAATGGTAAATATTCTCCTTGGTTATCAAAGTGGCCTCACCAAATAAGTTTGCTTCTTGTGCCTCTAGAATAGCAGTACAAAGCACACCACTGGGTTAGAAAAGAATGGTCTATGAGAGAAAACATGGACGCTACGAGGAAGAATGTCATTAGTTGGACGAAAGAAAATCATCTTTTCTCCACTGCATATGAAGTTGCGCCTTTTGAAACAGTTTGCAAATTATTTTGATACGAATGGATCACGCCTTGTGCATACAAGGAAAAATGTTGGAGTTGAGTATGGAAAAATCAAAGCAGGAATATGTGACGATCCACAAATAAGGCAATTCTGCATATGAAAACTATGGAGGTCCGCTACCAAGGAAGATCGGATATGCACGTGATGGCAGCCTACTGCTGGAATTTAAAAATTGACTGCTCCAAAATCTTCTGAATCTTCTGAAGTGTGCAGTGACTAGGTGGTTTCATTAGTGACTTTTTTTCTTTATTACGCATAAAATAATATTTCTATGATACAATAGTAAAACTATTGTTTGTTTCTTTTATCCATGGACTAAAATTAAAATAATATTGCACTAAAATCTTGTATTTTAGAATTTTGAGATTCTAGGCAAATATTAATGAAATGTTTGAATTCAGAGCATCAAATTCTTAGAAAACCAGCTTAAAATACTTTGGCACCAAAGCAGCTATTTATCTGTGTTACGCAAATAAATGGCAATCTACACGAATCTTAATGCTATCGTTTTCAGTCAAGACTAGTTTATGCAATTATAGTAAGAAACATCAAAGTCGGAGCATTATTAAACATTTCATAGGATTTTTAGCCAGCTCATTGTTACACTGATAATAATCTGTGTTTTTCCTCGTGAGTATTATCTTTCGCTCTGTGCTCTGTGGTAATGAAGGTTAAAGTTTAACGTACTTTGAATCAGAATTATTACAAAGGAGCACTATCTCACGTGAAAGGGCAGTGGGAAAGGAACAAGCCATAACCATGTTTAAGGAGCCATCCCGTAATTTGCATGAAATGAGTTAGAGAAACACCAGGATTTGTTAATCTTCCTCAACGAGAGCCCAACGATTCCATGGGTGCGCCACATCACACATAAAATACAATGTCGACTGCTGATGTGTTGCAGATATTGTTAATTATCTGTGTTGGATTCTGCTGAAAGAACAAGTTTTGGGAAGTAGTCGAACATGTTGGATAGGCTGCACCAAAAATAACTACCTCACGTGAACCGGCCAATGCGAAGGCCCTCGTGATAAAATAAAACGTAATAAACTACACAGAGGGCATCAACCGCATTCAGCAAATTTCATTAATAAAACCCAGCGGGGTGACGAAGTGGGATGACCCAGAAGTCACAGTTAGGAGACCAGTGGTTTGTAACTCTACCAGTCCATCCACATTTAGGTTTCCTGCAGCTTTCCAAGCATAAGCTTGGATAGGAGACTGCTGAGAAAGAAACCTAAATGTGGATGGCCCGACAGAGATTCGAACCACTGCCCTCCTGACTGTGAATCCTGTGTCTTCCCACTTCGCCACCTCGCTGGGTTTGAGCTTTTGTCTACGGAGAGGAGTTTCCTCCTACACAGAAATACGGAAGTGTATGCGCATGCGCAAGTGCCCGTGTGTGTGTGTGTGTGTGTGTGTGTGTGTGTGTGTGTGTGTTTCGTGAAAGGCGGGTTGGGGCGACGGTAGGGGCACGCAAAGGCGTACTTCCAGGAACATTGCAACGCTTTGCCACTCGAAAAACTACGGTGGCAGATACACATATTCCGCATTTACTGTTGTTCCTGTTCGCTTGAGCAATGTCGTAGTACGCAGCCATCTCTATAAAAGTATCGTGCAACATGCAGCCTATAGGGCAAACCACACGAAGGAGGAACTTCGTAACTAGGTTATTTTCCGACATTTGTATATTTTTACATGTACAGGGCATGAAAAAAAATATGGAGATACCAAAAGCATAAACCCTTACTATGCCCAACGCGGTGTAGGAAAATCGTTGGCGTGCTAAACAGTTCCTGATCATCATGGAATGGGTAAATACGGGCCCTGTACGGTTTTCACTTATGCCATTCTTCGTGCAAAATAATGCCAACTTCAGCTAACAATGATGGAAATGGATACCAATCACGAACGCTTCTATCCAAATTTGACCGTAAAGCTCAATAATATTGAAATCTGTGACTGTGTTGGCCAGGGCAGTCGCGACAATTTTAATTTTATCTCCTCATCTCAAACCAGTCCTGGACGATGCGAGCTATGTGAACGGGAGCCATGTCTTCTTGGAGCACAGCATCACTATTGGAGAACAAATATTGTACCGTGAAATGGATCCGCTCGGCCAAAATTGTCACACAATCTTTGGCAGTAATATGACCTTGCAGAGTAACCATGAGGTCCAAGGAATACCAGGGTATGGCTCCCCAAATCATCACCAAACCCTCGCAGTGTTTCGCTCTTGGCAGCAAGCTGTCTGTATCATAGGCTCACGACATGGGTGTACAAGACCTAAATTCGGCCAGATTGGAAACACTGTGAAATAAGTCTCATCTGGCGATATGACTCTCTTTCATTGCTCAATAGTTAAGGTTTTATGGCTTCAGTACCGCGTTTTTCTGTTACAGCTATTTCAATTGCTGATGCTTGGTTTTGGAATCGACCTGCAATCCCTGCTTATGAAGACCCCTTCCTGTTGTTTTGGTGCTGACAGTGTTCTCGAGTGCGACATTGGGTTCCGCAGTGGCTTTTATAGCTTTTGGCCTCTTATTTTTCGTCACACTCCCCTTCAATAATCATCTGCGATGGTTACTCAACACACACTTTCGTCTGCGTTTGTGACTCAAGAGGACGCGTTTCCGCTCTCATTGTATTCAGTATAAATCTTTGATACGGTGCCTCATGAAACACCAACCACTTCAGCTACTTGGTAACAGAAGCAAATACCATAAAAGCACCAAAAATTTGGCCATGTATGAGTTCACTTACCTCTGACATAACACACTTACAGCTACATAGAACAGTGTTCTTACCACGAATGACAGAACGCATTGAGGACATTGACTTTTCCTGTTCGTGATCAAATACAACACCACAACCAACAGGTTTTGCTAGTATCTGCATTTATGTTCAGGCAATCAATGTATTTCTCGCAGTGTTCCCATATTTTTGTCCAACCCCTGTATATCTACATCCATTGTCTGTAAACCATTATGAAATGTATGGTAGAGGATACTTCCCATTGTACTAATTAGGCTTCTTTTCCTTCCATTCATGGGCATCGTGCGAGAAGAATGACTGTTTGTACAAATTTGTACTCACTGTAATTAATCAAATCTTGTCCTATGGGGGGGTTGCAATTTATTTCAAGATTCGTCATCCAAAACTAGTTCCTGACAATTTATATGCAGAATTTCCCTGAATAGTCTGCGTCATTCTTCAGGTGTCTGCCCCTTCAGTTGCTCCAGCATTTCGATGACACTTTCCCACAGATCAAACTAACCTGTGATCATTCCTGCTGCTCTTCTCTGTATACATTCAATACTCTTGTTTGTCCTCTTTGGAAAAGGTCCCACACACTAGAGCAATATTCTAGGAAGGGTCCTATGAGTGTTTCGTAAGCAATTTCATTTGTAGAATGAGCACTTCCCTAGTATTCTACCAATAAAAAGACGTCTGCCATCTACTTTACCTACGGCTGAGCATATGTTCCCTAGAACACTTGAACGATTCTATTGTCTAAATGATGTGGAATTATTCAGTTTACAGAGTACGTATATATGACGACTTTTTACATTAATGAACACATTGTTTTTTAGTCCTACTCACTCAACTACACTTAAAAATATTCTTTTTCTCAGGCTACCAGTATTAAAATAAAGTTCGCCCATGAAGTAGGAGGGGTTGTTCAGGAAAAGTGATCTTGAGTTATATTTAAAACTTGATACGCTACCCGTCAAACATAGTACGTTAATGGGCAAATAATCAAACAATTTTTTGCAGCGTATTGAACTCCTTTCTGAGGCACTCACAACTCTAATAATGAGCAATATGTTCATTTTCTCCTCTAGTGCTGTAGGTGTGGAAATCACTATTCTTCTCAAGTTGTAATGGATTACTTATGACAAATTTCATTAGCAGATATATGAATTGTGACACTACAGTTAAAATTCACAGCTCCGTGAAGAAGTACCTATATGACGACCGCGGGTGAACACCACATATTATTATTCCTACTGCTCTCTTTTGGCAATCATTACTCTATTTCTAACTAGTAACTTCGCAATAAATTTATTCCATGGGTCATTATTCAGTGTAAATGCGCAAAATATTTTAGGATGTTTGTTCGCTTGTTTCCAAGGCTAGGAATTATACGAGGAACAAAAGTAGCTGAACTTAACTGTTTGAGAATCTCAGCAATACGCTTCTTCCAGTTGAAATTTTCATCAGTATGTAAATCCTAAAGTTTGGAGCATTCTACCCTTTTTACTGACTCCTCTTCTTCTGCCACGTCAATTGTTGATATTACTCTATTTATTGTACAGAACTGAATATAGAGTATCTTCCCAAAAATTTAAGGAGAGTCCAGTTTCAAAGAACCAATTAATCACCCTCTGAAAAACTATATTAACAATGTGTCCTGTTGCTTTCCCTTTAATAACATTTCTTAAAACACAAGCATCATCTGCAAAAACGTAGCAGTTCTGCGATCACCTTTGTTTCCACAAGGAACTGTTGTACACAGCGACCATAGACTATAAGGAAGGAGAGAGACACAGCTTTCAATCGCAATTTCATTAGTTTTATTACTCTTGCATATGTGACGACTGCTATTTAGAGAGGAAATCTAGATAAGCTAGAGTAGTAAAACTAATGGTTTCCGAATGATTGCTGTATGCTTCTCCTTTCTTAAATTCTGCGATCATCTCGTTTCACGCCTTCAAAAACTGTTACATCCAAGTATTTGTATGTGTTGACAGATTCCAATAAGGACTCGTTAATATTGTTGTCATGAGATACTACATTATTTTCGTTTTGCGAAGTGCATAATTTTGCGTTCTTATCATTTAAAGCAAGTTGCCAGGTTTTGCATCACTCTGAAATCCTATAAAGATTAGACTGAATATCTGTGGATCGTATTTCAGGTAGTTCTCAATTGCAAAAATAAGTACAACATCTACAAAAAGTCTCAGGTTACCGTTAATATTTTCTGCACTGTCATTAATATTCAACATAAACAGCAAGGGCCCCAACACACTTCCCTGGGGAACAGGGTGCCCCAGGAGGAATGATCTATATTCATGAACGTCACAGGAACGATCGTTTGAAGCAAAAAACTTCATACAGACATATGCCCTATTCCGAATGATTTTCGAGACAGAACTCATTTAATGTACGTCTTTACTTATTTTCTGTATCCTTGAATAAATTTCCAGCTTCACACATGTACGCATGTACAACAGTTAGTAAATATAACAATATTCGTTTAATTCATCATTCATTTACCATCAGCTATACTTCCTTCACAACTCACTTACGCATCTGTTATTCTGCCCTACTTGTCGACGTAGCATGGCTGTCGGATAGTGTTGTCACTGCAATACTCCGTGGTGGCCTCCAAGGTACTTACAGCACTTACACTAAAGATTTAAAACTTTTACCAGAATTCTGCGTAGTGTCACTACGCAGTGTAGTAGGAGTAACACCACCTTCATTCTGTATAAATGGGTTTCTTATTCTCATTCGGGCTGCTAGATTTGTTACTGGTAGGTTTGATCATCACGCGAGTGTTGCGGAAATGCTTCAGGAATTCGGGTGGGAATCTCTAGAGGAAAGGAGACGTTCTTTTCGTGAATCACTACTGAGGAAATTTAGAGAACCAGCATTTGAGGCTGACTGCAGTACAATTTTACTGCCGCCAACTTACATTTCGCGGAAAGACCACACAGATAAGCTAAGAGAGATTAGGGCTCGTAAAGAGGCATATAGGCAGTCATTTTTCCCTCGTTCTGTTTGGGAGTGGAACAGGGAGAGAAGATGCTAGTTGTGGTACGAGGTACCCTCCGCCACGCACCTTACGGTGGATTGCGCAGTATGTATGTAGATGTAGATGTAGATGTTTCTTGCTTGTGAGATGATCGTGTTATGCCTCATGTCAAAACTGAAACGTCTACCGGCATGTGTTGGAATTCGACATTGGCAGCGTCATGAACATTCGAAACAGTGGTTTATCGTTCCCCGATATCACTCCTTGCGTTGGTTGTCATCCCATGATTGTCAAGCAGATATGGAATTGATGCGTCCAGTAGATTCCTATTCAGTGACGTGAGGGATCGCAACAATCACATATGTCCGGAGCCTAAGGGACAGACATGCTCACTCAGCTGTGCAGGATCACAAAGTAACGTTACATACCAAGAACCATAAACGGGATTGTTTGCTACACGACAAGTATCCATGCGGAGAGTGAGGTGACGTCTCGAGCACTACGGAGTATCAGTGCAGAAACCATTGCTGCTGCAACCCTTGACACAGCAGCAGAGGGTGGCGTGGTGGCAACCTTAACACAGGAGTGGCAGCATGACACTCTTTCTGCGTATACCATCACGGTTTCCAGCTTTCCCATCATTGTCACACATGCCCCAATACCTGGCATCATGCTATTGAGGGCCAATGGGTACAGGACATGTCCACTTCTGGTTCTCACAGCCGGTAACTTGCACAGTAGTCGTTACATTTCCGACTCCTTAAGGCCATTGATATTGCCTTATATTTGAGGACTCCAAAACGTTATCTTTCAGCAGGATGACGAAGACCACATGTAACCACACTGTCCAAACCTATCTCTATACAGAGGGTGTACAACTATAGTCCTGGCCAACACGTTCTCCAGATCTCTCGCCCATTGAATACATTTGGTCACGGGTTGCCAAGAGACTAGGATGCTTGCACTTGACACAACGATTGGCATGTAATTGAAGCAGCATAGCGTGCTGCACCCATATCTGTCATACAAGCTCAGTTCAACTCAATGCCCAGCCAGATTAGAGCCACCGTTGCTGCCAGAAGTGGAAATTCTGTGTACTGCTTGAGCCACTAACATTAATGTGACCACCTGACAAGAACCTGACTGACCACCTTTTGCAGCGTGAGATGTGCAGAAAGAGCCAGTGAGGCTCTAGGGGTACAGAGAGGGATGTGGAATCATGCAGACTCCAGTACCATTACCAGCTGAGCTAGGTTTCTCGGCTGAGGCTCCATGGTGTGATCGAGCTGGTCCCACAGATTCTCAGCTAGGTTCAATCCTGGGAGGTGGGCGGCCAGGGGAGCACAATATACTCATCCTATAGCTCCTCGAAAGACGCACATACACTGCAAGCTATGTGACATGATGCTTTGTCCTGCCGGTAAGTGGCATCATGCCAAGGAAAAACAAAATTCATGTAGGGGAAAGATGGATGTAAGTATTTTGTTGAAATGTTGTGCCTCCAGAATGATGAGATTACCCAGGGAATGCCACTGAAAACATTGCCCAGACCATAACGCTCCCTCCTGTAAGCAGTGTGTTTCCTATCAGACATTCCTATGGAACATAATTCGTGATTCATCTGAAAAGGACAGCTGTCGAGACACTCAGTAGCCGCCAGTTGAAGTATTGGCGTGCAAATTACAGCCTTTGTCGAGGATGAATAGCAGTCAGCATGGGTTCATGAACCAGAGACCTGAAGCAGGGCACATACACAGCGAAGTTCACTGAACGGTCGTTGAGGAGACACTGTTGCTACCTCCTTGGGTCGTCTAGGTGTTCAATTGCTTAACAGTCGCACGTCTATTCCCTCATACACAACACCGCAGTCCTCATGCACCTCTGTTACGTATGGCCCGTGGTGTACCACAGTTGCCTCAATGCCGGTTCTGGATGAGCAGTATATGGTTCAAATGGCTCTGAGCACTATGGGACTTAACTTCTGAGGTCATCAGTCCCCTAGAACTTAGAACTACTTAAACCTAACTAACCTAAGAACATGACACACATCCATGCCCACGGCAGGATTCGAACCTGCGACCGCAGCGGTAGCGCGGTTCCAGACTGTAGCGCCTAGAACCATGCGGCCACTCCGGCCGGCTGTGCAGTATACTTTAACCACAGTGGCACATGAGCAGTTTACAAAAATAGCCATTTCGGAAATACTTCCGCCCTTGGCCCGAAAGCCAATGATCATATTCTTTTAGGCATCACATAAATCACTCCATTTCCATATTGCGATAACTACTGCACTGTTTTCCGCATCCCCCCGACACTGCTGGTAGTGTCACCTGTCACCTCATGTCTTTGAGTGATTATTGCATGTTGATGTCGAACATAGGCGCTGGTCACATTAATATTACTGGACCGTGTAAAATTCGGAACCTGTATACTTCCAAATCACCTACAGATTTATTCACGTATTCTTTCCACTACACTGATGCGCACTATGAGTAAAATGTCATTATTTCCTATCCTTCCTGGTGAGCAGTTTCAACGGCCAGCAATGTATTTTCGATCGTTCTTACAACATGTTACCAGGGTATCATCAACTGTTACCACTGGCGGATTCTTATTTCTATTCCAAAACAATGTTTGCATATATCTCCACATCTGTCAGGTGTTGCAAGTGTGAAGCTAGTATTGGTTTCCCACGAATTAGCATTTCAGCACGTAACGTGTCATCTACCACTGCAGCTGTTTCCTAGCTAGAGGAAGCGGAGCGTTCTGGTTTTGCACAGATATTAATTATACAAAGAAATTAATTTTCGTTGAGAGAAGAGCAGTAGAAAGAAAGAAGGGAAGTTCAATAGCCCATCATTCTATTTTGCACAGCGTGGTTACCAAAGATATTAACTGAACAACGAAACTAGTCTTCGTACAACAAAGACGATGGAGACAAAACGGAACGTTGGGGCTCAAATCCTCAACGACGATGGTATGATTATGTACCGAATACTTCCTCAGTGGGAGAAGGATGGGGAAGAAATTCGGCTGCGTCTCATTCAAAGAATCGTCCTGGAAATTGCTTGAATCGATTCAAGTGAACCATAGACAACCTTAATCTCAGGGGCCAGATCATTTACTCGAAATCTATTTCTACTGGAACCAAATCTACTATCTTAGCACAAATAAATTATTGTTCATTTAATGCATCAGACTGAGGAAGTCAAATCCATATTGGCGCTTTGCACCCCTATTATCAACATTAATAACTGTTACGCCATTTTAAGATACTCAGGAAAACTGGCACTGAAGTAATTACAGAGGCCTGAACAGTTTTTTTTTTATATATCTAAGATTTTAGAATTTATGTTAACTACTACAGTTGGGGCGTTGAATCAAAAAGTGAAATCAGTCTTCCTCTATCCGCTCTTATTTTTTTGATCATTGTTGTCTAACCTGCACTTGTACATAAAATGTGCATTTGTAACTCTATTTTGTGCACTTCTAAAATCACATGTACGAGGATTGGTTCCTGTAGGTTTGCCCTATTGCCGGTCTGTTTTCTAATTAGTTCCAGGAATATCCACCAGATGGAATTGGAGGTTACTGTGTAAGCATAGGCCGTACAGGGCTGAGCGAGGATGACGTCACATGATAGTTCAGTTAGGAAACATCTATGTTGTAGTTTTTTGCACTTCTGTTGTTGAACAGAAATAATATAAATTAAAGTAGAAGAAGTTGTGTAAATCATATTTATAGTTTTTGCTACATACGCAGAGAATAAAAGCTGAAAGGAAACCGAAACCCTATTATTGACTTTGTAAAGACTTTTTCAATAAATCTGTAAACCTTATACAAAACATTTACGATTGTGAATTACCGGGAAACGAAAACGTCTGAAACAAAAGCCATTCCGAAACCTGTTGTTTGTGAGGACTGGTATTATTCCACTGATACTAATGATGATGACAGTGATTATGCGGTTATGGCATTAATTCCTCAGGGACTGAACTGGGATGAGTTAATAACTCACCAGATATCTCCAGGGAAACTAGCAATGAAGTAATTACACAGGCCAAGAAAAAAATGCTTTTTTGTATCTAGGATTTTAGAATTGATTTTAGCCACAGTTGTGGCGTTAAATCAAAAAGTGAAATCAGTCTTCCTCTATCCGCTCTTATATTTTTGACCATTGTAGTTTAACATGAACTTCTACATGAAATGTTCATTTGCATCTCTGGTTTGTGCACTTCTAAATCACACGTACGTTGATTGGTTCCTGTAGGTTTGCCCTATTGCCAGTCTGCTTTCTAATTAGTTCCAGGAATATCCACCAGATGGCGTTGGAGGTTACTGTGTGAGCTAGGCCAAACAAGGCTACGCGGGAATGACATAACATGATAAATCAGTTAGGAAACATCTATGCTGTAGTTTTTTGCAATTGTGTTGTTGAACAGAAATAATATAATTTAAATTAGAAGAAGTTGCGTAAATCACCTTGATTGTTTTTGCCACACATGCAGAGAATAAACGCTGAAAGAAACTGAAAACCTATTATTGACTTTGTCAAGACTTTTGCAATAAATCTGTAAAACTTGTACAAAATATTTACGATAGTGGACTACTGGGAAACGAAAACGTCTGAAACAAAAGAAATTCCGAAACATGTTGTTTGTGAGGACTGGTGTTGTCCCACTGACACTAATGATGATGACAGTGATTATGCTGTTATGGCATTAATTCCACAGGGACTGAACTGGGATGAGTTAAAAACTCAACAGATATCTCAAGGGAAACTAGCAATGAAGTAATTACGCAGGCCAAGAAAAAAAATGATTTTTTATATCTAGGATTTTAGAATTCATTTAGCCACAGTTGTGGCGTTAAATCAAAAAGTAATATCAGTCTTCCACTATCCGCTCTTATTTTCTTGATCATTGTTGTTTAACATGCACTTGTACATGAAATGTGCATTTGTAACACTGGTTTGTGCGCTACTAAATCACACGCACGAGGATTGGTGCCTGTAGGTTTGCCCTATTGCTGGTCTGCTTTCTAATTAGTTCCAGGAGTATCCACCAGATGGTGTTGGAGGTTACTGTGTGAGCTAGGCCGAACAGGGCTGAGCGGGAATGACGTCACATGATAAATCAGTTAGGAGATATCTATGCCGCAGTTTTTTGCACTTTTGTTGTTGAACTGAAATAATGTAAGTTAAAGTAGAAGAAGTTGTGTAAATAACATGTATAGTTTTTGCAACATATGCAGAGATTATGAGCTGAAAATAAACTGACAACCTATTATTGACTTTGTAAAGACTTTTGCAATAAATCTATAAAACTTGTACGAAACTTTTATGATTGTAGAATACCGGGAAATGAAAACGTCTGAAACAAAAGCTATTCCGAATCCTGTTGTTCGTGAGGACTGGTGATGTCCCACTGATACTAATGATGATGACATTGATTATGCGGTTATAGCATTAATTCCTCAGGGACTGAACTGGGATGAGTTAAAAACTTACCAGATATCTCAAGGGAAACTAGCAATGAAGTAATTACACAGGCCAAGTGCAAACGGTTTTTTTCTATCTAGGATTTTAGAATTGATTTTAGCCACAGTTGTGGCGTTAAATCAAAAAGTGAAATCAGTCTTCCTGTATCCCCTCTTATCTTCTTTATCATTGTTGTTTAACATGCACTTGTATATTAAATGTGCATTTGTAACTCTGGTTTGTGCGCTTCTAAATCACACGTACATGGATTGGTTCCTGTAGGTTTGCCCTATTGCCAGACTGCTTTCTAATTAGTTCCAGGAATATCCACCAGATGGAGTTGGAGGTTACTGTATGAGCTCTGGCCGTACAGGGTTGACTGAGGAAGATATCATGTGACAGATCTGTTAGGAAACATCCATGTTGTAGTTTTTTGCAGTTGTATTGTTGAACAGAAATAATATAAGTTAATGTAGAAGCAATTGTGTAAATCATATTTATAGTTTTTGCTACATATGCAGAGAATAAAAGCTGAAAGGAAACCGAAAACCTATTATTGACTTTGTAAAGACTTTTTCAATAAATCTGTAAACCTTATACAAAACATTTACGATTGTGGACTACTGGGAAACGAAAACGTCTGAAACAAAAGCCATTCCGAAACCTGTTGTTTGTGAGGACTGGTATTATCCCACTGATACTAATGATGATGACAGTGATTATGCGGTTATGGCATTAATTCCTCAGGGACTGAACTGGGATGAGTTAATAACTCACCAGATATCTCAAGGGAAACTAGCAATCAAGTAATTGCACAGGCCAAGAAAAAAATGATTTTTTGTATCTAGGATTTTAGAATTGATTTTAGCCACAGTTGTGGCGTTAAATCAAAAAGTGAAATCAGTCTTCCTCTATCCGCTCTTATATTTTTGACCATTGTAGTTTAACATGGACTTCTACATGAAATGTTCATTTGTAACTCTTGTTTGTGCACTTCTAAATCACACGTACGTGGATTGATTCCTGTAGGTTTGCCCTATTGCCGGTCTGTTTTCTAATTAGTTCCAGAAATATCCACCAGATGGAGTTGGAGGTTACTGTGTGAGGTAGGCCGAACACGGCTAAGTGGGAATGACATCACATGATAAATCAGTTAGGAAACATCTATGCTGTAGTTTTTTGCAATTGTGTTGTTGATCAGAAATAATATAATTTAAAGTAGAAGAAGTTGCGTAAATCTGTAAAACTTGTACAAAATATTTACGATTGTGGACTACTGGGAAACGAAAACGTCTGAAACAAAAGAAATTCTGAAACATGTTGTTTGCGAGGACTGGTGTTGTCCCACTGACACTAATGATGATGACAGTGATTATGCGGTTATGGCATTAATTCCACAGGGACTGAACTGGGATGAGTTAAAAACTCAACAGATATCTCAAGGGAAACTAGGAATGAAGTAATTACACAGGCCAAGAAAAAAAATGATTTTTTATATCTAGGATTTTAGAATTCATTTAGCCACAGTTGTGGCGTTAAATCAAAAAGTAATATCAGTCTTCCGCTATCCGCTCTTATTTTCTTGATCATTGTTGTTTAACATGCACTTGTACATGAAATGTGCATTTGTAACTCTGGTTTGTGCGCTTCTAAATCACACGCACGAGGATTGGTGCCTGTAGGTTTGCCCTATTGCTGGTCTGCTTTCTAATTAGTTCCAGGAGTATCCACCAGATGGAGTTGGAGGTTACTGTGTGAGCTAGGCCGAACAGGGCTGAGCGGGGATGACGTCACATGATAAATCAGTTAGGAGATATCTATGCCGCAGTTTTTTGCACTTTTGTTGTTGAACTGAAATAATGTAAGTTAAAGTAGAAGAAGTTGTGTAAATAACATGTATAGTTTTTGCTACATTTGCAGAGATTATGAGCTGAAAATAAACTGACAACCTATTATTGACTTTGTAAAGACTTTTGCAATAAATCTATAAAACTTGTACGAAACTTTTATGATTGTAGAATACCGGGAAACGAAAATGTCTGAAACAAAAGCTATTCCGAATCCTGTTGTTCGTGAGGACTGGTGATGTCCCACTGATACTAATGATGATGACACTGATTATGCGGTTATAGCATTAATTCCTCAGGGACTGAACTGGGATGAGTTAAAAACTTACCAGATATCTCAAGGGAAACTAGCAATGAAGTAATTACACAGGCCAAGTGCAAACGGTTTTTTTCTATCTAGGATTTTAGAATTGATTTTAGCCACAGTTGTGGCGTTAAATCAAAAAGTGAAATCAGTCTTCCTGTATCCCCTCTTATCTTTTTTATCATTGTTGTTTAACATGCACTTGTATATTAAATGTGCATTTGTAACTCTGGTTTGTGCGCTTCTAAATCACACGTACGTGGATTCGTTCCTGTAGGTTTGCCCTATTGCCAGTCTGCTTCCTAATTAGTTCCAGGAATATCCACCAGATGTCGTTGGAGGTTACTGTCTGAGCTCTGCCCGTACAGGGCTGACCGAAGACGACATCACATGATAGTTCAGTTAGGAAATATCTGTGTTGTAGTTTTTTCAGTTGTGTTGTTGAACAGAAATAATATAAAGTAGAAGGAGTTTTGTGAATCACATTGATAGTTTTTGCTACATAAGCAGAGAATAAAAGTAAAAAAGAAACCGAAAACCTATTATTGACTTCATAAAGACTTTTGCAATAAATCTGTAAAACTTGTACGAAACATTTACGATTATGGAGTACCGGGATACGAAGACCTCTGAAACAAAACCCATTCCAATACCTGTTGTTTGTGAGGACTGGTGTTGTCCCACTGATACTAATGATGATGACAGTGATTATGCGGCTATGGCATTAATTCCTCAGGGACTAAACTGGGATGAGTTAAAAACGCACCAGATATCTCAAGTGAAACTAGCAAGGAAGTAATTACAAAGGCCAAGAGCAAACAGCTTTTTTCTATCTAGGATTTTAGAATTGATTTTAGCAACAGTTGTAGCGTTTAATCAAAAAGTGAAATCAGTCTTCCTCTATCCACTCTTAGCTTTTAGATCATTGTTGTTTAACATGCACTTGTACATGAAATGTGCATTTGTAACTCTGGTTTGTGCGCTTCTAAATCACATGTACGAGGATTGGTTCCTGTAGGTTTGCCCTATTGCCGGTCTGCTTTATAATTAGTCCACAGGAATATCCACCAGATGGAGTTGGAGGTTAGTGTGTGAGCTCTGGCCTTACAGGGCTGACTGAGGAAGATGTCACATGACAGTTCTGTTACGAAACATCTATGTTGTAGTTTTTTGCACTTGTGTTGTTGAACAGGGATAATATAAGTTAAAGTAGAAGAAGTTGCATAAATCACATTGATGGTTTTTGCTACATATGCAGAGAGTAAACGCTGAAAGGAAACCGAAAACCTATTATTGACTTTGTAAAGACTTTTGCAAGAAATCTGTAAAACTTTTACAAAACGTTTACGATTGTGGACTACCGTGAAACGAAAACGTCTGAAACAAAAGCCATTCCGAAACCGATTGTTTGAGAGGAATAGTATTGTCCCTCTGATACTAATGATGGTGACAGTGATTAAGCATGTATGGCATTAATTCCTCAAGGTTTAAAGTGGGATGTGTCAATAACTCACCAGATATCTCAAGCTGTCAAAAGAAGCTTCTGAATTACTGGCTTGCAACAAAAATGTACTTGATCAAACAACCAAGGTTATCTTTTACCATGCAACAGAAAAAGTCTGCAACCCTTCTTGCTATTGAAATATTCCATTTGAGGCAAAATATCCCCGATGAGACATTCCTTTTGTAATAAATGTCTACTGTAACGACGTAATAGTTTTAGTTGAACGGAACGTCATGAGAATAAGACTCTTTCAAGATGTGATTAAACAATTTGTAGAATAAAGGTAAATACTGATCTTGTTTCTATGAGAAGCTGCAGCATCCACCTAATTTGCGTATGAATAGGTTCTCAGATTGTTTACTAGCTAGTGAAGGTACTATTTTTTTATATTTCGCCTTGATTTACTTCACAATTAGTTTGTCACCCGTAATAAAATAATATACACAGTTTTTTCTTAGAGTCAACATTTTCAATGGTCAAGAAGACAAATAAAAGGTAGTTTCATTTTCAAACCCTCTTTTTACACAGGAGCAGCTCATTTTCACATTATTGCTTATAACAAAAACATTACACACGATGTGTCACATACAAAAGCTTAAAAGTGAACACAGCTAACTGCTATGTCCAATCTGATTTGGGATGCATCCAGTTCTATATAACACAGAATTGTTGTCCAGAATGTTCTAGAATTTCCTTTGTCAAAATAAATATTATAACGATATCTGGTTTTACAAACAGTGGTGATTGATGCAAAAATTATACCTTTTTATGGTTAAAAAATGGGATTTACAAAAGAAATTTTATATATTGTTGCAATAAAATTTAGAAATACCAAAATACACCACGTCCCAAGATTTGTTTACATATTGCAGGATTAAATTATTATGTCAATCGGAAATATTCTGGTAAAGTGAGTTACGGTTTTTGTATACACTGAAGTTTATTGTCTGATAATCAATCAATTACGTTTTTCTACAGCTCATATGGCATTTGGAAGTTTGTTGAGTACATGTCATATACGGGAAAAACTGTGTATATGAAATGAAATCCAATAAAAACCTTTAAGGTTAACAATACTTTTTAAATATAGACTTCTGTAAAGACAAATCTGTAGGATGACCAGTTCTCATAATTTTATGTCTTCATGGTTTAACTCGCACTAAAGAGGTAAATTTGGAAAAGACCAACCTACTATTTCGTAAATACTTCAAAGTATCGCGTACCTATGTAAGAGTCGTAAATCTCATACTTTACGATCTAAATCGGAATAAATGTTAGACAAATGGATGTGGTATCGTATCTTTTGTTTTTGCCCAGGCTGGTGCCGTAAGGACTTGTTGATCCAGGTAGCCCTTCTTTTTTATTTTTATACTCTCAAGAAGACAATCTCGTGTTTTGCACGAAATTAGTGGATCCTGAGGAAATGGGTCTTCCTGAATGTTTTCTAGTTGATTTTCTTTTAATTGTGCACAGCTCAATGCAAATTTTAAATTTGTACTAATACACAATGGTAACAAATTTAGTTCAATATCACCTGCTCCCTCAAGGGATGTGAAAGAAGAACATAAAAACCTAGTTTTGATCTTTGAGAAGATTACGTCTCATAAAAATCAATGGATGGTTTATCTAGGCTTATGAATGGTAAACTTTCTCCTTGGTTAGCAAAGTGCTTCTTGTGACTCTGGAATAGCAGAGAAAAAACACACCCCAGTTGGGCCTTTTGAGGCAGTATGTAAAGGTTTTTTATAAGAACGGATCACGCTTTGCATATATAGGGAAAAATGTCTGAGCTGAAAGCGGAAAAATTAAAGCAGAAATATTTGACGATCCACAAATGCCAATGCTAAGGCCCTCGTGATAAAATAAAACGTTATAAACTACACAGAGGGCATCAACCGCATTCACCAAATTTCATCACTAAAACCCAGCGAGGTGACGAAGTGGGATGACCCAGAAGTCACAGTTAGGAGCCCAGTGGTTTGTATCTCAATCAGGCCATCCACATTTAGGTTTCCTGCAGTCTTCCAGGCACAAGCTTGGACTGGAGAATGATGAGAAGGAAACCTAAATGTAAATGCCCTGACGGAGATTCGAACCACTGTCCTCCTGACTGTGAGTCCTGTGTCTTCCCACTTCGCCACCTCGCTGGGTTTGAGCTTTTGTCTACGGAGAGGAGTTTTCTCCTACACAGAAATATGGAAGTGATTGCGCATGCGCGCGTGTCTGTTTGTGTGCGCACGCGCGCGTGTGTGTATGTGTGTGTGTGTGTGTGTGTGTGTGTGTGCTCGGTGGAAGGCGGGCTGGGGCGACGGTAGCGGACTACGCGATGGTATACCTCCAGGAACGTTACGACGCTTTCTCGTGTGTGGGATAGCCAGATGCCGGATTTACTACTGTTCCTGTTCCCTTGAACAATGTTATAGCACACAGCCATCTCTGCAGAAGCATAATACAACATGGGGCCTGTAGGACGAACCCCATGAACGAGGAACTTCGTAACTTGGTCATTTCCAACACTAGTCTATACCTACACCCACAGGGCGTGGATACAAATATGGAAAAACCAAAAGTACAACATCTTACCACGCCTAAGGCGGTGTAGGAAAATCGTTAGCATTCTAAACAGATTCTAGTAGTCACAAACTGGCGAAATACAGGTACTGTGCGGTTTTCAGGGGAATCTTATAACATTGTTCCTGAAAAATATTGGGAACTTCAGGTAGTGATGATGGAAGTGAGTAGTGATCACGTACACTTCATTCCCAATTTGACGATGAAGGCTGAATAATGCTGAGATCTGTCACTGTAGTGGCCAGGGGAGATGCGACAACTCAATCTCTTGGTCACAAACCAGTCTTGGACGATGTGAGCTGCGAAAAGGAGCAACGTCTTCCTGGAACACAGCATCTATACCTTCATGATAACTTTGCTATTTACAATAAAGTGCCTGGCAGTGGGTTCAATGAACCACTTTCAAGCTGTCTCTCTAGCGTTCCAGTCACGAGCGGCGCACGGATAAAACGAACACTTAATTTTTCTGTGCAAGCCCTGATTTCTCTTATTTTATCGTGATGATCATTTCTACCTATGTAGGTGGGTGCCAACAGAATGTCTTCACAATCAGAGGAGAAAACTGGTATTAAAGTTTCATGAGAAGATCCCGTCGCAACGAAAAACGCCTTTACTTTAATGATTGCCACTCCAATTCACGTATCATGTCTGTGGCACTATCTCCCCTACTTGGCGATAATGCAAAACGAGCTGCCCTCCTTTGTACTTATTCGATCTCATCCGCCAGTGCCATCTGATGCGGATTCCGCGCCGCACAGCAATACTCCAGAATAGGGCGGACAAGCGTGGTGTGAGCAGTCTCTTTAG
This sequence comes from Schistocerca nitens, assembly GCF_023898315.1. Classification (NCBI taxonomy): domain Eukaryota; kingdom Metazoa; phylum Arthropoda; class Insecta; order Orthoptera; family Acrididae; genus Schistocerca; species Schistocerca nitens. The sequence continues at coordinate 772,822,573 of NC_064616.1, read as the reverse complement.
TAGACCTGTCGCACATCGAATCTCAGTCTTTGGTTATCTGTACCCACAACATTATCTGTGTGATCGTTCCAATTTAGAGTATTTATAATTATAATCCCTAAGCATTTAGTTGAATTTACAGCCTTCAGTTTTGTGTGACTTACCGTGAATCGAAATTTTGCGGTTTTGTTTAGTACTCATGTGAATAACTTCCCACTTTACTTTATTCAGGGTCAATTGCCACTTTTTGCACCATATAGATACCTTATCTAAATTATTTTGCAGTTCGTTTTGGTCATATGATGACTTTACACGACGGTAAATAACAGCATCATCTGCAAGCAATCTAAGACGACTACTGAGATTGTCTCCTTTCTGCTGAACTTTTTTCCGGTTTTAGCCAGCTATTTGATATTCAGTGCTGGCTATTTGGGCTTGGAGATCTGGTTCTTTCCCAACACAGGTAAAACAATTAACAAGTATAATACCCATCGTTTTTACAACTACCTGTCTGTGTTTTACCTACCCCCATTTAGACGGACGCCCTTTCTGTGGTTCCTCGAGGCCCACTAACCTAAAAAACCACCCAGTCCCTTCCACACAGTCCCCACTACCTTTGTAGCAGCTTTCTGTGTGTAGTGGACTCCTGACCTATTAAGCGGAACACGGAAACCCAGCACCTAATGGCGCAAGTCAAGAAATCTGCAACCTACACCGTCACAGAATTGCCTGAGCCTCTGATTCAGACCCTCCACTCGGCTCTGCACGAAAGGACCATAGTCCGTTCTATCGATGATGCTGCAGGTCACAATTGGAGAACAAACATTGTACCATGAAATGGATCTGATCAGACAAAACTGACACACAATCCTTGGCAGTAATATGACCTTGCAGAGTAACCATGGTGTCCAAGGAATACCAGGATATGGCTGACCAAATTATCACCGAACCCTCGCCATGTTTCACTCTTAGCAGCAAGCAGTCTGTAACATAGGCTTGGGACATGCATATGCCAGACATTAACTCGGGAAGCAATTGGAAACAGTGTAAAACAAGACTCATCCAACCAAATCACTTTCTTTCATTGCTCCATATTTAAGGTTTTATGGCTTCAGCACCACATTTTTCTTTTACACCCATTGCAGTCACTAATGCTTGGTTTTGAAATTCCACATCGGCCTGCAGTTCTCTGCTTATGAAGACACCATCCTGGCTTTTGGTGCTGTCAGGGTACTCGAGTGCGACATTGAGTTCTGCAGTGACTATTATAGCTGTGGTCCTCTTCTGTTACGTCACAGTCCTCTTCAGTGATCTTTTGCGACAGTTACTCAACACACACTTCGTTCGCATTGTAACTAAGAGGGCGCGTTTCCGCTCTCTTTGTATTCGGTATAAATCTTTGATACGGTGCCTCATGAAACACCAACCACTTCAGCTACTTGGTAACAGAAGCAAATACCACAAAAACACCAACAATCCGGCCATTTATGAATTCACTTACCTCTGAAATAACACACTTACAGCTGCACAGAACACTCTTCCGACCACGACTGACACTTGCAACGTATAGAGGGCATTGCACAGGTGCCGTTCGTGATCAAATACAACAGCGCACCCAGCAGGTTTGATAGCATCTGCATTTATGACAAACTGCCTATTGGCTTCTGTCTCGGGTTCTTCGGCCGACGTTCATCTAATGATTTTTCTGACGTTTCGCCAGCACGAGTGGCTGGCATTGTCAAAGCTTCACCCTCCATTGCCGGTGGTAAACTGGAGGCGAGCTCGCGGCCGCAGACTATATGTACCTGGCGCCAACGTCCGAGGGCTTCTCCGCGGTCATTTCCGGTGCGGTTCTCCTCTTGCTACCTGCGACGGTCGTTCGCTGCAGTACGGGAAGCCAGGATCCGTTTACCTTAAGGCTTTCCTCTTTCTTGTTGAAACTGTTCGCGTGTTTTTGGATTTCTACAGCTTCTCTGAACAAGCGCGTGTGATAGTGCTTCTCTACAGCCAGAACTTCCGTGTCGGCGAATTTTATTACGTGGTCGGTCTCATTCAGTGCGTGTTCTGCCACGGCCGATTTCTCCACCTGCCCCAACCTGCAATGTCGCTTATGCTCTTTGATCCTGGTGTTAATGGATCGTCCAGTCATTCCGACATAAACTTTTCCGCATGTGCAAGGTATACGGTATATTCCCGACATTGCCAGTGGGTCTCTTTTCTCCTTCGCCGATCTAAGACACTCTTTGATCTTCCTTGTCGGTTTGAAAATCGTCTTTACGCCGTGTTTGCGCAATATACGGCCGATTCTGTCCGTCACTCTGGGAATGTATGGCAGAAAGGCCGTACCCGACATTTCTTTTTCTGATTCCTTACTTCGCCGAGTGTTTGGCTCTGTTACACTTCTAATGTAATTTGTGGAGTACCCATTGCTCCTCAGAACAGTTTCCAGGTGTTGCATTTCTCGTTTGAGGTGTTGAGGCTCACATATTCGTCCTGCTCTCGTTACGAGCGTACTAATCATGCCTCTTTTCTGGCTCGGGTGGTGGTTTGACAGTTTGTGGAGGTATCGGTCCGTGTGTGTCGGTTTTCGATACACGCTGTGTCCCAGGTTTTCGCCGTCCCTTGTGACCAGCACATCTAGAAATGGCAGTTTCCTGTCCTTTTCTACCTCCATGGTAAATGTTATGTTGGCATGGAGGCTGTTCAAGTGTCTCAGGAATTCACCGAGCTGTTCTTCACCATGGCTCCACACCACGAAAGTATCATCGACGTACCTGTACCACACCTTAGGTTTGCAAGTCGCCGAGTCCAGTGCCTGTGCTTCGAATTGTTCCATGAAGAAGTTGGCCACCACTGGACTGAGAGGACTACCCATGGCGACGCCTTCCAGCTGTTCGTAGAAATCGCCATTCCACGTGAAATAGCTCGTGGTGAGACATGCATGGAAGAGCTTTTTGATGTCTTGCGGGAACATGGAACCGATGTGCTCCAGAGCGTCGCTGAGTGGCACTTTCGTAAATAACGAAACAACATCAAAACTGACCAGGATGTCGTTTGGCGCAAGTTTCAGTTTCTTCAGCTTCTCAATGAAATGTCCTGAGTCCTTAATGTATGTGTCGGTCTTTCCCACGTGTGGCTGTAGCAGAGAGGCCAAGTGTTTCGCCAGTTTGTACGTTGGTGAGCCAGGAGCGCTAACGATCGGTCTCAGTGGAACGTTGTTCTTATGGATCTTGGGTAATCCATACAGCCGAGGTGGTAGGGCTTCTGTGTTGCGCAGGTTTCTCTGTATGTCCGCCGGCAGAGAAGACGCCTTGATTAATCGATTCGTATTCCGAGTGATACGCTGCGTCGGATCTGCGCTTAGTTTTCGGTACGTCGTCGGATCTAATAGGTCTCGGATCTTTTGCTCATAATCTTCGGTCTTCATTACGACGGTCGCATTCCCCTTATCGGCAGGCAGTACCAATATACTCTTGTCGGCGTTGAGATTCTTAATGGCTTGTTCCTCTTCTTTCTTCAGGTTGCAAGCTGGTGGTTTTGCTCGGCGCAGTATCCTGGCTGTTTCAGTGCGTATTTCCTCTGCCCTTTCACAAGGAAGGGTCCGAATGGCTGCTTCGGTGTTGACAATGATGTCCTCCATAGGTATAGTTCTCGGGATGATAGCGAAATTCCCTCCTTTTTGAAGGACTGACACTTCCTCTTCGGTCAATTGTCGTTCAGTGAGGTTGACCACTGTGTGTGACATGTCGGGAATCGCCTTGTCGGTCTGCTTCCGGCATCTTTCAAACTTTTTCTTTTGCCGCTCGGTGCAGCGCTCAAGTTCGTTCTGCATGCTCCTGTGAGTGATGCTGTCGATCTTGTCCCAGTCGTCTCGATGCATTCTGCTACTTAGTTGATAGAAAATGTCCAGAAGTTCCTGATCCGTTCTTGCCAAGTCTCTCCGTGTTGTATGTATTCGCTCACGAAGAAAAGCTCGTTCCATTCTGTCGTAGATACGATGTGCTTGGGCGGTGGTGAATAGGCGCTTGCATCTCAAGAACTTCGGTGTAGCACATTCATCTCGGCACCGTGACAGAAAGGCGAGAGAGGACATCAGTCGCGCTTTCTTCTTCCGTCGTTGGTCAAGGCGTCGGTACAATCTGCAACTCTCCTCCCCGTAGAGGCGTAATACAAAGTTGTTAAGGCTTTCGTGGCCACTTGTTGACAAACTGCCTATTGGCTTCTGTCTCGGGTTCTTCGGCCGACGTTCATCTAATGATTTTTCTGACGTTTCGCCAGCACGAGTGGCTGGCATTGTCAAAGCTTCACCCTCCATTGCCGGTGGTAAACTGGAGGCGAGCTCGCGGCCGCAGACTATATGTACCTGGCGCGCCAACGTCCGAGGGCTTCTCCGCGGTCATTTCCGGTGCGGTTCTCCTCTTGCTACCTGCGACGGTCGTTCGCTGCAGTACGGGAAGCCAGGATCCGTTTACCTTAAGGCTTTCCTCTTTCTTGTTGAAACTGTTCGCGTGTTTTTGGATTTCTACAGCTTCTCTGAACAAGCGCGTGTGATAGTGCTTCTCTACAGCCAGAACTTCCGTGTCGGCGAATTTTATTACGTGGTCGGTCTCATTCAGTGCGTGTTCTGCCACGGCCGATTTCTCCACCTGCCCCAACCTGCAATGTCGCTTATGCTCTTTGATCCTGGTGTTAATGGATCGTCCAGTCATTCCGACATAAACTTTTCCGCATGTGCAAGGTATACGGTATATTCCCGACATTGCCAGTGGGTCTCTTTTCTCCTTCGCCGATCTAAGACACTCTTTGATCTTCCTTGTCGGTTTGAAAATCGTCTTTACGCCGTGTTTGCGCAATATACGGCCGATTCTGTCCGTCACTCTGGGAATGTATGGCAGAAAGGCCGTACCCGACATTTCTTTTTCTGATTCCTTACTTCGCCGAGTGTTTGGCTCTGTTACACTTCTAATGTAATTTGTGGAGTACCCATTGCTCCTCAGAACAGTTTCCAGGTGTTGCATTTCTCGTTTGAGGTGTTGAGGCTCACATATTCGTCCTGCTCTCGTTACGAGCGTACTAATCATGCCTCTTTTCTGGCTCGGGTGGTGGTTTGACAGTTTGTGGAGGTATCGGTCCGTGTGTGTCGGTTTTCGATACACGCTGTGTCCCAGGTTTTCGCCGTCCCTTGTGACCAGCACATCTAGAAATGGCAGTTTCCTGTCCTTTTCTACCTCCATGGTAAATGTTATGTTGGCATGGAGGCTGTTCAAGTGTCTCAGGAATTCACCGAGCTGTTCTTCACCATGGCTCCACACCACGAAAGTATCATCGACGTACCTGTACCACACCTTAGGTTTGCAAGTCGCCGAGTCCAGTGCCTGTGCTTCGAATTGTTCCATGAAGAAGTTGGCCACCACTGGACTGAGAGGACTACCCATGGCGACGCCTTCCAGCTGTTCGTAGAAATCGCCATTCCACGTGAAATAGCTCGTGGTGAGACATGCATGGAAGAGCTTTTTGATGTCTTGCGGGAACATGGAACCGATGTGCTCCAGAGCGTCGCTGAGTGGCACTTTCGTAAATAACGAAACAACATCAAAACTGACCAGGATGTCGTTTGGCGCAAGTTTCAGTTTCTTCAGCTTCTCAATGAAATGTCCTGAGTCCTTAATGTATGTGTCGGTCTTTCCCACGTGTGGCTGTAGCAGAGAGGCCAAGTGTTTCGCCAGTTTGTACGTTGGTGAGCCAGGAGCGCTAACGATCGGTCTCAGTGGAACGTTGTTCTTATGGATCTTGGGTAATCCATACAGCCGAGGTGGTAGGGCTTCTGTGTTGCGCAGGTTTCTCTGTATGTCCGCCGGCAGAGAAGACGCCTTGATTAATCGATTCGTATTCCGAGTGATACGCTGCGTCGGATCTGCGCTTAGTTTTCGGTACGTCGTCGGATCTAATAGGTCTCGGATCTTTTGCTCATAATCTTCGGTCTTCATTACGACGGTCGCATTCCCCTTATCGGCAGGCAGTACCAATATACTCTTGTCGGCGTTGAGATTCTTAATGGCTTGTTCCTCTTCTTTCTTCAGGTTGCAAGCTGGTGGTTTTGCTCGGCGCAGTATCCTGGCTGTTTCAGTGCGTATTTCCTCTGCCCTTTCACAAGGAAGGGTCCGAATGGCTGCTTCGGTGTTGACAATGATGTCCTCCATAGGTATAGTTCTCGGGATGATAGCGAAATTCCCTCCTTTTTGAAGGACTGACACTTCCTCTTCGGTCAATTGTCGTTCAGTGAGGTTGACCACTGTGTGTGACATGTCGGGAATCGCCTTGTCGGTCTGCTTCCGGCATCTTTCAAACTTTTTCTTTTGCCGCTCGGTGCAGCGCTCAAGTTCGTTCTGCATGCTCCTGTGAGTGATGCTGTCGATCTTGTCCCAGTCGTCTCGATGCATTCTGCTACTTAGTTGATAGAAAATGTCCAGAAGTTCCTGATCCGTTCTTGCCAAGTCTCTCCGTGTTGTATGTATTCGTGAGCGAATACATACAACACGGAGAGACTTGGCAAGAACGGATCAGGAACTTCTGGACATTTTCTATCAACTAAGTAGCAGAATGCATCGAGACGACTGGGACAAGATCGACAGCATCACTCACAGGAGCATGCAGAACGAACTTGAGCGCTGCACCGAGCGGCAAAAGAAAAAGTTTGAAAGATGCCGGAAGCAGACCGACAAGGCGATTCCCGACATGTCACACACAGTGGTCAACCTCACTGAACGACAATTGACCGAAGAGGAAGTGTCAGTCCTTCAAAAAGGAGGGAATTTCGCTATCATCCCGAGAACTATACCTATGGAGGACATCATTGTCAACACCGAAGCAGCCATTCGGACCCTTCCTTGTGAAAGGGCAGAGGAAATACGCACTGAAACAGCCAGGATACTGCGCCGAGCAAAACCACCAGCTTGCAACCTGAAGAAAGAAGAGGAACAAGCCATTAAGAATCTCAACGCCGACAAGAGTATATTGGTACTGCCTGCCGATAAGGGGAATGCGACCGTCGTAATGAAGACCGAAGATTATGAGCAAAAGATCCGAGACCTATTAGATCCGACGACGTACCGAAAACTAAGCGCAGATCCGACGCAGCGTATCACTCGGAATACGAATCGATTAATCAAGGCGTCTTCTCTGCCGGCGGACATACAGAGAAACCTGCGCAACACAGAAGCCCTACCACCTCGGCTGTATGGATTACCCAAGATCCATAAGAACAACGTTCCACTGAGACCGATCGTTAGCGCTCCTGGCTCACCAACGTACAAACTGGCGAAACACTTGGCCTCTCTGCTACAGCCACACGTGGGAAAGACCGACACATACATTAAGGACTCAGGACATTTCATTGAGAAGCTGAAGAAACTGAAACTTGCGCCAAACGACATCCTGGTCAGTTTTGATGTTGTTTCGTTATTTACGAAAGTGCCACTCAGCGACGCTCTGGAGCACATCGGTTCCATGTTCCCGCAAGACATCAAAAAGCTCTTCCATGCATGTCTCACCACGAGCTATTTCACGTGGAATGGCGATTTCTACGAACAGCTGGAAGGCGTCGCCATGGGTAGTCCTCTCAGTCCAGTGGTGGCCAACTTCTTCATGGAACAATTCGAAGCACAGGCACTGGACTCGGCGACTTGCAAACCTAAGGTGTGGTACAGGTACGTCGATGATACTTTCGTGGTGTGGAGCCATGGTGAAGAACAGCTCGGTGAATTCCTGAGACACTTGAACAGCCTCCATGCCAACATAACATTTACCATGGAGGTAGAAAAGGACAGGAAACTGCCATTTCTAGATGTGCTGGTCACAAGGGACGGCGAAAACCTGGGACACAGCGTGTATCGAAAACCGACACACACGGACCGATACCTCCACAAACTGTCAAACCACCACCCGAGCCAGAAAAGAGGCATGATTAGTACGCTCGTAACGAGAGCAGGACGAATATGTGAGCCTCAACACCTCAAACGAGAAATGCAACACCTGGAAACTGTTCTGAGGAGCAATGGGTACTCCACAAATTACATTAGAAGTGTAACAGAGCCAAACACTCGGCGAAGTAAGGAATCAGAAAAAGAAATGTCGGGTACGGCCTTTCTGCCATACATTCCCAGAGTGACGGACAGAATCGGCCGTATATTGCGCAAACACGGCGTAAAGACGATTTTCAAACCGACAAGGAAGATCAAAGAGTGTCTTAGATCGGCGAAGGAGAAAAGAGACCCACTGGCAATGTCGGGAATATACCGTATACCTTGCACATGCGGAAAAGTTTATGTCGGAATGACTGGACGATCCATTAACACCAGGATCAAAGAGCATAAGCGACATTGCAGGTTGGGGCAGGTGGAGAAATCGGCCGTGGCAGAACACGCACTGAATGAGACCGACCACGTAATAAAATTCGCCGACACGGAAGTTCTGGCTATAGAGAAGCACTATCACACGCGCTTGTTCAGAGAAGCTGTAGAAATCCAAAAACACGCGAACAGTTTCAACAAGAAAGAGGAAAGCCTTAAGGTAAACGGATCCTGGCTTCCCGTACTGCAGCGAACGACCGTCGCAGGTAGCAAGAGGAGAACCGCACCGGAAATGACCGCGGAGAAGCCCTCGGACGTTGGCGCGCCAGGTACATATAGTCTGCGGCCGCGAGCTCGCCTCCAGTTTACCACCGGCAATGGAGGGTGAAGCTTTGACAATGCCAGCCACTCGTGCTGGCGAAACGTCAGAAAAATCATTAGATGAACGTCGGCCGAAGAACCCGAGACAGAAGCCAATAGGCAGTTTGTCAACAAGTGGCCACGAAAGCCTTAACAACTTTGTATCTGCATTTATGTTGAAGCATGCTTTGTATTTCTCTCAGTGCTTCCAAGTTTTTGTCCAACACCTGTATATCTACATCCATTGTCGAACCCTTGTGTATCTACATACAGACTCTGCAAACCACTATGAAATATGTTGTAGAGGGTACATCCAACTGAACTAATGAGGGTTTCTTCTCCTTCCATTCACGTACGGATTTCATGAAAAATTGCCATTTGTATGCCTTTATACTCGCTGGAGTTAACCTAATCCTGTCTCTCGATTGCTGTAGAGGAGTTGTAGTATATTCTAAAATTCGTCTACTAAAACTGGTTCCTGACACTTTGTATGTAGATGTCTGCCAGTCCAGTTTCTCCAGAATTTCCGTGACACTGCCCTGTAGATCAGACAAACCTGTGATCGTTGGTGTGTCATTTCTCTGTATACGTTCAGTGCTCTTGTTCGTCCTATTTGGAAAGGATCACACGCACTAGTGCAATATTCTAGGAAGGGTCGTATGAGTGTTCTGCAAGCAGTCTCCTTTGAAGACTGAGTACTTCCTAGTATTCCGCTAATGAAATTTATTCTGCGATCTCATTTCCCTACGGCTCAGCAAATGATATGGAATTATTCAGTTTACAGGGTATGTATATATGACAACTGTTCACATTAATGAACACATTTTTTTGTCCTATTCGCTCAACTACATTTAAAAATATTTTCTTTGTCAGGCTACCGGCTTTTAAAGAGAACTTCGTCCATGAAGTAGAACTGGGTTGTCCACGGAAAATGATTATAATATATATATAAATCTTGCTGCGCTACCTGTCAGACATAGTACGTTATTGTGCAAATGATTGATGTAACTGCGACTGGAAAGGTCGTGGGGTTGAATGACGGAAAGTGCGGCGGGACCCTTTGAGCAGCCCGCGAACAACAACACAATGGGAGAGGACGGACACGACCAACGAAGGACAGAACGAACAACAACAAGTTCGAAACAACGGAGTCATAAGGAAACCTTACAACCACATCCACTCGTACACGGAACAAGAAAGTAAGTAAGCTGTCTGACGCGAAGTGATGTGTCCAGATACGTACGAAAGATTAGACTCGTTGGCTGAGTGAGAGGCAGGTGCTTAAATACTCTATCAGGCCAACACCGACTCAAAGGAAGGCCTCGGCGCTTGTTGGTGACGTCACGTCAGCTAGGCACGGCGAACGCCAGGTATGTTGCAGGCATATTCATAATGGTGGTGTCTCCCTCTCTGACACAGGAAAATGTGAAACTATTGGCGGTAGTTGACCACCACACATTGTTCAGAGAGATTTCTGCAATCAATTAATTCTGCAATTCATTATACTTCTTAACAAATAGTGTACTACTGAACTTAAATTTCTACCTGTTTTAAGGATTGACATACAAAAACAACTTCATGGTCTAGCAGCAACAGAATTCGTGCTTCTTTACCTTATTTGTAAATCTGAGGAAGTTACGTTTGTACTGGGTTGCTTTTACAACAAACTGTGAACATATTGGTGCTCTTCTTTAGGTATCCTGGTTGACTATGGGGTGGGGAGCACTGAAAGTTAATGAAATATCTTGCGATTGTACACGTTGGGAGAGGGGGTGGGGGACAGAAGAAGAGACGAAAGAGAGAAATTTGTTTTATCAAATAATTTTTTTTATCTTATAAAGTTTCTTCTTTCAGTTGCAAGAGGGGAAAATTTATCTTTTCTAATGTGCATGTTTAAAAAAGTTGAAGCTCAGCAGTATTTTCGATGTATGAAGTTATTTTGTTTCCTGTTTAGAATTCCTTTCGTTGAAAACGACTGTAACCTAATGACTGGCAACAGTTGGACATTTACACATGTAAATTAGTTCACATTTCCAGTGACGATGTCAAACGAAAATAAATTAATAAATAAAGGAAACGAGGTAATTGTAAGGGGTTTGGGGTAGGTTTCGATAACAAAATGGATCAAGTAAATACAGTTACTTCAATGTAAAATTTCCGAAGCTTGCAGTGGGGCAAAGCATCTTCTCATATTGATCTACGTTTGTTTCGACAAGATTCCGTAATACAGAACTATGATCTTCAAATGGTTCAAATGGCTCTGAGCACTATGGACTCAACTGCTGTGGTCAGCAGTCCCCTAGAACTTAGAACTACTTAAACCTAACTAACCTAACTACATCACACACACCCATGCCCGAGGCAGGATTCGAACCTGCGACCGTAGCAGCAGCGCGGCTCCGGACTGGAGCGCCTAGAACCGCACGGCCACCACGGCCGGCACAACTATGATCTTAATTTGTAGCTTTACGATAGTAAGAAAATCTTTCATCTAAATAAAACTGCAGAATCCAAAACAATACCAAACATTTTGTCCAAAAATAAGAGATTTATAGTGATAAGCACGCCTAGGCGGTTCCGCCTGCAGCAGACCTGGCGTTCGCCGTGCCTAGTTGACGTGACGTCACCAACAAGCGTCGAGGCCTTCCTTTGAGTCGGTGTTGATCAGGGGGGCCGCTATTGGCCGCTGGAACCACCTGGCGCCCTCACTGTAAATGCAGGCCACGAGGCGCGCGCCACCACAGCTTACGGCGTGATGGAGAACAAAAGTAGGTGAACTTAACTGTTTGAGAAACTCAGCAATTCGCTTCTTCCAGATCAAGTTTTCATCAGTACGTAGACCCAAAAATTTGATGCACTCTACCCAGTTTAGTGACTCCTGTTCTTGTGGCACTTCTATTGTTGATATTACTTTGTTTATTGTACAGTACTAAATATAGTGTATTTCCCCAAAAATTTAACGTGAGTCCAATTTCAGAGAACCAGTTAATAAGCCTCATAGAAACATCATTAACAATATCTTCTATTGCTTTCCCTTTAATGCCATTTCCTAAAACACAAGCATCATCTACAAAAACATACCAGTTTTGCGAGCAACTTTGATTCCACAAGGAACTGATGTGCACTGGAACCGTAGGCTACAAGGAAGGAGAGAAACACAGCACTCAGTCGCATTTCCATTACTTTTATAACTCTTGCGAGACGGCTACTTAGAGCCGAAATCTAGATAGGCAAGAGTAGTAAAATTAATGATCGCGAATGATTGCCGTGTGTCTCTTCTTCCTTAAATTCTGCCATCATCCCGTTTGATACCTACAAAAACTGTTACATCGAAGTATTTTTATGTGTTTACAGATTCCATTTAAGATGCGTTGATATTGTAGTTATAAAATACTACATTGTTTGGTTTTGCGAAGTACGTATTTTTGCATTCTTACGATTTCAAGCAAGTGTCCAGGTGTTGCATCACTCTGAAATTCAATCAAGATAAGACTGAATATCTGTGAACCGTATTTCAGGCATCTCTTAATTGTAAGTAACTACACCATCTACAAACAGTCTGAGGTTACCGTTAATATATTCTGCACTGTCATTAATATTCAACATGAACAGCAAGGGCCCCAACACACTTCCCTGGGGCACAGGGTGTCCCAGGAGGAATGGTCAATATTGATGAAGGCCACAGGAACGATCGTTTGAAGCAAAAAACTTCATCCAGGCGTATGCCCTATTCTGAATTACTTTCGAGACAGATCACATTTAATGTACATCGTTATTTATTTTCTGTATTCTTCAACAAATTGCCAGCTTCACTCATTTACAACAGTTAGTAAATATAACATTATTAGTTTAACAAAGTATCAGCAAAAAATTTGTTTTTTAGCACATTCATCTCCAAGTATTATCGTACACGTAACATCACAGCTGATGTACGGTGCACAATCAGTGTTCGAGTATCCCAGCGCCAATTTCAGTGCATTTGGGCACTCTTGGAGAACATGTTGTGTTGCCTGTCTGAGTGCCTCAGCACGTACCCTAATGAGGGCAGCAGTGTCCATGATGCGACCATGTGGTTCATGTCTCGTACATATCAGATGTCTGAGACTTCATCCAACCTCAAAGTCAAAAATCTAACGACATAATACCTGGCGATCTTAGTGGCCAGTTAATTGGACTACTAACACCAAACAAGCGACTAGGGAAGTGCGGCTGAGAAGTTTTCTTATACGTCTGGTAAAATGTACAGGGACTCCATAATGCTCGAAGTACATTGCAGTTCCTGAGGCCAAGAGAACGTTCTCAAGCTTTCAACATGCAAATCATTCTGTCTTGTTATTCACTCTTCTAAACTGATTGAACCTATCAGCATTTTACCGATCGTGTCACACCAGTGATCGTAGAAAGAACTTGTAAATTGGTTTCCACTGTAGCCTGCAAATTATCCTGTGGCTACCGGTAATTATTGAGTTTGTTGTTGATTACGTTCCATATAAACGTGTCTACATGAGCAAAAAGTATTAATGGAAGCAAATGACGATTATCATGTAACCAGTGACAAAATTTAATTACGATGCTATTGTCGCTATTATGAAGATTGTGAGAAGGTAGTGTGTAAAATAGGTAAAAGTAACCAGCGAGAGCGAGGCCACAGGCAGCCGCGACAGCGACACTTCCCAGGGGAGTGACACGCTAGAAGGCGCCATGGCTGCTCTTTGCTCAGCGGTTGTGGGTGGGTCTGAACCCATGCATCTCACACAGGCGACAGACGGTGGCTGACGGTGTGACGTCGAGTCCCTCCCTGGGTCTCAGCATTTGCGGCAGCAGACAGGAACAGCAAGCCAGCAGGGGGCTATGACTCCAAGTCTCACAAAGGACCCAGTGTGGCGGCAGACACAGCCTGGACTCGAACCATAGGCTCCTGCTGGCGTTGCCCAGTCGTCTGATTGGCCAGTCTTTGAGTGATTATTGCATGTTGACGTGGAACATGGGCGGTGACCACATTAATGTTACGGGACCGTGCAAATTTCGGAACCTGCATGCTTCCAAATCACCTACAGATTTATTCACATATTCTTTCCACTACACAGTATAAGCACTATGAGTAAAATGTCATTATTTTCTATCCTTCCTCGGGACCAGTTTCAATGGCCAGCAATGTATTTTCGAACGTTCTTACAATGTGCTACAATGGTGTCATCAACTATTACCACTGGCAGATTCTGATTTCTATTCTAAAACAATGTTTGCATATATCTCCACGGCTGTACGGTGTTGCAAGTATGAAGCAAGTAATGGTTTCCCATGATTTAGCATTACAGCACATAACGTGTCATCTAGCACTGCAGCTGTTTCTTGGCTAGTGGAAGTGGAGCGTACTGGTTTTGCACAGATATTAATTATACAACGAAACTAATTTTCGTTGAGAGAAGAGCAGTAGAAAGTAAGAAGGAAAGTTCAATAGCCCATCTTCTATTTCGAACAGCGCGCTCACCAAAGATATTAACTAAACAACGAAACTAGTCTTCCTACAACGATGACGATGGAGACAAAATGGAACGTTGGGGATCAAATTCTCAACGACGACGGTATGATTATGTACAGAATACTTCCTCAGTGGGAGAAGGATGGGGAAGAAATTCGGCTGCGTCTCATTCAAAGAATCGTCCTGGAAATTGCTTGAATCGAATCAAATGAACCATAGACAACATTGCTTGAGACTGAGGAAGTCAAATCTATATTGGCGCTTTGCACACCTACTATCAACATTAATAACTGTTGTGAAATTTTATGATACTCAGGGAAACTATCAAGGAAGTAATTACACAGGCCAAAAACAAACTGTTCTTTTATATCTAGGATTTTAGACTTGATTTTAGCCACAGCTGGGGCATTGAATCAAAAAGTGAAATCAGTCTTCCTCTATCCACTCTTATTTTTTTGATCGTTGTTGTTTAACATGCACTTCAACATGAAATGTGCATTTGTAACTCTGGTTTGTGCGCTTCTAAATCACATGTACGTGGACTGGTTCCTGTAGGTTTGCCCTATTGCCGGTCTGCTTTCTAATTAGTTCCAGGAGTATCCAACAGATGGAGTTGGAGGTTACTGTGTGAGCTCTGGCTGTACAGGGCTGAGTGAGAATGACGTCGCATGATAAACCAGTTAGGAAACATCTATGTTGTAGTTTTTTGCACTTGTGTTGTTGAACAGAAATAATATAAATTAAAGTAGAAGAAGTTGCGTAAATCACCTTGATGGTTTTTGCTAAATATGCAGAGAATAAACGCTGAAAGTAAAACCGAATACCTATTATTGACTTTGTAAAGACTTTTGCAATAAATTTGTAAAACTTGTACAGAACATTTACGATTGTGGACTACCAGGAAACGAAAACGACTGAAACAAAAGCCACTTCGATACCTGTTGTTTGTGAGGACTGGTGTTGTCCCTCTGATACTAATGATGATGACAGTGATTATGCAGTTATGTCATTAATTACTCAGGGTTTAAATTGGGATGAGTTAATAACGCACCAGAGATCTCAAGGGAAACTAGCAATAAGGTAATACCACAGGCCAAGAACAAACGGTTTTTTTATATCTAGGATTTTAGAATTGATTTTAGCCACAGTTGGGGCATTGAATCAAAAAGTGAAATCAGTCTTCCTCTATCCGCAATTATTTTTTTGATCACTGTTTTTTAATATGCACATCTAAATGAAACGAGCATTTGTAACACTGGTTTGTGCACTTCTAAGTTACATGTATGAGGATTGGTTCCTGTAGGTTTGCACTATTGCCGGTCTGCTTTCTAATTAGTTCCAGAAATATCCACCAGATGGAGTTGGAGGTTACTGTGTGAGCTAGGCCGTACAGGGCTGAGCGAGAATGACGTCGCTTGATAATTCAGTTGGGAAACATCTATGTTGTAGTTTTTTGCACTTGTGTTGTTGAACAGAAATAATATAAGTTAAAGTAGAAGAAGTTGCGTAAATCACCTTGATGGTTTTTGCTACATATGCAAAGAATAAACGCTGAAAGGAAACCGAATACCTATTATTGACTTTATAAAGACTTTTGCTCTAAATCTGAAAGATTTGTACAGAAAATTTACGATTGTGGACTACCGGGAAACGAAAACGACTGAAACAAAAGCCGCTCCAAAACCTGTTGTTTGTGAGGACTGGTGTTGTCCCTCTGATACTAATGACAATGACAGTGATTATGCGGGTACGGCATTAATTCCTCAGGTTTTAAACTGGGATGAGTTAATAACCCACCAGAGATCTCAAGCCGTCAAAAGAAGCTTCTGAATTAATGGCTTCCAACAAAAATGTACCAGATCAAGGAACCAAGGTTACCTTTTACCATACAACAGAAAAAGTCTGGTACACTTCTTGCTATTGAAATGGACCATCTGACGCAAAATATCCCTGATGAGCCATTCCAATTATAATAAATCTCTGCTGTAACTATGAAATAGGTTTAGTTCAACGGAACGTCATGAGAAAATGACTCTTTCAAGATATGATTAAACAATTTGTAGAATAAAGGTAAATACTCATCTTTTTTTTCAATGAGAAGAGGCAGCATTCACCTAATTTGGGTATGAATAGGTTCTCAGATTGTTTACTAGCTTGTGAAGATACTATTTCTTAATATTTCTTCTTGATTTATATCACAATTAGTTTGTCACCCATAGTAAAACATAATACACAGTTTTTTCTTGGTGTCAACTTTCTTACCCATCAACAAGACAAAAAACGTAGTCTCATCACCAAAACCTGTTTCTACACAGAAGGAGCACATTTTCAATTGATTGCCGATAACAAAAACGTTACACACGTGTCTCACATACAAAAGCTTAAAAATCAACTCAGCTAACAACTACGCCCAATCTGATTTGGGATGCATACAGTTCTATATAACACAAAATTGTTGTCCAAAATGTTCTAGAATTTCCTTTGTCAAAATAATTATTACAACGACATCTGGTTTTACAAACAGTGGCGATTTATGCAAAAATTATACCTTTTTATGGTGCCAAAAATGCGATTTGCAAAAGAAATTTTATATATTCCTGTAATAAAATTTAGAAATAGAAAAATCCACAACGTTCCAAAATTTGTTTACATATTGAGGTATTAAATTATTATGTCAAGCAGAAATTTTCTGGTGAAGTTAACTGCGGTTTTTGAATACACTGAAGACAATTGTCTGATAAACAATCAATTACATTTTTCTACAGCTCATATGACACTTGGATTTTTGTTGAGTATATGTCATATATGGGAAAAACTGTATATATGAAATGAAATCCAATAAAAACCTTTAAGGTTAACAATACCTTTTAAATATAGATTTCTGTAAAGTGAAATCTGTAGGATGACCAGTTTTCGTGATTTTATGTCTTCATGGTTTAACTCACACTAAAGAGGTAAATATGGAAAAGAACAGGCTTCTATTTCGTAAATACTTCAAAGTATCGTGTACCTATATAAGAGTCGTAAGTCTCATACTTTACGATGTAAATCGGAATAAATGTTAAACAAATGGATGTGGAATCGTATCTTTCGGTTTTGCCCAGGCTGGTGTCGAAAGGACTTATTGATCCAGGAAGCCCTTCATTTTTATTTTTATACTCTCAAGAAGACAATCTCGTGTTTTGCACGAAATTAGTGGATCCTGAGGAAATGGGTCTTCCTGAATGTTTTCTAGTTGATTTTCTCGTTTCTGTGCACAGCTCAAGGCAAATTTGAAATTTGTACTAATACACAATGGTAACAAATTTAGTTCAATATCAGCTGCTCCGTCAAGGGAAATGAAAGAAGAACACAAAACCGTAGTTTTGATCTTTGAGAAGATTAAGTCTCAAAAACATCAATGGATGGTTTGTCTAGAATTATGAACGTTAAACTTTCTCCTTGGTTAGCAAAATGCTTCTTGTGACTCTGGAATAGCAGAGACAAAAAACATCACAGTGTTGAAAAAGAACGGCCAAAGAGAGAAAACATGTACGGAGGGAGGAAGAATGTCATTAACGACCCCTTAGTTGAACGAGAGAAAATCATTTGTCGTCAACTACATATCAAATTGGGCCTTTTGAAGCAGTCTGTAAAGGCTTTTGATAAGAATTAGTCACGTTTTGCACATATAGGGAAAAATGTCTGAGCTGAGAACGGAAAAATTCAAGCAGGAATATTTGACTATCCACAAATAAGACAACTCTGCATATGAAAACTGTCCAGGAACGCTACCAAGGAAGATCGGATATGCACGTGATGGCAGTTTACTGCTCGAATTTAAAAATGGACCGCTCCATAATACATTCAAGAATGTCATGGAAAAGAAGCTTCCTAAATGTTCAGGGACTGGATGTTATCATCAATGACGTTTTTATTTAGTATAGAATAATATTTATATAATACAATAGTAAAATTAGTGTTTCATTTTTATCCATGGACTTATATTAAAACAGTATAACATATATTTCACTAAAATCTTGTATTTTAGAATTTTGAGCTCCTTGGCAAATATTAATGAATTGTTTGAATTCAAGGCATGAAATTCTTAGAAAATCAGCTCAAAATACTCCGGTGTTATGCAAATAAATAGCACTTCACACGAATCTTAATGCTATCGTCTTCAGTCAAGGCTAATTAATTCAATTATAGTAAGTAACATCAAAGTTGGAGCATTTTAAACATTTCATAGGATTTTTAGCCAGCTCATTGTTGCACTAATAATAATCTTTTTTTTTTTTTTGCTCGTGAGTATTATCTTTCGCTCTGTGCTCTTTGGTAATGAAGGTTAGAATGTAACGTACCTTGAATCAGAATTATTACAAAGGGCACTATCTTACTTGAAAGGGCAGGTTAGAAAATTGGTCATAACCTTGTTCAAGGAGCCGTAATATCATTTGCATGAAATGAGGAATTGTTAATCTTCCTGAACGAGAGGCAGCATTTCCATGGCTGCACCACATCGTACATAAAATACAATGTGGACTGCTGATGTACTGCAATTATTTTTTATTATCTGTTGTTGGATTTTGCTGAAAGAACAAGTTTTGAAGTACTCGAACAAGTTGGGTTGGATACACCAAAAATAGCTACCTCACGTGAACTGGCCAATGCGAAGGCTGTCGTGATAAAATAAAACGCTATAAACTACACAGAGGGCATCTACCGCATTCACCAAATTTCATTAATAAAACCCAGCGGGGTGACGAAGTGGGATGACCCAGAAGTCACAGTTAGGAGATCAGTGGTTTGTATCTCTATCAGTCCATCCACATTTAGGTTTCCTGCAGTTTTCCAAGCATAAGCTTGGATAGGAGACTGCTGAGAAAGAAACCTAAATGTGGATGGTCTGAATGAGATTCGAACCACTGCCCTCCTGACTGTGAGTCCTGTGTCTTCCCACTTCGCCACCTCGCTGGGTTTGTGCCTTTGTCTATGGAAAGGAGTATACTCCTACATAGAAATATGGAAGTGATTGCGCATGCGCATGCCCGCGTGTCTGTGTGTGTGTGCCCGTGTGCCTGTGTATGTGTGTGTGTGTATTTATGTGACTGTGAGCTCGTGGTCATGTGCTCGGCGGGAGGGCGGGCTGGGGCGACGGTAGCAGACACGCGAAGGCGTACCTCCAAGAACGTTACGTCGCTTTCTCGTATGTCGGATAGCCAGATGACGGATTTACTACCGTTCCTGTTCCCTTGAACAATCTTATAGTACACAGCCATCTCTGCAGAAGCAGAGAAAGAAGGAGGAACTTCGTAACTTGGTCATTTCTAGCACTAGTCTATATCTACATCTACAGGGCGTGGACACAAATATGCAACAACGCGAAGTACAACATCTTACCACGCCTAACGCGGCGAAGGGGAAAACAGCTTCTAGTCATCACAGAACGGCGAAATACAGGTTCTGTGTGGTTTTCAAGGGAATCTTATACCATTGTCCCTGATAAATATTGGGAACTTCAGGTAGTGATGATGGAAGTGAGTAGTGATCACGTACACTTCATTCCCAATTTGACGATGAAGGCTCAAAAATGCTGAGATCTGTCACCGTGGTGGCCAGGGGAGATGCGACAACTCAGTCTCTTGGTCACAAACCAGTCCTGGACGATGTGAGCTGTGCGAACAGGAACAATGTCTTCTTGGAACACAGTATCTACATCTAAATGATTCTCTGCTGTTCATAACAAAGTGCCTGGCAGAAGGTTCAATGAAACACCTTCAAGCTGTCTCTCTACCGTTCCACTCTCGAACGGTGAGTGGGAAAAACGAGCACTTACATTTTTCTGTGCGAGCCCTGATTTCTCTTATTTTATCGTGATGATCATTTCTCCGTATGTAGGTGGGTTTTGGCAATCGGAGTGGAAAACTGATGTTTGAAATATCATGAGAAGATCCAGTCGCATGAAAAACGCCTTTGTTATAATGATAGCCACTCCAATTCACGTATCATGTCGGCGGCACTATCTCCCCAACTTCGCGGTAATACAAAACGAGCTGCCCTCCTTTATACTTTTTCGATGTCATCCGCCAGTCCCATCTGATGCGGATGCCACACCGCACAGAAACACTCCAGAATAGGGCGGACAAGCGTGGTGTTAGCAGTCGCTTTGGTAGACCTGTCGCACCTTCTAAGTGTTGGTTGGCTGTACCCACAACATTATCTATGTGATCGTTCCAATTTAGGGTATTTGTAATTGCAATCCTTAATTATTTAGTTGAATTTACACCCAACAAATTTGTGTGACTTGCCGCGAAACGAAATTCAGCTGATTTCTTTTAGTACTCATGTGAATAACTTCATACGTTACTTTATTCAGGGTCAATTGCCAATTTTCGCATCATACAGATTAATTATCTAAATCATTTTGTAGTTTGTTTTTGTTATCTGATGGCGTTACAACACGGTAAATGACAGCATCATCTGCAAACAATCTAAGACGGCTACTGAGATTGTATTCTGTCGTTAATACAGATCAGGAAAAATAGACGGCCTATAACACTGCCTTGGGGAACGCCGGTTATTATTTCTGTTTTACCTGATGTCTTTCCGTCTATTACTACGAACTGTGACCTTTCTGACAGGAAATCACGAATCCAATTGTACAACTGATGCGATATTCCGTAGCCACGCAGTTAGGTTAGAAGACGATTGTGAGGAACGGAGTCGAAATCCTTCTGGAAACTTAAAAATATGGAATCAATTTTACATCCAATGTCGATAGCTCTCATTACTTCATGACAATAAAGAGCTAGTGTGTTTCAAAAGAACGATATTTTCTGAATCCGTGCTGACTACGTGTCAAAAATGGTTCATATGGCACTGAGCACTATGGGACTTAACAACTGAGATCATCAGTCCCCTAGAACTTAGAACTTCGTAAAACCTAACTAATCTAAGGACATCAGACACATCCATGCCCGAGGCAGGATTCGAACCTGCGACCGTAGCGGCCGTGCGGTTCCAGACTGAAGGGCCTAGAACCGCTTGGCCACAGTGGAAGGCGTCTACCTGTTAATAAATCGTTTTCTTCGCGGTACTTCATAATGTTCGAATACAGTATATGTTCCAAAACCCTAGTGCAAATCAACGTTAGTGATATGGTCCTGTATTTGAACGGATTACTCCTGCTTCCTGTTTTGGGTATTGGTGTCACTTGAGTAATTTTCCAGTATTTAGGTACGGATCTTTCTGTGAGCGAGAGGGTGTATATAATTCCTAAATATGGAGCTATTGTATCAGCATACTGTGAGACGAACCTGACTGGTATACAATCTGGACTGGAAGCCTTGCTTTTATTACGTGATTCTAGCTGCTTTGCGACTGCGAGGATATCTATTTCTATGTTTCTCATCTTGGCAGTTGTTCTTGATTGGAATTCAGGAATATTTACTTCGTCTTCTTTGTTGAAGGATTTTCGGAAAATCGTGTTTAATAACAGTGCTTTAGTGGCACTGTCATCAGTGACTTCACCGTTGTTATCGCGCAGTGAAGGTATTGATTGCGTCTTACCACTGGTGTGCTTTATGTATGACCAGAATTTCTTTGGGTTTACTGGCTTATTATTTGTCCAGGATTATTTAACGCTAAGAGGTCAAGTATGCTTTCACAAGCATTTACGCTTCGAGTGGGCTTATGAACTAATTGTTCAAAATAATTTTTTGAGAAAGCCCAATACAATTTCGGATGACGTTTTATGGCTGCCGCCAGTTTTAAAGTATAATTTTTCCAGCATATCGAGGGTATATTAAAGTCACCACCGACTATTACTGTATGAATGGGGTACGTATTTGAAATGAGACTCAAGTTTTCTTTGAGCTGTTCAGCAACTGTATGTTCTGAGTCGGTGGGTCAGCAAAACGACCAAATTAATAAATGGTTCTAATGGCTCTGAGCACTATGGGACTTAACAACTGAGGTCATAAGTCCCCTAGAACTTAGAACAACTTAAACCTAACTAACCTGAGGACAGCACACACATCCATGCCCGAGGCAGGATTCGAACCTGCGACAGTAGCGGTCGCGCGGCTCCAGACTGAAGCGCCTAGAACCGCTCGGCCACGGCGGCCGGCCCCAATTGATAGTTTAGTCAAGTTGTCAAGTATAACCTCTACCCATACTATTTCGCAGGAACTATGTATTTCTATTTCACTACAAGTCAAACTACTTCTGACAGCAATAAATACTCCACCACCAATTGTATTTAACCTATCTTTTCTGAAAACTGTTGGATAGTTAGAAACAATTTCTGCTGAACTTGTTTCCGGCTTTAGCCAGCTTTCTGTACCTATAACTGTTTGAGCTTCAGTGCTTTGTATTAGGGCTTGGAGCTCTGGTTCTTTCACAACACAGCTACGACAATTTATAACCACCATACCGATCATTTCTACAACTAACTTACTGTGTTTTACCTGCCTCCTTTTAGACGGACGCCCTTTCTGTGGTTCCCTGTGTCCCACTGATCTAAAAAAAAAAACGCCCAGTCCCTTCCACACAGCCCCCGCTCCCGTGTAGCAGCTTCCTGTGTGTAGTGGACTGCTGACCTATTAAGCAGAACCCGAAGGCGCAAGTCAAGGAATCTGCAGCCTACACCGTCACAGAACCGCCTAAGCCTCTGATTCAGACCCTCCACTCGGCTCTGCACCAAAGGACCACAGTGCGTTCTATCGACGATGCTGCAGATCACTATTGGAAAACAAATATTGTACCATGAAATGGATCTGATCAGACAAAATTGACACGCAATCCTTGGCAGTAATATGACCTTGCAGAGTAACCATGGGGTCTGAGGAATACCAGGGTATGGCTGACCGAATCATCACCGAACCCTCGCCATATTTCGCTCTTGACAGTTAGCTGTCTGTATTGTAGGCTTGGGACATGCATATGCCAGAAATTAACTAGGGCAGAAATTGGAAACAGTGTAAAACAAGACAACCAAATGACTTTCTTCCATTGCTCCATATTTAAGGATTTATGGCTTCAGTACCACATTTTCCTGTTACACCCACTGCAGTCGCTAATGCTTGGTTTTGAAATTCCACATCGACCTGCAGTTCTCTGCTTATGTAGACCCCTTCCTGTTGTTTTGGTGCTGACAGGGTACTCGTGTGCGACATTGAGTTCTGCAGTGACTATTATAGCTGTGGTCCTCTTATTTTTCGTCACAGTTCTCTTCAGTGATCATTTGCGATGGTTACTCAACACACACTTTTGTTCGCATTGTGACTAAGAAGGCGCGTTTCCGCTCTCTTTGTATTCGGTATGAACCTTTGATATGGTGCCTCATGAAACACTAACCACTTCAGCTACTTGGTAACAGAAGCAAGTACCACAAAATCACCAACAATCTGTCCTTTTATGAATTCACTAACCTCTGACATAACACACTTACAGCTACACGGACACTCTTCTGACCACGACTGACACTTGCAACGTATTGAGGGCATTGCACAGGTGCCATTCGTGGTCAAATACAACAGCGCACCCAGCAGGTTCGGCTAGTATTTGCAGTTATGTTCAAGAATGCTTTGTATTTCTCGCAGTGCTTCCATGTTTTTGTCCAACACCCGTATATCTACATCCATGGTCGAACCCCTGTATATCTACCGCTACCGTCGCAGGTGCGAATCCTGCATCGGGCATGGATGTGTGTGATGTCCTTAGGTTAGTTAGGTTTAAGTAGTTCTATGTTCTAGGGGACTGATGACCTCAGAAGGTAAGACCCATAGTGCTCAGAGCCATTTGAACCATTTGGTAGTTCCAACTGAACTAATTAGGGTTTCTTCTCCTTCCATTCACGTACAGATTTCGAGAAAAATGACTGTTTATACGCCTTTATACTCTCTGTAGTTAACTTAATCTTGTCCTCTCGATCCCTGTAGGGGCGTTGTGGTATATTCCATAATTCGTCTACCAAAACTAGTTCCTGACACTTTGTATGTAGGTGTCTGCCTGTCCAGTTTTTCCCGAATTTTCGTGACACTGTCCTGCAGATCAAACGAACATGTGATCATTGCTGTTGTCTTTCTCTGTATATGTTCAGCACTCTTGTTCGTCCTATTTGGAAAGGATTTACATCACCATCTACATGGTTACTCTGCAATTCACACTTAAGTGCCTGGCAGAGGTTTCATCGAACCATTTTCGTACTACTTCTCTACCATTCTACTCTCGAATGGCGCGGAGAAACAGGAACACCTAAATCTTTCCGATCGAGCTCTAATTTCTCTTATTTTATTATAATCATTAGTTCTCCCTACTTAGGTGGGTCTCAAAACAAGATTTTCGCGTTCAGCACAGAAAGTTGGTGATTGAAATTTCGTAGATAGATTTCGACGCAAAGAAAACCGCCTTTGTTTCAGTGACTGCCACCCCAACTCGCGTATCCTATCAGTGACACCCTCACCCCTATTGCGCGATAACACGAGACGAGCTGCCCTTCTTTGCACTTTTTCGATGTCCTCCGTCAATCCCACCTGGTAAGGATCTCACACCACGCAGATATATTCCAGCAGAGGACGGACAAGTGTAATGTAGGCTGTCTCTTTAGTGGGTTTGTCACATCTTCTAAGTGTTCTGCCAACAAAGCGCAGTCTTTGTTTCGCCTTCCCACAATATTATCTATGTGGTCTTTCCAATTTAAGTTGCTCGTAGTATTTAGTGGAATTGACAGCCCTTAGATTTGTGCGATTTATCGTATACCCAAAATTTATTGGATTTCTTTTAGTACCCATGTGGATGACCTCGCACTTTTCTCTGTTCAGTGCCTATTGCCACTTTTCGCGCAATACAGAAGTTCTCTCTAGATCATTTTGTAATTAGAATTGATCGTCTGATGATTTTACTAGATGGCAAATTACAGCGTCATCTGCAAACAGTCTAAGGGGGCTGCTCAGATTATCACCTAGATCATTTATGTAAATCAGGAACAGCAGATGCCTATGAAACTGCCTTGGGGAACGCCAGATATCACTTCTGCTGTACTCGATGATTTACAGTCTATCACTGCGGACTGTGACACTAGAGCAATATTCTAGGAAGCGTCGTATGAGTGTTGTGTAAGCAGTCTCATTTGAAGACTGAGCACTTACTAGTATTCTACCAATGAAACTAATTCTGCGATCTGCTTTGCCTACAGCGCTGCAAATGATATGGAATTATTCAGTTAACAGGGTACGTATATGTGACGACTGTTTACATTAATGAACACATTTATTTTGTCATACGCACTCAACTACATTTAAAAATATAACCTTTCTCAGGCTACCGGCTTTTAAAGAGAAGTTCGCCGATGAAGTAGAACTGGGTTGCCCAGGGAAAATGATTCTAATTTATATTTAAATCTTGCTGCGCTATTTGTGAGACATAGTACGTTATTGTGCAAATGATCAAAAAATTCTTTGCAGCGTATTGAACTCGTTTGTGAGTCACTGAAATCTTTAATAATGGGTAATAAGGTTCAAAAATGGTTCAAATGGCTCTGAGCACTATGGGACTCAACTGCTGAGGTCATTAGTCCCCTAGAACTTAGAACTAGTTAAACCTAACTAACCTAAGGACATCACAAACATCCATGCCCGAGGCAGCATTCGAACCTGCGATCGTAGCGGTCTTGCGGTTCCAGACTGCAGCGCCTTTAACCGCACGGCCACTTCGGCCGGCGGTAATAAGGTTCACTTTTTCCTATAGTTTTACAAGTGAGTA
Source organism: Schistocerca nitens (assembly GCF_023898315.1). Taxonomy (NCBI): domain Eukaryota; kingdom Metazoa; phylum Arthropoda; class Insecta; order Orthoptera; family Acrididae; genus Schistocerca; species Schistocerca nitens. The sequence goes on along the minus strand of NC_064616.1, from coordinate 772,796,659 downwards.
AATGACTATTGTTCTCAAATTGTGGAGAATTATTTAGGACGAATTTCTGACTTCACAGTTAAAATGCACAGCTCCTTGAAGAAGTACCTACATGACGACCGCGGGTGAACATCACTTATTATTACTTATTATTCTTACTGCTCGCCATTGGGCAATCAGTACCTTATTTCTTACTGGTAATGTCCAAAGAAAATTACTACATGAGTCATTATTCAGGGGAAATACGCAAAATATGTTAGTATGTTGTTTCCAAGACTAACAATTACACGAAGAGCAAAAGTAGCTGAACTTAACTGTTTGAAAATCTCAGCAACACGCTCCTTCCAGTTCAGGTTTTCATCAATATGTAGACCTAAAAATCTGAAGCATTCTACCCTGTTAACTGACACCTGTTCTTGTGCCACCTCTATTGTTGATATTACTGTGTTTATTGTACAGAACTGAATATAGTGTATTTTCCCAAAAATTTAGGGAGAGTCCAAGTTCCGAGAATCAGTTAATAACCCTTTGAAAAACATCTTTAACAATGTCTTCTGATGCTTTCCCTTTAATGGCATTTCTTAAAACACAAGCATCATCTGTAAAAAGGAAAAGTTTTGCGATCAGCTTTGATTCCACAAGGAACTGTTGTGCACAGGGACCGTAGACTACAAGGAAGGAAACAAACACAGCACCCAGTCGTATTTCCATTTCTTTTCTTACTCTTGCATATGCGAAGAGCCGGCCGCGGTGACCGAGCGGTTCTAGACGCTTCAATCCGGAACCGCGCAACTGCTACGGTCGCAGGTTCGAATCCTGCCTCGGGCATTGATGTGTGTGATGTCCGTAGGTTAGTTACGTTTAAGTAGTTCTACGTTCTAGAGGACTGATGACCTCAGATGTTAAGTCCCACTGTGCTCAGGGCCATTTGAACCATATGTGAAGACGGCTACTTAGAGCCGAAATCTAGATATGCAATTAGTAAAATAGGTCGCAAATGATTGCCGTGTGTCTCTTCTTCCTTAAATACTGCGATCATCCCGTTTCATTCCTTCAAAACCTGTTACATCCAAGTATTTGTATGTGTTGACAGATTCAAATTAAGACTCGTTGATATTGTAGTTACAAAATACTGCATTGTTTTCGTTTTGATAAGTACGTAATTTTGCATGCTTAGGATTTGAAGCAAGTGTCCAGGTGTTCATCACTCTGAAATTCTATCAAGATTAGACTGAATATCTGTGGACCGTGTTTCAGGCAGCTGTTAAATGTAAATAACTACACCATCTGCCAAACGTCTGAGGTTACCGTTAATACTTTCTGCACTGTCATTAATTTTCAACATGAACGGCAATGGCAGCATCACACTTTGCTGGGGAACAGGGTGTCCCAGGAGGAATGGTCAATATTCAGGGATGTTTCAGGAACGATCGTTTGAAGCAAAAAACTTCATACAGGCATATGCCCTATTCCGAATGATTTTCGAGACAGAACACATTTAATGTACATCGTTATTTATTTTCTGTATTCTTCAATAACTTGCCAGCTTCACTCATTTACAACAGTTAAAAAATATAACATTATTAGTTTAACAAAGTATCAGCTCAAAAATATGTTTTTTAGCACATTCATCTCCAAGTATTATCGTACACGTCACATCACAGCTGATGTACGGTGTACAATCAGTGTTCGAGTATCCCAGCGCCAACTTCAATGCATTTGTTCACTCTTGGAGAACATGTTGCGTTGCCTGTCTGAGTGCCTCAGCACATTCCCTAATGAGAGAAGCAGAGGCCATGATGCGAACACACAGTTCATCCCTCGTACATATCTTTCGCTTGTACATCTGATACTTCATCAAACCTCAAAGTCAAAAAACTAATGACGTTATGTCTGGCAATCTCAGCGGCCAGTTAATTGCACTACCACGACCAAACCAGCGACTAGGTAAATGAGAAGTCTTCTCGTACGTCTGGTAGAATGTAGAGGGTCTCCATAATGCTGGAAGTTCATTGCAGTCCGTGAGGCCAAGAGAATGCTCTGAAGCTTTCAACATGCAAATCATTCTGTATTGTTATTTGCTCTTCTAAAATGGGTGAACCTATCAGCATGTTATCGATCGTGCCACACTAAACAGTGATGGAAAAACTAACTTGGAAATTCGTTTCCACTGTAGCGTGCAGATTTTCCTGCGAGCATCGATAATTATTGAGTGTGTTGTTGATTATACTCCACAGAAATGTGTCTACATGAGCAAAAAGTATTAATGGAAGCAAATGACGATTGTCATGTGACCAGTGACAAAATTTATTTACTATGCTATTGTCGCTATTATGAAGATTGTGAAAAGGTAGTATGTAAAATGGGTAAAACTAACCAGCGAGGGCGAGGCCACAGGGAGCTGCGACAGCGGCGCTTCCCAGGGAATTGACACTCCAGACGGCGACCTGGCTGCTCTTTGCTGTGTCGTTGCGGAGGCAGTTGTGCGTGGGTCTGAACCCATGCCCCTCAGACAGACGACTGACGGCGTCTGACGTTATGACGTCTAGTCCCTCCCTGGGTCTCAGCATTTGCGGCAGCAGACAGGAACAGCAAGCCAGCAGGGCTATGACGCCAAGTCTCGCAATGAACCCAGTGTGGCGGCAGACACAGACTAGTCTCGACCCATAGGCTGCTGCAGGCGCTGCCCAGTCCCATATGACTCGAATAATGTCCTATCCTCAAATTCAGCCTCATTTATACTCCATTACTGCCCATTTGTTCCTCTAACACCTGGTGTCAAGTCACACTGCCGATAACAGAGATACCTGCTTCAGTGCAATGACAACGACCCAATTACGACTTCATTATGAATTACCTCGAAGAAAACTGTCTATTGACACACAGTCAACATGGGTTTAGAAAAGATAATTCCTGTGAAAGACAACTAGCTCTTTATTCAAATGAAGTGCTTAGTCCTATTGCCAAGGGATTTCAGATCGACACCATATTTCTGGATTACCGGAAAGTTGTAGACACTGTATCGTACAATCGGTTCGTTGTGAAATTGCGAGCTTATGGAATATCATCTCAATTATGTGACTGGATTTGTGATTTCCTGTGAGAGAGGTCACAGTTCGTAGTAATTGAGGGAAAGTCATCGAGTAAAACAGATGTGATTTCTCGCGTTCCCCAAGGTAGTGTTATAAGCCCTTTGCTGTTCCTTATCTATATAAACGATTTGGGAGGCAACCCGAGCAGCCGTCTCAAGTTGTTTGCAGATGATGATGTCGTTTATCGACTAGTAAAGTCATCAGAAGATCAAAACAAATTCCAAAACGATTTAAAAAAATATCTGAATTATGCGAAAATTGGCAGTTGACCCTAAATAACTAAAGGTGTGAGGTCATCCACATGAGTGCTAAAAGGAATTCGTTAAACTTCGGTTAGACAAGAAATCTGTCAAATCTAAAAGCCGTAAATTCAACTAAAAGCCTAGGTATTACAATTACGAACAACTTAAACTGGAAGGAACACATATTTAATGTTGTGGGGAAGGCTACCCAAAGACTGCGTTTTATGGGCAGAACACTTAGCAAATGTATCAGAACTACTAAGGAGACTGCCTATACTACGCTTGTACGTCGTCTTTCAGAATACTGCTGCGCCGTGTGGGATCCTTCCCAGATAGGACTGACGGAGTACATCGAAGAAGCTAAAAGAGGGGCAGCACGTTTTGTATCATCACAAAATATGGGAGAGAGTGTCACAGAAATGATACAGAATTTTGACTCGACAAAATTAACAGAAAAGCGTTTTTCGTAGCGATGGAATCTTTTCACGAAATTCCAGTCTCCAACTTTCCCCTCCGAATGCGAAAATATTTTGTTGACATCAACCTACATAGGGAGAAACAATCACCCCGATAAAATAAGGGAAATCAAAGCTCATACCCTAAGATATAGATGATTCCTCATTCCGCACGCTATACGAGATTGGAATAATAGAGAATTGTGATGGTGGTTAGATTAGCCATCTGCCAGGCACTTAAATGTTATTTGCAGAGTATCGTCATAGAAGTAGATATAGATTCTTTGCTGCGTGTGGCAATTTACCATTGCGCTAAGCTATACTTGCTTCACAACCCACTTACGCATCTATTATTCTGCCCTATTTGTCGACGTAGCATGGCTGGTGGCCAGCGCTGTCACTATAATACTCCGTGGTGGCCTCCATGCTACATTCAGTACTTACAATAAAGATTTATTACTTTTACCAGAATTTTGGGTAGTGTCACTACGCAGAGTAGTAGGAGTAATACCACCTACATTTTGTATATATGGGTTTCTCATTCAGAATGTTGTTTGCTTGTGAGATGATCTTGTTACGCCTCACGTACGAACAGAAACGTCTACCAGCACGTGTCAGAATTCGACAGTAGCAGCATCGTGAACATTCTAAACAGTGGTTTCTCGTTCCGCGATAACACTATTTGCGTTGGTTGACATCCCACAATTGTCACGTGATACGGAATTAATGCGATCTGAAGATTCGCATTCAGCGACATGAGGGATCGCTGCAATGACATATGTCTGGAGCCCGTAGGACATGCATATTAATTCAGCTGTGCAGGATCACAAAGTAAAGTTACATGCCAAGAACCAGGAAATGGGTTTGCTTACTACACGACAAGTATCCACGAGAAGAGTGAGGTGACGTCTCGAGCACTACGGACTATCAGTGCAGAAACCATTGCAGCTGCAACCCTTGACACTGCAGCAGAGGGAGGTAAGGTGACAACCCTGAACACAGGAGTGGCGACATGACAGTCTTTCTGCGTATACCATCATGGTTTTTCAGCTTTCCCATCGCTGCCATACATGCTCCAATACCTGGTATCATGCTATTCAGGGCCAATGCGTACAGGAAATGTCTACTTCTGGTTGTCATAGCCGCTAACTTGGACAGCAGCCGTTACATTTCCGACCCCTTAAGGCAAGTGATATTGCCTTATATTTGAGGTCTCCAAAACGTTATGTTTCACCAAGACGATGCTAGTCCGCATGTTACCACACTGTCCAAACCTACCTCTATACAGAGGGTGTACAACTGTAGTCCTCGCCAACACGTTCTCCAAATCTCTCGCCCATTGAATACATTTGGTCACGGGTTGCCAAGAGACTAGGATGCTTGCACTTGACACTTTGGTTGGCATGTAACTGAAGCAGCATAGCGTGCTGCACCCATACCTCTCATACAAGCTCAGTTCAACTCAATGCTCAGCCTAACTGGAGCCATCGTTGCTGCCAGAACTGGCAATTCTGTGTACTGCTTGGGCCACTCATATTAATGTGACCACCTAACAAAAGTCTGAATGACCATCTTTTGCAGTGTGAGATGTGCAGAAGGAGTCAGTGAGGTTCTAGGGGTACAGAGAGGGATGTGGAGTCATGCCGACTCCAGCACCATTGCCAGCTGAGCTACGTTTCTCGGTTGAAGCTCCATGGTGGGATCGAGCTAGACTCACAGATTCTCAACTAGTTTCAATACAGGGAGGTTGACAGTCAGGGCAGAACAGTATACTCATCCTGGTGCACCTCGAAACACGCACATACACTGCAAGCCATGTGACATGATGCTTTGTCCTGCCGGTAGGCGGCATCATGACAAGGAAAAACAAAATTCATGTAGGGGACAGATGGATATAAGTATTTTGTTGAAATATTGTGCCTCCAGAATGATGAGATTACCCAGGGAATGCCACTGAAAACATTGCCCAGATCATAACGCTCCCTCCTGGTTGCAGGGTGTTTGCTTTCAGACATTCCTAGGGAACATAATACGTAATTCATCTAAAAAGGACAGCTGTCGAGACACTCAGTGGCAGCCAGTTGAAGTATTGGCGTGCAAATTACAGCCTTTGCCGCCGATGAATAGAAGTCAGGATGGGTGCATGAACCAAACACCTGCTCCAGGGCTCATACACAGCGAAGTTCGCTGAACGGTCGTTTAGGAGACACTCTTGCTACCTCCTTGGGTCATACTTTAACCACAGTTGCACATGAACACTCTACAAAAATAGCCGTTTCGGAAATATTTCCTCCCTTGGCCCGAAAGCCAATGATCATTCCCTTTTGGGCATCATATAAATCACTCCATTTCCACATTGCGATAATAACTGCACTATTTTCCGCATCCCCCCGACACTGCTGGTGGTGTCACCTGTCACCTCATATCTTTGAGTGGTTATTGCATGTTGACGTCGAACATAGGCGGTGGCCACATTAATGTTACTGGACCGTGCAAAATTCGGAACCTCTATGCTTCCAAATCACTTACAATTTTATTCACGTATTCTTTCTACTACACTGTATAAGCACTACAAGTAAAATGTTATTACGTTCTATCCTTCCTGGTGAGCAGTTTCAGTGGCCAGCAATATATTTTCGATCGTTCTTACAATGTGCTACAAGGGTGTTATCAACTATTACCACTGGCGGATTCAGATTTCTACTCCAAAACAATGTTTGCATATATCTCCACAGCTGTCAGGTGTTGCAAGTATGAAGCTAGTAATGGTTTCCCACGAATTAGCATTTCAGCACGTAACGTGTCGTCTACGAGGGCAGTTCAATAAGTAATGCAACACATTTTTTTTATGAAACAGGGGTTGTTTTATTCAGCATTGAAATACACCAGGTTATTCCCCAATCTTTTAGCTACACAACACTATTTTTCCACGTAATCTCCATTCAATGCTACGGCCTTACGCCACCTTGAAATGAGGGCCTGTATGCCTGCACGGTACCAGTCCACTGGTCGATGTCGGAGCCAACGTCGTACTGCATCAATAACTTCTTCATCATCCGCGTAGTGCGTCCCACGGATTGCGTCCTTCATTGGGCCAAACATATGGAAATCCGACGGTGCGAGATCGGGGCTGTAGGGTGCATGAGGAAGAACAGTCCACTGAAGTTTTGTGAGCTCCTCTCGGGTGCGAAGACTTGTGTGAGGTCTTGCGTTGTCATCAAGAAGGAGAAGTTCGTTCTGATTTTTGTGCCTACGAACACGCTGAAGTCGTTTCTTCAATTTCTGAAGAGTAGCACAATACACGTCAGAGTTGATCGTTTGACCATGGGGAAGGACATCGAACAGAATAACCCCTTCAGCGTCCCAGAAGACTGTAACCATGACTTTACCGGCTGAGGGTATGGCTTTAAACTTTTTCTTGGTAGGGGAGTGGGTGTGGGGCCACTCCATTGATTGCCGTTTTGTTTCAGGTTCGAAGTGATGAACCCATGTTTCATCGCCTGTAACAATCTTTGACAAGAAATTGTCACCCTCAGCCACATGACAAGCAAGCAATTCCGCACAGATGGTTCTCCTTTGCTCTTTATGGTGTTCGGTTAGACAACGAGGGACCCAGCGGGAACAAACCTTTGAATACCCAACTGGTGAACAATTGTGACAGCACTACCAACAGAGATGTCAAGTTGAGCACTGAGTTGTTTGATGGTGATCCGTCGATCATCTAGAACGAGTGTGTTCGCACGCTGCGCCATTGCAGGAGTCACAGCTGCGCACGGCCGGCCCGCACGCGGGAGATCAGACAGTCTTGCTTGACCTTGCGGCGATGATGACACACGCTTTGCCCAACGACTCACCATGCTTTTGTCCACTGCCAGATCACCGTAGACATTCTGCAAGCGCCTATGAATATCTGAGATGCCCTGGTTTTCCGCCAAAAGAAACTCGATCACTGCCCGTTGTTTGCAACGCACATCCGTTACAGACGCCATTTTAACAGCTCCGTACAGCGCTGCCACCTGTCGGAAGTCAGTGAAACTACACGAGACGAAGCGGGAATGTTTGAAAATATTCCACAAGAAATTTCCGGTTTTTTCAACCAAAATTGTCCAAGAAAAAAAATGTGTTGCATTACTTATTGAACTGCCCTCGTAGCACTGCAGCTGTTTCCTAGCTAGTGGAACTGGAACGTTCTGGTTTTGCTCAGATATTAATTATACAACGAAACTAATTTTCGTTGAGAGAAGAGCAATAGAAAGAAAGAAGGAAAGTTCGATAGCCCTTCATGCTGTTTTGCACAGCGTGATCACCAAAGATATTAACTAAACAACGAAACTAGTCTTCGTACAACGAAGACGATGGAGACAAAACGGAACGTTGGGGCTCAAATCCTCAACGACGACGGTATGACTATGTACCGAATACTTCCTCAGTGGGAGAAGGATAGGGAAGAAATTCGTCTGCATTTCATTCAAAGAATCGTCCTGGAAATTGCTTGAATCGATTCAAGTGAACCATAGACAACCTTAATCTCAGTGGCCAGATTGTTTACTCGAAATCTAATTCTACTGGAAGCAAAACTACTATCTTAGCAGAAATAAATAATTATTCATTTAATGCATCAAACTGAAGAGGTCAAATCTATTTTGGCGCTTTGCACACATATTATCAACATTAATAATTGTACATCAGCCTACTGCAAAGTTACCCCATTTTAAGATACTCAGGGAAACTAGCATCGATGTAATTCCACAGGCCAAGAACAAACTGTTTTCCTATATCTAGGAATTTAGAATTGATTTTAACCCAGGTTGAAGAGTTGAGTCAAAAAGTGAAATCAGTCTTCCTCTATCCACTCTTATTATTTGATCGTTGTTGTTTAACATGCACTTCAAGATGAAATGTGCATTTGTAACTCTGGTTTGTGCACTTCTAAATCACATGTACGAGGATTGGTTCCTGTAGGTTTGCCCTATTGCCGGTCTGCTATCCATTTAGTTCAGGGAATATCCACCAGATGGAGGTGGAGGAGGTTACCTCAGCATGTTCCCTAATGAGGGTAGCAGTGTTCATGATGCGACCATATGGTTTATCTCTGGTAGATACCTTTCGCTTGTACATCTGAGACTTCATCCAACTTCAAAGTAAAAAATCTAATGGACTACTACGACCAAATCAACGACTAGGGAAGAGCGGCTGAGAAGTTTTCTCATACGTCTGGTAAAATGTTGTGGGTCTCCATAATGCTGGAAGTACATTGCAGTCCGTGAGGCCAAGAGAACCCTCTCAAGCTTTCAACACGCAAATCATTCTGTCTTGTTAGTCGCTCTTCTAAAGCTATCAGCATGTTACCGTTCGTGTCACACCAAACAGTGATCGTAAAACGAACTTGTAAATTGGTTTCCACTGTATCGTGCAGATTTTCCTGCGGCCAACGATAATTATTGAGTGTGGTGTTGATTACGTTCCATATAAACGTGTCTACATGAGCAAAAAGTATTAATGGAAGCAAATGACGATTGTCATGTAACCAGTGACAAAATTTATTTACGATGCTATTGTCGCTATTATGAAGATTGTGAAAAGGTAGTATGTAAAATGGGTAAAAGTAGCCAGCGAGGGCGAGGCCACAGGCAGTTGCGACAGTGGCGCTTCCCAGGGGATTGACACGCCAGAAGGCGACCTGGGTGCTCTTTGCTCAGAGATTGTGCGTGTGTCTGAACCCATGCCCCTCAGGCAGGCGATAACAGGGGCTGACGTTGTGACGCCGAGTCCCTCACTGGGTCTCATCATTTGCAGCAGGAGACAAGAACAGCAAGCCAGCAGGGCTATGACGCCAAGTCTCACAAAGGACCCAGTGTGGCGGCAGACACAGCCTGGTCTCGAACCGTAGGCTGCTGCTGGCGCTGCCCAGTCGTCTGATTGGCCAGTGGTGCTCCAGCACTGTAGTGCGGCTACTCAGCAATTACCAAGTCCCTGACTCGAATAACGTCCTATCCTCAAATTCAGCCTCATTTATACTCCGTTACTGCCCATTTGTTCCTCTAAAACCTTGTGTCTAGTCACACTGCCCTTAACAGAGAGACTTGCTTCAGTGCAGTTGTTACATCATTATGAATTACTTCGAAGAAAACTGTCTATTGACACACAGCCAAGATGGGTTTAGACAAGATAGCACGGCGAAATACAGGTTCTGTGCGGTTTTCAGGGGAATCTTGTACCATTGTTCCTGAAAAATATTGGGAGCTTCAGGTAGTGAAGATGGAAGTGAGTAGTGATCACGTACACGCCATTCTCAATTTGACGATGACGGCTGAATAATGGTGAGATCTGTCACTGTGGTGGTCAGGGGGGATGCGAAAACTCAATCTCTTGGTCACAAACCAGTCCTGGACGATGTGAGCTGTGCGAACAGGAACCATGTCTTCTTGGAACACAGCATCTACATCTACATGATTACTCTGCTGTTCACAAGGAAGTGCCTGTCAGAGGGTTCAATGATCCATCTTCAAGCTGTCTCTCTACCATTCCACTTTCGAACGGTGCGCGGGGAAAGCGACCACTGAAATTTTTCTGTGCGAGCCCTCATTTCTCTTATTTTATCGTGATGATCATTTCTTCCTATGTAGGTGGGTGCCAAGATAATGTTTTCGCAATCGGAGTAGAAAACTGGTATTGAAGTTTCATGAGAAGATCCCGTTGCAATGAAAAACGCCTTTGTTTTAATGATTGCCACTCCAACTCACGTATCATGTCTGTGGCACTACTCCAGAATAGGGCGGACCAGCGTTGTGTAAGCGGTCTCTTTAGTAGACCTGTCACACCTTGTAAGTGTTCTGCAATTGAATCTCAGTCTTTGGTTGTCTGCATCCACAACATTATCTATGTGATCGTTCCAATTTAGGATATTTTTAATTGCAATCCTTTATTATTTAGTTGAATTTACACCCTTCATATTTGTGTGACTTACCGCGAATCGAAATTTAGCGGATTTCTTTTAGTACTCATGTGAATAACTTCAGGGTCAATTGCCACTTTTCACACCATACAGATACCTTATCTAAATCATTTTGTCGTTCGTTTTGGTCATCTGATGACTTTACAAGACGGTGAATCACGGCATCATGTGCAAACATTCTAAGACGGCTACTGAGATTGTCTCCTACGTCGTTAACATAGATCAGGAACAATAGAAGGTCTGTAACACTTCCTTGGGGAACACCGGATATTATTTCTGTTTTACTAGATGACTTTCCGTCTATTACTACGAACTGTGACCTTTCCGACAGGAAATCATGAATCCAGCCGCATAACAGAGGGGATATTCCATAGGCACACAGTTGGTTAGAAGATGCTTGTGAGGAACAGTGTCAAAATCCTCCTGGAAATCTAAAAATATGGAATCAGTTTGACATCCCCTGTCGATAGCACTCATTACTTCATGAGTATAAAGAGCTAGTTGTGTTTCGAAAGAATGATATTTTCTGAATTCGTGCTGACTACGTGTCAATAAATCGTTTTCCTCGAGGTGCTTTATGAAGTCCGAATACGGTATATGTTCCAAAATCCTATTGCAAATCGACGTTAGTGATATGGGCCTGTAATTCAATGGATTACTCCTACTTCCCGTTTTGGGTATTGCTGTCACTTGAGTAATTTTCCAGTCTTTAGGTACGGACCTTTCTGGGAACGACCGGTTGTATGTAATTGCTAAATATGGAGCTATTGTATCAGCATACTCTGAGAGGAACTTGACTGGTATACAATCTGGACCGGAAGCGTTGCTTTTATTAAGTGATTCTAGCTACTTTGCGACACCAAGGATATCTATTTCTATGTTTCTCATCTTGGCAGTTGTTCTTGATAGGAATTCAGGAATATAAACTCCACTCCGTCTTCTTTGTTGAAGGAGTTTCTGAAAATTATGTTTAATATCTGTTCTTTAGTGGCACTGTCATTAGTGACTTCACCGTTGTTATCACGCAGTGAAGGTAGGGGAACTCGGGGCAGAACGGGATAGCGGAGCACAATGGGAAATTGCTCTTTTCTAGACTGCACAGTGTTGCAACCTGCTGCATGGCCATGTTACTGTTTCTCCGAATGTAAGGGAAGTGAGGGCAGCCATTCTGATTTGGTTTGAAGTGCGAGATCTAAGTGAATTGTTGTCCGTCACGTTACCGCTTGCGTTGTTCTAACGTTTGGTGAGTTTCAACGCCAGGTAAGTTGTTAATTGTATACCCTAAAATGACACATTCCCTTAAAGTGCATGGTATTTGTTATACTTTAGTTATTTAATGCATTTAAATACGTTAGTTATTACACTCCATAAAAGTTGTTAACCTCAAAAGTGGTCTTGGGGCGGAACGGGACAGGGCAGAATGGGATAGTGACCCGTTGTGCTCCGTCATATTTTGATGCAAGTAGAAAGCAAACCCAGTCTGGATGTTCATGGATGCCAGACTCTCCCAACCAGCTACGTTCGCCGAACAACTCAGCTTTCCAGATATCGTCCGAGGCTGTCATTCCAATCCCACTAATCTGTCAATATACTCGGCGGAGTACAAGACGAAAAGGAAGAACCGTCGTATTAACAGATTCTCCTTATAAGAAGGAACTGGAGAATGCTGTCGTACGTAAACTAGGCCTACAGAAAGGGGGAGGGTGCACAAATATAAACAATGTCAGGACAGAGACGTCAGGTGCAGTGCAACTTAAGCCAAAAATATCAAACTGTACACCCAAGAAAAACCGAAACAGAGGACATCAAATACCTTAAGAAAAATAAAAGGAAGAAGTGATAGAGAAGAGAGAATCAGAGAGAGAGGATGCTGAGTGTCTCTACTGTGGGGACTAAATGGTTCAAATGGCTCTGAGCACTATGGGACTTAACATCTATGGTCATCAGTCCCCTAGAACTTAGAACTACTTAAACCTAACTAACCTAAGGACAGCACACAACACCTAGTACTGTGGAGACTTCTACTCCGTTTCTAATGAGGGCTGCGTCGCATGCCAGAGTGGGCACACAATTCATGTGCTGCCATAGACAGTGAAGATGAAGAGGAAATACTGATTTGTGACTATTGTCGAAAGGGCTAGTGGTTTGGCGGTTATTAAGCATTGTACATTTTTCAGAATGACATTAAAATATTTTCTTATTTTGAAGAATGACTTTATAATTAATTAAATTACACATTCCTTAGTCTGAATTGCCTGTTATACAACATTTTGTCATAGTTTAATACGATATTCGTAATTCAAATTCAACGTGTATGCAATAATTTAACAAAAAATACCCCTATCCCATTCTGCCCCGTGGGTGGGGCGTAACGGGAAATGTGCAGGACTTTCTTCGAAAAATTGTAAAAAATGCAAAATGTATTGTTTTAAGTGATTTTAAAATAAGGTACATTAGGTTACATTACAAGGTGTTTTTATGTCACTTTAAGAAGTGTTTCCTTCTGTTCCCTTATTTTATAGAAATTCTTAAACTTTAAGTATCCCGTTCCGCCACGAGTTCCCCTATTAATTCCGTCTTGCCACTAGTGTGCTTTATGTATCACCAGAATCTCTTTGGGTTTTCTGCCAGATTTCGTGACAGAGTCTCGTTGTGGAAATTATTGAAAGCATCTCGCATTGAAGTGCGCACTATATTTCGAACTTCTGCAAAACTTTGCCAGTCTTGGTTATTTTGCGTTCTTTTAAATTTGGCATGCATTTTTCGCTGTTTCTTCAACAGTGATCTGATCCGTTTTGTGTACCATGAGGGATCAGTACCGTCACTTATTAATTTATGTGGTATGCATCTCTCAATTGCTGTCGATATTATCTTTTGGAAATCATTCCACAACTTTTCTACACTTACATGATGAAATCGGAAAGAAGTGCAGACTGTCTCATAAAAAAGCGTTAAGAGCATTTTTATCAGTTTCTTTTAAATAGATATACTTTGCTTTTCTTTTTGATAGTTGTGGGAGTTATGGTATTCAGACTAGCAACTACTACCTTGTGATCGCTAATCCTAGTATTCTTCACGATACTCACTATTTGTCCAGGATTATTTGTTGCTAAGAGGTCAAGTATGCTTTCGCAACCATTTACGCTTCGAGTTGGCTTATGAACTAACTGTTCAAAATAATTTTCTGAGAAAGCATTCAGTACAATTTCGGATGACGTTCTATGTCAGCCGCTGCTTGAAACGTATAATTTTCCGAGCAAATCGAGGGTAGATGAAAGTCACCACCGACTATAATTGTATGAGTGGAGTACCTATTTGAAATGATAATCAAGTTTTCTTTAAACTGTTCAGCAACTACATCTTCTGAGTCGGAGGGTCGGTAAAATGACCCAGTTAATAGTTTAGTCCGATTGTCAAGTATAACCTCTACTCATACTATTTCGCAGGAACTATCTATTTCAATTTCGCTACAAGTCAACTTCTTCTGACAGCAGTAAATACTCCTCCACCAATTGTATATAATCTACCCTTTCTGAAAACTGTTAGACCGTTAGAAAAAATTTATGCTAAACTTGTTTCCGGCTTTAGCCAGCTTTCTGTACCTGTAACTATTTGATCCTCAGTGCTTTCTATTAGGGCTCGTAGCTGTGGTTCTTTCTAACACCACTACGCCAATTTACAACTACAATACCGATCGTTTCTACAATTAACTTACTGTGTTTTGCCTGCCCCCTTTTAGACGGACGCCCTTTCTGTGGTTCCCTGAGGCCCATTAACCTAAAAAACCGCCCAGTCCCTTCCACACAGCTCCCGCTACCCGTGTAGCAGCTTCCTGTGTGTAGTGGACTCCTGACCAATTAAGCAAAACCCGGAAACCCACCACCCGATGGCGCAAGTCAAGGAATCTGCAGCCTACACGGTCACAGAACCGCCTGAGCTTCTGATTCACACTCTCCACTCGGCTCTGCACCAAACTACCACAGTCCACTCTATCGACGATGCTGCAGATCACTATTGGAGAACAAATATTGTACCATGAAATGGATCTGATCAGGCAAAATTGACACACAATCCTTGGCAGTAATATGACCTTGCACAATAACCATGGGGTACAAGGAATACCACGGTATGGCTGAATAAATCATCACCGAACCCTCGCCATGTTTCGCTCTTGGCGTCATGCTGTCTGTATCGGAGGCTTCGGACATGCATATACCAGACATTAACTCGGGCAGCAATTGGAAACAGTGTAAAACAAGACTCAGCCAACCAAATGACTTTCTTCCATTGTTCCACATTTAAGTTTTTATGGCTTCAGTACCACGTTTTCCTGTTACACCCAATGCAGTCGCTAATACTTGGTTTCGAAATCCCACATCATCCTGCAGTTCTCTGCTTATGAAGACCCCTTCCTGGCTTTTGGTGCTGACAGGGTACTCGAGTGCGACATTGAGTTCTGCAGTGACTATTATAGCTGTGGTCCTCTTCTGTTACGTCACAGTCCTCCTCAGTGATCATTTGCGACAGTTACTCAACACACACTTCGTTCGCATTGTGACTAAGAGGGCGCGTTTCCGCTCTAATTGTATTCGGTATAAATCTTTGATACGGTGCCTCATGAAACACTAACCACTTCAGCTACTTGGTAACAGAAGCAAATACTATAAAAACACCAACAATCCGGCCATTTATGAATTCACTTACCTCTGACATAACACACTTACAGCTGCACAGAACACTCTTCCGACCACGACTGACACTTGCAACGTATGAGGGCATTGCACAGGTGCCGTTCGTGATCAAGTACAACAGCGCACCCAGCAGGTTTGGCTAGCATCTGCATTTATGATTAAGCATGCTTTGTATTTCTCGCAGTGTTCCCATGTTTTTGTCCAACACCTGTATAACTACATCCATTGTCGAACACCCTGTATATCCACATCCATACTCTGCAAACCACTATGAAATGCATGGCAGAGGGTACTTCCAACTGAACTAATTACCGTTTCTTCCCCTTGCACTCACGTACGTGCAATTAAGCTAATCCAATTCTCTCGATCCCTGAGGGGGCGTTGTAGGATATTCCAAAATTAGTCTACTAAAACTGGTTCCTGACACTTTGTATGTAGGTGTCTGCCAGTCCAGTTTCTCCAGAATTTCTGTGACACTGTCCTGCAGATCAGACAAACCTGTGATCATAGCTGTGTCTCTTCTCTGTATACGTTCAGTACTATTGTTCCTCCTATTTGGAAAGGATCACACACACTAGTGCAATATTCTAGGAAGTGTCGTATGAGTGTTTTGTAAGCAGTCTCCTTTGACGACTGAGTTCATCCTAGTATTCTAACTATGACACGAGTTCTACGATCTGCTTTGCCTGCGGCAAAGCAAATGATATAGAATTATTCAGTTTACAGGGTACGTATATACGACGTCTGTTTACATTAATGAACACATTATTTTTTTTCCTACTCACTCAACTATATTTAAAAACATTTTCTTTCTGAGGTTACCGGCTTTTAAAGAGAAGTTCGCCCATGTAGTAGAACTGGGTTGTACAGGGAAAATAATTCTAATTTATATTTAAATCTTGCTGCGCTGCCTGTCAGACATAGTACGTTATTGTGCAAATGATCAAAAAATTCTTTGCAGTGTATTGAACTCCTTTGTGAGTCACTGAAAGCTTTAATAATGGGTAATAAAGTTCACTTTTTCCTCTAGTGTTGTAGGTGAGTAAATCACTACTCTTCTCAAATTGTGGTGGATTATTTATGACGAATTTGTGACATCGTAGTTAAAATGCACAGCTCCTTGAAGAAGTACCTACATGACGACCGCGTGTGAACACCACTGATTATTATTTATTATTCTTCTTACTGCTCACTTTTGGGCAATCAGTACCTTATTTCTAACTGGTAATGCCCCAAGAAAATTACTACATGAGTCATTACTCATAGTATACAACCAAAATATGTTAGTATGTTGTTTCCAACACTAGCTACCATACTAAGAACAAAAGTAGCTGAACTTCACTGTTTGAGAAACTCAGCAATACACTTCTTCTAGTTCAAGTTATCATAAGTATGTAGACCCAAAAATTTGGAGTATTCTACGCTGTTTACTGACTCCTGTTCTTGTGCCGCGTCTATTGTTGATATTACTCTATTTATTGTACAGAACTGAATATAGTGCATTTTCCCAAATATTTAGGGAAACTCCAATTTCAGAGAACCAGTTAATAACCCTTTGAAAAACGTCGTTGACAATGTGTTCTGTTGCTTTCCCCCTAATAACATTTGTTAAAACACAAGTATCATCTGCAAAAAGTACCAGTTCTGCTATCAACTTCGATTCCACAAGGAACTGTTGTGCGCAGCGACCGTAGACTATAAGGAAGGAGAGAAGCACAGCTTTCAGTCGCATTTCCATTAGTTTTATTACTTTCGCATAGGTGAAGACGGCTATTTAGAGCCGAAATCTAGATAGGCAAGAGTAGTAAAACTAATGGGTCGCGAATGATTGCCGTGTGTCTCTCCTTTCTTAAATTCTACAATCATCCCGTTTCATACCTTCAAGACCTGTTACATCCAAGTATTTGTATGTGTTGACTGATTGCAGTTAAGACTCGTTGATATTGTAGACAGAAAATGCTACATTGTTTACTTTTTGCGGAGTGCATAATTTTGGATTCTCAGCACTTGAAGAGAGTGTCCAGATGTTGCATCACTCTGAAATTCGATCGAGATTAGTCTGAATATCTGTGAACCGTATTTCAGGCAGATCTTAATTGTAAATAACTACACCATCTACGAAAAGTCTGAGGTTACCGTTAATATTTTCTACACTGTCATTAATATTCAGCATGAACAGCAAGGGCCCCATCACACTTTCCTGGGGCACATGGTGTCCCAGCAGGTGTGGTCAATATTCAGGGATGTTACAGGAACGATCGTTTGAAGCAAAAAACTACATACAGACATATGCCCTATTCCGAATGATTTTCGGGACAGAACACATTTAATTTACATCGTTATGTATTTTCTGTATCCTTGAATAAATCACCAGCTTCACACTAACTGTGTACGCATGTACAACAGTTAGTTAATACAACACTATTCGTTTAGCAAGGTATCAGTTTAAAAAAAATGTATTTTTAGCACATTCATCTCTAAGTATTGTACACGTCACATCACAGCTGATGTACGGTGCACAACCAATGTTCGAGTATCCCAGAGCGAACTTCAATGCATTTGTGCACTCTTGGGGGAACATGTGTTGCTTGTCTGAGTGCCTCAGCACGTTTCCTAATGAGGGCAGCAGTGTCCATGATGCGTCCACGCAGTTCATCCAACCTCAAAATCAAAATGGCGTAAGGTCTGGTTATCTTAGTGGCCAGTTAATTGCACTACCACGACCAAACCAGCGACTAGGGAAGTGCGGCTGAGAAGTTTTCTCATACGTCTGGTAAAATGTAGTGGGTCTCCATAATGCTGGAGGTACATTGCAGTCCTTGAGGCCAAGAGAACCCTCTCAAGCAAATCATTCTGTCGTGTTAGTCGCTCTTCTAAACCTATCAGCATGTTACCGTTCGTGTCACACCAAACAGTGATCGTAAAACGAACTTGTAAATTGGTTTCCACTGTACCGTGCAGATTTTCCTGCGGCCAACGATAATTATTGAGTGTGGTGTTGATTACGTTCCATATAAACGTGTCTACATGAGCAAAAAGTACTAATGGAAGCAAATGACGATTGTCATGTAACCAGTGACAAAATTTATTTACTATGCTATTGTCGCTATTATGAAGATTGTGAAAAGGTAGTATGTAAAATGGGTAAAAGTAGCCAGCGAGGGCGAGGTCACAGGCAGTTGCGACAGTGGCGCTTCCAAGGGGACTGACACGCCAGAAGGCGACCTGGCTGCTCTTTGCTCTGCGGCTGTGGAGGCGGTTGTGCGTGGGTCTGAACCAATGCCCCTGAGACAGACGACAGTGTGGCGGCAGACACAGCCTGGTCTCGAACCATAGGTTGCTCCTGGCACTGCCCAGCCGTCTTATTGGCCAGTGGTGCTCCAGCATTGCAGTGCTCCTACTCAGCAATTACCAAGTCCCTGACTCGAATAACGTCCTGTCCTCAAATTCAGACTCATTTATACTCCATTACTGCCCATTTGTTACTCTAAATCCTGGTGTTTAGTCACACTGCCCATAACAGAGAGACCTGCTTCAGTGCAGTGGCAACGACCCAATTGCTACATCATTATGAATTGCCTCGAATAAAACTGTATATTGACACACAGTCAACATGGGTTTAGAAAAGATCGTTAATGTGGAACGCAACTAGCTCTTTATTCACGTGAAATGATTAGTGCTATTGACAAGGGATTTCAGATCCATCCCATATTTCTGGATTTCCGGAAAGTTTTAGACACTGTACCGCACAAGTGGCTTGTAGTGAAATTGCGTGCTTATGGAATATCGCCTCAGTTATGTGACTGGTTTTGTGATTTCCTTTCTGAGAGGTCACAGCTCGTAGTAATTGATGGAAAGTCATCGAGTAAAACAGATGTGATTTCTCGTGTTCCCCAAAGTAGTGTTATAGGCCCTTTGCTGTTCGTTATCTATATAAACGTTTGGGGAGACAACCTGAGCAGCCGTCTTAAGTTGTTTGCAGATGACGCTGTCATTTATCGACTAATAAAATCATCATAAGAGCAAACCAAACTGCAAAATGACTGAGAAAGGATATTTGAATGGTGCTAAAAGTGGCAGATGACCCTAAATTAACGAAAAGTGTGAGGTCATCCAACTTGAGTGCTAAAAGGTATTCCTTAAACTTCGGTTACACAATAAATCTGCCTAATCTAAAAGCCATAAATCCAACTAAAAGCCTAGGTATTACAAATACCAACAACTTAAACTGGAAGGAAAGCATAGAAAATGTTTTGGGGGGGGGGGTAATCTACCCAAAGACTGCGTTTTATTGGCAGGACACTTAGAAAACGTAACAGAATTACTAAGGAGACTGCCTATACTACGCTTGTCCGTCGTCTCTCACAATACTGCTGCGCGGTGTGGGATCCTTACCAGATAGGACTGACTGAGTACATAGAATAAGTTCAAAGAAGGGCAACACGTTTTGTACTATCGCAAAATATGGGAGAGAGTGTCACAGAAATGATACAGAATTTCGGCTGGACAAAATTAAAAGAAAGGCGTTTTTCGTAGCGACGGAATCTTCTCACGAAATTACAATCACCACCTTTTTCCTCCGAATGCGGAAATATTATGTTGACACCGACCTACATAGGCAGAAACGATCAGCCCGATTAAATAAGGGAAATCAGAGCTCGTACGGAAACATATAGGTGTTTGATCTTTCCGCACTCTATACGAGATTGAATTAATAGAGAATTGTGATGGTGGTTCGATTAGCCCTCTGCCAGGCACTTAAATGTGATTTGCAGAGTATCCTTGTAGATGCCGATGTAGATTCTTTGCTGCGTGGGGCAATTCACCATTGCGCTAAGCTATACTTGCTTCACAACTCATTTACGCATCTATTATTCGGCCCTATTTGTCGACGTAGCATGGCTGATGGCCAGCGCTGTCACTATAATACTCCGTGGTGGCCTCCATGCTACTTTCAGCGCTTACAATAAAGATTTAAAACTTTTACCAGAATTTTGGGTAGCGTCACTACGCAGTGTAGTAGGAGTAACACCACCTTCATTCTGTATAAATGGGTTTCCCATTCAGAATGTTGTTTTCTAGTGAGATGATCGTGTTACGCCTCATGTACGAACAGAAACGTCTACCAGCACGTGTCATAATTCGACAGTGGCAGCATCGTGAACATTCGAAACAGTGGTTTATCGTTACGCGATATCAATATTTCCCTTGGTTGGCATCCCACGATTGTCACGTGATACGGAATTAATGCGTTCAGTAGATTCCTATTCAGCGACTTAAGGGATCGCAACAATCACATATGTCTGGAGCCCGAGGGACATGCATAATCATTCAGCTGTGCAGGATCACAAAGTAAAATTACATGCCAAGTACCAGGAAAAGGGTATGCTTACTACACGACAAGTATCCACGCGAAGAGTGAGGTGACGTCTCGAGCACGACGGACTATCAGTGCATCATTGTCACACATGCCCCAATACCTGGCATCATGCTATTGAGGGCCAATGCGTACAGGAAATGTCTACTTCTGGTTCTGAAAGCCGGTAACCTGGACAGCGGCCGTTACATTTCCGACTCCTTAAGGCCAGTGATATTGCCTTATATTGAGGTCCCCAAAACGTTAAGTTTCACCAAGAGGATGCAAGACAGCATGTAACCACACTCTCCAAACCTACCTCTAAACTGAGGGTGTACAACTGTAGTCCTGGCCAACACGTTCTCCAGATCTCTCGCCCATTGAATACATTTGGTCACGGGTTGCCAGGAGACTAGGATGCTTGCACTTGACACTACGATTGGCATGTAACTGAAGCAGCATAGTGTGCTGCACCCATTCCACTCATATAAACTCAGTTCAACTCAATGCCCAGCCAAATCAGAGTCATTGTTGCTACCAGAAGTGGCAATTCTGTGTACAGCTTGGGCCTCTCTTATTAATGTGACCACCTGACAAAAGACTGAATGACCACCTTTTGCAGCGTGAGACGTGTAGAAAGAGTCAGTGAGGTTCTAGGTGTACAGAGAGGGATGTTGTGTCTATAACGACTCCAGGGCCATAGCCAGCTGAGCTAGGTTTCTCGGTTGAGGCTCCATGGTGGAATCGAGCTGGTCCCACAGATTCTCAACTACGTTTAATCCGGAGAGTTTGGCGGACAGGGGAGAACAGTTTACTCATCCTGCTGCTCTTCGAAACATGCACATACACTGCAAGCTGCAGGTAGGTGGCATCGAGTTATGGAAAAACTAAATTCATGTAGGGGACAGATGGATATAAGTAATTTGTTGAAATATTGTTCCTCCACGATTATGAGATTACCCAGGGAATGCCAGTGAAAACATTGCCCAAATCATAACGCTCCCTCCCGGTTGCAGGGTGTTTCGTTTTATACATTCCTATGGAACATAATACGCGATTAATCTGAAAAAGACAGCTGTCGAGACACTCAGTGGCCGCCAGTTGAAGCATTGGCGTGCAAATCACAGCCTTTGCCGCCGATTACTTGCAGTCAGCGTAGGTGCATGAACCAGAGACCTGCTCCAGGGCTCATACACAGCGAGGTTCGCTGAACGGTCGTTGAGGAGACACTGTTGCTACCTCCTTGGGTCATGTAGGTGGTCAATTTCTTAGCAGTTGTACGTCTATTCCCATATGCACAACTCCATAGCCGTCGTTAACCTCTATTATCTACGGCCCGTGGAGCATCATAGATGCCTCAATGCCATGTTTGGATGCGGAGTATACTTTAACCACAGTGGCACATGAACAATCTACAAAAATAGCCATTTCGGATATACTTCCTCCCTTGGCCCGAAAGCCAATGATCATTCCCTTTTGAGCATCATATAAATCACTCTATTTCCACATTGCGATAACAACTGCTCTGTTTTCCGCATCCCCCCGACACTGCTGGTGGTGTCACCTGTCACTTCATATCTTTGAGTGATTATTGCATGTTGACGTCGAACACAGGCGGTGGTGACATTAATGTTACTGGACCGTGTAAAATTCGGAACCAGTATGCTTCCAAATCACCTACAGATTTATTCACGTATGCTTTCTACTACACTGTATAAGCACTATGAGTAAAATGTCATTATATTCTATCCTTCCTGGTGAGCAGTTTCAATGGCCAGCAATGTATTTTCGATCGTTCTTACAATGTGCTACAAGGGTGTCATCAACTATTACCACTGGCGGATCCTGATTACTATTAAAAAAGAATGTTTGCATATATCTCCACAGCTGTCAGGTGTTGCAAGTATGAAGCTAGTAATGGTGTCCCACGAATTAGCATTTCAGTACAGAACGTGTCATCTAGCACTGCAGCTGTTTCCTAGCTAGTGGAAGTGGAGTGTTCTGGTTGTGCACAGATATTAATTACACAACTAATTTTCGTAGAGAGAAGAGCAGTAGAAAGAAAGAAGGAAAGTTCAATAGCCCATCATTCTGTATTGCACAGCGTGGTCACCAAAGATATTAACTAAACAAGGAAACTAGTCTTCCTGCAACGAAGACGAAGGAGACAAAAAGAAACGTTGTGGCTCAAATCCTCAACGACGAAGGTATGATTATATACTGAATACTTCCTCAGTGGGAGAACGATGGGGAAGAAATTCGTCTGTAGCTCATTCAAAGAATCGTCCTAGAAATTGCTAGAATCGATTCAAGTGAACCACAGACAACCTTAATCTGAGTGGCCAGATAAATTACTCGAACTCTATTTCTACTGGGAGCAAATCTACTATCTTAGCAGAAATAAATTATTGTTCATTTAGTGCATCAGACTGAAGAAGGCAAATATATGTTGGCGCTTTGCACACCTATTATCAACGTTAATAATTGTTACGCCATTTTAAGGTACTCAATGAACCTAGTAATGAAGTAATTACACAGGCCAAAAACAAATAGTTTTTTTATATCTAGGATTTTAGAATTGATTATAGCCACAGTTCGGGCGTAAAAATCAAAAAGTGAAATCAGTCATCCTCTACCCGCTCCTATTTTTTTGATCATTCTTGTTTAACATGCACTTCTACATGAAATGTGCATTTGTACCTCTGGTTTGTGCACTTCTAAATCACGTGTACGATGATTGGTTCCTGTAGGTTTGCCCTATTGCCAGTCTGCTTCCTAATTAGTTCCAGGAATATCCACCAGATGGAGTTGGAGGTTACTGTGTGAGCTAGGCCGTACAGGGATGAGCGAGAATGGTGTCGCTTGATAGATCAGTTAGGAAACATCTATGTTGTAGTTTTTTGCACTTGTGTTGTTGAACAGAAATAATATAAGTTAAAGTAGAAGAAGTTGTGTAAATCACGTAGATGGTTTTTGCTACCTATGCAGAGAATAAACGCTGAAAGGAAACTAAAAACAATTGACTTTGTAAAGACTTCTGGAATAAATCTGTAAAACTTGTAAAGAACATTTACGATTGTGGACTACCGGGAAATGAAAACGTCTGAAACAAAGCACACTCCAAAAATTGTAGTTTGTGAGGACTGGTGTTGTCCCTCTGATACTAATGACGATGACAGTGATTATGCGGGTTTGGCATTAATTCCTCAGGGTTTAAACTGAGACGAGTTAATAACTCACCAGAGATCTCAAGGGCAAATAGCAATGAAGTAATTACACAGGCCAAGAACAAACTGTTTATTTATATCAAGGATTTAAGGATTGATTTTAGTCACAGTTGGGACGTTGAATCAAAAAGTGAAATCAGTCTTTCTCTATCCGCTCTTATTTTTTTTGATCATTCTTGTTTAACATGCACTTCTCCATGGAATGAGCATTTGTAACTCTGGTTTCTGCACTTCTAAATCACGTGTACGAGGATTGGTTCCTGTAGGTTTGTCCTACTGCCAGTCTGCTTCCTAATTAGTTCCAGGAATATCCACCAGATGGAGTTGGAGGTTACTGCGTGAGCTAGGCCATACAGGGATGAGCGAGAATGACGTTGCTTGATAGTTCGGTTAGGAAACGTCTATGTTGTAGTTTTTTGCACTTATTGTGTTTCTTGAAAAGAAATAATATAAGTTTAAGTAGAAGAAGTTGCGTAAATCACCTTGATGTTTTTAGCTACATATGCAGAGAATAAACGCTGAAAGGAAACCAAAAACTTATTATTGACTTTGTAAAGTCTTTTGAAATAAATCTGTAAACCCTGTACAAAACATTTACGATTGTGGACTACGGGGAAACGAAAACGTCTGACTCAAATGCCACTCCGATACCTGTTGTTTGTGAGGACTGGTGTTGTCCCTGTGATACAAATGACGATGACAGTGATTATGGGGGTATGGCATTAATTCCTCAGGGTTTAAACTGGGATGAGTTAATACCCCAACACAGATCTCAAGCCATCAAAAGAAGCTTCTGTATTACTGGTTCCAACAAAAATGAACTGGATCAAGGAACCAAAGTTACGTTTAACCATTCAACAGGAAAAGTATGCTACCCTTCTTGCTCTTGAAATGGTTATCTAAGGCAAAATATCCATGATGAGCCATTCCAATTTTAAAAAATCGCTATTATAACTACGTAATAGTTTTAGTTCAATGGAACGTCATGAGAAAATGACACTTTCAAGATATGATTAAACAATTTATAGAATAAAGGTAAATACTCATTTTGTTTCAATGAGGAACGGCAGTATTCGCCTAATTTACCAATCAACAAGACAAAAAAATGTAGTATCAACACCAAAACCTCTTTTTACACAGAAGGAATTCATTTTTACGTGATTGCTGATAACAAAAACATTACACACGATGTGTCACATACAGAAGCTTAAAAGTCAACTCAGCTAACAACTATTCCCAATCTGATTTGGGGTGCATACTGTTCTATGTAACACAAAATTGTTGTCCAAAATGTTCCAGAATTTCCTTTCTCAAAATAATTATTAGAACGACATCTGTTGTTACAAACAGTGGCGATTTATTCAAAAATTATACTTATTTTTGGTTACAAAAATGCGATTTGCAAAAGAAATTTTATATATTTCTGTAATAAAATTTAGAAATATAAAAATCCACCACATACCAAGATTTGTTTACATATTGCAGTATTAAATTATTACGTCAAGACTATTGTCTGATAACCAATCAATTACGTTTTTGTACAGCTCATATGCCATTTGCAATTTTTGTGAGTACATGTCATATACGGGAAAAACTGTATATATGAAATAAAATCCAATAAAAATCTTTAAGGTTAACAATACTTTTTAAATATAAACTTCTGTAAAGTGAAATCTGTAGTATAACCACTTTTCATAATTTTATGTCTTCATGGTTTAACTCGCACTAAAGAGGTAAATTTGGAAAAGAATACTATTTCGTAAACACTTCAAAGTATCGTATACCTATATAAGAGTCGTAAATCTCATACTATACGATCTAAATCGGAATAAATGTTAAACAAACGGATGTGGAATCGTATCCTTCGGTTTTGCCCAGGCTGGTGTCGTAACGACCTGTTGATCAAGGAAGCCTTTCATTTTAATTTTTTATCCTCTCAAGAAGACAATCTCGTGTTTTGCACGAAATTAGTGGACTCCTGAGGAAATTTGTCTTCCTGAATGTTTTCTACTTGATTTTCGTGTATTTGGGCAGAGCTCAAAGCAAGTTTGAAATTTTTACTAATTCACAACGGTAACAAATTTAGTTCAATGTCAGCTGCTCCCTCAAGGGAAATGAAAGAAGAACATAAAACCATAGTTTTGATCTTTGAGAAGATGAAGTCTCATAAACATCAATGGATTGTTTGTCTAGACTTATGAATGGTAAACTTTCTCCTTGGTTAGCAAAGTGCTTCTTGTGACTCTGGAATAGCAAAGACAAAACACACCACAGTAGTGTAAAAGAATGGCCAAAGAGAGAAAACATGTACGGAGGGAGGAAGAATGTCATTAACGACCCCTTAGTTGGACGAGAGAAAATCATTTGCCGTCCACTGCATATCAAGTAGGGCAGTCTGTAAAGGCTTTTGATAAGAACGGGTCACGCTTTGCATATATAGGGAAAAATGTCTGAGCTGAGAACGGAAAAATTCAAGCAGGAATATTTGGCGATTCACAAATAAGGCAACTCTGCGTATGAAAACTGTCGACGAATGCTACCAAGGAAGATCAGATATGCACGTGATGGCAGTTTACTGCTCGAATTTAAAAATGGACCGCTCCATAATACATTCAAGAATTTCATGCACAAGAAGCTTCCTAAATGTTAAGGGACTGGATGTTACCATCAATGACTTTTTTATTTAGGATATAATAATATTTATATAATACAATAACAAAATTATTGTTTCATTTTTTATCCATGGACTTATATTTAAACAGTATAACATATATTTCACTAAAATCTTGTATTTTAGAATTTTGAACTTCTTGGCAAATATTAATGAACTGTTTGAATTCAAGGCATCAAATTCTTAGAAAATCAGCTCAAAACACTCCGGTGCTATGAAGATAAAAAGCACTTTACACGAATCTTAATGCTATCGTTTTCAGTCAACACTAGTTAATTCAATTATTGTAGGGAACATCAAAGTTGGAGCATTTTAAACATTTCATAGGATTTTTAGCCAGCTCATTGTTACACTGATAATAATGTTTTTCCTCGTGAGTATTATCTTTTGCTCTGTGCTCTGTGGTAATGAAGGTTAGAGTTTATCGTACCTTGAATCAGAATTATTACAAAGGGGCACTGTCTTACTTGAAAGAGCAGTGTAGAAAGAAATTGGCCATAACCTTATTCAAGAAGCCATAACATCATTTGCATGAAATGAGTTAGAGAAACATCAGGAATTGTTAATCTTCCTGAACGAGAGTCCAGCGTCTCTGTGGCTGTG